>NW_028255911.1:0-600000 GCF_971803275.1 Cyanistes caeruleus | reverse complement strand
GATCACAGGAATGTTGAATTAGGTGGAGTTGACCTTAAATAAAAATATCCAATAATGAGCTTGCTTTTGCACTATGTATGAGCCTAATTATTGATGCTATATAAGTGGTTGCAGAGTTACCAATAAATGAGACTTGCTGATCATTCATATTGAGTGCTGCATTTCTCCCGCCGAACTCATCATTTAGGTCCAAGTTCCAAACTGCAAATTTTTACACTCAAGACACAGTCATGAAGAACATGTATTTCAATTTTCTATTCCTTTAACTGCAGTGTAAAATATCTTAATATTGGAAAACATCCATAAAATCTCTCAAGGAAGGCAGCTAATGGATCCTTTTCACTAGCACGTGAACAAACTAAGGAACTAAAATCAAAGCTGAGTTCTCTTTTTCAAAAGATCAGTTACCTCTTTCTTACTCCAGTGTTATAGAAGATTTTTCACTACACACTTGGGGGTAATTTTTATCTTTCATATTTTGGGGGGGGTTTTTTTGTTTGCTTTTGTTGTTCTTGTTGGTTTTTTTTACAGAAAACATGTCCTAGAAAAGGCATGTCCTTTGCTCCTGGTTCCCGTGTGGAGCAGCTCCCTTCCCGCTGGCTGAGCTGCTCAGGCAGAGCCCGGCAGCTCCTGGCCCTGCAGGGCTGAGGCTTTTCCCCGTTGCTGGGCACAGACTGATGGAGCAGCAGTGCTGAACACGGGGACACGCAGAGGGAGCAGAGCAGCTGCCTTTGCCCACCTGAAGCTCCAAGGCCAAACTCTGAGCAGGCACGGCTGCAAGAGACTCGCAGGCTCCCTGTTGGCTCTGCTGCCCCACTTGTGCCCGGCCCAGCTCTGCGGGAGGCAGAGGGAGAACAAGGGGCAGCTCCCTCCCAGCCCCAGCCCAGGGACCCCTCCAGCCCCGGGCCTTGGGGCACTGTCAGCACCCGCTGCTCCAGCCACGGCTTCTGCTGACACTGACAGCAACAACCAAACTGGGGCTGGTCCCGAGGGAGCAGCAGCAGTGCCTGCATCTGATCCCTCAGTCTGGGGCAGCCCCCTGGGGGAACAGAGGGCACAGCAAGAGGGACAAAACCAGTCAAGGTCAGAGACTGGGAAGAGCCAGAGCTGGGAGCAGGAACAGCTGCTTCATTGAATCCTGGAGAAAGCTCTTGGCTGGGTCAAAGCACTGAAAGTGTGAAGAGCAGAGAGGAGGCCACACCAAACAATGCTCCTGTTTTCACATTTCCCCTCTCCGTGTCCCAGAAGGAATTGAATGAACTTATTCTTCTCTCCGAGTGGTCTCCTTCAGCTTGAGCAGCTCAGCACCAGGAGCTGAAGGAGCTGAAGCCTCAGGCCACAAGAGCTGAGCAAGAGGGGGCTTTTGGACTAAAGTAATGCTGCTAAGTAATGGACCTAGCTGAATGCAGCAGATAGAATCCTGGTATTATAGAATCCATTCTGCTGGAAAAGACCTCTGAGCTCATCCAGTCCAGCCAGTCACCCAGCAGTGTCAAGCCCCCCACTAAACCTCGTTTCTGAAGTGCCAAGGTCTGCACAACAGGCCCTGAGTGAGGCCTGAACAACAGGCCCTGAGCCAAAGGTGATCTCTGAATGAACCTTCCAGCCAAAGGTTACCTGTCCATCTGCTCATTACTGAAATATTCAGGGTCATGAACACTGTGATAGATGTATCCACTCATCAATGAAACATGGATTGACCTTTCTGTGTTTAGAAGCCAGACAAGGCCATGAAATCTGACATCTGGCCTTGTTTGGGGTGTATGGTCAGAGACAACCCCCTTGGTTCCTCCTTGAGGCCTGGCCAGGCTTTGGCAGGGACGCAAGAGGAGGATGAAACCAGATGTTCCCACACCAGAAGTGCTGTCAGTTTGTTTATTCAGCACTATCAAAGCTGGGCCCTCTCTCACAGCGGGGTTGGAGCCTCACCTGTGGCTGGAGGCACCTGCAGGAATTCCCAGTGTCTGGAGTGGCTCTCCAACCCTAGGCTTGTTTGTCCAAGTAAAATAACAATAACAATAACAATAATAATAGTAATAACAACACAATAATATATATTTATATATATAACTAAAAATTGATAATGTGAAATAATGCTGACAATTCCAATTTGTTACCTTTGGCTGCTCACTGTAACACTAAAATACCCTACAAAAAAGGACTAGCAAAGACCCAAATGTCAATGGTAAACATTGTGAACTGTATACAAGGAATAAAGGAGGAAGGGATAAAACTGGCTATTTTTATAGGGTTTGGTGATGCTGTGATGTGGAATGCTTTGTCTGTTCCTGGGAAAAACACAGTGATTAAGACTGCTGGGTTTTTCATGTAACACACTATCTACAAGCTGCAGGATTGGTTGAACAATTGTTAAAAGAGCAGTTGATAAAATGGGGAGATGGGAACCTGTCCCGGTGGAGAACCCGTCTCCCAGATGGGCTCCATGCCCTTAACCATGGGCCCACTGGGAAATGGAAACCCCTGGGTGTGCACGGCTGCACCCAATTTGCAAACACAGCCATGGACAGTGAGACTTGGACTGCCTGGGAAATTGTTCTGGGTGTGATGGCCCCTGCCAGGGCCACCCCAGAGGCTGCAGGGCTGGACCTTCATGCACTGGAATTCATTAGGAGAAATCAGAAGCAAATGAGAGTTTACAATGCTGGAATAAGAATTCAGATTCCTCCAGGACACTTTGGTTTGATAACTGCTCACTGGAGCTTGGCCTTGCAAAGGGTTCATGTCACGGGAGGAGGAATTGATGCAGATTATCAAGGAGAAATTGAAGTAAGTCTGTTAAACAATAGTGAACAAGATTTGATTGTTCAACCCCATGACAAGGTAGAAGAAATATTGATATCGCAATTGGAAAAATAATTGTGAAGAAAGAATATCCACTTCAAATTGCCTCCATTTGTGGATAAAAAGAGTTTGGACCCAGCAGTCCTAATAAAGGAGCCAGAGTGTGGGTCCAGAGGCCAAATGGCCCTCCCAAGCCAGCTGAAGGAACAGCTCTGGGAAAAAACAACACTGTTTGAATCATGAGACCTGGGCAGGAACAATGGGAATATGTCCCTGCAGCCAAGTGTTCTCTGCCAGAACAAGTCAATGAGATGGGATATTGTTTTACAGACCCTGCCAGACCAAATCTCCCTGTTTGCCCCAACGGCCCCTTTGGAGAATGCTCAGATCCACAGGGCTCCATGTGAAGGCTGATGTGACCCTGAGGGACTTCCACACCAATTCCAGCCAGGAGCCTGGCTGTCCCTCAGGGACTGGGACCCGGCACCTCTCCAGCCAAAGGGAAAAGGACCCCAGCAAGCCTTGTTAGCCACAGACAGCGCGGTAAAGCTGAACAGCAAAGGACCTTGGGGACATTATTCTGGAATTCAAAAGGTGCCAGCTCCATGGACAACAGAATTATTGTTCCTAACGTGAATGAGGGTGAGGAAAAAGGATGAGTAAGCTTGTGATGGTAAAGCACAGAAATCCTTTCACATTGTGGCCTCCAGCTAGAACAGGGCTTGGTTTCTACCGGAAGGGAAAGCTCAGTCAATCCTGTAAAACTGACAATTGCATTCCTGTGTTCCACAGCACAGTTTTCTCTGAGTGTCCCTGCACTGGATCCGTTACGAGTCAGAGCCCATTGACAGAGTTTTGGCCACCCCACAGGGTGAGCCCTCCGAGGGAACCCCATTCCTCCCAACCTGAGCTGAGAACATACCCAGCAATTAGTTACATTGAGTATTTTGGCTACTTTGATCTTTAAATTTTCAAAATAATTTTGATGACTAATGCCTTGATTAAACTTCAGAGGTGTTTCTGGCAAACAAAGATCCTGTCTGACTCTCAAGATACAACTTACAGGTGTTGGGGGTTAGGTGTCCTTTATTTTCTATTTAGTTCTGGCTTGCCTGTGGAATTTTTACTCATGACTTGCAGGGAAAACTTAACTGCGGGTACTTAGTGGATGCTTGAGGAAAGATAAAGAGTTTGGCTGGGCCCAGGGGGGGAAGGGGGCAGGAAAAGGGGAGGGTGGGGACAGTTTGGTGTCTTCTTCAGCTTCGGAGAAGAACACTTTGGGTACAGAGCTGTTGTGGTGGGGAGAAGGGAATTTCGCCATCACCCAGATGGAGCTGCTGCTTCTTCTCCTTCTTCCCTCTTCATTGGTGGCCTCGCACCCCCTGTCCTGCCGGAACGTGTGGCAGTGCCAGCCACTGCCACGGAGCTGCTGATCCACCTCAGCCACTGGCCCGGGATCTCAGCTCATCCCTGCTGTTCCAGCTGAGTGCTCCTCAGAGCCCTGCAGGAGCACCAGCACTGACTGCCAACCCGAGGGGGTTTGTGAAACAAAGCCTCTCCTCCATCCTTTCCCGTCTCAGCCCAGAAAGCTGTCACGGGGTCCTTGGCTCTGTTTTCTTGCTAACGCTGTAGTTATTGTTGTTTGTTTGCCTGGTTATAAATATTAGTAAAAAACTGTCATTCCTATCCCCAGATCTCTGCCTGAGAGCCCCTTGATTTCAGGATTATCATAATTTGGACGGAGGGGGTCTACATTTTTCATTCCAAGGGAGGCTCCTGCCCTCCCTAGCAGACACCTGTCTCTCAACATTGAGACATTTCCATGAGTAAATTTTACAAAGTTTTCAATAAAATTCCTATTGATAAATTTGCCTCCATTTCATTTCTAACAAGCTGTTCCTAAAGATCCCATCAGGCTGTCTTAGACACTTTGGGCAAGGGATTCCTTCCAAGCTGGGCCACTTGGGGGGGGGATGGGGGCGGCCCCAGGGCGGAGGGCAGGGTGTGCAAGGGCCCTTTGTGACACGCTGCAGCACGGTCACCGTGGGATGGTGGCTACGGGAGCAGATGTCAAAGGGCCCTTTGTGACACGTGCTGACATAGGAGCTGGCGGTGACAGGGCCACGCCACAGTGCTCGGTGCACGCGACGGGTCAGGACGCGCCAGAGCGGTGCTGTGAGGAGCCCCCGCACAGCGCACTCCTTTGTGTCGGACCTGGAGCTTTTCTGAAGCACTATTACTGCAGGTGACCTCGAGGCCAGACCACAGGTCTTGCTGACCTGTGGCCTTGCTGACCCTTCCTTCTTAAGGTTCTCTTGAGGGCAGACCGTGGGACTTGGTGACCCGGAGCTTTTCCGACGTGTCGCCCATCCCTGCAGTCTCTGCCCTTGAGACCAGACCACAATCCCTGTCGAGGAGCCTCCTGTCCTTGTGGCAGGAGTCCTCAAGACCCAAGTGCAGGACTCGCTGTCTTGCAATCTTGCCAGGACTTGAGTCTTGCAGGTGCCTTCCAGGCACGACTGCAGGACTTGCTGACTCTGAGCTTTTCCGAGCCATCTCTCCTGCAAGCAGCCATAAATCCAGTCACTGCCATGGAGCAGCGACCCCCAAGAGTGCCCAAGTTGGCCTGGCTTGAGGAGGAGGAAGAAGAAGGCTCTGGAGCTGTCCTGGCACAGGAGTCTGAAGAGGTGCAGGAGTTCCAGGCACCACAGGAGGGTGAGTTGCAGAGCTCGGCCTTAGGGCTAGTGCCTGTTGCCAGCTTGGCCCCATCCCATTGCATGCCATGCCATCCCCTGGTGCTGTTCCTATGGAAAGGATGGGAGAGTCCGAAAGAAGACAGGGAGCAGCGACCCCCAAGAGTGCCCAAGCTGGCCTGGGTGGAGGAGGAGGAGGAGGAGGTCGAGGAAGAAGGCCCTGGAGCTGCCCCAGCACCAGAGACCGAAGAGGTGCAGCAGTTGCAGCCGCTGGAGGAGGGTGAGTGGCAGAGCTGGGCCACAGGGCTGGTGCCTGCAGCCATCTTAGCCCCATCCCATCCCATTGCATCCCATCTCATCCCATCCCACACTGTCCTGTGGAGACACACCCATGGACAGCACAAAAAAGGGGCTGGGGCTGCCCCCGCAGCAGTGGCCGTGCTGCATTCCCTGGGGCATCCCGGGACTGTCCCTGCCTGGGGAACGCAGGGCTGGGCTGTGCTCTCCGGCCTCTCCCGCAGCCCCTCAGCTCTGGCTGCTCTTTGCCAGATGCAGCCATGGACGGCACACAAGAGCAGGACACCGCCCGTGGCCGCTTCCGCAGAGCAGCGCAGGTACCTGCAGCCATCCCCACCTGCGCTGGGCCTGCTGGCACTGCTCAGCCCAGCACCGCACTTGGAGCACTCCATGCAACTTCCCTGCCTTCCTGCCCTTCTCCTACAGTTTCTTTACCAATTCATCACGAGAATTGGCAAGGAAGAGACCAGTCCCATGGACACTGAGGTCAAGGCATCCTCAGAGGTCTTGGCAGAACAGAGCAGCGCTGCCCAGCTGGATCTGCTTGTAGAGTCGGCTCTTTTCAATCCAGAGCAAGTAAGCAGCCTGTGGCCAGCCTTTGATCCTCCAGCAATTGCTTGGCTTTCCCAAGCCACGCCTGCTGCTCACTTGAAGCTTTTGAGGCCATGGCAGCGGGCTGGAAGAGAAGCACTTGTCTGGGGAAGAAGCTGGGCACATTGCTGACTCCCTCTGCTAGCATTCCAAGTCTCCCTGTGCCTTCTCCAGGTGCCCGGCGTGGTGAGGTACATCCACCAGTGGCTCATGGCCAATGAGGCTGCTGAGCACAGGATGGACTGGGCCCTGATGCAAGTGGCCGAGGCAGAGCCCGATGATGTGGCCATCACTCTCCTGCGGGTGGCCCCAACGTGTGACAGGTATGGGGCCCAGCTGCCCCGAGGCCTCAGGGCTCCCCAGCCCATCACCCTGTACAGCCCGGCCCAGGGCTGTGAGCAACACAGACTTGCAGGGCCCTCTGGCTGCTCCCTTTGCCAGCCCTGCTACAAAGTCGGCCCCCGAGCCCGCTGCCGTGCTGCCAGCCTGCCCCTCAGGGGCCTGTCCCCACAGGGCTGGGCTGCCTGGCTGCTGCTGCCGCTCAGGGCCAGTGGGCTCAGGCAGAGCTGGCGGCCAGCTCAGCTCCCCGCTGCTGCCCAGCCCACGGTGCTGTGTCTGACCCCGCAGAGCTGCTATGGCCATGTGGACGACCATCTTGCTCTCGCCCTGGATTTCAGAGGAAGTGACACCGCTCCTCATCAATGTGGTGGGGAGCTGGCCGCAGAAAAACCTGGGCACCTCTGATGGGGACAAGACGGCTGTCTTTTCCCTGACTGTGAGTTTCTGGAGCTGGCCTTTGCTCACCGCAAGGCCGGCCGCCTCTCCAGCAGCTCTGTTGCCTCCTTCCCCCACTGCATCTCCCTGCTTCAGGCACTGGCCACAAACCTGGCCTAGGGGCAGCTTCAGGGCCACCAGGCCCGCTGCTCCCCCTGCGTCTGCCCCGGCCTCTCCCTGCCACGCTCAGGCCCTGCCACACGGACGCCCCGGCACTGAGCGCTGTCTCGGGCTGCTTTGTCCTCTGCAGGCAACTCTGGTGATGTGGAAGATCCTCCAGGGGCCCTGTTGCCCACAGATCCTCACAGTCTATTTCCCCCGCCTCTTTGTGCATCTCCTCTTCCAAACGTACTTCAGTACTTTGTATATGACAGAGGACGTCCATACCTTCTGGAAGGAATGCCAGGAGCAACACGGCCTCTCCACCAGCCCCAACAGGTGCTCCATGCCACTCCTCCTGTCCCTGCCACTTCCCCAGCCTCGGAGCCAGCGCTCCCAGCGTCACCTGGGCTTTGCTGTGCACACAGGTTTGCAGTACAGACCCTGAAGGCCCTGCTCTGCAGTCTCCACTTGGAGCATGTGGTGGTGGCAATGGAACGCAAGCGTGGCTGGGACACGCTGCTCTGTGCTGACACCCACCACTATGCCATGGGTCTGCTGGCCAGGTGAGCCCCCCTTCTCCCCACTGCCTCTGACATTTGTGCCCCCTGCCCGGGATGCCCCCCACAGTCCCCGTGGCCATGGGCCTGAGGGCCTCGTCACCGAGGGATGGCCAAGGAGACTGCAAAAGGCTGTGAGAGGAGGGTGCCCAGGAGCAGCCACATCTCACGGGCCCAAATACCCTCACAGGGTGCTGGGGCAATAGGACAACTGTGTCCATCAGTCCTGGGAGAGGTTTTTCGCACCCTTGCTTAGACTCTTTCTGCCATTTTCTGCCTTCCAGGGTAATGCGCCGTGCATCCGCCCACTTGTGCAAAAGCATCTTAAGCTACCTGCTTGAGGTGCTCAGCAAACCGTTGCCACACTGGGATGTCTCTGCCATGGCATTCCTTGTGGAGGTGAGCCTGATGGCCAGCACTACCTCGCTCAGCTCCCTGCCAGCCCTGTCCCCTGGCATAGCCACAGCTGCCTGGGATGGCACCTGCGCCCTGTGCTGCTGCCTGGGCCCAGCCCTGCGCACTTCCAGGCTCCTGCCTGCCAGCTCCCCTCTCACTGCCCTGTGCCTTTCAGCTCCTAGATTGCCTGGACTTGAGTGACTGTGGTGACAGCCTAATGGAGATCTTGTATAAGTACCTGTGGTACAATTCCACAGAGATGCATCACCAGGTGCTCAGGGCTCTCCTCCTGCTAAAGGACCATCCCTCCATGGTGAGAAGGGGGCAGCAGCTGAAGCCGTGTGGGCAGCATGAGGCTGGGCAATGCTGTCACTTGGCCTTGGCTGGCCTTTGCCTTGGGCGCTGAGGCAGCTCCTCGCAGCTCTCCTGCCTCCTGCTTCAGCTGCCCGAGTGCTTTGGGACAGCCCTTTGGCCTCTGGGCCCTGCGGCAGCTGCCCGGGCTTTCACACCCTTGTGTTCTGCACAGGCCGAAAGAATTCAGAGCCTGACAGGAAGACTAGTGCACCTCCTGTGGGACTTGGACAGTGACGTGGCCAGGATGAGCATTGCTCTCCTGAGCTATATTTTCCTGAAAGAAGACACCCCAATATCCTGGCGCAGGGCCCTGCAGCTGGCTGAGCCGCTCCTGAAACTCCTGGACAATGTAAGGCTCTGTGCCCCAGCCACAGCCACTGCATGCTGCCCGGACACTTTGTGCCCTGTGCATTTGCAGGCCTGCGCCAATGTGGGCCACAAGAAGCCAATGATGAGGTCATTTTTCCTTCCTTTCATACAGCCCGATAGCCAGGTGCAGCTGCTCTCCATGTCTCTCCTTCGAAGAATGATGTCGTCAGCAGAAGAAGAAGGAAGAAAGCCCCTGAAGGAACGAGTGTACCAGAGCCTGCTCCCACTCTTTTTCCACTGCCAAGATGAGAATCGGCATGTGGCAGAGGTGAGGACTCCTGGGCTGCTGCTGCGCCTTGGCAGGGGGCTCAGCTGCCTCCTGCCCTGACGCAGGCTTGCAGGCTGCAGCCTCCTCCAGCCCTTGGCACTGGGACACTCCTGTGCCCTGCCTTGTGGGGCCATTTGCGGCTCTCTGCTGCTCCCCAGGCCTCTCGGACAACGCTCCTTCGCGCGGCTCGCTTTCTGAAGAGGCCAGACCTGGAGAAAGCTGTGAGGAAGGAGAAGCTGTGGAAGTTTGCCAAGCTCGTGGTAAGGACAGCCTGGAAGTCCCAGCCTCAAGCTACAGAAGCCCCCTGGCCCCGGTGCTCAGTGTGTGGGGCTGGCAGCTGTGCCCCTGCCCACTGCTGCACCCGGGGTCCGCACGGCTTCTTCTCCAGCCCCCTGTGGCCCCGAGCCGGGTGCCGATGGAGCCCCGGCCCAGCGGGGCTGCGGGCCGGGCCGGCACCGCGGCTCCCCGGGCAGCAGCCGGCCCTCTGCCCCCTCCAGAGCCCGGCGCCAGCGGCTGCTGGCCGGGCCTCAGGGCTGGCCGGGCACGGGAGGCCGGGGCTGGCCGCAGGCAGCAGCGCCCGGCCGAGGGGCAGAGCCCGCGCCAACCCTTCCCTCCTGCCGCTCTCTCCAGCTGGCAGACCACAGGATCCCCTTGGCCGAGCACCTGCGCCGGGCCCTGCAGTACCTGCAGGACCCACAGGAGACCCTGCGAGCGGCGGCCATCAGGGTCATCGGTGAGTCCCGAGCCCGGGCTCCCTCCCCGCCCCGCCGCAGCTCGGCCCCAGCCCCGGCTGCTGCCCCGGCAGCGGCACCCGGGCCCGGCGCCCTGGAGCCCCGGCTGCCCTCGGGGCTGCTGCTGCCGGCCTCTGGCAGCCGTGCCCTTGGGCTGAGTCAGGGTGCGGCAAGGGCCCGGGCTGAGCCCTGCCGGGGCAGGAGGCCGTGTGGCCACAGGGCTGGCAGCGCCGCTGGCAGGGAGCTGTGCTGCTGGGACCCTGACAGGCTCTGTGTTCTCAGGGATGGCCGGGGAGCAGCTGAGGGGGCAGCAGGCAGAGCTCCAGGTGTTGTGCGGAGGTGAGCCACGGCAGCAGGCTGACAGTGTTGGCTGTCGGGGGCAGCTGCAGCCCTGGCCAGGCTGTGGAGGGCTCTGCTCCCTGTCCCGATGAGGGGCGGCGTGGGCAGAGCACAGTGAGATTTCAGGGCCACGTGGGGCATTTGTGGCCAGCAGCTTCGGGCTGACCCCCTTGGTCCCTGCTCCCTCCTGGCCAAGGCAAGAGCCGGCTGGCATGGCCCTGGCAGGGGGCTCTCGCTGGGCCCCCACAGCTCTGGGGTCTGACCGTAGCTCTGTTCATCTCTCTTGCAGCCCTCGAACGCCTGACGGAGGACAGAAGCTGTGCCGTGTCAGACCTGGCACTTGAAACGCTGTATGTCCTCCGGGCCATCCAGAGTGCCCGATATTCCATCCTGCAGAGGATGCAAGACCAAATCCTCAGGGCATGGAGGACACGGCCTCGTCTGTCGGGCTTGGGCTGGCTGCGCTGCTGGAGATGTGGTCAGCGCTGACCTGAGAGGCTCTGTCTTCTGGGGCCACATGGGCCAGCCAGGATTGTTTATTTCATAAGGGTTGTTATTTTCCTATTTTCTCTTCTTTTTAGTATGTAAATAATATAGGATATGTTAGGGCTGAGAGGCTCTATCTTCTGGGGCCACATGGGCCATCTGTTATTTTTTTTTTCATAGAGATTATTCTTTTCTTCGTTTCGTTTCCATCTAGTATGTAAATAATATAGGATATGTTATAAACCACAAGAGTCCCAAGACCTTTCTTTTGCTGCCCAGGTTGTGTGGGGCATAGGGGAAGAGAGAGAAAAGGGTTCTTGTGTTCAGCAACCTGCCGGGGCGTGCAGTGGTGCAGGGGAAATGGCCAGAAGCCCCTTGGCCTTTGGTGGTTGTGCTGAAGCCACAAGCCCTGTGGCAGGCAGGAAGCGCCATCTGTGTCCTGCTGCCCGTGTGTTGCTGCCGTGATGGCTGAGGAGCTGCTGGAGCTCCTGTGGGGCTGCGGCGCTGCTGCCGGGCCAGGCTGGGGGAGCCCCTGAGGGCACGGGGTGCTGGGAGGCTGTGAAGGGATGAGGGGCTGCGGAGTCCCAGACGGGACAAGGCAGTGGGAAGGCACGAGGGGGATGTGTGAGGGAGTGGGTGGCAGGAGGTTCCAAGGGGACAGAAGGCCCTGGAGGAGCCGGGGTGGTGGGAAGCCCTGAGGAATTGGGTGTCAGAGGCCATAAGCAGCCCCCGGGCAGCCGCCTGGTCCCTGACACCCGGCTGCTCCGGTGCTGTCCCAAAATGTCCCCCAGGCCTGCAGCAGAAGGCCTGGAGGCTGGGACACCACCCCAGCAGGAGGGTGGGGACAGCCCGAGGTGCCCAGGCTGGGCTGGCTGGGGACATGGAGGGCAGGGGGTGCTGCCAGGCCACGGCCACTGGGTGCCTCCAGGAAGGGGCAGTGGGCAGAGGCAGGGCTGGCGGCCAACCCGGGCCCTCGCGGCTGCCCAGGCCACGCTGCTGTGACCGAGGCCCCCCTGACACAGAGCTCGGGGCCCACAGAGCTGCTGCCACCATGGGGAGGGTGGCGATGTCTCCTCCGGCAGGGCTGCCCAGTGGCTGCTGCCCAAGCGGCTCTGGAGCCCACAGAAACAGCAGCAGAGTGTGCCCAGGAACAGCAGCAGCCCCAACGTCGGCACCTGCGCACTGAGGCGTCCGCAGCAGCCGGGTGCCAAACAGGGGGAGGCTGTGGGCACAATTGCCTTTGCTTTGGCAAAAGGCTTCAGCAGAGTTGGCCACAATGGCTTTCTCTTCACTTGCAGCCTTACAACAACGCTTGCCAGTTTCAGCTGCAGCCTGTGCCCGTGACTGACTTGGATGGCCGTGCTTGAGGCCGAGCTCGCCTTCCACACTCAGGTGTCCCAAGGCAGCGGCATTGGCGCCATCCTGAGAAAGAGAGAGAGAGAGAGAGAGAGATAGAGAGAGAGAGTCTGATGGGGCAGGAGGTCTGTGCTGCAGCTGCCCTCCCTCTCTTCTGTCCAGGCACCTTAAAGATACATGAAACCAAATCCTGGACTTGCTTGGAACAAAGGAAGAAGCAGCATGCGCTGAAAAAAAGCAGGGACTTACACAGCTCAGTTTTGCTCTCCACTTGGGCAATCCCAGAATCCCTGAGCACTTGGTGTTGCAAAGTAGCATCAACATCATCCAGTCTCCAAGCACCCTGCCATGGGCACAGGTGGTGTGCAGGCACAGCTGTCACTAGAACTGGGAGAGCACTTTTCCATGTTGACCTTTTCCTCTCCTGGATTTCAAGCAAAGATGAAAAAATCATCTGGTGAATGACAGGTGAATAGTGTAGCTCACAGAACTAGGAGTAGGAGTCTCCAGTGGCCCATGGTGTGTCCATTCAACCATTGTTAGATTGTCCAGTTGGAGCTCAGCGCGGTGCAGCCCGGGCACAGGCACCAGGCTGGTCCATTACAGCATCCCAAAGTCTTGGTGGCTCCCTGTGCACCCACTGTCTCCCGAATCCATTCTTGAATTCCCAGTTACTGCTGTGCAGGACATGAGAACACAGGAGCAGCTTGTTTGGCTCATTCTTGCCTTTGCTGCTCCTGCCTAAAGGAATCATCAGGACTATATGCTGATGGAATGGGATCGCTGAACAGCAGGGACTTTGTCTGTAGGGTCTAAAACTAAAACCTTGTCTGACTGCTCAGACACTCTAAAATCCAGGGTGAGAATGACAGCTTTGGCATGGAAGAATCCTAGAAATCTTGACTTGTGATTTATCTAGTCAAGGATTTGAATGCCAATGTGGAAACTACCAAAATATTCAAACTTGTTTTCATTGGCAACCCCTTTGAAATGGCATCAGCAGAGCCCCAGGGGACAGGGTATGACAGTGGGGACAGTACTTGGCAGCTCATGGCTTCAGATGTGGGAGGTAAATATTTTGCCTAGGTACACATTTAAGTTCGAGTTTTCCCAGGATTTGGATTGACTCGTCATTGCAGGTAACTTTAATCAATGCAAAAGGATGTAAAAGCAGAGTTTCTGGAGAATGTGCACTAGGGAGTAAATAGGGAGAAAACCTTGAACACAGCCAGCAGGCTCTGGAAAAATTTATAAAAGTTACAGTTAAAAATAGATGTAGCTCTCTGACTGTTCAGGCAAGACTCTTTGTGTCTGGAGGTGATCGTAAGATGCTTTAAAATCTTAGGAAATTCAGGAACTCAGAAAGAATTTAGGCTTGGCAAGCCCTGGGAAAAGTAGGCCCAGGGAAATGTTAGGCCTTGTGCTTGCTAAAGATCATGTGAAACTGCACCTGTGTAATCAATATATGATAAATGATAGAATTGTTAGATGTGATTAGATATAATTATTGTTTAAAGAACATGAGGAACAATGTTAGGGGGCTGAGGTGGGATCACGAGAAATCCATGCTAGGGTAAAAACAATGCATACAGTAGAACAGTGTAAGTTTCATAATTAATATGTAATTTGTATAACGATAGAGTATAAAACATGTTCAACTCAAAAACAAATCGGGTCAGATTTGGGTCTGTGTACCCCTGACACCCAGAGCTCTTCAATAAAGCACCTGCATATAATCATTGTGTGATGATGTGTGTGCCTGAACTCTAACATTTTGGTGACCCAGATGGGACCTTGTGAGTGCTGCTGAGCGAGCTCACGACCCGATCCTGCTCCAGCCGGCACCGAGGGATTCTCGGGGAGCCCATCGGCCGCGACCGTCTGTGCTGCTCACAGCGTCCCCAGGAGAAGAGGTAAGGTGCTTTCACTTTGGTTTGGGTGCCTGCCAATAAGACGCAGCAAAAGCTGTGCTTGGTTGGGCTAAAGGAATTCCTGTTGGGATTGCCTGGGCGCCGTCCGTCAGACGACTGCGAAAGCGTTGCAGGTTCGGCATTTGTGGTGTATTGTAGTTGTGACATGGAGAAGCTTAAAGGGGTTTTGGGCAGCAATGCTCTCATAGCAGGTACTTCTCCTTTGGGGTGCTTCTTAGCACATTGGAAACAAGGTCACTTTGGGGAAGAATTACATAAGGCTAAGTTGATTGATTATTGTAATACATGGTGGCCAGGATATGCCCTGGATAGTGGAGAAAAGCGGCCGAAGAATGGATCTTTGCAATATAATACTGTTTTATAGTTGATGTTGTTTTGTAAGCGAGAGGGAAAATGGGATGAACGTTCCGTATGTTGACTTGTTTTTCTATCTGTGAGATAAGCCAGAATGGCGGGCTGAGTGTGAATTGATGGTGGTTAAAGCATTTGCGAATGATAAGTGTGAGGTTTGTGTAAAATAGAAATGTTTAAAACACCTGGCACTAAAGAAAGTTTGTGTTGGGGCAACGAACGATATGGATGTTGATTTACAGGTGGCTTTAAGAGAACCAAAAGAACCTGACTCTGTTTTGTCTGCCCCCACTTCACCCAATCTTATTCCACCTAACCCTATTACACCTAATTCTAGTCCACTTAATCCTCCTTCACCCTTCCCTCTTTACCCTCCTCTCCCGCCTACACCAGATCCTTCTTCCCCAGGAGATGATCAAAATTTAACTTTAATACAAGGAAATGTGAAAAATGCTGGGGGGAAAATAGCAGTAGTGGGTGTAATGATAATAAATCATTATTATATAGTAACACTGGTATCTCACCGGACACGGTCCAAGCTTGCCCCAGTCCTGTATAAAATGGAAAAAGGCTTGGACAGGCAAAAGCAGACTGTGATTGCCCCCTTGAGACAAGGAGTAGGAGCAGAGGGGCCGGTGTTTGTAAAGGTACCTTTCTCTCCTGCGGATTTGGTAATTTGGAAACAATCAGCTGGAACTTATAGAGAGAATCCTGACCAAGTGGCAAGGGTGGTAAAAATGGTTATGAAAACTCAGAATCTGGGTTGGGATGATATACAAGTAATATTAGATACTTTAATGGATTCTGTTGAAAAAGAGATGGTGCTTAGAGGAGCCAAGGAGAGAGCGAGAGAAGATCTCAGGACTGGGGTGGTGACAGGGACTTTAGATGAGAACTTTCCGACCGAGGATCCAGGGTGGGACCCTAATGTATTTAGGGATATTCGGAGGCTGAAGAGATATCAAGAATGGGTTCAGATAAGGGTTCAGAATGCTGTGCCTAAGACTGTGAATTGGTCTAAATTGTGTGAGATAAGGCAGGAAAAGAAAGAATCCCCCACTGTGTTTTTGGAAAGGCTCAGAGAAGCCGTGAGAAAATGTACAGATCTGCAAACAGAAACAGAACCAGCAAAAGTTCAGCTTGCTCTTATTTTCCTTGGGCAGTGGCAAGATGATATCAGGAGAAAATAACGGAAGTTAGAAGGAGAGGAATTAAGGAATTTGGATAAATTACTTGAGGTGGCGTGGAAGGTATACAATAGCAGGGAAAGGGAAGCTAGTAAGAAGCAGCAGCAAAATCTCTTGGCAGTGATACAAGGAAGAGAGAATCCAGGACGCGGCAGGGGTGGTCGTGGATTGGGGAGGGACGGACTCGGCAGAGGACGAGGGGGATCGGTTTTGCCAAGATCAGGGTTAAACCAATGTGCATATTGCAAGCAGGAGGGGCATTGGAAAAAAGAATGCCCAAACAACGCGAAGAACCGGTTTAACCAGGGCAATCAGTTCCAGCAGGGAGATGTTGCCAAGGCTCTGGTACTGGGAGAGTACAGGAGCTGACTAGAATCGGAACAAAAGTCAGTACAGGAACCTTTAGTAACTCTACAATTGGGAGATAAAGAAGTAAAATTCCTGGTGGATACGGGAGCTCCATATTCTGTATTAAATTACCTGAAAGGGCAAATTTGGGACCAAACAACAACAAGAGTTGGGGCCACAGGGAAGGAAGAGAATCGGCCATTCCTGCAACCCCTGGATTTGTGTTTTGGAAACAAAGTTTTGACACATGAATTTTGATATATGCCTGAGTGTCCAATTCCACTTTTAAGACAAGATTTATTAGTAAAACTTGATGCAGTGATAACTTTTGAGACCGGAGAACTTTTAATGAAAATACGCAAATCAAAGACAGGACAATTTTTAATGATAAAAGAAAAACCAGTCCCTGCTATCCCTTGGAAAGTAGAGGATGCAGTGATTCCCTCAGTATGGGAAACAGACATACCAGGAAAATCTAAATTGGCACAACCAGTACATGTGGAATTAAAAGAAGGAGCAAAAAAAATCCTTCCAGGTTAAACAGTATCCTATAAAGGCAGAAGCACGGCAAGGAATAGTAAAGATTATTGAAAAGTTTTTGAAGTAGCAAATTTTAGAAGAATGTGAATCCGAATTTAATGCACCAATATCTCCAGTGAAGAAACCAAATGGTGAGTACAGACTAGTACAGGATTTGAGAGCGATAAATGGAAGAACTAAAGATATTTACCCAGTGGTAGCTAATCCTTACACATTTTTAACATCCGTGAAAGAGAAATATAAATAGTTTACTGTACTTGATTTAAAAGATGCCTTTTTCTGCACACCCCTTGACAAAAAAAGTAGGAAACTGTTTGCCTTTGAATGGGAAAATCCAGAAAATGGAAGGAAAACTCAGCTCACCTGAACATGACTCCCACAAGGACACAAGAACAGTCCAACCCTATTTGGAAGGCAGCTGGGGAAGGAGCTGGAGATTTGGACCGAGAACGGGCAAGTACTGAGAAAACAATACCTGCTGTTACAGTATATTGATGGTGTACTGATAGCTACAGAAGAGAAAACAACCTGCATAAAGGTACCAATTGAAATTTGAAATCAGCTGGGAATGGGAGGATATAAGGAGTCTAAAGAAAAGGCACAAATTGCCTGGCAGAGTGTGATTTCCCTGGGATGTGAAATCTCACACGGGCAATGTAAGCTGGGTACTAATTGTATTCAAGCTATTTGTGCTATTCCAGAACCCCAGAACGTGCATGAGCTGTGAATCTTCCTTGGGATGACAGGGTGGTGCTGCCTGTGGATCATGGACTATGGACTAATTGCAAAAGCCCTGGATGAGGCCCAGAAGACGCAGCCGTTTACCTGGGGCAGAGCACAGAAGGAGGCCTTCCTCAAACTGAAGGAGGCATTGACAACTGCTCCGGCGTTCGGATTGCCAGACTTGTCCAAAGATTTCCAGCTGTTTGTGCATGAAAGACTACACCTAGCACTGGGAGTGCTGAGCCAAGGTTTGGGAAGCTGGGAAAGGCTGGTAGGCTGCTTTTCCAAACAGCTTGACAAGGTGAGTGCTGGATGGCCTTCATGCCTGCGGGCAGTTGCAGCCAGCGTGATGCTGCCACAAGAAGCCAGGAAACTCACCATGGGTAGACACATAGATGTCTCTGTGCCACACATGGTGAGCACTGTTTTAGAACAAAAGAGGGGCCATTGTCTATCTCCAAGCAGGATGATGAAATTCCAGGTAATCCTGACTGAGCAGGATGATGTCACACTAAAGACAACTGACCTCTTGAATGCAGCTCTGTTCCTGGGTACCACAACTGAAGAAGGCCCATTAGAGCATGACTGTGTAGAAGTAATAGAGGACACCTATTTGGCAAGAGAAGACCTGAAAGACATCCCACTGGAGCAAGCAGAGTGAGAGCTATTCACAGATGGAAGCAGCTTGGTGGAGAACGGGACCAGATACGCTGGATATGCGGTAACAGCAGTCAGTGCAATAGTGGAGGCAAAAGCATTATCAGCAAATGCATCTGCCCAGAGGGCAGAACTGGTTGCCTTAAGCAGAGCACTAGAATTGAGTAAAGGGAAAAGGGGAAACATCTGGACTGGCTCAGAGTATGCTTTGGAGTAGTGCATGTCCACAGAGTGCTGTGGAAAGAAAGAAGACTGCTGTCTTCTCAAGGTACACACATTAAACATCAAGATGCAGTCCTGCAATTGATAAAAGCAATACAAAAACCTGAACAAGTAGCAATTATGCACTGCAAAGGACACCAATCAGGAAACTCCAAAATTTGTGAAGGGAATTGAAAGGCAGACTGGACAGCTCGACAGATTGCTCAAAAAGGGCAAAGAACAATGGCATTGATATCTTTAAAAGTTTATGCATCTCACTTTAATTTGCCTCCAAAACAAAAATATTCAATAGGAGATGAGAAATTGGGGCATTTGCTAAATGTTTTGAGTTTTGAGACAATTTAGGGAATTTTGTGGGATTTTAATGAAATTTTGTGGGAAATTGAGGAGATTTAGGGAATTTTGTGTGATTTTTCTGGAATTTTGTGGACCTTTGTGTAGATTTTGTTGGATGTTTCTGGAATTTGTTAAGGTTTTGAGGAGATTTAGGGAATTTTGTGGGATTTTTCATGAATTTTTTTTTATATTTGAGGACATTTTGTAGGATGTTGGTGGAATTTGGTAGGGTTTTGAAAAAAGTTAGGGATTTTTGTGAGATTTTCTGGGATTTTGAGGTAACTTGAAGAATTTTGAGGGATTTTTCTTAGATTTTCTGTGAATTGATGGAGATTTTCTGGGATGTTTCAGGAATTTGGTTGGGTTTTGAGAAGATTTAGGGAATTTTTTGGGGTTTCTCTGGAAATTTGTGGTGCTTATCATAAATTTTGTGGGATTTTTCTTAAATTTTGTGGACATTTGTTGAGATTTTGTGAGATGGTTCTGGAATTTCGTGGGATATTGAGGAAATTTAGTGATTTTTGGGAAATTCTTCTTGAATTTTGTGGACATTTGTGGAGATTTTGTGGGATGTTGCAGGAATTTGGTAGGGTTTTGAGAAGATTTAGGGAATTGTGTGGGGCTTTTCCAGAATTTTGTGGGATTTGGAGGAGACTTGAAGAATTTTGAGGGATTTTTCCTAGATAATGTGGAAATTGGTGGAGATTTTTTTGCGACGTCTCTAAAATTTTGTGATGTTTGGAGAAGATTTAGGGAATTTTGTGGCATTTTTCTGCAATTTTGTGGACTTTCTCTAGAATTTTCTGTGATATTGAGGAGATTTTGTGAGATGTTTCTGGAATTTTGTGGGATTTTTCTAGGGTTTGGAGGAGACTTGAAGAATTTTGTGGGATTTTTCCTAGATTTTGTGGAAATTGGTGGAGATTTTGTGAGATGTTGCAGGAATTTGGTTGGGTTTGGAGAAGATTCAGGGAATTTTGTGGGATGTTGCTGGAATTTTGTGGAATTTCTCTAGAATTTTGTGGGATATTGAGGAGATTTTGTGGGATGTTTGTGGGATTTTGAGGAGACTTGAAGAATTATGGGGGAATTTTTTTAGATTTTCTAGACATTTGTGGAGATTTTGTGGGATATTGCAGGAATATGGTTGGGTTTTGAGTAAATTTGGGGAATTTTTGAGATTTTTCTGCAATTTTGTGGGATTTTGTGGGATGTTTGTGGGATTTTGAGGAGACTTGAAGAATTTTGTGGTATTTTTCTTGAATTTTGTGGCAATTTGTGGACATTTTGTGGGATGTTGCTGGAGTTTGGTCAGGTTTTGAGAAGATTCAAGGAATTTTGTAGCATTTTCCTGGAATTTTGAGGATTTCTCTTGAATTTCTTGGAATCTGGAGGAGACTTGAAGAATTTTGAGGGAATTTTCTTAGATTTGGTGGAAATTTGTGGGGATTTTGTGAGATGTCTTTGGAATTTTGTAATGTTTTGAGAAGATTTAGGGAATTTTGTGAGGATTTTCCAGAATTTTGAGGGGCTTTTCAAGAATTTTGTGGGAGTTTTCTTGCATTTTGTGGAAATTGGTGGAGACCTGAAGAATTTTGAGGGAATTTTCGTAGATTTTGTGGAAATGTGTGGAGATTTTTTGAGATGTCTGGTATTTCGTAATGTTTTGAGAAGATTGTGGGAATTGTATGGGATTTTTCTGGAATTTTGAGAGGCTTTCAAGAATTTTGTGGGAGTTTTCTTGAATTTTGTGGAAATTTGTTGAGATTTTTGTGAGATGGTTCTGGAATTTTGTGAGATATTGAGGAAATTTAGTGATTTTAGTGGGATTTTTCTTGAATTTTGTGGACATTCGTGGAGATTTTGTGAGATGTTGCAGGAATTTGGTAGGGTTTTGAGAAGATTTAGGGAATTGTGTGGGGCTTTTCCAGAATTTTGTGCGATTTGGAGGAGACTTGAAGAATTTTGAGGGATTTTTCTTAGATTTTTCTGGAAATTGTTGGAGATTTTGTGAGATGGTGCAGGAATTTGGTTGTGTTTTGAGAAGATTGAGGGAATTTTGTGGGAGTTTTCCTGGAATTTTGTGGAATTTCTCTAGAATTTTGTGGGATATTGAGGAGATTTTGTGAGATGTTTGTGGGATTTTGAGGAGACTTGAAGAATTTTGTGGTATTTTTCTTGAATTTTGTGGCAATTTGTGGACATTTTGTGGGATGTGGCTGGAGTTTGGTCAGGTTTTGAGAAGATTCAAGGAATTCTGTAGCATTTTCCTGGAATTTTGAGGATTTCTCTCGAATTCTGTGAGATTTGGAGGAGACTTGAAGAATTTTGAGGGAATTTTCTTAGATTTTGTGGGATATTTGTGGAGATTTTGTGAGATGCCTGTGGAATTTTGTGGGATATTGAGGAAATTTAGTGATTTTTGTGGGATTTTTCTTGAATTTTGTGGACATTTGTGGAGATTTTGTAGGATGATGCAGGAATTTGGTTGTGTTTTGAGAAGATTGTGGGAATTTTGTGGGATTTTTCTGGAATTTTGTGGAAATTCTCTAGAATTTTGTGGGATATTGAGGAGATTTTGTGGGATGTTTGTGGAATTTTGAGGAGACTTGAAGAATTTTGAGGGATTTTTCCTAGATTTTGTGGAAATTGTTGGAGATTTTGTGGGATGTTGCTGGAGTTTGGTAGGATTTTGAGAAGATTGAAGGAATTTTGTAACATTTTCCTGGAATTTTGAGGATTTCTCTTGAATTTCTTGGAATTTGGAGGAGACTTGAAGAATTTTGAGGGAATTTTCTTAGATTTGGTGGAAATTTGTGGGGATTTTGTGAGATGTCTTTGGAATTTTGTAATGTTTTGAGAAGATTTAGGGAATTTTTTGAGGATTTTTTAGAATTTTGAGGGGCTTTCAAGAATTTTGTGGGAGTTTTCTTGAATTTTGTGGAAATTTGTTGAGATTTTTGTGAGATGGTTCTGGAATTTTGTGGGATATTGAGGAAATTTAGTGATTTTTGTGGGATTTTTCTTGAATGATGTGGACATTCGTGGACATTTTGTGGGATGTTACAGGAATTTGGTAAGGTTTTCAGAAGATTGAGGGAATTGTGTGGGGCTTTTCCAGAATTTTGTGGGATTTTTCTTTGATAATGTGAAAATTGGTGGAGATTTTGTGAGACGTCTCTGGAATTTTGTGATGTTTGGAGAAGATTTAGGGAATTTTGTGGCATTTTTCTGCAATTTTGTGGAATTTCTCTAGAATTTTCTGTGATATTGAGGAGATTTTGTGGGATGTTTCTGGAATTTTGTGGGATTTTTCTAGGATTTGGAGGAGACTTGAAGAATTTTGTGGGATTTTTCCTAGATTTTGTGGAAATTGGTGGAGATTTTGTGAGATGTTGCAGGAATTTGGTTGGGTTTGGAGAAGATTCAGGGAATTTTGTGGGATGTTGCTGGAATTTTGTGGAATTTCTCTAGAATTTTGTGGGATATTGAGGAGATTTTGTGGGATTTTGTGGGATGTTTGTGGAATTTTGAGGAGACTTGAAGAATTTTGAGGGATTTTTCCTAGATTTTGTGGAAATTGTTGGAGATTTTGTGGGATGTTGCTGGAGTTTGGTAGGATTTTGAGAAGATTGAAGGAATTTTGTAACATTTTCCTGGAATTTTGAGGATTTCTCTTGAATTTCTTGGAATCTGGAGGAGACTTGAAGAATTTTGAGGGAATTTTCTTAGATTTGGTGGAAATTTGTGGGGATTTTGTGAGATGTCTTTGGAATTTTGTAATGTTTTGAGAAGATTTAGGGAATTTTGTGAGGATTTTCCAGAATTTTGAGGGGCTTTCAAGAATTTTGTGGGAGTTTTCTTGAATTTTGTGGCAATTTGTTTAGATTTTGTGAGATGGTTCTGGAATTTTGTGGGATATTGAGGAAATTTAGTTAATTTTGTGGGATTTTTCTTGAATGATGTGGACATTCGTGGAGATTTTGTGGGATGTTACAGGAATTTGGTAAGGTTTTCAGAAGATTTAGGGAATTGTGTGGGGCTTTTCCAGAATTTTGTGGGATTTTTCTTTGATAATGTGAAAATTGGTGGAGGTTTTGTGAGACGTCTCTGGAATTTTGTGATGTTTGGAGAAGATTTAGGGAATTTTGTGGCATTTTTCTGCAATTTTGTGGAATTTCTCTAGAATTTTCTGTGATATTGAGGAGATTTTGTGGGATGTTTCTGGAATTTTGTGGGATTTTTCTAGGATTTGGAGGAGACTTGAAGAATTTTGTGGGATTTTTCCTAGATTTTGTGGAAATTGGTGGAGATTTTGTGAGATGTTGCAGGAAGTTGGTTGGGTTTTGAGAAGATTCAGGGAATTTTGTGGGATGTTGCTGGAATTTTGTGGAATTTCTCTAGAATTTTGTGGGATATTGAGGAGATTTTGTGGGATGTTTGTGGGATTTTGAGGAGACTTGAAGAATTATGGGTGAATTTTTTTAGATTTTCTAGACATTTGTGGAGATTTTGTGGGATATTGCAGGAATATGGTTGGGTTTTGAGTAAATTTGGGGAATTTTTGAGATTTTTCTGCAATTTTGTGGGATTTTGTGGGATGTTTGTGGGATTTTGAGGAGACTTGAAGAATTTTGTGGGATTTTTCTTGAATTTTGTGGACATTTGTGGACATTTTGTGGGATGTGGCTGGAGTTTGGTAGGGTTTTGAGAAGATTGAAGGAATTTTGTAACATTTTCCTGTAATTTTGAGGATTTCTCTTGAATTTTGTGGGATTTCGAGGAGACTTGAAGAATTTTGAGGGAATTTTCTTAGTTTTTGTGGGACATTTGTGGAGATTTTGTGAGATGTCTGTGGAATTTTGTGGGATATTGAGGAAATTTAGTTAATTTTGTGGGATTTTTCTTGAATTTTGTGGACATTTGTGGAGATTTTGTAGGATGATGCAGGAATTTGGTTGTGTTTTGAGAAGATTGTGGGAATTTTGTGGGATTTTTCTGGAATTTTGTGGAAATTCTCTAGAATTTTGTGGGATATTGAGGAGATTTTGTGGGATGTTTGTGGGATGTTTGTGGAATTTTGAGGAGACTTGAAGAATTTTGAGGGATTTTTCCTAGATTTTGTGGAAATTGTTGGAGATTTTGTGGGATGTTGCTGGAGTTTGGTAGGATTTTGAGAAGATTGAAGGAATTTTGTAACATTTTCCTGGAATTTTGAGGATTTCTCTTGAATTTCTTGGAATTTGGAGGAGACTTGAAGAATTTTGAGGGAATTTTCTTAGATTTGGTGGAAATTTGTGGGGATTTTGTGAGATGTCTTTGGAATTTTGTAATGTTTTGAGAAGATTTAGGCAATTTTGTGAGGATTTTCCAGAATTTTGAGGGGCTTTCAAGAATTTTGTGGGAGTTTTCTTGAATTTTGTGGAAATTTGTTGAGATTTTGTGAGATGGTTCTGGAATTTTGTGGGATATTGAGGAAATTTAGTGATTTTTGTGGGATTTTTCTTGAATTATGTGGACATTCGTGGACATTTTGTGGGATGTTACAGGAATTTGGTAAGGTTTTCAGAAGATTTAGGGAATTGTGTGGGGCTTTTCCAGAATTTTGTGGGATTTTTCTTTGATAATGTGAAAATTGGTGAAGGTTTTGTGAGACGTCTCTGGAATTTTGTAATGTTTGGAGAAGATTTAGGGAATTTTGTGGCATTTTTCTACAATTTTGTGGAATTTCTCTAGAATTTTCTGTGATATTGAGGAGATTTTGTGGGATGTTTCTGGAATTTTGTGGGATTTTTCTAGGATTTGGAGGAGACTTGAAGAATTTTGTGGGATTTTTCCTAGATTTTGTGGAAATTGGTGGAGATTTTGTGAGATGTTGCAGGAATTTGGTTGGGTTTGGAGAAGATTCAGGGAATTTTGTGGGATGTTGCTGGAATTTTGTGGAATTTCTCTAGAATTTTGTGGGATATTGAGGAGATTTTGTGGGATTTTGTGGGATGTTTGTGGGATTTTGAGGAGACTTGAAGAATTATGGGGGAATTTTTTTAGATTTTCTAGACATTTGTGGAGATTTTGTGGGATATTGCAGGAATATGGTTGGGTTTTGAGTAAATTTGGGGAATTTTTGAGATTTTTCTGCAATTTTGTGGGATTTTGTGGGATGTTTGTGGGATTTTGAGGAGACTTGAAGAATTTTGTGGGATTTTTCTTGAATTTTGTGGACATTTGTGGACATTTTGTGGGATGTGGCTGGAGTTTGGTAGGGTTTTGAGAAGATTGAAGGAATTTTGTAACATTTTCCTGTAATTTTGAGGATTTCTCTTGAATTTTGTGGGATTTCGAGGAGACTTGAAGAATTTTGAGGGAATTTTCTTAGTTTTTGTGGGACATTTGTGGAGATTTTGTGAGATGTCTGTGGAATTTTGTGGGATATTGAGGAAATTTAGTTAATTTTGTGGGATTTTTCTTGAATTTTGTGGACATTTGTGGAGATTTTGTAGGATGATGCAGGAATTTGGTTGTGTTTTGAGAAGATTGTGGGAATTTTGTGGGATTTTTCTGGAATTTTGTGGAAATTCTCTAGAATTTTGTGGGATATTGAGGAGATTTTGTGGGATGTTTGTGGGATGTTTGTGGAATTTTGAGGAGACTTGAAGAATTTTGAGGGATTTTTCCTAGATTTTGTGGAAATTGTTGGAGATTTTGTGGGATGTTGCTGGAGTTTGGTAGGATTTTGAGAAGATTGAAGGAATTTTGTAACATTTTCCTGGAATTTTGAGGATTTCTCTTGAATTTCTTGGAATTTGGAGGAGACTTGAAGAATTTTGAGGGAATTTTCTTAGATTTGGTGGAAATTTGTGGGGATTTTGTGAGATGTCTTTGGAATTTTGTAATGTTTTGAGAAGATTTAGGCAATTTTGTGAGGATTTTCCAGAATTTTGAGGGGCTTTCAAGAATTTTGTGGGAGTTTTCTTGAATTTTGTGGAAATTTGTTGAGATTTTGTGAGATGGTTCTGGAATTTTGTGGGATATTGAGGAAATTTAGTGATTTTTGTGGGATTTTTCTTGAATTATGTGGACATTCGTGGACATTTTGTGGGATGTTACAGGAATTTGGTAAGGTTTTCAGAAGATTTAGGGAATTGTGTGGGGCTTTTCCAGAATTTTGTGGGATTTTTCTTTGATAATGTGAAAATTGGTGAAGGTTTTGTGAGACGTCTCTGGAATTTTGTAATGTTTGGAGAAGATTTAGGGAATTTTGTGGCATTTTTCTACAATTTTGTGGAATTTCTCTAGAATTTTCTGTGATATTGAGGAGATTTTGTGGGATGTTTCTGGAATTTTGTGGGATTTTTCTAGGATTTGGAGGAGACTTGAAGAATTTTGTGGGATTTTTCCTAGATTTTGTGGAAATTGGAGGAGATTTTGTGAGATGTTGCAGGAATTTGGTTGGGTTTGGAGAAGATTCAGGGAATTTTGTGGGATGTTGCTGGAATTTTGTGGAATTTCTCTAGAATTTTGTGGGATATTGAGGAGATTTTGTGGGATTTTGTGGGAAGTTTGTGGGATTTTGAGGAGACTTGAAGAATTATGGGGGAATTTTTTTAGATTTTCTAGACATTTGTGGAGATTTTGTGGGATATTGCAGGAATATGGTTGGGTTTTGAGTAAATTTGGGGAATTTTTGAGATTTTTCTGCAATTTTGTGGGATTTTGTGGGATGTTTGTGGGATTTTGAGGAGACTTGAAGAATTTTGTGGGATTTTTCTTGAATTTTGTGGACATTTGTGGACATTTTGTGGGATGTGGCTGGAGTTTGGTAGGGTTTTGAGAAGATTGAAGGAATTTTGTAACATTTTCCTGTAATTTTGAGGATTTCTCTTGAATTTTGTGGGATTTCGAGGAGACTTGAAGAATTTTGAGGGAATTTTCTTAGTTTTTGTGGGACATTTGTGGAGATTTTGTGAGATGCCTGTGGAATTTTGTGGGATATTGAGGAAATTTAGTGATTTTTGTGGGATTTTTCTTGAATTTTGTGGACATTTGTGGAGATTTTGTAGGATGATGCAGGAATTCGGTTGTGTTTTGAGAAGTTTGTGGGAATTTTGTGGGATTTTTCTGGAATTTTGTGGAAATTCTCTAGAATTTTGTGGGATATTGAGGAGATTTTGTGGGATGTTTGTGGAATTTTGAGGAGACTTGAAGAATTTTGAGGGATTTTTCCTAGATTTTGTGGAAATTGTTGGAGATTTTGTGGGATGTTGCTGGAGTTTGGTAGGATTTTGAGAAGATTGAAGGAATTTTGTAACATTTTCCTGGAATTTTGAGGATTTCTCTTGAATTTCTTGGAATTTGGAGGAGACTTGAAGAATTTTGAGGGAATTTTCTTAGATTTGGTGGAAATTTGTGGGGATTTTGTGAGATGTCTTTGGAATTTTGTAATGTTTTGAGAAGATTTAGGCAATTTTGTGAGGATTTTCCAGAATTTTGAGGGGCTTTCAAGAATTTTGTGGGAGTTTTCTTGAATTTTGTGGAAATTTGTTGAGATTTTGTGAGATGGTTCTGGAATTTTGTGGGATATTGAGGAAATTTAGTGATTTTTGTGGGATTTTTCTTGAATTATGTGGACATTCGTGGACATTTTGTGGGATGTTACAGGAATTTGGTAAGGTTTTCAGAAGATTTAGGGAATTGTGTGGGGCTTTTCCAGAATTTTGTGGGATTTTTCTTTGATAATGTGAAAATTGGTGAAGGTTTTGTGAGACGTCTCTGGAATTTTGTAATGTTTGGAGAAGATTTAGGGAATTTTGTGGCATTTTTCTACAATTTTGTGGAATTTCTCTAGAATTTTCTGTGATATTGAGGAGATTTTGTGGGATGTTTCTGGAATTTTGTGGGATTTTTCTAGGATTTGGAGGAGACTTGAAGAATTTTGTGGGATTTTTCCTAGATTTTGTGGAAATTGGTGGAGATTTTGTGAGATGTTGCAGGAATTTGGTTGGGTTTGGAGAAGATTCAGGGAATTTTGTGGGATGTTGCTGGAATTTTGTGGAATTTCTCTAGAATTTTGTGGGATATTGAGGAGATTTTGTGGGATTTTGTGGGAAGTTTGTGGGATTTTGAGGAGACTTGAAGAATTATGGGGGAATTTTTTTAGATTTTCTAGACATTTGTGGAGATTTTGTGGGATATTGCAGGAATATGGTTGGGTTTTGAGTAAATTTGGGGAATTTTTGAGATTTTTCTGCAATTTTGTGGGATTTTGTGGGATGTTTGTGGGATTTTGAGGAGACTTGAAGAATTTTGTGGGATTTTTCTTGAATTTTGTGGACATTTGTGGACATTTTGTGGGATGTGGCTGGAGTTTGGTAGGGTTTTGAGAAGATTGAAGGAATTTTGTAACATTTTCCTGTAATTTTGAGGATTTCTCTTGAATTTTGTGGGATTTCGAGGAGACTTGAAGAATTTTGAGGGAATTTTCTTAGTTTTTGTGGGACATTTGTGGAGATTTTGTGAGATGTCTGTGGAATTTTGTGGGATATTGAGGAAATTTAGTGATTTTTGTGGGATTTTTCTTGAATTTTGTGGACATTTGTGGAGATTTTGTAGGATGATGCAGGAATTTGGTTGTGTTTTGAGAAGATTGTGGGAATTTTGTGGGATTTTTCTGGAATTTTGTGGAAATTCTCTAGAATTTTGTGGGATATTGAGGAGATTTTGTGGGATGTTTGTGGGATGTTTGTGGAATTTTGAGGAGACTTGAAGAATTTTGAGGGATTTTTCCTAGATTTTGTGGAAATTGTTGGAGATTTTGTGGGATGTTGCTGGAGTTTGGTAGGATTTTGAGAAGATTGAAGGAATTTTGTAACATTTTCCTGGAATTTTGAGGATTTCTCTTGAATTTCTTGGAATTTGGAGGAGACTTGAAGAATTTTGAGGGAATTTTCTTAGATTTGGTGGAAATTTGTGGGGATTTTGTGAGATGTCTTTGGAATTTTGTAATGTTTTGAGAAGATTTAGGCAATTTTGTGAGGATTTTCCAGAATTTTGAGGGGCTTTCAAGAATTTTGTGGGAGTTTTCTTGAATTTTGTGGAAATTTGTTGAGATTTTGTGAGATGGTTCTGGAATTTTGTGGGATATTGAGGAAATTTAGTGATTTTTGTGGGATTTTTCTTGAATTATGTGGACATTCGTGGACATTTTGTGGGATGTTACAGGAATTTGGTAAGGTTTTCAGAAGATTTAGGGAATTGTGTGGGGCTTTTCCAGAATTTTGTGGGATTTTTCTTTGATAATGTGAAAATTGGTGAAGGTTTTGTGAGACGTCTCTGGAATTTTGTAATGTTTGGAGAAGATTTAGGGAATTTTGTGGCATTTTTCTACAATTTTGTGGAATTTCTCTAGAATTTTCTGTGATATTGAGGAGATTTTGTGGGATGTTTCTGGAATTTTGTGGGATTTTTCTAGGATTTGGAGGAGACTTGAAGAATTTTGTGGGATTTTTCCTAGATTTTGTGGAAATTGGTGGAGATTTTGTGAGATGTTGCAGGAATTTGGTTGGGTTTGGAGAAGATTCAGGGAATTTTGTGGGATGTTGCTGGAATTTTGTGGAATTTCTCTAGAATTTTGTGGGATATTGAGGAGATTTTGTGGGATTTTGTGGGAAGTTTGTGGGATTTTGAGGAGACTTGAAGAATTATGGGGGAATTTTTTTAGATTTTCTAGACATTTGTGGAGATTTTGTGGGATATTGCAGGAATATGGTTGGGTTTTGAGTAAATTTGGGGAATTTTTGAGATTTTTCTGCAATTTTGTGGGATTTTGTGGGATGTTTGTGGGATTTTGAGGAGACTTGAAGAATTTTGTGGGATTTTTCTTGAATTTTGTGGACATTTGTGGACATTTTGTGGGATGTGGCTGGAGTTTGGTAGGGTTTTGAGAAGATTGAAGGAATTTTGTAACATTTTCCTGTAATTTTGAGGATTTCTCTTGAATTTTGTGGGATTTCGAGGAGACTTGAAGAATTTTGAGGGAATTTTCTTAGTTTTTGTGGGACATTTGTGGAGATTTTGTGAGATGCCTGTGGAATTTTGTGGGATATTGAGGAAATTTAGTGATTTTTGTGGGATTTTTCTTGAATTTTGTGGACATTTGTGGAGATTTTGTAGGATGATGCAGGAATTCGGTTGTGTTTTGAGAAGTTTGTGGGAATTTTGTGGGATTTTTCTGGAATTTTGTGGAAATTCTCTAGAATTTTGTGGGATATTGAGGAGATTTTGTGGGATGTTTGTGGAATTTTGAGGAGACTTGAAGAATTTTGAGGGATTTTTCCTAGATTTTGTGGAAATTGTTGGAGATTTTGTGGGATGTTGCTGGAGTTTGGTAGGATTTTGAGAAGATTGAAGGAATTTTGTAACATTTTCCTGGAATTTTGAGGATTTCTCTTGAATTTCTTGGAATTTGGAGGAGACTTGAAGAATTTTGAGGGAATTTTCTTAGATTTGGTGGAAATTTGTGGGGATTTTGTGAGATGTCTTTGGAATTTTGTAATGTTTTGAGAAGATTTAGGCAATTTTGTGAGGATTTTCCAGAATTTTGAGGGGCTTTCAAGAATTTTGTGGGAGTTTTCTTGAATTTTGTGGAAATTTGTTGAGATTTTGTGAGATGGTTCTGGAATTTTGTGGGATATTGAGGAAATTTAGTGATTTTTGTGGGATTTTTCTTGAATTATGTGGACATTCGTGGACATTTTGTGGGATGTTACAGGAATTTGGTAAGGTTTTCAGAAGATTTAGGGAATTGTGTGGGGCTTTTCCAGAATTTTGTGGGATTTTTCTTTGATAATGTGAAAATTGGTGAAGGTTTTGTGAGACGTCTCTGGAATTTTGTAATGTTTGGAGAAGATTTAGGGAATTTTGTGGCATTTTTCTACAATTTTGTGGAATTTCTCTAGAATTTTCTGTGATATTGAGGAGATTTTGTGGGATGTTTCTGGAATTTTGTGGGATTTTTCTAGGATTTGGAGGAGACTTGAAGAATTTTGTGGGATTTTTCCTAGATTTTGTGGAAATTGGTGGAGATTTTGTGAGATGTTGCAGGAATTTGGTTGGGTTTGGAGAAGATTCAGGGAATTTTGTGGGATGTTGCTGGAATTTTGTGGAATTTCTCTAGAATTTTGTGGGATATTGAGGAGATTTTGTGGGATTTTGTGGGAAGTTTGTGGGATTTTGAGGAGACTTGAAGAATTATGGGGGAATTTTTTTAGATTTTCTAGACATTTGTGGAGATTTTGTGGGATATTGCAGGAATATGGTTGGGTTTTGAGTAAATTTGGGGAATTTTTGAGATTTTTCTGCAATTTTGTGGGATTTTGTGGGATGTTTGTGGGATTTTGAGGAGACTTGAAGAATTTTGTGGGATTTTTCTTGAATTTTGTGGACATTTGTGGACATTTTGTGGGATGTGGCTGGAGTTTGGTAGGGTTTTGAGAAGATTGAAGGAATTTTGTAACATTTTCCTGTAATTTTGAGGATTTCTCTTGAATTTTGTGGGATTTCGAGGAGACTTGAAGAATTTTGAGGGAATTTTCTTAGTTTTTGTGGGACATTTGTGGAGATTTTGTGAGATGTCTGTGGAATTTTGTGGGATATTGAGGAAATTTAGTGATTTTTGTGGGATTTTTCTTGAATTTTGTGGACATTTGTGGAGATTTTGTAGGATGATGCAGGAATTTGGTTGTGTTTTGAGAAGATTGTGGGAATTTTGTGGGATTTTTCTGGAATTTTGTGGAAATTCTCTAGAATTTTGTGGGATATTGAGGAGATTTTGTGGGATGTTTGTGGGATGTTTGTGGAATTTTGAGGAGACTTGAAGAATTTTGAGGGATTTTTCCTAGATTTTGTGGAAATTGTTGGAGATTTTGTGGGATGTTGCTGGAGTTTGGTAGGATTTTGAGAAGATTGAAGGAATTTTGTAACATTTTCCTGGAATTTTGAGGATTTCTCTTGAATTTCTTGGAATTTGGAGGAGACTTGAAGAATTTTGAGGGAATTTTCTTAGATTTGGTGGAAATTTGTGGGGATTTTGTGAGATGTCTTTGGAATTTTGTAATGTTTTGAGAAGATTTAGGCAATTTTGTGAGGATTTTCCAGAATTTTGAGGGGCTTTCAAGAATTTTGTGGGAGTTTTCTTGAATTTTGTGGAAATTTGTTGAGATTTTGTGAGATGGTTCTGGAATTTTGTGGGATATTGAGGAAATTTAGTGATTTTTGTGGGATTTTTCTTGAATTATGTGGACATTCGTGGACATTTTGTGGGATGTTACAGGAATTTGGTAAGGTTTTCAGAAGATTTAGGGAATTGTGTGGGGCTTTTCCAGAATTTTGTGGGATTTTTCTTTGATAATGTGAAAATTGGTGAAGGTTTTGTGAGACGTCTCTGGAATTTTGTAATGTTTGGAGAAGATTTAGGGAATTTTGTGGCATTTTTCTACAATTTTGTGGAATTTCTCTAGAATTTTCTGTGATATTGAGGAGATTTTGTGGGATGTTTCTGGAATTTTGTGGGATTTTTCTAGGATTTGGAGGAGACTTGAAGAATTTTGTGGGATTTTTCCTAGATTTTGTGGAAATTGGTGGAGATTTTGTGAGATGTTGCAGGAATTTGGTTGGGTTTGGAGAAGATTCAGGGAATTTTGTGGGATGTTGCTGGAATTTTGTGGAATTTCTCTAGAATTTTGTGGGATATTGAGGAGATTTTGTGGGATTTTGTGGGATGTTTGTGGGATTTTGAGGAGACTTGAAGAATTATGGGGGAATTTTTTTAGATTTTCTAGACATTTGTGGAGATTTTGTGGGATATTGCAGGAATATGGTTGGGTTTTGAGTAAATTTGGGGAATTTTTGAGATTTTTCTGCAATTTTGTGGGATTTTGTGGGATGTTTGTGGGATTTTGAGGAGACTTGAAGAATTTTGTGGGATTTTTCTTGAATTTTGTGGACATTTGTGGACATTTTGTGGGATGTGGCTGGAGTTTGGTAGGGTTTTGAGAAGATTGAAGGAATTTTGTAACATTTTCCTGTAATTTTGAGGATTTCTCTTGAATTTTGTGGGATTTCGAGGAGACTTGAAGAATTTTGAGGGAATTTTCTTAGATTTTGTGGGACATTTGTGGAGATTTTGTGAGATGCCTGTGGAATTTTGTGGGATATTGAGGAAATTTAGTGATTTTTGTGGGATTTTTCTTGAATTTTGTGGACATTTGTGGAGATTTTGTAGGATGATGCAGGAATTTGGTTGTGTTTTGAGAAGATTGTGGGAATTTTGTGGGATTTTTCTGGAATTTTGTGGAAATTCTCTAGAATTTTGTGGGATATTGAGGAGATTTTGTGGGATGTTTGTGGAATTTTGAGGAGACTTGAAGAATTTTGAGGGATTTTTCCTAGATTTTGTGGAAATTGTTGGAGATTTTGTGGGATGTTGCTGGAGTTTGGTAGGATTTTGAGAAGATTGAAGGAATTTTGTAACATTTTCCTGGAATTTTGAGGATTTCTCTTGAATTTCTTGGAATTTGGAGGAGACTTGAAGAATTTTGAGGGAATTTTCTTAGATTTGGTGGAAATTTGTGGGGATTTTGTGAGATGTCTTTGGAATTTTGTAATGTTTTGAGAAGATTTAGGCAATTTTGTGAGGATTTTCCAGAATTTTGAGGGGCTTTCAAGAATTTTGTGGGAGTTTTCTTGAATTTTGTGGAAATTTGTTGAGATTTTGTGAGATGGTTCTGGAATTTTGTGGGATATTGAGGAAATTTAGTGATTTTTGTGGGATTTTTCTTGAATTATGTGGACATTCGTGGACATTTTGTGGGATGTTACAGGAATTTGGTAAGGTTTTCAGAAGATTTAGGGAATTGTGTGGGGCTTTTCCAGAATTTTGTGGGATTTTTCTTTGATAATGTGAAAATTGGTGAAGGTTTTGTGAGACGTCTCTGGAATTTTGTAATGTTTGGAGAAGATTTAGGGAATTTTGTGGCATTTTTCTACAATTTTGTGGAATTTCTCTAGAATTTTCTGTGATATTGAGGAGATTTTGTGGGATGTTTCTGGAATTTTGTGGGATTTTTCTAGGATTTGGAGGAGACTTGAAGAATTTTGTGGGATTTTTCCTAGATTTTGTGGAAATTGGTGGAGATTTTGTGAGATGTTGCAGGAATTTGGTTGGGTTTGGAGAAGATTCAGGGAATTTTGTGGGATGTTGCTGGAATTTTGTGGAATTTCTCTAGAATTTTGTGGGATATTGAGGAGATTTTGTGGGATTTTGTGGGAAGTTTGTGGGATTTTGAGGAGACTTGAAGAATTATGGGGGAATTTTTTTAGATTTTCTGGACATTTGTGGAGATTTTGTGGGATATTGCAGGAATATGGTTGGGTTTTGAGTAAATTTGGGGAATTTTTGAGATTTTTCTGCAATTTTGTGGGATTTTGTGGGATGTTTGTGGGATTTTGAGGAGACTTGAAGAATTTTGTGGGATTTTTCTTGAATTTTGTGGACATTTGTGGACATTTTGTGGGATGTGGCTGGAGTTTGGTAGGGTTTTGAGAAGATTGAAGGAATTTTGTAACATTTTCCTGTAATTTTGAGGATTTCTCTTGAATTTTGTGGGATTTCGAGGAGACTTGAAGAATTTTGAGGGAATTTTCTTAGTTTTTGTGGGACATTTGTGGAGATTTTGTGAGATGTCTGTGGAATTTTGTGGGATATTGAGGAAATTTAGTGATTTTTGTGGGATTTTTCTTGAATTTTGTGGACATTTGTGGAGATTTTGTAGGATGATGCAGGAATTTGGTTGTGTTTTGAGAAGATTGTGGGAATTTTGTGGGATTTTTCTGGAATTTTGTGGAAATTCTCTAGAATTTTGTGGGATATTGAGGAGATTTTGTGGGATGTTTGTGGGATGTTTGTGGAATTTTGAGGAGACTTGAAGAATTTTGAGGGATTTTTCCTAGATTTTGTGGAAATTGTTGGAGATTTTGTGGGATGTTGCTGGAGTTTGGTAGGATTTTGAGAAGATTGAAGGAATTTTGTAACATTTTCCTGGAATTTTGAGGATTTCTCTTGAATTTCTTGGAATTTGGAGGAGACTTGAAGAATTTTGAGGGAATTTTCTTAGATTTGGTGGAAATTTGTGGGGATTTTGTGAGATGTCTTTGGAATTTTGTAATGTTTTGAGAAGATTTAGGCAATTTTGTGAGGATTTTCCAGAATTTTGAGGGGCTTTCAAGAATTTTGTGGGAGTTTTCTTGAATTTTGTGGAAATTTGTTGAGATTTTGTGAGATGGTTCTGGAATTTTGTGGGATATTGAGGAAATTTAGTGATTTTTGTGGGATTTTTCTTGAATTATGTGGACATTCGTGGACATTTTGTGGGATGTTACAGGAATTTGGTAAGGTTTTCAGAAGATTTAGGGAATTGTGTGGGGCTTTTCCAGAATTTTGTGGGATTTTTCTTTGATAATGTGAAAATTGGTGAAGGTTTTGTGAGACGTCTCTGGAATTTTGTAATGTTTGGAGAAGATTTAGGGAATTTTGTGGCATTTTTCTACAATTTTGTGGAATTTCTCTAGAATTTTCTGTGATATTGAGGAGATTTTGTGGGATGTTTCTGGAATTTTGTGGGATTTTTCTAGGATTTGGAGGAGACTTGAAGAATTTTGTGGGATTTTTCCTAGATTTTGTGGAAATTGGTGGAGATTTTGTGAGATGTTGCAGGAATTTGGTTGGGTTTGGAGAAGATTCAGGGAATTTTGTGGGATGTTGCTGGAATTTTGTGGAATTTCTCTAGAATTTTGTGGGATATTGAGGAGATTTTGTGGGATTTTGTGGGAAGTTTGTGGGATTTTGAGGAGACTTGAAGAATTATGGGGGAATTTTTTTAGATTTTCTAGACATTTGTGGAGATTTTGTGGGATATTGCAGGAATATGGTTGGGTTTTGAGTAAATTTGGGGAATTTTTGAGATTTTTCTGCAATTTTGTGGGATTTTGTGGGATGTTTGTGGGATTTTGAGGAGACTTGAAGAATTTTGTGGGATTTTTCTTGAATTTTGTGGACATTTGTGGACATTTTGTGGGATGTGGCTGGAGTTTGGTAGGGTTTTGAGAAGATTGAAGGAATTTTGTAACATTTTCCTGTAATTTTGAGGATTTCTCTTGAATTTTGTGGGATTTCGAGGAGACTTGAAGAATTTTGAGGGAATTTTCTTAGTTTTTGTGGGACATTTGTGGAGATTTTGTGAGATGCCTGTGGAATTTTGTGGGATATTGAGGAAATTTAGTGATTTTTGTGGGATTTTTCTTGAATTTTGTGGACATTTGTGGAGATTTTGTAGGATGATGCAGGAATTCGGTTGTGTTTTGAGAAGTTTGTGGGAATTTTGTGGGATTTTTCTGGAATTTTGTGGAAATTCTCTAGAATTTTGTGGGATATTGAGGAGATTTTGTGGGATGTTTGTGGAATTTTGAGGAGACTTGAAGAATTTTGAGGGATTTTTCCTAGATTTTGTGGAAATTGTTGGAGATTTTGTGGGATGTTGCTGGAGTTTGGTAGGATTTTGAGAAGATTGAAGGAATTTTGTAACATTTTCCTGGAATTTTGAGGATTTCTCTTGAATTTCTTGGAATTTGGAGGAGACTTGAAGAATTTTGAGGGAATTTTCTTAGATTTGGTGGAAATTTGTGGGGATTTTGTGAGATGTCTTTGGAATTTTGTAATGTTTTGAGAAGATTTAGGCAATTTTGTGAGGATTTTCCAGAATTTTGAGGGGCTTTCAAGAATTTTGTGGGAGTTTTCTTGAATTTTGTGGAAATTTGTTGAGATTTTGTGAGATGGTTCTGGAATTTTGTGGGATATTGAGGAAATTTAGTGATTTTTGTGGGATTTTTCTTGAATTATGTGGACATTCGTGGACATTTTGTGGGATGTTACAGGAATTTGGTAAGGTTTTCAGAAGATTTAGGGAATTGTGTGGGGCTTTTCCAGAATTTTGTGGGATTTTTCTTTGATAATGTGAAAATTGGTGAAGGTTTTGTGAGACGTCTCTGGAATTTTGTAATGTTTGGAGAAGATTTAGGGAATTTTGTGGCATTTTTCTACAATTTTGTGGAATTTCTCTAGAATTTTCTGTGATATTGAGGAGATTTTGTGGGATGTTTCTGGAATTTTGTGGGATTTTTCTAGGATTTGGAGGAGACTTGAAGAATTTTGTGGGATTTTTCCTAGATTTTGTGGAAATTGGTGGAGATTTTGTGAGATGTTGCAGGAATTTGGTTGGGTTTGGAGAAGATTCAGGGAATTTTGTGGGATGTTGCTGGAATTTTGTGGAATTTCTCTAGAATTTTGTGGGATATTGAGGAGATTTTGTGGGATTTTGTGGGAAGTTTGTGGGATTTTGAGGAGACTTGAAGAATTATGGGGGAATTTTTTTAGATTTTCTAGACATTTGTGGAGATTTTGTGGGATATTGCAGGAATATGGTTGGGTTTTGAGTAAATTTGGGGAATTTTTGAGATTTTTCTGCAATTTTGTGGGATTTTGTGGGATGTTTGTGGGATTTTGAGGAGACTTGAAGAATTTTGTGGGATTTTTCTTGAATTTTGTGGACATTTGTGGACATTTTGTGGGATGTGGCTGGAGTTTGGTAGGGTTTTGAGAAGATTGAAGGAATTTTGTAACATTTTCCTGGAATTTTGAGGATTTCTCTTGAATTTTGTGGGATTTCGAGGAGACTTGAAGAATTTTGAGGGAATTTTCTTAGTTTTTGTGGGACATTTGTGGAGATTTTGTGAGATGCCTGTGGAATTTTGTGGGATATTGAGGAAATTTAGTGATTTTTGTGGGATTTTTCTTGAATTTTGTGGACATTTGTGGAGATTTTGTAGGATGATGCAGGAATTCGGTTGTGTTTTGAGAAGTTTGTGGGAATTTTGTGGGATTTTTCTGGAATTTTGTGGAAATTCTCTAGAATTTTGTGGGATATTGAGGAGATTTTGTGGGATGTTTGTGGAATTTTGAGGAGACTTGAAGAATTTTGAGGGATTTTTCCTAGATTTTGTGGAAATTGTTGGAGATTTTGTGGGATGTTGCTGGAGTTTGGTAGGATTTTGAGAAGATTGAAGGAATTTTGTAACATTTTCCTGGAATTTTGAGGATTTCTCTTGAATTTCTTGGAATTTGGAGGAGACTTGAAGAATTTTGAGGGAATTTTCTTAGATTTGGTGGAAATTTGTGGGGATTTTGTGAGATGTCTTTGGAATTTTGTAATGTTTTGAGAAGATTTAGGCAATTTTGTGAGGATTTTCCAGAATTTTGAGGGGCTTTCAAGAATTTTGTGGGAGTTTTCTTGAATTTTGTGGAAATTTGTTGAGATTTTGTGAGATGGTTCTGGAATTTTGTGGGATATTGAGGAAATTTAGTGATTTTTGTGGGATTTTTCTTGAATTATGTGGACATTCGTGGACATTTTGTGGGATGTTACAGGAATTTGGTAAGGTTTTCAGAAGATTTAGGGAATTGTGTGGGGCTTTTCCAGAATTTTGTGGGATTTTTCTTTGATAATGTGAAAATTGGTGAAGGTTTTGTGAGACGTCTCTGGAATTTTGTAATGTTTGGAGAAGATTTAGGGAATTTTGTGGCATTTTTCTACAATTTTGTGGAATTTCTCTAGAATTTTCTGTGATATTGAGGAGATTTTGTGGGATGTTTCTGGAATTTTGTGGGATTTTTCTAGGATTTGGAGGAGACTTGAAGAATTTTGTGGGATTTTTCCTAGATTTTGTGGAAATTGGTGGAGATTTTGTGAGATGTTGCAGGAATTTGGTTGGGTTTGGAGAAGATTCAGGGAATTTTGTGGGATGTTGCTGGAATTTTGTGGAATTTCTCTAGAATTTTGTGGGATATTGAGGAGATTTTGTGGGATTTTGTGGGATGTTTGTGGGATTTTGAGGAGACTTGAAGAATTATGGGGGAATTTTTTTAGATTTTCTAGACATTTGTGGAGATTTTGTGGGATATTGCAGGAATATGGTTGGGTTTTGAGTAAATTTGGGGAATTTTTGAGATTTTTCTGCAATTTTGTGGGATTTTGTGGGATGTTTGTGGGATTTTGAGGAGACTTGAAGAATTTTGTGGGATTTTTCTTGAATTTTGTGGACATTTGTGGACATTTTGTGGGATGTGGCTGGAGTTTGGTAGGGTTTTGAGAAGATTGAAGGAATTTTGTAACATTTTCCTGTAATTTTGAGGATTTCTCTTGAATTTTGTGGGATTTCGAGGAGACTTGAAGAATTTTGAGGGAATTTTCTTAGATTTTGTGGGACATTTGTGGAGATTTTGTGAGATGCCTGTGGAATTTTGTGGGATATTGAGGAAATTTAGTGATTTTTGTGGGATTTTTCTTGAATTTTGTGGACATTTGTGGAGATTTTGTAGGATGATGCAGGAATTTGGTTGTGTTTTGAGAAGATTGTGGGAATTTTGTGGGATTTTTCTGGAATTTTGTGGAAATTCTCTAGAATTTTGTGGGATATTGAGGAGATTTTGTGGGATGTTTGTGGAATTTTGAGGAGACTTGAAGAATTTTGAGGGATTTTTCCTAGATTTTGTGGAAATTGTTGGAGATTTTGTGGGATGTTGCTGGAGTTTGGTAGGATTTTGAGAAGATTGAAGGAATTTTGTAACATTTTCCTGGAATTTTGAGGATTTCTCTTGAATTTCTTGGAATTTGGAGGAGACTTGAAGAATTTTGAGGGAATTTTCTTAGATTTGGTGGAAATTTGTGGGGATTTTGTGAGATGTCTTTGGAATTTTGTAATGTTTTGAGAAGATTTAGGCAATTTTGTGAGGATTTTCCAGAATTTTGAGGGGCTTTCAAGAATTTTGTGGGAGTTTTCTTGAATTTTGTGGAAATTTGTTGAGATTTTGTGAGATGGTTCTGGAATTTTGTGGGATATTGAGGAAATTTAGTGATTTTTGTGGGATTTTTCTTGAATTATGTGGACATTCGTGGACATTTTGTGGGATGTTACAGGAATTTGGTAAGGTTTTCAGAAGATTTAGGGAATTGTGTGGGGCTTTTCCAGAATTTTGTGGGATTTTTCTTTGATAATGTGAAAATTGGTGAAGGTTTTGTGAGACGTCTCTGGAATTTTGTAATGTTTGGAGAAGATTTAGGGAATTTTGTGGCATTTTTCTACAATTTTGTGGAATTTCTCTAGAATTTTCTGTGATATTGAGGAGATTTTGTGGGATGTTTCTGGAATTTTGTGGGATTTTTCTAGGATTTGGAGGAGACTTGAAGAATTTTGTGGGATTTTTCCTAGATTTTGTGGAAATTGGTGGAGATTTTGTGAGATGTTGCAGGAATTTGGTTGGGTTTGGAGAAGATTCAGGGAATTTTGTGGGATGTTGCTGGAATTTTGTGGAATTTCTCTAGAATTTTGTGGGATATTGAGGAGATTTTGTGGGATTTTGTGGGAAGTTTGTGGGATTTTGAGGAGACTTGAAGAATTATGGGGGAATTTTTTTAGATTTTCTGGACATTTGTGGAGATTTTGTGGGATATTGCAGGAATATGGTTGGGTTTTGAGTAAATTTGGGGAATTTTTGAGATTTTTCTGCAATTTTGTGGGATTTTGTGGGATGTTTGTGGGATTTTGAGGAGACTTGAAGAATTTTGTGGGATTTTTCTTGAATTTTGTGGACATTTGTGGACATTTTGTGGGATGTGGCTGGAGTTTGGTAGGGTTTTGAGAAGATTGAAGGAATTTTGTAACATTTTCCTGTAATTTTGAGGATTTCTCTTGAATTTTGTGGGATTTCGAGGAGACTTGAAGAATTTTGAGGGAATTTTCTTAGTTTTTGTGGGACATTTGTGGAGATTTTGTGAGATGCCTGTGGAATTTTGTGGGATATTGAGGAAATTTAGTGATTTTTGTGGGATTTTTCTTGAATTTTGTGGACATTTGTGGAGATTTTGTAGGATGATGCAGGAATTCGGTTGTGTTTTGAGAAGTTTGTGGGAATTTTGTGGGATTTTTCTGGAATTTTGTGGAAATTCTCTAGAATTTTGTGGGATATTGAGGAGATTTTGTGGGATGTTTGTGGAATTTTGAGGAGACTTGAAGAATTTTGAGGGATTTTTCCTAGATTTTGTGGAAATTGTTGGAGATTTTGTGGGATGTTGCTGGAGTTTGGTAGGATTTTGAGAAGATTGAAGGAATTTTGTAACATTTTCCTGGAATTTTGAGGATTTCTCTTGAATTTCTTGGAATTTGGAGGAGACTTGAAGAATTTTGAGGGAATTTTCTTAGATTTGGTGGAAATTTGTGGGGATTTTGTGAGATGTCTTTGGAATTTTGTAATGTTTTGAGAAGATTTAGGCAATTTTGTGAGGATTTTCCAGAATTTTGAGGGGCTTTCAAGAATTTTGTGGGAGTTTTCTTGAATTTTGTGGAAATTTGTTGAGATTTTGTGAGATGGTTCTGGAATTTTGTGGGATATTGAGGAAATTTAGTGATTTTTGTGGGATTTTTCTTGAATTATGTGGACATTCGTGGACATTTTGTGGGATGTTACAGGAATTTGGTAAGGTTTTCAGAAGATTTAGGGAATTGTGTGGGGCTTTTCCAGAATTTTGTGGGATTTTTCTTTGATAATGTGAAAATTGGTGAAGGTTTTGTGAGACGTCTCTGGAATTTTGTAATGTTTGGAGAAGATTTAGGGAATTTTGTGGCATTTTTCTACAATTTTGTGGAATTTCTCTAGAATTTTCTGTGATATTGAGGAGATTTTGTGGGATGTTTCTGGAATTTTGTGGGATTTTTCTAGGATTTGGAGGAGACTTGAAGAATTTTGTGGGATTTTTCCTAGATTTTGTGGAAATTGGTGGAGATTTTGTGAGATGTTGCAGGAATTTGGTTGGGTTTGGAGAAGATTCAGGGAATTTTGTGGGATGTTGCTGGAATTTTGTGGAATTTCTCTAGAATTTTGTGGGATATTGAGGAGATTTTGTGGGATTTTGTGGGATGTTTGTGGGATTTTGAGGAGACTTGAAGAATTATGGGGGAATTTTTTTAGATTTTCTAGACATTTGTGGAGATTTTGTGGGATATTGCAGGAATATGGTTGGGTTTTGAGTAAATTTGGGGAATTTTTGAGATTTTTCTGCAATTTTGTGGGATTTTGTGGGATGTTTGTGGGATTTTGAGGAGACTTGAAGAATTTTGTGGGATTTTTCTTGAATTTTGTGGACATTTGTGGACATTTTGTGGGATGTGGCTGGAGTTTGGTAGGGTTTTGAGAAGATTGAAGGAATTTTGTAACATTTTCCTGTAATTTTGAGGATTTCTCTTGAATTTTGTGGGATTTCGAGGAGACTTGAAGAATTTTGAGGGAATTTTCTTAGATTTTGTGGGACATTTGTGGAGATTTTGTGAGATGCCTGTGGAATTTTGTGGGATATTGAGGAAATTTAGTGATTTTTGTGGGATTTTTCTTGAATTTTGTGGACATTTGTGGAGATTTTGTAGGATGATGCAGGAATTTGGTTGTGTTTTGAGAAGATTGTGGGAATTTTGTGGGATTTTTCTGGAATTTTGTGGAAATTCTCTAGAATTTTGTGGGATATTGAGGAGATTTTGTGGGATGTTTGTGGAATTTTGAGGAGACTTGAAGAATTTTGAGGGATTTTTCCTAGATTTTGTGGAAATTGTTGGAGATTTTGTGGGATGTTGCTGGAGTTTGGTAGGATTTTGAGAAGATTGAAGGAATTTTGTAACATTTTCCTGGAATTTTGAGGATTTCTCTTGAATTTCTTGGAATTTGGAGGAGACTTGAAGAATTTTGAGGGAATTTTCTTAGATTTGGTGGAAATTTGTGGGGATTTTGTGAGATGTCTTTGGAATTTTGTAATGTTTTGAGAAGATTTAGGCAATTTTGTGAGGATTTTCCAGAATTTTGAGGGGCTTTCAAGAATTTTGTGGGAGTTTTCTTGAATTTTGTGGAAATTTGTTGAGATTTTGTGAGATGGTTCTGGAATTTTGTGGGATATTGAGGAAATTTAGTGATTTTTGTGGGATTTTTCTTGAATTATGTGGACATTCGTGGACATTTTGTGGGATGTTACAGGAATTTGGTAAGGTTTTCAGAAGATTTAGGGAATTGTGTGGGGCTTTTCCAGAATTTTGTGGGATTTTTCTTTGATAATGTGAAAATTGGTGAAGGTTTTGTGAGACGTCTCTGGAATTTTGTAATGTTTGGAGAAGATTTAGGGAATTTTGTGGCATTTTTCTACAATTTTGTGGAATTTCTCTAGAATTTTCTGTGATATTGAGGAGATTTTGTGGGATGTTTCTGGAATTTTGTGGGATTTTTCTAGGATTTGGAGGAGACTTGAAGAATTTTGTGGGATTTTTCCTAGATTTTGTGGAAATTGGTGGAGATTTTGTGAGATGTTGCAGGAATTTGGTTGGGTTTGGAGAAGATTCAGGGAATTTTGTGGGATGTTGCTGGAATTTTGTGGAATTTCTCTAGAATTTTGTGGGATATTGAGGAGATTTTGTGGGATTTTGTGGGAAGTTTGTGGGATTTTGAGGAGACTTGAAGAATTATGGGGGAATTTTTTTAGATTTTCTGGACATTTGTGGAGATTTTGTGGGATATTGCAGGAATATGGTTGGGTTTTGAGTAAATTTGGGGAATTTTTGAGATTTTTCTGCAATTTTGTGGGATTTTGTGGGATGTTTGTGGGATTTTGAGGAGACTTGAAGAATTTTGTGGGATTTTTCTTGAATTTTGTGGACATTTGTGGACATTTTGTGGGATGTGGCTGGAGTTTGGTAGGGTTTTGAGAAGATTGAAGGAATTTTGTAACATTTTCCTGTAATTTTGAGGATTTCTCTTGAATTTTGTGGGATTTCGAGGAGACTTGAAGAATTTTGAGGGAATTTTCTTAGTTTTTGTGGGACATTTGTGGAGATTTTGTGAGATGTCTGTGGAATTTTGTGGGATATTGAGGAAATTTAGTGATTTTTGTGGGATTTTTCTTGAATTTTGTGGACATTTGTGGAGATTTTGTAGGATGATGCAGGAATTTGGTTGTGTTTTGAGAAGATTGTGGGAATTTTGTGGGATTTTTCTGGAATTTTGTGGAAATTCTCTAGAATTTTGTGGGATATTGAGGAGATTTTGTGGGATGTTTGTGGGATGTTTGTGGAATTTTGAGGAGACTTGAAGAATTTTGAGGGATTTTTCCTAGATTTTGTGGAAATTGTTGGAGATTTTGTGGGATGTTGCTGGAGTTTGGTAGGATTTTGAGAAGATTGAAGGAATTTTGTAACATTTTCCTGGAATTTTGAGGATTTCTCTTGAATTTCTTGGAATTTGGAGGAGACTTGAAGAATTTTGAGGGAATTTTCTTAGATTTGGTGGAAATTTGTGGGGATTTTGTGAGATGTCTTTGGAATTTTGTAATGTTTTGAGAAGATTTAGGCAATTTTGTGAGGATTTTCCAGAATTTTGAGGGGCTTTCAAGAATTTTGTGGGAGTTTTCTTGAATTTTGTGGAAATTTGTTGAGATTTTGTGAGATGGTTCTGGAATTTTGTGGGATATTGAGGAAATTTAGTGATTTTTGTGGGATTTTTCTTGAATTATGTGGACATTCGTGGACATTTTGTGGGATGTTACAGGAATTTGGTAAGGTTTTCAGAAGATTTAGGGAATTGTGTGGGGCTTTTCCAGAATTTTGTGGGATTTTTCTTTGATAATGTGAAAATTGGTGAAGGTTTTGTGAGACGTCTCTGGAATTTTGTAATGTTTGGAGAAGATTTAGGGAATTTTGTGGCATTTTTCTACAATTTTGTGGAATTTCTCTAGAATTTTCTGTGATATTGAGGAGATTTTGTGGGATGTTTCTGGAATTTTGTGGGATTTTTCTAGGATTTGGAGGAGACTTGAAGAATTTTGTGGGATTTTTCCTAGATTTTGTGGAAATTGGTGGAGATTTTGTGAGATGTTGCAGGAATTTGGTTGGGTTTGGAGAAGATTCAGGGAATTTTGTGGGATGTTGCTGGAATTTTGTGGAATTTCTCTAGAATTTTGTGGGATATTGAGGAGATTTTGTGGGATTTTGTGGGAAGTTTGTGGGATTTTGAGGAGACTTGAAGAATTATGGGGGAATTTTTTTAGATTTTCTAGACATTTGTGGAGATTTTGTGGGATATTGCAGGAATATGGTTGGGTTTTGAGTAAATTTGGGGAATTTTTGAGATTTTTCTGCAATTTTGTGGGATTTTGTGGGATGTTTGTGGGATTTTGAGGAGACTTGAAGAATTTTGTGGGATTTTTCTTGAATTTTGTGGACATTTGTGGACATTTTGTGGGATGTGGCTGGAGTTTGGTAGGGTTTTGAGAAGATTGAAGGAATTTTGTAACATTTTCCTGTAATTTTGAGGATTTCTCTTGAATTTTGTGGGATTTCGAGGAGACTTGAAGAATTTTGAGGGAATTTTCTTAGTTTTTGTGGGACATTTGTGGAGATTTTGTGAGATGCCTGTGGAATTTTGTGGGATATTGAGGAAATTTAGTGATTTTTGTGGGATTTTTCTTGAATTTTGTGGACATTTGTGGAGATTTTGTAGGATGATGCAGGAATTCGGTTGTGTTTTGAGAAGTTTGTGGGAATTTTGTGGGATTTTTCTGGAATTTTGTGGAAATTCTCTAGAATTTTGTGGGATATTGAGGAGATTTTGTGGGATGTTTGTGGAATTTTGAGGAGACTTGAAGAATTTTGAGGGATTTTTCCTAGATTTTGTGGAAATTGTTGGAGATTTTGTGGGATGTTGCTGGAGTTTGGTAGGATTTTGAGAAGATTGAAGGAATTTTGTAACATTTTCCTGGAATTTTGAGGATTTCTCTTGAATTTCTTGGAATTTGGAGGAGACTTGAAGAATTTTGAGGGAATTTTCTTAGATTTGGTGGAAATTTGTGGGGATTTTGTGAGATGTCTTTGGAATTTTGTAATGTTTTGAGAAGATTTAGGCAATTTTGTGAGGATTTTCCAGAATTTTGAGGGGCTTTCAAGAATTTTGTGGGAGTTTTCTTGAATTTTGTGGAAATTTGTTGAGATTTTGTGAGATGGTTCTGGAATTTTGTGGGATATTGAGGAAATTTAGTGATTTTTGTGGGATTTTTCTTGAATTATGTGGACATTCGTGGACATTTTGTGGGATGTTACAGGAATTTGGTAAGGTTTTCAGAAGATTTAGGGAATTGTGTGGGGCTTTTCCAGAATTTTGTGGGATTTTTCTTTGATAATGTGAAAATTGGTGAAGGTTTTGTGAGACGTCTCTGGAATTTTGTAATGTTTGGAGAAGATTTAGGGAATTTTGTGGCATTTTTCTACAATTTTGTGGAATTTCTCTAGAATTTTCTGTGATATTGAGGAGATTTTGTGGGATGTTTCTGGAATTTTGTGGGATTTTTCTAGGATTTGGAGGAGACTTGAAGAATTTTGTGGGATTTTTCCTAGATTTTGTGGAAATTGGTGGAGATTTTGTGAGATGTTGCAGGAATTTGGTTGGGTTTGGAGAAGATTCAGGGAATTTTGTGGGATGTTGCTGGAATTTTGTGGAATTTCTCTAGAATTTTGTGGGATATTGAGGAGATTTTGTGGGATTTTGTGGGAAGTTTGTGGGATTTTGAGGAGACTTGAAGAATTATGGGGGAATTTTTTTAGATTTTCTAGACATTTGTGGAGATTTTGTGGGATATTGCAGGAATATGGTTGGGTTTTGAGTAAATTTGGGGAATTTTTGAGATTTTTCTGCAATTTTGTGGGATTTTGTGGGATGTTTGTGGGATTTTGAGGAGACTTGAAGAATTTTGTGGGATTTTTCTTGAATTTTGTGGACATTTGTGGACATTTTGTGGGATGTGGCTGGAGTTTGGTAGGGTTTTGAGAAGATTGAAGGAATTTTGTAACATTTTCCTGTAATTTTGAGGATTTCTCTTGAATTTTGTGGGATTTCGAGGAGACTTGAAGAATTTTGAGGGAATTTTCTTAGTTTTTGTGGGACATTTGTGGAGATTTTGTGAGATGTCTGTGGAATTTTGTGGGATATTGAGGAAATTTAGTGATTTTTGTGGGATTTTTCTTGAATTTTGTGGACATTTGTGGAGATTTTGTAGGATGATGCAGGAATTTGGTTGTGTTTTGAGAAGATTGTGGGAATTTTGTGGGATTTTTCTGGAATTTTGTGGAAATTCTCTAGAATTTTGTGGGATATTGAGGAGATTTTGTGGGATGTTTGTGGGATGTTTGTGGAATTTTGAGGAGACTTGAAGAATTTTGAGGGATTTTTCCTAGATTTTGTGGAAATTGTTGGAGATTTTGTGGGATGTTGCTGGAGTTTGGTAGGATTTTGAGAAGATTGAAGGAATTTTGTAACATTTTCCTGGAATTTTGAGGATTTCTCTTGAATTTCTTGGAATTTGGAGGAGACTTGAAGAATTTTGAGGGAATTTTCTTAGATTTGGTGGAAATTTGTGGGGATTTTGTGAGATGTCTTTGGAATTTTGTAATGTTTTGAGAAGATTTAGGCAATTTTGTGAGGATTTTCCAGAATTTTGAGGGGCTTTCAAGAATTTTGTGGGAGTTTTCTTGAATTTTGTGGAAATTTGTTGAGATTTTGTGAGATGGTTCTGGAATTTTGTGGGATATTGAGGAAATTTAGTGATTTTTGTGGGATTTTTCTTGAATTATGTGGACATTCGTGGACATTTTGTGGGATGTTACAGGAATTTGGTAAGGTTTTCAGAAGATTTAGGGAATTGTGTGGGGCTTTTCCAGAATTTTGTGGGATTTTTCTTTGATAATGTGAAAATTGGTGAAGGTTTTGTGAGACGTCTCTGGAATTTTGTAATGTTTGGAGAAGATTTAGGGAATTTTGTGGCATTTTTCTACAATTTTGTGGAATTTCTCTAGAATTTTCTGTGATATTGAGGAGATTTTGTGGGATGTTTCTGGAATTTTGTGGGATTTTTCTAGGATTTGGAGGAGACTTGAAGAATTTTGTGGGATTTTTCCTAGATTTTGTGGAAATTGGTGGAGATTTTGTGAGATGTTGCAGGAATTTGGTTGGGTTTGGAGAAGATTCAGGGAATTTTGTGGGATGTTGCTGGAATTTTGTGGAATTTCTCTAGAATTTTGTGGGATATTGAGGAGATTTTGTGGGATTTTGTGGGATGTTTGTGGGATTTTGAGGAGACTTGAAGAATTATGGGGGAATTTTTTTAGATTTTCTAGACATTTGTGGAGATTTTGTGGGATATTGCAGGAATATGGTTGGGTTTTGAGTAAATTTGGGGAATTTTTGAGATTTTTCTGCAATTTTGTGGGATTTTGTGGGATGTTTGTGGGATTTTGAGGAGACTTGAAGAATTTTGTGGGATTTTTCTTGAATTTTGTGGACATTTGTGGACATTTTGTGGGATGTGGCTGGAGTTTGGTAGGGTTTTGAGAAGATTGAAGGAATTTTGTAACATTTTCCTGTAATTTTGAGGATTTCTCTTGAATTTTGTGGGATTTCGAGGAGACTTGAAGAATTTTGAGGGAATTTTCTTAGATTTTGTGGGACATTTGTGGAGATTTTGTGAGATGCCTGTGGAATTTTGTGGGATATTGAGGAAATTTAGTGATTTTTGTGGGATTTTTCTTGAATTTTGTGGACATTTGTGGAGATTTTGTAGGATGATGCAGGAATTTGGTTGTGTTTTGAGAAGATTGTGGGAATTTTGTGGGATTTTTCTGGAATTTTGTGGAAATTCTCTAGAATTTTGTGGGATATTGAGGAGATTTTGTGGGATGTTTGTGGAATTTTGAGGAGACTTGAAGAATTTTGAGGGATTTTTCCTAGATTTTGTGGAAATTGTTGGAGATTTTGTGGGATGTTGCTGGAGTTTGGTAGGATTTTGAGAAGATTGAAGGAATTTTGTAACATTTTCCTGGAATTTTGAGGATTTCTCTTGAATTTCTTGGAATTTGGAGGAGACTTGAAGAATTTTGAGGGAATTTTCTTAGATTTGGTGGAAATTTGTGGGGATTTTGTGAGATGTCTTTGGAATTTTGTAATGTTTTGAGAAGATTTAGGCAATTTTGTGAGGATTTTCCAGAATTTTGAGGGGCTTTCAAGAATTTTGTGGGAGTTTTCTTGAATTTTGTGGAAATTTGTTGAGATTTTGTGAGATGGTTCTGGAATTTTGTGGGATATTGAGGAAATTTAGTGATTTTTGTGGGATTTTTCTTGAATTATGTGGACATTCGTGGACATTTTGTGGGATGTTACAGGAATTTGGTAAGGTTTTCAGAAGATTTAGGGAATTGTGTGGGGCTTTTCCAGAATTTTGTGGGATTTTTCTTTGATAATGTGAAAATTGGTGAAGGTTTTGTGAGACGTCTCTGGAATTTTGTAATGTTTGGAGAAGATTTAGGGAATTTTGTGGCATTTTTCTACAATTTTGTGGAATTTCTCTAGAATTTTCTGTGATATTGAGGAGATTTTGTGGGATGTTTCTGGAATTTTGTGGGATTTTTCTAGGATTTGGAGGAGACTTGAAGAATTTTGTGGGATTTTTCCTAGATTTTGTGGAAATTGGTGGAGATTTTGTGAGATGTTGCAGGAATTTGGTTGGGTTTGGAGAAGATTCAGGGAATTTTGTGGGATGTTGCTGGAATTTTGTGGAATTTCTCTAGAATTTTGTGGGATATTGAGGAGATTTTGTGGGATTTTGTGGGAAGTTTGTGGGATTTTGAGGAGACTTGAAGAATTATGGGGGAATTTTTTTAGATTTTCTAGACATTTGTGGAGATTTTGTGGGATATTGCAGGAATATGGTTGGGTTTTGAGTAAATTTGGGGAATTTTTGAGATTTTTCTGCAATTTTGTGGGATTTTGTGGGATGTTTGTGGGATTTTGAGGAGACTTGAAGAATTTTGTGGGATTTTTCTTGAATTTTGTGGACATTTGTGGACATTTTGTGGGATGTGGCTGGAGTTTGGTAGGGTTTTGAGAAGATTGAAGGAATTTTGTAACATTTTCCTGTAATTTTGAGGATTTCTCTTGAATTTTGTGGGATTTCGAGGAGACTTGAAGAATTTTGAGGGAATTTTCTTAGTTTTTGTGGGACATTTGTGGAGATTTTGTGAGATGTCTGTGGAATTTTGTGGGATATTGAGGAAATTTAGTGATTTTTGTGGGATTTTTCTTGAATTTTGTGGACATTTGTGGAGATTTTGTAGGATGATGCAGGAATTTGGTTGTGTTTTGAGAAGATTGTGGGAATTTTGTGGGATTTTTCTGGAATTTTGTGGAAATTCTCTAGAATTTTGTGGGATATTGAGGAGATTTTGTGGGATGTTTGTGGGATGTTTGTGGAATTTTGAGGAGACTTGAAGAATTTTGAGGGATTTTTCCTAGATTTTGTGGAAATTGTTGGAGATTTTGTGGGATGTTGCTGGAGTTTGGTAGGATTTTGAGAAGATTGAAGGAATTTTGTAACATTTTCCTGGAATTTTGAGGATTTCTCTTGAATTTCTTGGAATTTGGAGGAGACTTGAAGAATTTTGAGGGAATTTTCTTAGATTTGGTGGAAATTTGTGGGGATTTTGTGAGATGTCTTTGGAATTTTGTAATGTTTTGAGAAGATTTAGGCAATTTTGTGAGGATTTTCCAGAATTTTGAGGGGCTTTCAAGAATTTTGTGGGAGTTTTCTTGAATTTTGTGGAAATTTGTTGAGATTTTGTGAGATGGTTCTGGAATTTTGTGGGATATTGAGGAAATTTAGTGATTTTTGTGGGATTTTTCTTGAATTATGTGGACATTCGTGGACATTTTGTGGGATGTTACAGGAATTTGGTAAGGTTTTCAGAAGATTTAGGGAATTGTGTGGGGCTTTTCCAGAATTTTGTGGGATTTTTCTTTGATAATGTGAAAATTGGTGAAGGTTTTGTGAGACGTCTCTGGAATTTTGTAATGTTTGGAGAAGATTTAGGGAATTTTGTGGCATTTTTCTACAATTTTGTGGAATTTCTCTAGAATTTTCTGTGATATTGAGGAGATTTTGTGGGATGTTTCTGGAATTTTGTGGGATTTTTCTAGGATTTGGAGGAGACTTGAAGAATTTTGTGGGATTTTTCCTAGATTTTGTGGAAATTGGTGGAGATTTTGTGAGATGTTGCAGGAATTTGGTTGGGTTTGGAGAAGATTCAGGGAATTTTGTGGGATGTTGCTGGAATTTTGTGGAATTTCTCTAGAATTTTGTGGGATATTGAGGAGATTTTGTGGGATTTTGTGGGATGTTTGTGGGATTTTGAGGAGACTTGAAGAATTATGGGGGAATTTTTTTAGATTTTCTAGACATTTGTGGAGATTTTGTGGGATATTGCAGGAATATGGTTGGGTTTTGAGTAAATTTGGGGAATTTTTGAGATTTTTCTGCAATTTTGTGGGATTTTGTGGGATGTTTGTGGGATTTTGAGGAGACTTGAAGAATTTTGTGGGATTTTTCTTGAATTTTGTGGACATTTGTGGACATTTTGTGGGATGTGGCTGGAGTTTGGTAGGGTTTTGAGAAGATTGAAGGAATTTTGTAACATTTTCCTGTAATTTTGAGGATTTCTCTTGAATTTTGTGGGATTTCGAGGAGACTTGAAGAATTTTGAGGGAATTTTCTTAGTTTTTGTGGGACATTTGTGGAGATTTTGTGAGATGCCTGTGGAATTTTGTGGGATATTGAGGAAATTTAGTGATTTTTGTGGGATTTTTCTTGAATTTTGTGGACATTTGTGGAGATTTTGTAGGATGATGCAGGAATTTGGTTGTGTTTTGAGAAGATTGTGGGAATTTTGTGGGATTTTTCTGGAATTTTGTGGAAATTCTCTAGAATTTTGTGGGATATTGAGGAGATTTTGTGGGATGTTTGTGGGATGTTTGTGGAATTTTGAGGAGACTTGAAGAATTTTGAGGGATTTTTCCTAGATTTTGTGGAAATTGTTGGAGATTTTGTGGGATGTTGCTGGAGTTTGGTAGGATTTTGAGAAGATTGAAGGAATTTTGTAACATTTTCCTGGAATTTTGAGGATTTCTCTTGAATTTCTTGGAATTTGGAGGAGACTTGAAGAATTTTGAGGGAATTTTCTTAGATTTGGTGGAAATTTGTGGGGATTTTGTGAGATGTCTTTGGAATTTTGTAATGTTTTGAGAAGATTTAGGCAATTTTGTGAGGATTTTCCAGAATTTTGAGGGGCTTTCAAGAATTTTGTGGGAGTTTTCTTGAATTTTGTGGAAATTTGTTGAGATTTTGTGAGATGGTTCTGGAATTTTGTGGGATATTGAGGAAATTTAGTGATTTTTGTGGGATTTTTCTTGAATTATGTGGACATTCGTGGACATTTTGTGGGATGTTACAGGAATTTGGTAAGGTTTTCAGAAGATTTAGGGAATTGTGTGGGGCTTTTCCAGAATTTTGTGGGATTTTTCTTTGATAATGTGAAAATTGGTGAAGGTTTTGTGAGACGTCTCTGGAATTTTGTAATGTTTGGAGAAGATTTAGGGAATTTTGTGGCATTTTTCTACAATTTTGTGGAATTTCTCTAGAATTTTCTGTGATATTGAGGAGATTTTGTGGGATGTTTCTGGAATTTTGTGGGATTTTTCTAGGATTTGGAGGAGACTTGAAGAATTTTGTGGGATTTTTCCTAGATTTTGTGGAAATTGGTGGAGATTTTGTGAGATGTTGCAGGAATTTGGTTGGGTTTGGAGAAGATTCAGGGAATTCTGTGGGATGTTGCTGGAATTTTGTGGAATTTCTCTAGAATTTTGTGGGATATTGAGGAGATTTTGTGAGATGTTTGTGGGATTTTGAGGAGACTTGAAGAATTTTGTGGTATTTTTCTTGAATTTTGTGGCAATTTGTGGACATTTTGTGGGATGTGGCTGGAGTTTGGTCAGGTTTTGAGAAGATTCAAGGAATTTTGTAGCATTTTCCTGGAATTTTGAGGTTTTCTCTTGAATTCTGTGAGATTTGGAGGAGAATTGAAGAATTTTGAGGGAATTTTCTTAGATTTTGTGGGACATTTGTGGAGATTTCGTGAGATGCCTGTGGAATTTTGTGGGATATTGAGGAAATTTAGTGATTTTTGTGGGATTTTTCTTGAATTTTGTGGACATTTGTGGAGATTTTGTAGGATGATGCAGGAATTTGGTTGTGTTTTGAGAAGATTGTGGGAATTTTGTGGGATTTTTCTGGAATTTTGTGGAAATTCTCTAGAATTTTGTGGGATTTGGAGGAGACTTGACGAATTTTGAGGGATTTTTCTTAGATTTTGAGGAAATTGTTGGAGATTTTGTGAGGCGTCTCTGGAATTTGGTAATGTTTGGAGAAGATTGAGGGAATTTTGTGGCATTTTTCTGCAATTTTGTGGTCTTTCTCTAGAATTTTCTCTGATATTGAGGAGATTTTGTGGGATGTTTCTGGAATTTTGTGGGAGTTTTCCGGGATTTGGAGGAGAGTCGGAAAATTGTGAGGGATTTTTCCTGGATTTTGTGGAAATTGGTGGAGATTTTGTGAGCTGTTGCAGGAATTTGGTTGGGTTTGGAAAAAATTTAGGGGATTTTGTGGGTTTTTTCTTAATTTTTTTGGGAATTTGTGGAGATTTTATCAAATGTTTCTGGAATTTGGTTGGGGTTTGAGAAGTTTCAGGGAATTTTTTGTATTTTTGTGCAATTTCCTGGGATTTTTCTTGAATTTTGTGTATGTTGAGAAAACGTGAAGAATTTTGTGGTGTTTCACTGGATTTTTTTCTGGAATATTTCTGGAGTTTTTTCAAATTTGATTTTTGGGATATTTTTGGAATTTAGTGGAATTTTGTGTAATTGCATCAGATTTTTCTGTAATTTCTGGGGTTTTTGTGGATTTTTGTGAATTTTTTAAAGAATTTTGTGGGATATTTAAAAGCTTTAGGGATTTCTGTGGGATATTTCTATTATTTTGTGAGATATTTCTGGAATTTTCAGGATTTTGAATCTGTTTGGTGAATTTGGTGGTATTTTTCTGGAATTTTGTGGGAATTTCAGGAACTTTTGGGGGATTTTTGTGGAATTTTGTGGAGTTTTTCTGGAATTTTGTAGGATTTTGAGAACATTTGGGGAAATTTTTATGAAGATTTTGATAAAAAAGCTGGGGAAAAAAGTGTTAAAACTGCTGAAATTTCAATAAACAAAGGAGAAAAGCAAAATCATAGAAAGGGACCTAAACTGCGCGCTAAATCCGCATGGTTTGGCCTAACATCAGCCAAATGTGGTTAAAATCATCCCAAGGGGTCCAAAGTGCAACCACAAGGGCATAAAAATGCCCAAAGCGGTGTCAAACCCACTCCAAATGGCCTAAAATCACCCTGGGATCTCCCAAATGGGTGCAAGGTCCACCCTGAAAGTCGCTGGTTTTGCCTCAAATCACCCAAAGGGCCCCAACATCAGCCAAAGTGGCCTGAAACGCCCAAAAGGGACCTGAAATCACCCGAAAAGGGCTCGGTTCGAGCGGCACCGGGACTGGGAGCGAGACCCAGATGGAGACCGAGACCGAGACTGAGGCCTAGAGCGGGCCTGAGACTGGGACTGAATCCGGCACCGGCACCGAGAGCGGCACCGCTCCGGGACCGGGACTGAGACCGGGACCGGCACCGCTGCGCCATTGAGATCGACACCGGGACCGGAATCGGCTCCGGGAGTGCCCCGGGACTGCTCCGAGACTGAGAGCGAGGCCAGCACAGGGACTGGGATCAACACCAGGAGCGCTCCCAGAGCAGAACAGGGATCTCCGAGTGTTCTCAGTGTGGGAAGAGGTTTCCCAACAGATCCATTCTCTTCCGGCACTATCGGATTCACAGGGATGAGAGGCCTTTCCGCTGCCCCGACTGCGGGAAGGGCTTCAAGCACAACAGCAACCTGGTCAAGCAGCGGCGCATCCACAGCGGGGAGAGGCCCCACGAGTGTTCCCAGTGTGGGAAGAGCTTCTCACAGAGCTCTCACTTGACCCGACACCAACGGAAGGGGAGCCCTGCGAGTGCCCCGAGTGCGGGAAGAGCTTCGTGCACTGCTGCAGCTCCATCCCCCACTGGAGGAGCCACCTTGGGCACATTCCTGGGATCCACCTTGGCAATACACCTGGCTGCTTATCCTTCTCCTTTGGCCACAGTTTGCTTCTTATCTCCATCTCTTTGCACTCCAAAAGCCAGGAGGGATCCATCTGTCACCTCAAAACAACTCAATCCCACGCAAAACAGCTCCATTTGACCCCAAAAGGGCTCGATCCCAACTCCAAAGGGCTTGTTCCACCTCAGAAAATCTTAATCCCAGGCTAAAAGAATGGATCTGAAGAAATGCAGAATGTCATTTATAACCTACACAACAGTAAGTGAGTAGAAATTTGCTCCTTGGAAGAAATGCTCCAGAGTATATAAAGATACAATATTGGGTTTCAATTACTTATGCTGAACAGCACTGGAAGAAATCCAGGTTGGAATTCTAATACCATTTCAGAGTGTCTTCATTCTTGCTCCTCTAAGAACATAAAAGCAATGATGCATTGACAGTCAAGGCAATGCAAGATAAATGCAGTCTTAGGAAAAACCTTGAGATAATCCAAGTAAATTTGGAGAGCACACATTTCTCTGTATGTTGTACAGTTCCAGACATATTGTTGTAATAAATATCTTTCCCATGGCATCAGTAATTACAGGAGCATGCAAGTAAAATGATCATTGCCCTCTCCCCCCCCAGTTTTACTCTTTAAGTAGATCTTTTAGAGATCAATGTACTTACCAAAAAGAGGACTGAGGGGTTATTTGATCATAGTTTCTAACTGCCTTCTCAGGGTAAAAGTACAGGATATGAAATAACTGTTTCATCTAGCAGCAAACAATACTATGGGTACAAAAGATACAAAAATTCAGGAGAAAATACTTATCAAACTTTTTTTTTTTTTTTTTTTTTAATGTGGAGTGAATGGCCAGTAAATCAAAACATGAAGAAAAGAGTAGATGCCTCATAACTCAATGTCATCAAAGCCAGACTGAATGCTTCTGTGGAAAATCCCAAGCACTAGGTCTAAGTTGTGGCCTTGCAATCAAAACTAACCGATGTGACTGGCCCTAATCGCTTGTGTCTTTAAAACCAACTTCTCCCTCTAATTTGCATTTCTACCTTGCCTTGTATAATGCTGATAGTTTTCATTCACCTATTGAAATACTTCTTCAATTCAAAGCAATGGATGTACTTGACCGTGAGAAATGCACAAACAAGGCTGGGAAATATTTTCATATGTATCCTCTAATTTGGACAAGTAGATACACGGATAAAAGCTGAGATAGGCCAAATAAATTTAGCAGAAGCATGTGAGGACATGATCAGCAGATTCTGCTGGTGATACAGAATTGTAGAGGTCAACACTAAGAAAAAAAGTCAAGCTGGACACAAGTATAGGTTTGGACAGAAGTGGGGGGAGAGCAGCCCTACAGAAAAGGATCTGGGGGAGTTGGCTAAAGAGGAGTCAGCAGTGTGCCCCCAGGGAACGTCATGCTGGGACAAATGAAACACAGCATCATTAATTGGTCAAAAGGGGGAATTACCCAGCAGTGCTGGCAGCTGGGGGAAATGAGGCTGAGCAGCAAACTCTTTGCTCTCTCCAAACACCTGAGGAAGGCAAGGTGCTGATCTCTTCTCCCCGGTATCCAGTGATAAGACAGATGGGAATGGTTCCAAACTGAGCTAGATGAGGTTTAGCAAGCATTTTTATCAATAGACATGGGTCAAACACTTCCTAACAGGCTTCCTAAAGAGATGATTGATGGTTCCAAGCCTGTCTGTTTGAGAGGTACTTGGACAATGAGCTGAATAACATTCTTAACATTTTGCTCAGCCCTGAATTGATTCAAGCAGCTGAAGGAGGCCATGGGACTGCTGGAGACCATGGATAGGATCAGAGGGCTGGAATACCTCTCCTACGATGACAAGCTGAGAGAGTTTGGTTTGTTCAGCCTGGAGAACAGAAGGCTCTGGGGCAACCTTAAAGCACCTTAAAGGGGGGCTCCAAGAAAGCTGGAGAGACTTTTAAAGGACATGTAGTGATAGGATAAGGGGAAATGGCTTGAAACCAAAAGAAAATACATTTAGATGAAATGTTAGAAATTCTTTAGGGTCAGGCTGGTGAGGCACTGGAACAGGTTGCCCAGAGAAGCTGTGGGTGCTCCGTGCCTGAAAGTGTTCAAGAGCAGGCTGGACAAGGCTTGGAGTAACCTGCTCTAGAGGAAGGTGTCCCTGCCCGTGGCAGCGTGATTGGAACTAGATGATCTTCAAAGTCCCTTCCAACCCAAGCCATTCTATGATTCTGTCATTCTATGACTGGTGTAGGACTCTTCCAACTGAAATAGTTTTTTCTACTTTTTTTTGTTGTGTGACCTTCATGACTCACTGCTCAGCTCACTGAGGCAATCTGCCTTCCCAACAGGAACAGAAATGGAAAGCCCCATGAAACACTCATCTTGGATGATTTCACACAGCTCAGTCTCCTGGGAAAATACGGCTAAGCAGCTTTTCCAGTCCGTGCACAGTTCTTCATTGACATAATGCATGAATTTGAAGCAGGGCCATCACCTCAGGGTTACTGTAAACTTCCAGACATGGGTGTCACAAGAAACATCGGACTCATATTTGTATTCCAAGTCCATCAGTCTAAGAAAACAGATCTCCTTGCAGAACCACTCTATATCTCAAATATTGAGCTGCCTGCCTTTGCAGGAATAGCTCAAATTGTTCCTGTGTGAAGAAATGCCCTCATACGTAACTTAAATATATACTTTTACAGGAACTTGATCTCAAAGTATGGCTGAGTGGAGCACTTGGTGCTTAAAATGGCAGCAAACTTGTGTTAGTGCTATTCACAGATAGATCCATCCCGAGCAATTCCTTTGATCCTTAACTCTTTCACACTCCCATCCTTGTCATCTCCCTACTTAGCTGCCTACCGACACTCCATCTTAAAATTCAAATAGTTATGTTATTGGAGACACCTTTAATTTTCTGACACCTCTACTTCTCTGACACCTCTCCATATTTTTCTTTACTGTTTGCCACAGACCCTGGAGCACTGTCCCATTCCTGCCCCTCCCTCCTCTCCTCCCCCCAATCCCAGACGAAAAATCCTATTTTAAGAAAAATCCTATTAAGAAAAAATCCTATTTTTTCTTATCTTCCATCCTCTTGTCTTTTTCCACCTCCATATATGCATCTAGAGACATACACACTATTTTTGTTTGGCTGTGGAAAGTTTGTCTTTTCAGTTCCTTACAAAGTATTTGAAAAGATAGCATTTTTTTGCATTTAATTAAAGGCCATAAAATATCCCAAATGATGCCTTAGAGAAAAAGGCAGCAAATACTGTTGAAAGTCCTGGCTTGTGGTCTCTGATGGAAATCCAGCCCCTTAGCCAAGTGGAAGGGGCATAGCCCATGTATTTGGAATGACAGTTCTGTGTTCTCTTGGTTAGATTGTGCTCCTGTTATGGAATAAACTGATGAAGTCCTCCAAGAAAGATGAAGCTGTGGTTGGTTGTTTGGGCTTTTAAAAATGATGATTTTTAAATGACACATTGTGGCATCTCCCTATGGCCACAGACTTGCAGCCAGAAGTTACACAGAAAAAAAGGACTGTAGTCTGTCTGCTTTCAAATGTCACACCTGCACTGTGTGAAGAACTCCTGGTGACACTGAGGCCATTTAATTTTGGACCATCTATTCCTGTTATATGGCAGAGACTAATAACTTTGAACAGTAGCACAGGTCCCGGCAGGTGCCTTGTTTTCCTTGGGCAGCCTTGGCGAGGGGCAGGAGCTTGTGGGCACAGGTGGCTGGTGTGCTTTGTGTGCCTTGTGTGCCTGGCCTGGTGTGGGTTTTGTGCTTTGTGTGGCCTGTGTGCTGCTGGCTGTGGCTCCGAGTCCGCTGTGGCCATAGGCAGCCCTGGTGGCCGGGCTGTGTGCTCTGCGTGTCTGGGCTGTGTTGGTGAGGCTGCGGGGCACGGCAGGAAGGTGAGCGCTCCTGAGAGGGGAAGCAGCGCCTACGGCCAGAGCGCCCTGAGAGCGCCCGATCCCGCCTGATCTCGGAAGCTCAGCAGGGTCATGTAAATCATGTAGGACTTTTCTCCTAACATGAGTATCCTGGGGATTTCTCAGAGCTGTTTTAAAGGAAAATACAGGACAATGTCCTGGATTCCTTCTTTATGTTCCTAGAAAACCTTCTGCTGAGCTGCTTGCCTGTGTCTTCACTATCTAGCCTGAGACTTGGGTGACTAATCCTATTAATTAAGGCAGCATTATGATTAATAGCTCCTTGGATCAGTCAAAGGTAGATAACATGTTGGAGTCTGAGTGTGTCCCCTTGTTTTTAATACTTACTTCTAGGATTCAAAGAAACACTGAATTTCATATAATACGAAATTCATGAGCATGTTTTCATGGTGATACATGAAAACAAATGTTAAACTTAGATAGGAAAAGTGTGAGTGTGTAGATTAGAAAGTTTTCTAAATCACTGGGCAAAAAAGTAGTTTAGAGAACAAGAGACAAGATGGAGGATTTAGGGTTTTTCTCTTGTCCTCCTTCTTTCTTCTTCATGTTCTTCTCCTAGGGGTTTTTGGGTAGTAGGAGGTGATTGGATAGAAAATACCGTAGTGCAGCACACAGGTGTTGGGTCATTGGGTCACTAAGAAAAATAACTCCCTGCAAAAGCTTACTAAATCTCCACCATTTCCCACTAAATCCAAGAAAAATCCCTCAAAATGCTTCAAGTCTCCTCCAAATCCCACAAAAATCCCACAAAATTCCAGAAACATTCCACAAAATCTCCTCAATATCCCACAAAATTCTGGAAAAGCCTCAAAAAATTCCAGAAAAATGCCACAACATTCCCTATAACTTCTCAAAATTCTACCAAATTCCAGCAACATCCACAACATATCCAAAAATGTCCACAAAATTTCACAAAATCCCACAAAATTCCAGGAAAATCTGATGAAATTGTTAGCGTTCAGGAACACACATCATCACAGAATGATTATATGAAGGTGCTTTATTGAAGAGCTCTGGGTGTCAGGGGTACACAGACCCAAATCTGACCCATCTTGCTTTTGAGCTGAACATGTTTTATACTCTATCGTTATACAACTTAGATATTAATTATTAAACTTACATTGATCTATTGTATGCATTGTTTTTACCCAAGCATGGATTTCTCGTGTTCCCCTCTCAACCCCCTAACATTGTTCCTCATGTTCTTTAAACAATAATTATATCTAATCACATCTAACAATTCTATCATTTATCATATATTGATTACACAGGTGCAGATTCACATGATCTTTAGCAAGCACAAGGCCTAACATTTCCCAGGACCTACTCATCTTGAGCTTTCCAAGCCTAATTTTCTTTCTGAGTCCCCAAATTTTCTATGATTTTAGAACCTTTTACTATCATTCCCCGCTTTGAAAGCATTTTCACTTCACTATAAGTGCAAATGTTTGCACTTGACACAGTCCTTTGTTTCTGAGTTTACACTCGATGTTCTTCGAATCCTTGATTGATGTAAACGTTGTCCTGGATGCTGTCAGGAACTGGAGAACCAGAAGATGGTGGGGGTGGATCTTATGTCAGTGCCTTTATTATTTTCTGGTTCCAGGATGTTTTCTTCTTTATTTCTCCCTTGAAGATGCTGTAAACTAAGCAAATTGCTAAGAATACAATTAGTAAGATGATCACACTCTCAATGATAGATTTAATCCATGAACTCACATTCCACCCTAACCCTTTGAAGATTTTGCCTAACCAACTTGTAGTCAAATCCTTTTGCTCTTCCTGTGCTTTGTGCTCTATTTGTTGCAACTGATTGATGTCATGTTCTACATCTGCAGTCACATTTGGGATGTGGACACAGCAATGATCAATCCATCCATTTAAAAACCCACACACTCCATGCTCTTTCAGGAGTAATAAATTGTAATTGTACATTTAGTTCTTTAAATCTTTCCCAGCTCACTCTTGCCAATTTCTCTACCTGACCTGTAGGTTTGTAAAACATTTCTTTATTCTGATAGTTTGCTCTAGGACCGAGCAAAGACTCTAGGGCCCAGCCAAATTTCACTCTACAAGAGGGTTCTTGCCAAGTGTCATCCTGATTCTGTTCCTATCCTAATCTTCCCTAGCTATGCCTGTGTCTAGCCACTGAGTTGTTTTTAAGCACATTTCACATTTTGACATTACTGATTTTACCATTGTTAGCATCTGTACCGAGATTAATTTTTGTTTCATCCATTTTACCAATGCCTCTGCACCCCAATGACATTTGTTATGTTTCATTTATAGAACTTCTCTCATTATCAAGGGGGTAAACACTATTTGTCTTTGTGCAGTTACATACCACTCTTCTGAATTCTTTTGTGCATTTAGAAAATGTCCCAATTTCTCATCTCCTATTGAATATTTTGGTTTTGGAGGCAAATTAAATTGAGATACATTAACTTTTAAAGATATCAATGCCATTGTTCTTTGCCCTTTTCAAGCAATCTGTCAAGCTGTCCAGTCTGCTTTCCGATTTTCTTCACAAATTTTGGAGTTTCCTGATTGGTGTCCTTTGCAGTGCATAATTGCTACTTGTTCAGGTTTTGTATTGCTTTTATCAATTGCAGGACTGCATCTTGATGTTTAATGTGTGTGCCTTGAGCAGACAGCAGTCTTCTTTCTTTCCACAGCACTCTGTGGACATGCACTACTCCAAAGCATACTCTGAGCCAGTCCAGATGTTTCCCCTTTTCCCTTTACTCAATTCTAGTGCTCTGCTTAAGGCAACCAGTTCTGCCCTCTGGGCAGATGCATTTGCTGATAATGCTTTTGCCTCCACTATTGCACTGACTGTTGTTACCGCATATCCAGCGTATCTGGTCCCGTTCTCCACCAAGCTGCTTCCATCTGTGAATAGCTCTCACTCTGCTTGCTCCAGTGGGATGTCTTTCAGGTCTTCTCTTGCCAAATAGGTGTCCTCTATTACTTCTACACAGTCATGCTCTAATGGGCCTTCTTCAGTTGTGGTACCCAGGAACAGAGCTGCATTCAAGAGGTCAGTTGTCTTTAGTGTGACATCATCCTGCTCAGTCAGGATTACCTGGAATTTCATCATCCTGCTTGGAGATAGCCAATGGCCCCTCTTTTGTTCTAAAACAGTGCTCACCATGTGTGGCACAGAGACATCTATGTGTCTACCCATGGTGAGTTTCCTGGCTTCTTGTGGCAGCATCACGCTGGCTGCAACTGCCCGCAGGCATGAAGGCCATCCAGCACTCCCCTTGTCAAGCTGTTTGGAAAAGCAGCCTACCAGCCTTTCCCAGCTTCCCAAACCTTGGCTCAGCACTCCCAGTGCTAGGTGTAGTCTTTCATGCACAAACAGCTGGAAATCTTTGGACAAATCTGGCAATCCGAACGCCGGAGCAGTTGTCAATGCCTCCTTCAGTTTGAGGAAGGCCTCCTTCTGTGCTCTGCCCCAGGTAAACGGCTGCGTCTTCTGGGCCTCATCCAGGGCTTTTGCAATTAGTCCATAGTCCATGATCCACAGGCAGCACCACCCTGTCATCCCAAGGAAGACTCGCAGCTCATGCACGTTCTGGGGTTCTGGAATAGCACAAATAGCTTGAATACAATTAGTACCCAGCTTACATTGCCCTGGTGAGATTTCACATCCCAGGGAAATCACAGTCTGCCAGGCAATTTGTGCCTTTTCTTTAGACTCCTTATATCCTCCCATTCCCAGCTGATTTCAAATTTCAATTGGTACCTTTATGCAGGTTGTTCTCTCTTCTGTAGCTATCAGTACACCATCAACATACTGTAACAGCAGGTATTGTTTTCCCGGTACTTGCCCGTTCTCGTTCTCGGTCCAAATCTCCAGCTCCTTCCCCAGCTGCCTTCCAAATAGGGTTGGACAGTTCTTGTGTCCTTGTGGGAGTCGTGTCCAAGTGAGCTGAGTTTTCCTTCTATTTTCTGGATTTTCCCACTCAAAGACAAACAGTTTCCTACTTTTTTTGTCAAGGGGTATGCAGAAAAAGGCATCTTTTAAATCAAGTACAGTAAACCATTTCTATTTCTCTTTTATAGATGTTAACAATGTGCAAGGATTAGCTACCACTGGGTAAATATCTTTAGTTATTCCATATATTGCTCTCAAATCCTACACTAGTCTTTATTGCTCAACACAGAAACTTGGGCTCCAGTGTTAACTACAAAAGTAAAAAGTGGATGTATAGGACCCACTATTATGGAGAAAGCGCTCAGACTATTAAGCCTAGTCTTCACAGAAGTATGGAGAACATCGTTTATTTCTATCTTGAGCACACTTTTATAGGGTTTTACAGGGTCCCTGGGCTAAGCAAGTTACTCTTGGTTAATCCACACAGGTTTACATTTTTTCTCTTATACACAAGGATATTGTTTTGCTTCATTCTCTCTGCTTCAGGAAAGTTTCAAGGACATGAGCCTTTAATATCACGACTTATACCAAAGGCTGGTTTGTGCAGACAGGCCTTTACTAAAATATCATGCCCACCTTCTGTTCAAATATTCTCTACACACTATTGCTGTAATCAATATGTCTCCAGTTTTGTTATTTCTCGTAAGCATTTGAAATAAAAGCAACCTCTGCCTCTCTGCTCACCCAGGAGAAGCAGAGTTCCCAGTTTCCCTGATTCTGAGGCTCCTTGGGCTCCACTCCCAGAAGCTGAGAAGGAGACGGCTTTGGCTCACAGCCCAGAGCCTGTGGAGCTGTGCTGGGTTATCCAATGGGGCATTCCATACAATGAACTTGGGACAGTGCCAATTAGAAACAACTTCACTCAACTTTGAAGTGAGAAGCCATCTATTACCTTGCTGGGGACCCCCTTCTTTATCTCCAGTGACCACCAATACTGGCAGTGAGAGATTTCTTTTCTCTTGTCTGGGTTTTCCTTAAGAGAACCAATGCATCTAACACCTTTGCTTTCTCTGATTTTTCTTCTGCCATTTTTACAGGTCCATCATTTCTACTGGAATGAATTAGCTCTTTTGGAGGGTAAATTTGATTCAGGAGAGGGGTTTCCCCCTCTTCTGTTTCTTTTAGCGAGTCAGCATTTTTGAATTTTCATCCTGGAGGGCTGCTCGCAACAGATTGATCTTACTCTTTTCTTCATTGAATTGTTTTTGCAAAATTTCAACTAAGCTTTAGAAGGAGTCTATTCTAGTTCTTTCCTCACTTCTTTGCTTAAAGCCAGTTTTTGGAGCTGCTGTAAAACTGAGCAGAGTAGAGTTTGATTTTTGCCCAATTTAAATTTTCTTTCATCTTGTAAAGAACACACTCTATCAATCACATTTTCCAAATTAAACCAGTAACTAAGCGCCTGCTTTTCCCCTCTTGGAGAAGGTCTGGCATTGTGTTTTGCTAACAGAGCATAAAATGCAGCTTTAACTTCTGCACTGCCCTTTTCAGTCATTTTTACAAAGGGAAAACCACTACAGGGAGGTATAAACTTCAATTATACACACACACACACACACACACACACACACACACACACACACTGCTTTTTGCTTCCCTGTGTGGGTAAAAAGACCAAATCTGCTTGGGAGGCACTCTTTCAGTTTAAAATTCTGATTGTCTCTTCGCTACACCAAGCACTCAAAATTCACACACACAACAACAACAAAAGCATTCCCGCCCTTTTGCACTAAGAGATCATTTGTGAAATTCTGCAGACAGAGCCCTCAAGTGAGTGTGGGGTGCTTTTCACCTCGGCGTGTGCAGTTTGTGGGAAATTCGAGTTGCCCCCCTTGCTTTCTAGACACCGCTCACTCTCTTGGGAGTGTCGGGCTGGGTGCGGCTGGAGCAAAACATCTTTCCCCTAATACAGACTGCACAACAAACCTGCAGCCCCTTCTGTCTGTCAGAAATCCTGTCCGTGACTCCAGTTTAAATGTCACGATTCGCTAACGCCAGTGGGAGTCACGAGAAGTTTCTTTGATCTCAGAGTGCAAAAAGAACACAAAGGGATTTCAGTTGAAATCACAACAGCAATAATGTGCCTTTATTTTAGTGATAACAAGGGTTATGTGATAGAGGAGAGGGAGTGAGAGAGAGAGAGAGGAGAAAGAAAACAAAGTAAAGAAAGAGAGAGGTTATAGCTACCAACAGATGAGACAGTGTCACAGGGGTCTTTTTCCATGGGGAGATCTCACCAAAATTAATTTAGCCTTATGTAATTCTTCCCCAAAGTGACCTTGTTTCCTATGTGCTAATAAGCACCCCAAAGGAGAAGTACCTGCTATGAGAGCATTGCTGCCCAAAACCCCTTTAAGCTTCTCCATGTCACAACTACAATACACCACAAATGCCGAACCTGCAACGCTTTCGCAGTCGTCTGATGGACGGCGCCCAGGCAATCCCAACAGGAATTCCTTTAGCCCAACCAAGCGCAGCTTTTGCTGCGTCTTATTGGCAGGCACCCAAACCAAAGTGAAAGCACCTTACCTCTTCTCCTGGGGACGCTGTGAGCAGCGCAGACGGTCGCGGCCGATGGGCTCCCCGAGAATCCCTCGGTGCCGGCTGGAGCAGGATCGGGTCGCGAGCTCGCTCAGCAGCACTCACAAGGTCCCATCTGGGTCACCAAAATGTTAGAGTTCAGGAACACACATCATCACACAATGATTATATGCAGGTGCTTTAGTGAAGAGCTCTGGGTGTCAGGGGTACACAGACCCAAATCTGACCCGATTTGTTTTTGAGTTGAACATGTTTTACACTCTATCGTTATACAAATTACATATTAATTATTAAACTTACATTGTTCTATTGTATGCATTGTTTTTACCCAAGCATGGATTTCTCGTGATCCCACCCCAGCCCCCTAACATTGTTCCTCATGTTCTTTAAACAATAATTATATCTAATCACATCTAACAATTCTATCATTTATCATATATTGATTACACAGGTGCAGTTTCACATGATCTTTAGCAAGCACAAGGCCTAACATTTCCAGGGCCTACTTTTCCCAGGGCTTGTCAAGCCTAACTTTCTTTCTGAGTTCCCGAATTTCCTAAGATTTTAAAATGTTTTACGATCACCTCCAGACACAAAGAGTCCTGTCTGAACAGTCACAAAGCTACATCTATTTTTAATTTTAACTTTTATCAATTTTTCCAGAGCCTGCTGGCTGTGTTCAAGGTTTTCTCCCTATTTACTCCCTAGTGCACATTCTCCAGAAACTCTGCTTTTACATCCTTTTGCATTGATTAAAGTTACCTGCAATGACCAGTCAATCCAAACCCTGGGAAAACTTGAACTTAAATGTGTACCTAGGCAAAATATTTACCTCCCACATCTGAAGCCATGAGCTGCCAAGTACTGTCCCCACTGTCATACCCTGTCCCCTGGAGCTCTGCTGATGCCATTTCAAAAGGGTTGCCAATGAAAACAAGTTTGAATATTTTGGTAGTTTCCACATTGGCATTCAAATCCTTGACTAGAAAAATCACAAGTCAAGATTTCTAGGATTCTTCCATACCAAAGCTGTCATTCTCACCCGTGATTTTAGAGTGTCTGAACAGTCAGACAAGGTTTTAGTTTCAGACACTACAGACAAAGTCCCTGCTGTTCGGCGATCCCATTCCATCAGCATATAGTCCTGATGATTCCTTTAGGCAGGAGCAGCAAAGGCAAGAATGAGCCAAACAAGCTGCTCCTGTGTTCTCATGTCCAGCACAGCAGTAACTGGGAGTTCAAGAATGGATTCAGGAGACAATGGGTGCACAGGGAGCCACCAAGACTTTGGGATGCTGAAATGGACCAGCCTGGTGCCTGTGCCTGGGCTGCACCGCGCTGAGCTCCAACTGGACAATCTAACAATGGTTGAATGGACACACCATGGGCCACTGGAGACTCCTACTCCTAGTTCTGTGAGCTACACTATTCACCTGTCATTCACCAGATGATATTTTCATCTTTGCTTGAAATCCAGGAGAGGTAAAGGTCAACATGGAAAAGTGTTCTCCCAATTCTAGTGACAGCTGTGCCTGCACACCACCTGTGCCCATGGCAGGGTGCTTGGAGACTGGATGATGTTGATGATACTTTGCAACACCAAGTACTCAGGGATTCTGGGATTGCCCAAGTGGAGAGCAAAACTGAGCTGTGTAAGTCCCTGCTTTTTTTCAGCACATGCTGCTTCTTCCTTTTTTCCAAGCAAGTCCAGGATTTGGTTTCATATGTCTTTAAGGTGCCTGGACAGATGAGAGGGAGGGCAGCTGCCCCATCAGACTCTCTCTCTCTCTCTCTCTCTCTCTCTCACTCAGGATGGTGCCAATGCCGCTGCCTTGGGACACCTGAGTGTGGAAGGCGAGCTCGCCCTCAAGCACGGCCATCCAAGCCAGTCACGGGCACAGGCTGCAGTTGAAGCTGGCAAGCGTTGCTGTGAGGCTGCAAGTGAAGAGAAAGCCATTGTGGCCAACTCTGCTGAAGCCTTTTGCCAAAGCAAAGGCAATTGTGCCCACAGCCTCCCCCTGTTTGGCACCCGGCTGCTGCGGACGCCTCAGTGCGCAGGTGCCGACGTTGGGGCTGCTGCTGTTCCTGGACACACTCTGCTGCTGTTTCTGTGGGCTCCAGAGCCGCTTGGGCAGCAGCCACTGGGCAGCCCTGCCGGAGGAGACATCGCCACCCTCCCCATGGTGGCAGCAGCTCTGTGGGCCCCGAGCTCTGTGTCAGGGGGGCCTCGGTCACAGCAGCGTGGCCTGGGCAGCCGCGAGGGCCCGGGCTGGCCGCCAGCCCTGCCTCTGCCCACTGCCCCTTCCTGGAGGCACCCAGTGGCCGTGGCCTGGCAGCACCCCCTGCCCTCCATGTCCCCAGCCAGCCCAGCCTGGGCACCTCGGGCTGTCCCCACCCTCCCGCTGGGGTGGTGTCCCAGCCTCCAGGCCTTCTGCTGCAGGCCTGGGGGACATTTTGGGGCAGCACCGGAGCAGCCGGGTGTCAGGGACCAGGCGGCTGCCCGGGGGCTGCTTATGGCCTCTGACACCCAATTCCTCAGGGCTTCCCACCACCCCGGCTCCTCCAGGGCCTTCTGTCCCCTTGGAACCTCCTGCCACCCACTCCTTCACACATCCCCCTCGTGCCTTCCCACTGCCTTGTCCCGTCTGGGCCTCCGCAGCCCCTCATCCCTTCACGGCCTCCCAGCACCCCGTGCCCTCAGGGGCACCCCCAGCCTGGCCCGGCAGCAGCGCCGCAGCCCCACAGGAGCTCCAGCAGCTCCTCAGCCATCACGGCAGCAACACACGGGCAGCAGGACACAGACGGCGCTTCCTGCCTGCCACAGGGCTTGTGGCTTCAGCATAACCACCAAAGGCCAAGGGGCTTCTGGCCATTTCCCCTGCACCACTGCACGCCCCGGCAGGTTGCTGAACACAAGAACCCTTTTCCCTCTCTTCCCCTATGCCCCGCACACCCTGGGCAGCAAAAGAAAGGTCTTGGGACTCTTGTGGTTTATAACATATCCTATATTATTTACATACTAGATGGAAACGAAACAAAGAACAATCTCTATGAAACAAAAACTAACAGATGGCCCATGTGGCCCCAGAAGACAGAGCCTCTCAGCCCTAACATATCCTATATTATTTACATAGTAAAAAGAAGAGAAAAAAGGAAAAGAAAAACCCTTATGAAATAAAAAATCCTGGCTGGCCCATGTGGCCCCAGAAGACAGAGCCTCTCAGGTCAGCTCTGAGTACACCTCCAGCAGCGCAGCCAGCCCAGGCCCGACAGACGAGGCCGTGTCCTCCATGCCCTGAGGATTTGGTCTTGCATCCTCTGCAGGATGGAATATCGGGCACTCTGGATGGCCCGGAGGACATACAGCGTTTCAAGTGCCAGGTCTGACACGGCACCGCTTCTGTCCTCTGTCAGGCGTTCGAGGGCTGCAAGAGAGACGAACAGAGCCACGGTCACACCCCAGAGCTGTGGGGGCCCAGCGAGAGCCCCCTGCCAGGGCCATGCCGGCCGGCTCTTGCCTTGGCCAGGAGGGAGCAGGGACCAAGGGGGTCAGCCCGAAGCTGCTGGCCACAAATGCCCCACGTGGCCCTGAAATCTCGCTCTGCTCTGCCCACACCGCCCCTCATCGGGACAGGGAGCAGAGCCCTCCACAGCCTGGCCAGGGCTTGCAGCTGCCCCCGACAGCCACCGCTGTCAGCCCACTGCCCTGGCTCACCTCTGCACAACACCTGGAGCTCTGCGTGCTGCCCCCTTACCTGCTCCCCGGCCATCCCTGAGAACACAGAGCCTGTCAGGGTCCCAGCAGCACAGCTCCCTGACAGCGGCGCTGCCAGCCCTGTGGCCACAAGGCCTCCTGCCCCGGCAGGGCTCAGCCCGGGCCCTTACCGCATCCTGACTCAGCCCAAGGGCACGGCTGCCAGAGGCCGGCAGCAGCAGCCCCGAGGGCAGCCGGGGCTCCAGGGCGCCGGGCCCGGGTGCCGCTGCCGGGGCAGCAGCCGGGGCTGGGGCCGAGCTGCGGCGGGGCGGGGAGGGAGCCCGGGCTCGGGACTCACCGATGACCCTGATGGCCGCCGCTCGCAGGGTCTCCTGTGGGTCCTGCAGGTACTGCAGGGCCCGGCGCAGGTGCTCGGCCAAGGGGATCCTGGGGTCTGCCAGCTGGAGAGAGCGGCAGGAGGGAAGGGTTGGCGCGGGCTCTGCCCCTCGGCCGGGCGCTGCTGCCTGCGGCCAGCCCCGGCCTCCCGTGCCCGGCCAGCCCTGAGAAGCCGTGCGGCCCCCGGATGCAGCAGTGGGCAGGGGCACAGCTGCCAGCCCCACACACTGAGCACCGGGGCCAGGGGGCTTCTCTAGCCTTTGGCTGGCACTTGCAGGCTGCCCTTACCACGAGCTTGGCAAACTTCCACAGCTTCTCCTTCCTCGCCGCTTTTTCCAGGTCTGGCCTCTTCAGAAAGCCAGCCGCGCGAAGGAGCGTTGTCCGAGAGGCCTGGGGAGCAGCAGAGCCGCAAATGGCCCCACAAGGCAGGGCACAGGAGTGTCCCAGTGCCAAGGGCTGGAGGAGGCTGCAGCCTGCAAGCCTGCGTCAGGGCAGGAGGCAGCTGAGCCCCCTGCCAAGGCGCAGCAGCAGCCCAGGAGTCCTCACCTCTGCCACATGCCGATTCTCATCTTGGCAGTGGAAATAGAGTGGGAGCAGGCTCTGGTACACTCGTTCCTTCAGGGGCTTTCTTCCTTCTTCTTCTGCTGAAGACATCACTCTTCGAAGGAGAGACATGGAGAGCAGCTGCACTTGGCTATCAGGCTGTATGAAAGGAAGGAAGGAAAAATGACCTCATCATTGGCTTCTTGTGGCCCACATTGGCGTAGGCCTGCAAATGCACAGGGCACAAAGTGTCCGGGCAGCAGGCAGTGGCTGTGGCTGGGGCACAGAGCCTTACATTGTCCAGGAGTTTCAGGAGCGGCTCAGCCAGCTGCAGGGCCCTGCGCCAGGATATTGGGGTGTCTTCATCCGTGAAAATATAGCTCAGGAGAGCAATGCTCATCCTGGCCACGTCACTGTCCAAGTCCCACAGGAGGTGCACTAGTCTTCCTGTCAGGCTCTGCATTCTTTCGGCCTGTGCAGAACACAAGGGTGTGAAAGCCCGGGCAGCTGCCGCAGGGCCCAGAGGCCAAAGGGCTGTCCCAAAGCACTCGGGCAGCTGAAGCAGGAGACAGGAGAGCTGCGAGGAGCTGCCTCAGCACCCAAGGCAACGGCCAGCCAAGGCCAAGTGACAGCATTGCCCAGCCTCATGCTGCCCACACGGCTTCAGCTGCTGCACCCTTTCTCACCATGGAGGGATGATCCTTTAGCAGGAGGAGAGCCCTGAGAACCTGGTGATGCATCTCTCTGGAGTTGTACCACAGGTACTTATACAAGATCTCCATTAGGCTGTCACCACAGTCACTCAAGTCCAGGCAATCTAGGAGCTGAAAGGCACAGGGCAGTGAGAGGGGAGCTGGCCGGCAGGAGCCTGGAAGTGTGCAGGGCTGGGCCCAGGCAGCAGCACAGGGCGCAGGTGCCATCCCAGGCAGCTGTGGCTATGCCAGGGGACAGGGCTGGCAGGGAGCTGAGCGAGGTAGTGCTGGCCATCAGGCTCACCTCCACAAGGAATGCCATGGCAGAGACATCCCAGTGTGGCAACGGTTTGCTGAGCACCTCAAGCAGGTAGCTTAAGATGCCTTTACACAAGTGGACGGATGCACGGCGCATTACCCTGGAAGGCAGAAAATGGCAGAAAGAGTCTCAGCAAGGGTGCGAAAAACCTCTCCCAGGACTGACTGACACAGTTGTCCTATTGCCCCAGCGCCCTGTGAGGGTATTTGGGCCCGTGAGATGTGGCTGCTCCTGGGCACCCTCCTCTCACAGCCTTTTGCAGTCTCCTTGGCCATCCCTCGGTGACGAGGTCCTCAGGCCCATGGCCACGGGGACTGTGGGGGGCATCCCGGGCAGGGGGCACAAATGTCAGAGGCAGTGGGGAGAAGGGGGTCTCACCTGGCCAGCAGACCCACGGCATAGTGGTGGGTGTCAGCACAGAGCAGCGTGTCCCAGCCACGCTTGCGTTCCATTGCCACCACCACATGCTCCAAGTGGAGACTGCAGAGCAGGGCCTTCAGGGTCTGCACTGCAAACCTGTGCGCACAGCAAAGCCCAGGTGACGCTGGGAGCGCTGGCTCTGAGGCTGGGGAAGTGGCAGGGACAAGAGGACTGGCATGGAGCACCTGTTGGGGCTGGTGGAGAGGCCGTGTTGCTCCTGGCATTCCTTCCAGAAGGTATGGACGTCCTCTGTCATATACAAAGTACTGAAGTACGTTTGGAAGAGGAGATGCACAAAGAGGCGGGGGAAATAGACTGTGAGGATCTGTGGTCAACAGGGCCCCTGGAGGATCTTCCACATCACCAGAGTTGCCTGTAGAGGAGAAAGCAGCCCGAGACAGCGCTCAGTGCCAGGGCGTCCGTGTGGCAGGGCCTGAGCGTGGCAGGGAGAGGCCGGGGGAGACGCAGGGGGAGCAGCGGGCCTGGTGGCCCTGAAGCTGCCCCTAGGCCAGGTTTGTGGCCAGTGCCTGAAGCAGGGAGATGCAGTGGGGGAAGGAGGCAACAGAGCTGCTGGAGAGGCGGCCGGCCTTGCGGTGAGCAAAGGCCAGCTCCAGAAATTCACAGTCAGGGAAAAGACAGCTGTCTTGTCCCCATCAGAGGTGCCCAGGTTTTTCTGCGGCCAGCTCCCCACCACATTGATGAGGAGCGGTGTCACTTCCTCTGAAATCCAGGGCGAGAGCAAGATGGTCGTCCACATGGCCATAGCAGCTCTGCGGGGTCAGACACAGCACCGTGGGCTGGGCAGCAGCGGGGAGCTGAGCTGGCCGCCAGCTCTGCCTGTGCCCACTGGCCCTGAGCGGCAGCAGCAGCCAGGCAGCCCAGCCCTGTGGGGACAGGCCCCTGAGGGGCAGGCTGGCAGCACGGCAGCAGGCTCGGGGGCTGACTTTGTAGCAGGGCTGGCAAAGGGAGCAGCCAGAGGGCCCTGCAAATCTGTGTTGCTCACAGCCCTGGGCCGGGCTGTACAGGGTGATGGGCTGGGGAGCCCTGAGGCCTCGGGGCAGCTGGGCCCCATACCTGTCACACATTGGGGCCACCCGCAGGAGAGTGATGGCCACATCATCGGGCTCTGCCTCGGCCACTTGCATCAGGGCCCAGTCCATCCTGTGCTCAGCAGCCTCATTGGCCATGAGCCACTGGTGGATGTACCTCACCACGCCGGGCACCTGGAGAAGGCACAGGGAGACTTGGAATGCTAGCAGAGGGAGTCAGCAATGTGCCCAGCTTCTTCCCCAGACAAGTGCTTCTCTTCCAGCACGCTGCCATGGCCTCAAAAGCTTCAAGTGAGCAGCAGGTGTGGCTTGGGAAAGCCAAGCAATTGCTGGAGGATCAAAGGCTGGCCACAGGCTGCTTACTTGCTCTGGATTGAAAAGAGCCGTCTCTACAAGCAGATCCAGCTGGGCAGCGCTGCTTTGTTCTACCAAGACCTCTGAGGATGCCTTGACCACAGTGTCCATGGGACTGGTGTCTTCCTTGCCAATTCTCGTGATGATTTGGTAAAGAAACTGTAGGAGAAGGGCAGGAAGGCAGGGAAGTTGCATGGAGTGCTCCAAGTGCGGTGCTGGGCTGAGCAGTGCCAGCAGGCCCAGCGCAGGTGGGGATGGCTGCAGGTACCTGCGCTGCTCTGCGGAAGCGGCCACGGGCGGTGTCCTGCTCTTGTGTGCCGTCCATGGCTGCATCTGGCAAAGATCAGACAGAGCTGAGGGGCTGCGGGAGAGGCCGGAGAGCACAGCCCAGCCCTGCATTCCCCAGGCAGGGACAGTCCCGGGATGCCCCAGGGGATGCAGCACAGCCACTGCTGCGGGGGCAGCCCCAGCCCCTTTTTTGTGCTGTCCATGGGTATGTCTCCACAGGACAGTGTGGGATGGGATGAGATGGGATGCAATGGGATGGGATGGGGCCTAGATGGCCGCAGGCACCAGCCCTGTGGCCCAGCTCTGCCACTCACCCTCCTCCAGCGGCTGCAACTGCTGCACCTCTTCGGTCTCTGGTGCTGGGGCAGCTCCAGGGCCTTCTTCCACTTCCTCCTCTTCCTCCTCCACCCAGGCCAGCTTGGGCACTCTTGGGGGTCGCTGCTCCAAATCTTCTTCCAGGCTCTCCCATCCTTTCCATAGGAACAGCACCAGGGGATGGCATGGCATGCAATGGGATGGGGCCAAGCTGGCAACAGGCACTAGCCCTAAGGCCGAGCTCTGCAACTCACCCTCCTGTGGTGCCTGGAACTCCTGCACCTCTTCAGACTCCTGTGCCAGGACAGCTCCAGAGCCTTCTTCTTCCTCCTCCTCAAGCCAGGCCAACTTGGGCACTCTTGGGGGTCGCTGCTCCATGGCAGTGACTGGATTTATGGCTGCTTGCAGGAGAGATGGCTCGGAAAAGCTCAGAGTCAGCAAGTCCTGCAGTCGTGCCTGGAAGGCACCTGCAAGACTCAAGTCCTGGCAAGATTGCAAGACAGCGAGTCCTGCACTTGGGTCTTGAGGGCTCCTGCCACAAGGACAGGAGGCTCCTCAACAGGGACTGTGGTCTGGTCTCAAGGGCAGAGACTGCAGGGATGGGCGACACGTCGGAAAAGCTCCGGGTCACCAAGTCCCACGGTCTGCCCTCAAGAGAACCTTAAGAAGGAAGGCTCAGCAAGGCCACAGGTCAGCAAGACCTGTGGTCTGGCCTCGAGGTCACCTGTAGGAATAGTGCTTCAGAAAAGCTCCAGGTCCGACACAAAGGAGTGCGCTGTGCGGGTGCTCCTCACAGCACCGCTCTGGCGCGTCCTGACCCGTCGCATGCACCGAGCACTGTGGCGTGGCCCTGTCACCGCCAGCTCCTATGGCAGCACGTGTCACAAAGGGCCCTTTGACATCTGCTCCCGTTGCCACCATCCCACGGTGACCGTGCTGCAGCGTGTCACAAAGGGCCCTTGCACACCCTGCCCTCCGCCCTGGGGCCGCCCCCATCCCCCCCCAAGTGGCCCAGCTTGGAAGGAATCCCTTGCCCAAAGTGTCTAAGACAGCCTGATGGGATCTTTAAGAACAGCTTGTTAGAAATGGAGGCAAATTTATCAATAAGAATTTTATTGAAAACTTTGTAAAATTTTCTCATGCAAATGTCTCGGTTTTTGGAGACAGGTGTCTGCTAGGGAGGGCAGGAGCCACCTTTGGAATGAAAAATGTAGACCCCCCCCTCCGAATTATGATAATCCTGAAATCAAGGGGCTCTCAGGCAGAGATCTGGGGATAGGAATAACAGTTCTTTACTAATATTTATAACCAGGCAAACAAACAACAATAACTACAGCGTTAGCAAGAAAACAGAACCAGGGACCCCATGACAGCTTTCTGGGCTGAGACGGGAAAGGATGGAGGAGAGGCTTTGTTTCACAAACCCCCTCGGGTTGGCAGTCAGTGCTGGTGCTCCTGCAGGGCTCTGAGGAACACTCAGCTGGAACAGCAGGGATGAGCTGAGATCCCGGGCCAGTGGCTGAGGTGGATCAGCAGCTCCGTGGCGGTGGCTGGCACTGCCACACGTGACGGCAGGACAGGGGGTGCGAGGCCACCAATGAAGAGGGAAGAAGGAGAAGAAGCAGCAGCTCCATCTGGGTGATGGTGAAATTCCCTTCTCCCCACCACAACAGCTCTGTACCCAAAGTGTTCTTCTCCGAAGCTGAAGAAGCCACCAAACTGTGCCCACCCTCCCCTTTTCCTGCCCCCTTCCCCCCCTGGGCCCAGCCAAACTCTTTGTTTTTCCTCAAGCACCCACCAAGTACCCGCAGTTAAGTTTTCCCTGCAAGTCATGAGTAAAAATTCCACAGGCAAGCCAGAACTAAATAGAAAATAAAGGACACCTAACCCCCAACACCTGTAAGTTGTATCTTGAGAGTCAGCCAGGATCTTTGTTTGCCAGAACCACCTCTGAATTTAATCAAGGCATTAGTCATCAAAATTATTTTGAAAATTTAAAGATCAAAGTAGCCAAAATACTCAATGTAACTAATTGCTGGGTATGTTCTCAGCTCAGGTTGGGAGGAATGGGGTTCCCTCGGAGGGCTCACCCTGTGGGGTGGCCAAAACTCTGTCAATGGGCTCTGACTTGTAACGGATCCAGTGCAGGGACACTGACAGAAAACTGTGCTGTGGAACACAGGAATGCAATTATCAGTTTTACAGGATTGTCTGAGATTTCCCTTCCAGAGAAACCAAGCCCTGTTCTAGTTGGAGGCCACAATGTGAAAGGATTTCTGTGCTTTACCATCACAAGCTTACTCATTCTTTTTTCTCACCCTCATTCACGTTAGGAACAATAATTCTGTTGTCCATGGAGCTGGCACCTTTTGAATTCCAGAATAATGTCCCCAAGGTCCTTTGCTGTTCAGCTTTACCGCGCTGTCTGTGGCTAACAAGGCTTGCTGGGGTCCTTTTCCCTTCGGCTGGAGAGGTGCCGGGTCCCAGTCCCTGAGGGACAGCCAGGCTCCTGGCTGGAATTGGTGTGGAAGTCCCTCAGGGTCACATCAGCCTTCACATGGAGCCCCGTGGATCTGAGCATTTTCCAAAGGGGCCATTGGGGCAAACAGGGAGATTTGGTCTGGCAGGGTCTGTAAAACAATATCCCATCCCATCGACTTGTTCTGGCAGAGAACACTTGGCTGCAGGGACATATTCCCATTGTTCCTGCCCAGGTCTCAGGATTCAAAGAGTGTTGTCTTTGCCCAGAGCTGTTCCTTCAGCTGGCTTGGGAGGGCCATTTGGCCTCTGGACCCACACTCTGGCTCCTTTATTAAGACTGCTGGATCCATACCTTTTATCTCCACAAATGGAGGTGATTTGAGGTGGATGTCCTTTTTTCACAATTGTTTTTAAAACTGCAATATTGATAACTGTACTACCCTGCATTGTGGTGGAAAACCAAATCTTGTTCACTATTGTTTAACAGACTTACTTCAATTTCTCCTTGATAATCTGCATCAATTCCTCCTCCCATGACATGAACACTTTGCAAGGCCAAGCTCCAGTGTGCAGTTATCAAACCAAAGTGTCCTGGAGGAATCTGAATTCTTATTCCTGTATTGTAAACTCTCATTTGCTTCTGATTTCTCCTAATGAATTCCAGTGCATGAAGGTCCAGCCCTGCAGCCTCTGGGGTGGCCCTGGCAGGGGCCATCACAGCCAGAACAATTTCCCAGGCAGTCCAAGTCTCACTGTCCATGGCTGTGTTTGCAAATTGGGTGCAGCCGTGCACACCCAGGGGTTTCCATTTCCCAGTGGGCCCATTGTTAAGGGCATGGAGCCCATCTGGGAGATGGGTTCTCCACCGGGACAGGTTCCCATCTCCTCATTTTATCAACTGCTCTTTTAAGAGCCTCTTCAGCCATGGAACCAATTCTGCCATTTGTGGATAATGTGGTACATGACAAAACCAGCAGTTTTAATCTCTGTATTTTTCCCAGGAACAGACAAAGCATTCCACATAACAGCATCGGCAAACCCTATAAAAATAGCCAACTTCACCCCTTCCTCCTTTATTCCTTGTATACAATTCACAAAGTTTACCATTGACATTTGGGTCTTTGCTAGTCCTTTTTTGTAGGGTATTTTAGTGTTACAGTGAGCAGCCAAAGCTAACAAATTGGAATTGTCAGCATTATTTCACATTATCGATTTTTAGTTATATATATAAATATATATTATTGTGTTGTTATTATTATTGTTTTTGTTATTGTTATTATCATTTTACTTGGACAAACAAACCTGAGCTAAAGACTAAGTGACTTCTTCTGTCACTCCACGTGGGAGCATTCCAAAAACAATTGTTCCTTCTCTTGGTGCTGTTAACAAAATCCCTCCTTTTCTTCCCAAACCCATGAGTTCTTTTCCTTTTTCCATATGCAATGTTTGGATGCATTTTAAGACATCCAGCGGTTCAGCCTCTTTTAACCGACTGCCCCACTGCTCGCACGGTGCTCCGACCTCAGCCCCACTCCAGAGCCAGCGAACTCTGGGGAGAGCTTCCCTTCTGGGAATTACAGATGGGACTGATTCCTTACATTTACATGTTAAAAGTGACATTTTGTTGTGATCTGGCTAGACTTTGCCAGTTTTGTTTCAGCAGCGGGCAGAGTCAGCACCAAAGGCACAAACACCACCTGAAGGAATCAGTGTCACTTACTGCAGCTCCAAGCAGCAAAGGATGACAAAAGGAGCAGCTCAGCAATGAATCCAATCATCAGTGACAAAGATTGCCTGCAGGGATTAACAAAGATCCAGCACCAGTTCCCCTCAGACTTTGCCATCCCCAGATCCACCCATCAGCTGGGGAAGCTGTCACAGCCAAGGTCTGGAGAGCCACTCCAGACACTGGGAATTGCTGCAGGTGCCTCCAGCCACAGGTGAGGCTCCAACCCCGCTGTGAGAGAGGGCCAAGCTTTGATAGTGCTGAATAAACAAACTGACAGCACTTCTGGTGTGGGAACATCTGGTTTCATCCTCCTCTTGGTTCCCTACAGAAGCCTGGCCAGGCCTCAAGGAGGAACCAAGGGAGTCGACCCTGACCATACACCCCAAACAAGGCCAGATGTCGGATTTCATGGCCTTGTCTGGCTTCTAAACACAGAAAGGTCAATCCATGTTTCATTGATGAGTGGATACATCTATCACAGCGTTCATGACCATGCATATTTCAGTAATGAGCAGATGGACAGATAACCTTTGGCTGGAAGGTTCATTCAGAGGTCACCTTTGGCTCAGGGCCTGTTGTTCAGGCCTCACTCAGGGCCTGTTGTGCAGACCTTGGCACTTCAGAAACGAGGTTTAGTGGGGGGCTTGACACTGCTGGGTGACTGGCTGGACTGGATGAACTCAGAGGTCTTTTCCAGCAGAATGGATTCTATAATACCAGGATTCTATCTGCTGCATTCAGCTAGGTCCATTACTTAGCAGCATTACTTTAGTCCAAAGGCCCCCTCTTGCTCAGCTCTTGTGGCCTGAGGCTTCAGCTCCTTCAGCTCCTGGTGCTGAGCTGCTCAAGCTGAAGGAGACCACTTGGAGAGAAGAATAAGTTCATTCAATTCCTTCTGGGACATGGAGAGGGGAAATGTGAAAACAGGAGCATTGTTTGGTGTGGCCTCCTCTCTGCTCTTCACACTTTCAGTGCTTTGAACCAGCCAAGAGCTTTCTCCAGGATTCAATGAAGCAGCTGTTCCTGCTCCCAGCTCTGGCTCTTCCCAGTCTCTGACCTTGACTGGTTTTGTCCCTCTTGCTGTGCCCTCTGTTCCCCCAGGGGGCTGCCCCAGACTGAGGGATCAGATGCAGGCACTGCTGCTGCTCCCTCGGGACCAGCCCCAGTTTGGTTGTTGCTGTCAGTGCCAGCAGAAGCCGTGGCTGGAGCAGCAGGTGCTGACAGTGCCCCAAGGCCCGGGGCTGGAGGGGTCCCTGGGCTGGGGCTGGGAGGGAGCTGCCCCTTGTTCTCCCTCTGCCTCCCACAGAGCTGGGCCGGGCACAAGTGGGGCAGCAGAGCCAACAGGGAGCCTGCGAGTCTCTTGCAGCCGTGCCTGCTCAGAGTTTGGCCTTGGAGCTTCAGGTGGGCAAAGGCAGCTGCTCTGCTCCCTCTGCGTGTGCCCGTGTTCAGCACTGCTGCTCCATCAGTCTGTGCCCAGCAACGGGGAAAAGCCTCAGCCCTGCAGGGCCAGGAGCTGCCGGGCTCTGCCTGAGCAGCTCAGCCAGCGGGAAGGGAGCTGCTCCACACGGGAACCAGGAGCAAAGGACATGCCTTTTCTAGGACATGTTTTCTGTAAAAAAAACCAACAAAAACATCAAAAGCAAACAAAAAAAAAACCCCCAAAAATATGAAAGATAAAAATTACCCCCAAATGTGTAGTGAAGAATCTTCTATAACACTGGAGTAAGAAAGAGGTAACTGATCTTTTGAAAAAGAGAACTCAGCTTTGATTTTAGTTCCTTAGTTTGTTCACGTGCTAGTGAAAAGGATCCATTAGCTGCCTTCCTTGAGAGATTTTATGGATGTTTTCCAATATTAAGATATTTTACACTGCAGTTAAAGGAATAGAAAATTGAAATACATGTTCTTCATGACTGTGTCTTGAGTGTAAAAATTTGCAGTTTGGAACTTGGACCTAAATGATGAGTTCGGCGGGAGAAATGCAGCACTCAATATGAATGATCAGCAAGTCTCATTTATTGGTAACTCTAAAACCACTTATATAGCATCAATAATTAGGCTCATACATAGTGCAAAAGCAAGCTCATTCTTGGATATTTTTATTTAAGGTCAACTCCACCTAATTCCACATTCCTGTGATCGCTCATCTATGCTGAATTTACATTCTTCTGATCACAGCGTCCTGTTCTCAGTTAACAGTTATCACTAAGGTCTTCCTGACCTTGCAACATCTCACACCAACTGTACTCTATTGTCTCATTCTTTCCCAGCTAACTGCTGCATGGGAACATGACCTTTGCTCTCTAGCCATTCCTCTGTAATTCCCCTGTTTTCTTTTTGTACTAACAAAACTGTAGAAGTAGCCCTTTTCATCATGTTTTGCAAGCATTGCAGTATGCAAGGAATAAACAGTAGCACAATCACAATGATCAATATAACAACAATTGCCATTTGTGCCAAATATTTTAACCATCCTGTGAGACCTAGGGATTGAAACCATTCCTCTAATGGATTTGTTTCCATGGTTAATATTTTCATATTGTCCTGTAGTTGTCGGAGATGAGCATGAATAGACACTGAATGGTCAGAAATATTCATGCAACACATCCTATCAAAGTCTTCACAGCCATGGCCCTGTGCCAATAGCAAAAAATCAATAGCAGCTCTATTCTGCAATACAGCATGCCTAACACTCTTCATATCCAAAAGCAAATCAGACAAAACCTTTGATGTAATATTAAATTGTTTTCCTGTCCAACATGCCAGTCGTCGTAACTGTGTTAAGGCTTGAGCACTAGATACTCCAGGTGTAAAAATAGATGACACAATCACTGTAGGACGTTCCCAAAGTTCAACCTGATCCTTGCATTCTGGCCCCAATTGGAACACACTTCTCTTTGTTCGTAACCTGGTTCTATTGGCTCCTCATAGTTGCTGTATAGTGGGTGCAAACAATGTCAATTTCCCAAAATAACAAGGCCCTCCATAAATGTTTGCTGGCAGTCCTTGCCATGCATGATCTCCACAGATTAGAAAAATACCAGGTGGTAATTGCAGAGGTGAACTGCTAGAATTTACCTTGTGAGACCAATTGCCACAGTATGCATCATTATTTTGCAAATACAGCAAATTTTGTGGAGAAACATTTGTACCATTTGGCCCATGAGACCTTTTTGCATGATTGTTCCTAGCCCAATTGACAAAAGTTAAACAATAATTGCTAGGGGCTGAGCCTAACAGTCTTAACTCTTGTGATTCTGACCCGGTAACATTTAAACCTGCAGCAATGTACTAATTTTGAGCACCAATGGGATTTGCTGGGATTAAACCTGTGTCACAAATATTGATCGTGAATTTACCTGATGGGATTTCACATAATGTTTTGTTTGCTTCCTTGGGTGTTTTCCAATTCTTTCTCCATTTTTTAAACATTGTGGCATTGAGTGAATCCTCTAAGGGTGCACCCACTAAACAAGTTCGAAAAGGATCTGAAGGGGTGGCCATTGAAAGGCAAAAATTATCTTGTCCAGTTTGATTGGCCCACATTATCCACATATTTTGTCTCTCATCAATGTCAATCAAGAGCCCTTCATTTCCCTTTATCATGGTAAACCACTACAACAACCGAATCAGAGATAGTCTCTTAAGGACTTTAAAAAGATTGTGGCAGTTCAGCCAGCATCTTGGCTGGATCCCATGGGAGATCTTGCTTCCCTTTTCTTTTACCCCTCTGCCTCGCGGGTCGATTCGGTTGCTTCGAACCACGGGGTGTTCCATCTTCTCAGCAGCAGGGATAACTTTCAGGGAAAGACCCTTTCTCTCGAGACTGCCGTTTTAAGAATTGCTCCCAATTTTTATTTTTTACCCCTGGAATATCACACCTGACCTGTGTCAGTGTTTTATGAGAGCGTATTGTGGTTATTTCAATAATATACGGCAAAGCGGTATTAGGATGATAACAATAATTTTCTGGATTAATCCCAAAAGCAAAAATCTCTCACCATCTATCAGATCCTTTTCAATTTGTCCTGTTTGTATACCTTCCTGTAATGCAACCTCAGTCAAATTTCTTTCATAGTTGTAACACTCTGTACAAATCCCTCTTGGGGATCGACCCCACTTAGAATGTGCCCACCACTTTTCTTTACACACTTTACAAATGTAACATACAAAAGGATAACATTCACACTCTGGTACTGTACACAAGATTTGCATGTGAGAGTTCATCAGATCCCGTCTCTATGTTGATGGTAGAGAGCGAGAAGTATCTGCAGAATTTTCTGGATCAGCTGAAGGTAAATCCCTGGGATCAGCAGGTTTAGTCCATCGGCTCGGCACCCAGACAGGCCCTGTGGGGGTAGACACACAAAGATAACCACGTCCCCAATACAGTACCTTGCTGGGACCTCCCCACAGTCCTGTTTTTGGATCTTTATAAACCAATCGGTCTGCCCTAGCATTTCCTTCTCCTAAACCCACATCCCATTTGTGACTACGAATATGGATAATAGCAAAGGCAGCAGTCCTCAACTTTACTGCTCTTTGAAGCTGCAAAAACAGTTCATATAAACGAGGATTTTTTACTTCCTTTATTTCTGCTTTTTCAATACGTTCACTCACTCCTGCAACATATAAAGAATCAGTTACCACATTAACAGGACCCTTAAACTGCACCAAAACCCAAACAACAGCGACTAATTCCAGAGTTTGTAATGTGTCCTCCTTTTGAGCTGGAATAATGTGATGATTCCATTGTCCTTGTGAATCTTGCCACGTAGCAGCAGCTGTGCGAGATTTCTTTCCAGCATCAGTGAACACCGTTGATGCCCCTGGTAACGGCAAAATGATCGTTTGGGCTTTTCAATCCAATTCTGCTGGCCTATCCATCGTAGTGGTATTCGAGGCACCTCCTCAGTACTGACCACACTGCTGTTGTCAAGCAATGCTTCTTGCAGTGTGGAGCTGTGAATTAAATACCAGTCTAAAGTGTCCTTTTTTATTGGTATCTGAATTACAGCTGGATCTGCACCCATAATTTGTCACAATCGCTTCTACCTTTGTTTTATTAAATCTGCTAAAATTTCAATTTTTTGAATTAAGGTACGTCTCTGCTGTAGTGGTGGTAACGACCACTCTAATACCCATATCTCCCCTGTTTTCTTTTGTTGCTGTGTTAAAGCACCGATGAGATGTTGAGGTCCAAACCATACAGTAAAGTTAATGTCCAAGTCTGGATCTCGCCTACGAACAACACCTGTCTGGATACCGTCCATTATTTTATTGAGAGCTTCTTGTTGTTCACTGGTGACCTGTATAGGTGCTGTAGGATCAGTACCTTTTAACAAAGGTCATAAGGGTTGTAAAAGTTCATTAGGAATACCCACAACAGGTTTAAGCCATTGTAAATCCCCCAGCAATCGCTGAGCATCATGAACAGTATGAAGTGACATGTTCAATGACAGTTTCTGAGGGGCAACATACTGCTCAGTTAAAGTCCCCCCGAGATATTTCCATGGGGATGACTGCTCTATTTTCTCAGGTGCAACAACCAGTCCATTCTGAAGTAGTTGTGTTTGAATGTCTTTAACTTGTTAATCTGCAAAAGGTTGTGACTGAGCAAAAAGAATATCATCCATATAGTGATAAATAATGGTTGTAGGCCACTGAACACGTAGTGGTTGCAAAGCATTATCAACATAAAGCTGGCACAAGGTAGGAGAATTACGCATACCCTGTGGTAAAACTGTCTATTCAAATCTCTTGTCTGGTTCTGCTCGATTTAATGAGGGCAAGGTAAAAGCAAATCTGCAAGTATCCTGTTCATGCAGTGAGACAGTGAAAAAACAATCCTTTAAATCAATTATTAACAAGGGCCAATCTCTTGGCAACATTGCAGGATTGGGCAAACCAGGTTGTAGCGCCCCCATTGGCTCCATTTGTTCATTTACTGCACGTAAGTCATGCAGCAATCGATATTTCCCAGATTTTTTTTTATAACAAAAATAGGGGCATTCCAAGGACTTGTTGACAACTTTAAATGTCCTTGTTGATATTGTTCCAGCACTAATTGATGAGCTTGTTGCAGACTTTCCCTTTTTAAAGGCCACTGTTCAACCCATACTGGTTCCTGAATTATCCATTTACGTGGGAGTGGGAAAGTCCAAACAATGGCCTCTATTCTAAAGGGTGCTCATTGGTCAAAGTAACACCAAGTTGGGACAAAATATCTCGCCCTATTAGACATTGAACCTTGTCTGGTAATGGAACAATTGACAAAACAGAATTGATGACCTTCCCATCTAATTGAATCTGGATTTGTGGAGACCTTTTTGCCAAAGTTAAGCCTCCCACCCCTGTAACAGTAACCATACTGGACAACAAAGGCCATTCCTGGGGCCAATACTGTGGAGCAACAATACTTGAGTCTGCCCCAGTATCCAATAGTCCTTCTAATTGGTGGGATTCTCCGTTATAATTGAGAACAACTTTTTGCTTGGGTTGAGTCTTTAAGCCCAGGGTAAGCAATGTAAGTCCTCCTGTAGAACCAAATCCACCCGTACCCCGTGACTGATTTTTCAATGGTGTCAATTGATGGGTATATTGTGGTACTGGCACCAGTTGTGCAATTCACTGTCCCTTATCAATTCTGGCTGGTGGTGCCAGTGTATATGCCATGATATATATTTCACCAGAATAGTCCACATCAATTACTCCAGGTAAAATAAACAGTCCCATTAGACTAGCAGATGAACGTCCCAACACTATTGCACCCACAGCTTTTCCATTTATTATCACTGGTCCCATAATTCCCGTGGGAATCTTGTAGGGCTGAGATGTCAATAAATCCACAGTCACTGAGGCTGCCAGGTCCAGGCCGAGGCTCCCTGCTGTGGCAGGCTGGAGGGAAGTTGCACTGATGTTCTGGCAGCTGCTATTTGTGTCCTGGCGCGGCGGCTTCTCGCGCTGACCTTCCCGTTTCCCGATCTCCGGCGGCAAACACTATCAGTGTGGGTATTGGAGCGACACTGATTGCACCAAACAGATGGTACAGTACATTCCTTCCGAATACATCCAAGGTTTCCACAGCGAAAACATTTGAGTTGGGAGGCTGGAATCCTGCCATTGTTGGTTGTAGCTGCTTGTAGGGGTGCAAGAGCTGCTAAAACCTGACTCTGATTTGATGCCAGTTCTTTAATTGCCTGGGCTAACATTGCCTGTGAGCCCACCGGTATATTAGACATCCTCTCTAATGCCTCCTCAATAGTCCAATTAGCATTTAGGGAATTTAAAACTGACCTGGTTGCTGGATTACAATTCTGTAATGCACATTGTTTTAATAGTGCTCCCCTCATATATTCAGGAACACCTGCCTGTTCTATAGCTGCAGCTGCTTTATCAATAAATGCTCCAAATGGCTCATCTCGCCCTTGTTTAATACCCATATAAGATGGAATACCTCCTGGCTCCTTAATCCGATCAAATGCAGCTCGCACTAACCGCATTCCTTCTCTCAACTTATCTGGTCCCAAAATAGCTTGTGCTTCCACTTGACTATATGCTCCTAATCCCCTAAGTTCTTCCAAAGTTAGCCCATGCAGTGGATCACCTGCCTGTCTTTGCACATTTACACTTTCTTGGCAATAAGTTTGCCAGTGTGCATTAAACAACAACTGCTGATGCTGACTAAGAATCAATTTCATAATACTCCTACAATCTGCAGGCAACAAAATCTGTGTACCCCACAAATAATCAATCATCTGTCTAACCGGTTCACTGGTCACTCCAAACTGACTGACTGTAGATCGCAACTGTGATAACCATTTCCAATCTAAAGCTGTAATTTGAGCTTGTATTCCTCCCCCTTGCATCGGTGCAAAGGTTACAGGACATGCTACTTCCAATACAGCATCTGCTATTTCCTGATCTCCTTCTTGCAAAATATTCCGTGCTAATGCAGCCCATGTCTCCCTTCTTTCCCGTGCAATAGCCTCACCTAACTCACGCCCTACCCCAGGGACAGATTTATTTCCCATAGGGGAGGATGGTAACGGTGCCGAAGGCTCCGTTCCAGAATCAAGGTTAGTGGGTGAAGGAATTGGAGATGGCACAAAAGGATTAGCAGCGGCAGCAGAGGACAGTGACTGTGTGGGGGGGGTCAAGATTACTGTGTTCGTGGCGGGTGGCAATGGACACTCATTAATTCCCTCTAATAATCTATTTTTTGACATGCTGCAGATGCCTTTGTAGCAGCTGCCTGTTCAGCCTGATACTGCAAAAGAACATTATGAACTGTCTGCCACAGTTTTCTCAATTTTTTAGCAGTTTTATCATCATCTAAAGTAGCTTCCCACAATTTATCTCCAAACTTCCGCCACTCACTTAATTCATGGACTGTATGGGGATTCTGAAAACAACCCTGAGCATACCCATAAGCAAGAAGTCCAGGGAGCTCCTTGAGCAAATCAAAATCTTTAACCTGTCGCTATTCTAAAAAGCAGGTAAATAAATCATATGTTGCTTGCCTTTCCATCTTACCGTCAGCGCTGTTGCAGCCCCTACAAGGTTTCGGCAGCACGTTACAGCAGGACTCTCTGAGGTTGCCTGGGCGCGGCACCGTTGCTGTGTGATCACAGCTGTTGCTGCAGAGGACCCGTCCCCTGACACCAACTCCCTTGGCCGACTCCAACTCCTTTTTAAGGTCCCAAAGGTCCCAAAGGTCCCAAAGGTCCCAAAGGTCCCAAAGGTTCCAAAGGTTCCAAAGGACCCTGTTGTTCGGGCGCCATTTGATGAGTTTGGCGGGAGAAATGCAGCACTCAATATGAATGATCAGCAAGTCTCATTTATTGGCAACTCTAAAACCACTTATATAGCACCAATAATTAGGCTCATACATAGTGCAAAAGCAAGCTCATTCTTGGATATTTTTATTTAAGTTCAATTCCACCTAGTCCCACATTCCTGTGATCGCTCATCTATGCTGAATTCACATTCTTCTGATCACAGTGTCCTGTTCTCAGTTAACAGTTATCACTAAGGCCTTCCTGACCTTGCAACATCTCACACCAACGGTACTCTACTGTCTAATTCTTTCTCAACTAATTGCTGCATAGGAATATGACATTTGCTAGCTAGCCATTCCTCGACAATATCCCACAAATTTCTAGAGAAATTCCACAAAATTCCTAAAAATCCCACGAAATTCCCTAAGTCTTTTCAAAACTAAACCTAATTCCTGCAAGATCTCAAAAAATCTCCACAAATTTCCAAAAAAATCTAAGAAAAATCCCCCAAAATTCTTCAAGTCTCCTCCAAATCCCAGAAAAATCTCACAAAATCTCACAAAATCTCCTCAATATCCCACAAAATTCTGGAAAACCCCACAAAATTGCAGAAAAATGCCACAGAACTCCCTCAGTCTTCTCAAAACCCAGCCAAATTCCTGCAACATCTCACAAAATCTCCTCCAATTTCCAGAAAATTCAGGAAAAATCCCACAAAAATTCATTAAATTTCCTCAATATCCTACAAAATTCCAGAACCATCTCACAAAATCTCTACACATTTCCACAAAATTCAAGAAAACTCCCACAAAATTCTTGAAAAGCCCCTCAAAATTCCAGAAAAATGCCACAAAATTCCCACAATCTTCTCAAAGCATTACAAAATTCCACAAACATCTCACAAAATCTCAACAAATTTCCACAAAATCTAAGAAAACCCCACAAAATTGCAGAAACATGCCACAAAATTCACTCAATCTTCTCAAAACCCAACCAAATTTCTGCAACATCTCACAAAATCTCCACCAATTTCCACAAAATCTAGGAAAAATCCCTCAAAATTCTTCAAGTCTCCTCCATATGCCACAAAATTCTAGAAAAGCCCCACACAATTCCCTCAATCTTCTCAAATTTCTGCCAAATTCCTGCAACATCCCACAAAATCTCCACAAATGCCCACAAAATTCAAGAAAAAATCCGAAAAAATTCATTAAATTTCCTCAATATCCCACAAAATTCCAGAACCAGCTCACAAAATCTCCACACATTTCCACAAACTAAAGAAAACTCCCAAAATATTCTTGAAAAGCCCCTCAAAATTCCTAAAATATCCAACAAAATTCCCACAATCTTCTCAAAACATTACAAAATTCCACAGACATCTCCCAAAATCTCCACCAATTTCCACCAAATCCAGGAAAAATCCCTCAAAATTCTTCAAGTCTCCTCCAAATCCCACAAAATTCTTGAAAAGCCCCACACAGTTCCCTAAATCTTCTCAAATTTCTACCAAATTCCTGCAATATCCCACAAAATCTCCTCCAATTTCCAGAAAATTCAAGAAAAATCCTTCAAAAATTCTGCAAGTCTCCTCAAAATCCTACAAACATCTAACAAACTCCCACAAAATCTCACAAAATCTCCTCAATATCCCACAAAATTCTGGAATACCCCACAAAATTGCAGAAAAATGCCACAAAATTCTCTCAATCTTCTTAAATCCCAACCAAATTCCTGCAACATCTCCCAAAATCTCCACCAATTTCCACAAAATCTAGGAAAAATCCCTCACAATCCTTCAAGTATCTTCCAAATCCCACAATAATCCCACTAAATTACAGAAACATCCCACAAAATCTCCTCTATATCAAAAAAAATTCTGGAAAACCCCACAGAATTGCAGAAAAATTCCTCAACATTCCCTCAATCTTCTCAAAACCGTACCAAATTCCTGAAACATCTCAAAAAATCTCCTCCAATTTCCAGAAAATTCAAGAAAAATCCCACAAAAATTCATTAAATTTCTTCAATATCCTACAAAATTCCAGAACCATCTCACAAAATCACTACACATTTCCACAAAATTCAAGAAAACTCCCACAAAATTCTTCAAAAGCCCCACAAAATTCCAGAAAAATGCCACAAAATTCCCACAATCATCTCAAAACATTACAAAATTCCACAGATATCTCCCAAAATCACCACCAATTTCCACAAAATCTAAGAACATTGCCTCAAAATTCTTCAAGTCTCCTCCAAATTCCAAGAAATTCGAGGGAAATCCTCAAAATTTCCAGTAAAATGTTACAAAATTCCTTGGATCTTCTCAAAACCCTACCAAACTCCAGCAACATCCCACAAAATTTCCACAAATGTCCACAAAATTCAAGAAAAATACCACAAAATTCTTCAAGTCTCCTCAAAATCCCACAAACATCTCACAAAATCTCCTCAATATCCCACAAAATTCTAGAGAAATTCCACAAAATTCCAGCAACATCCCACAAAATTCCCTGAATCTTCTCAAAACACAACCAAATTCCTGCACCATCTCACAAAATCTCCAACAATTTCCACAAAATCTAGGAAAAATCCCTCAAAATTGTTCAAGTCTCCTCCGAATCCTACAAAATTCTGGAAAAGCCCCACACAATTCCCTAAACTTTCTCAAATTTCTACCAAATTCCTGCAACATCTCACAAAATCTCCACTAATGTACACAAAATTCAAGAAAAATCCTACAATATTCATGAAATTTCCTCAATATCCCACAAAATTCCAGGAAAAATCCCACAAAATTCCCTGAATCTTCTCAAAACATTACAAAATTCCACAGACATCTCACAAAATGTCTACAAATTTCCACCAAATCTAAGAAAATTCCCTCAAAATTCTTCAAGTCTCCTCCAAATCCCACAAAATTCAAGAGAAATCCTCAAAATTCCAGGAAAATGTTACAAAATTCCTTCAATCTTCTCAAAACCCTACCAGACTCCAACCACATCCCACAAAATCTCCACACATTTCCATAAAATTCAAGAAAACTCCCACAAAATTCTTGGAAGCCCCTCAAAATGCCAGAAAAATCCCAGAAAATTCCCTCAATCTTCTCAAAACATTATAAAATTCCACAGACATCTCGCAAAATCTCCACCAATTTCCACCAAATCTAAGAAAATTCCCTCAAAATTCTTCAAGTCTCCTGCAAATCCCACAAAATTCTGGAAAAGCCCCACACAATTCCCTAAATCTTCTCAAATTTCTACCAAATTGCTGCAACATCCCACAAAATCTCCACAAATGTCCACAACGTTCAAGAAAAATCCCTCAAAAATTTATTAAATTTCCACAATATCCCACAAAATTCGTGAACCAGCTCACAAAATACCCACACATTTCCACAAAATTCAAGAAAACTCTCCAAAAAATTCTTTAAAAGCCTCTCAAAATTCCAGAAAAATCCCACACAATTCCCACAATCTTCCCAAAACATTACAAAATACCAGACATCTCAAAAAATCTCCACACATTTCCACAAAGTCTACGAAAATTCCCTCAAAATTCTTCAGGTCTCCACCAATTTCCACAAAATTCAAGAAAACTGCCACAAAATTCTTGAAAGACTCCTCAAAATTCTAAAAAAATCCCACAAAATTCCCTAAACCTTCTCCAAACATTACAAAATTCCACAGACATCTCACAAAATGTCTACAAATTTCCACCAAATCTAAGAAAATTCCCTCAAAATTCTTCAAGTCTCCTCCAAATCCCACAAAATTCAAGAGAAATCCTCAAAATTCCAGGAAAATGTTACAAAATTCATTCAATCTTCTCAAAACCCTACCAAACTCCAGCCACATCCCACAAAATGTCCACAAATGTCCACAAAATTCAAGAAAAATCCCACAAAATTCTTCAAGTCTCCTCAAAATCCCACAAACATCTCACAAAATCCCACAAAATTGCAGAAAAATCTCAAAAATTCCCCAAATTTACTCAAAACCCAACCATATTCCTGCAATATCCCACAAAATCTCCACAAATGTCTAGAAAATCTAAAAAAATTCCCCCATAATTCTTCAAGTCTCCTCAAAATCCCACAAACATCCCACAAAATCCCACAAAATCTCCTCAATATCCCACAAAATTCTACAGAAATTCCACAAAATTCCAGCAACATCCCACAAAATTCCCTGAATCTTCTCAAAACCCAACCAAATTCCTGCAACATCCTACAAAATCTCCACCAATTTCCACAAAATCTAGGAAAAATCCCACAAAATTCTTCAAGTCTCCTCCAAACCCTAGAAAAATCCCACAAAATTCCAGAAACATCCCACAAAATCTCCTCAATATCACAGAAAATTCTAGAGAAATTCCACAAAATTCCAGGAAAAATCCCACAAAATTCCCTCAATCTTCTCCAAACCCAACCAAATTCCTGCACCATCTCACAAAATCTCCAACAAATTCCAGAAAAATCTAAGAAAAATCCCTCAAAATTCTTCAAGTCTCCTCCAAATCGCACAAAATTCTGGAAAAGCCCCACACAATTCTCTAAATCTTCTCAAATTTCTACCAAATTCCTGCAACATCTCACAAAATCTCCACGAATGTCCACAAAATTCAAGAAAAATCCCACTAAAATCACTAAATTTCCTCAATATCCCACAAAATTCCAGAACCATCTCACAAAAATCTCAACAAATTCCCACAAAATTCAAGAAAACTCCCACAAAATTCTTGAAAGCCTCTCAAAATTCCAGAAAAATCCCACACAATTCCCTAAATCTTCTCAAAACATTACAAAATACCAGACATCTCAAAAAATCTCCACACATTTCCGCAAAATCTATGAAAATTCCCTCAAAATTCTTCAGGTCTCCACCAATTTCCACAAAATTCAAGAAAACTGCCACAAAATTCTTGAAAAGCTCCTCAAAATTCTAAAAAAATCCCACAAAATTCCCTAAACCTTCTCCAAACATTACAAAATTCCACAGACATCTCACAAAATGTCTACAAATTTCCACCAAATCTAAGAAAATTCCCTCAAAATTCTTCAAGTCTCCTCCAAATTCCACAAAATTCAAGAGAAATCCTCAAAATTCCAGGAAAATGTTACAAAATTCATTCAATCTTCTCAAAACCCTACCAAACTCCAGCCACATCCCACAAAATGTCCACAAATGTCCACAAAATTCAAGAAAAATCCCACAAAATTCTTCAAGTCTCCTCAAAATCCCACAAACATCCCACAAAATCCCACAAAATTGCAGAAAAATCTCAAAAATTCCCCAAATTTACTCAAAACCCAACCATATTCCTGCAATATCCCACAAAATCTCCACAAATGTCTAGAAAATCTAAAAAAATTCCCCCATAATTCTTCAAGTCTCCTCAAAATCCCACAAACATCCCACAAAATCCCACAAAATCTCCTCAATATCCCACAAAATTCTACAGAAATTCCACAAAATTCCAGCAACATCCCACAAAATTCCCTGAATCTTCTCAAAACCCAACCAAATTCCTGCAACATCCTACAAAATCTCCACCAATTTCCACAAAATCTAGGAAAAATCCCACAAAATTCTTCAAGTCTCCTCCAAACCCTAGAAAAATCCCACAAAATTCCAGAAACATCCCACAAAATCTCCTCAATATCACAGAAAATTCTAGAGAAAGTCCACAAAATTGCAGAAAAATGCCACAAAATTCCCTAAATCTTATCCAAACATTACAAAATTCCAGAGACGTCTCACAAAATCTCCACCAATTTTCACATTATCAAAGAAAAATCCCACAAAATTCTGGAAAAGCCCCACACAATTCCCTCAATCTTCTCAAAACCCAACCAAATTCCTGTAACATCCCACAAAATGTCCATGAATGTCCACATAATTCAAGAAAAATCCCACAAAATTAACTAAATTTCCTCAATATCCCACAAAATTCCAGAACCATCTCACAAAATCTCAACAAATTTCCACAAAATTCAAGAAAACTCCCACAAAATTCTTGAAAGCCCCTCAAAAATCTGGAAAATCCTCACAAAATTCCCTAAATCTTCTCAAAACATTACAAAATTCCAAAGACATCTCACAAAATCCCCACAAATTTCCACCAAATCTAAGAAAATTCCCTCAAAATTCTTCAAGTCAACACCAATTTCCACAAAATTCAAGAAAACTGCCACAAAATTCTTGAAAAGCTCCTCAAAATTCTAAAAAAATCCCACAAAATTCCCTAAACCTTCTCCAAACATTACAAAATTCCACAGACATCTCACAAAATGTCTACAAATTTCCACCAAATCTAAGAAAATTCCCTCAAAATTCTTCAAGTCTCCTCCAAATCCCACAAAATTCAAGAGAAATCCTCAAAATTCCAGGAAAATGTTACAAAATTCATTCAATCTTCTCAAAACCCTACCAAACTCCAGCCACATCCCACAAAATGTCCACAAATGTCCACAAAATTCAAGAAAAATCCCACAAAATTCTTCAAGTCTCCTCAAAATCCCACAAACATCCCACAAAATCCCACAAAATTGCAGAAAAATCTCAAAAATTCCCCAAATTTACTCAAAACCCAACCATATTCCTGCAATATCCCACAAAATCTCCACAAATGTCTAGAAAATCTAAAAAAATTCCCCCATAATTCTTCAAGTCTCCTCAAAATCCCACAAACATCCCACAAAATCCCACAAAATCTCCTCAATATCCCACAAAATTCTACAGAAATTCCACAAAATTCCAGCAACATCCCACAAAATTCCCTGAATCTTCTCAAAACCCAACCAAATTCCTGCAACATCCTACAAAATCTCCACCAATTTCCACAAAATCTAGGAAAAATCCCACAAAATTCTTCAAGTCTCCTCCAAACCCTAGAAAAATCCCACAAAATTCCAGAAACATCCCACAAAATCTCCTCAATATCACAGAAAATTCTAGAGAAAGTCCACAAAATTGCAGAAAAATGCCACAAAATTCCCTAAATCTTATCCAAACATTACAAAATTCCAGAGACGTCTCACAAAATCTCCACCAATTTTCACATTATCAAAGAAAAATCCCACAAAATTCTGGAAAAGCCCCACACAATTCCCTCAATCTTCTCAAAACCCAACCAAATTCCTGTAACATCCCACAAAATGTCCATGAATGTCCACATAATTCAAGAAAAATCCCACAAAATTAACTAAATTTCCTCAATATCCCACAAAATTCCAGAACCATCTCACAAAATCTCAACAAATTTCCACAAAATTCAAGAAAACTCCCACAAAATTCTTGAAAGCCCCTCAAAAATCTGGAAAATCCTCACAAAATTCCCTAAATCTTCTCAAAACATTACAAAATTCCAAAGACATCTCACAAAATCCCCACAAATTTCCACCAAATCTAAGAAAATTCCCTCAAAATTCTTCAAGTCAACACCAATTTCCACAAAATTCAAGAAAACTGCCACAAAATTCTTGAAAAGCTCCTCAAAATTCTAAAAAAATCCCACAAAATTCCCTAAACCTTCTCCAAACATTACAAAATTCCACAGACATCTCACAAAATGTCTACAAATTTCCACCAAATCTAAGAAAATTCCCTCAAAATTCTTCAAGTCTCCTCCAAATCCCACAAAATTCAAGAGAAATCCTCAAAATTCCAGGAAAATGTTACAAAATTCCTTCAATCTTCTCAACACCCTACCAAACTCCAGCCACATCCCACAGAATGTCCACAAATGTCCACAAAATTCAAGAAAAATCCCACAAAATTCTTCAAGTCTCCTCAAAATCCCACAAACATCCCACAAAATCCCACAAAATTGCAGAAAAATCTCAAAAGTTCCCCAAATTTACTCAAAACCCAACCATATTCCTGCAATATCCCACAAAATCTCCACAAATGTCCAGAAAATCTAAAAAAATTCCCCCATAATTCTTCAAGTCTCCTCAAAATCCCACAAACATCCCACAAACATCCCACAAAATCTCTTCAATATCCCACAAAATTCTACAGAAATTCCACAAAATTCCAGCAACATCCCACAAAATTCCCTGAATCTTCTCAAAACCCAACCAAATTCCTGAAACATCTCACAAAATCTCCACCAATTTCCACAAAATCTAAGGAAAAATCCCACAAAATTCTTCAAGTCTCCTCCAAACCCTAGAAAAATCCCACAAAATTCCAGAAACATCCCACAAAATCTCCTCAATATCACAGAAAATTCTAGAGAAATTCCACAAAATTGCAGAAAAATGCCACAAAATTCCCTAAATCTTCTCCAAACATTACAAAATTCCAAAGACGTCTCACAAAATCTCCACCAATTTTCACATTATCAAAGAAAAATCCCACAAAATTCTGGAAAAGCCCCACACAATTCCCTAAATCTTCTGAAAACCTTACCAAATTCCTGCAACATCTCACAAAATCTCCACGAATGTCCACAAAATTCAAGAAAAATCCCACTAAAATCACTAAATTTCCTCAATATCCCACAAAATTCCAGAACCATCTCACAAAAATCTCAACAAATTGCCACAAAATTCAAGAAAACTCCCATAAAATTCTTGAAAGCCTCTCAAAATTCCAGAAAAATCCCACACAATTCCCACAATCTTCCCAAAACATTACAAAATACCAGACATCTCAAAAAATCTCCACACATTTCCACAAAATCTACGAAAATTCCCTCAAAATTCTTCAGGTCTCCACCAATTTCCACAAAATTCAAGAAAACTGCCACAAAATTCTTGAAAAGCTCCTCAAAATTCTAAAAAAATCCCACAAAATTCCCTAAACCTTCTCCAAACATTACAAAATTCCACAGACATCTCACAAAATGTCTACAAATTTCCACCAAATCTAAGAAAATTCCCTCAAAATTCTTCAAGTCTCCTCCAAATCCCACAAAATTCAAGAGAAATCCTCAAAATTCCAGGAAAATGTTACAAAATTCCTTCAATCTTCTCAACACCCTACCAAACTCCAGCCACATCCCACAGAATGTCCACAAATGTCCACAAAATTCAAGAAAAATCCCACAAAATTCTTCAAGTCTCCTCAAAATCCCACAAACATCCCACAAAATCCCACAAAATTGCAGAAAAATCTCAAAAGTTCCCCAAATTTACTCAAAACCCAACCATATTCCTGCAATATCCCACAAAATCTCCACAAATGTCCAGAAAATCTAAAAAAATTCCCCCATAATTCTTCAAGTCTCCTCAAAATCCCACAAACATCCCACAAACATCCCACAAAATCTCTTCAATATCCCACAAAATTCTAGAGAAATTCCACAAAATTCCAGCAACATCCCACAAAATTCCCTGAATCTTCTCAAAACCCAACCAAATTCCTGAAACATCTCACAAAATCTCCACCAATTTCCACAAAATCTAAGGAAAAATCCCACAAAATTCTTCAAGTCTCCTCCAAACCCTAGAAAAATCCCACAAAATTCCAGAAACATCCCACAAAATCTCCTCAATATCACAGAAAATTCTAGAGAAATTCCACAAAATTGCAGAAAAATGCCACAAAATTCCCTAAATCTTCTCCAAACATTACAAAATTCCAGAGACGTCTCACAAAATCTCCACCAATTTTCACATTACCAAAGAAAAATCCCACAGAATTCTGGAAAAGCCCCACACAATTCCCTAAATCTTCTGAAAACCATACCAAATTCCTGTAACATCCCACAAAATGTCCACAAATGTCCACATCATTCAAGAAAAATCCCACAAAATTAACTAAATTTCCTCAATATCCCACAAAATTCCAGAACCATCTCACAAAAATCTCAACAAATTTCCACAAAATTCAAGAAAACTCCCATAAATTCTTGAAAGCCCCTCAAAATTCTAAAAAAATCCTCACAAAGTTCCCTAAATCTTCTCAAAACATTACAAAATTCCACAGACATCTCACAAAATGTCTACAAATTTCCACCAAATCTAAGAAAATTCCCTCAAAATTCTTCAAGTCTCCTCCAAATCCCACAAAATTCAAGAGAAATCCTCAAAATTCCAGGAAAATGTTACAAAATTCCCTCAATCTTCTCAAAACCCTACCAAACTCCAGCCACATCCCACAAAATGTCCACAAATGTCCACAAAATTCAAGAAAAATCCCACAAAATTCTTCAAGTCTCCTCAAAATCCCACAAACATCCCACAAAATCCCACAAAATTGCAGAAAAATCTCAAAAATTCCCCAAATTTACTCAAAACCCAACCATATTCCTGCAATATCCCACAAAATCTCCACAAATGTCTAGAAAATCTAAAAAAATTCCCCCATAATTCGTCAAGTCTCCTCAAAATCCCACAAACATCCCACAAAATCCCACAAAATCTCCTCAATATCCCACAAAATTCTAGAGAAATTCCACAAAATTCCAGCAACATCCCACAAAATTCCCTGAATCTTCTCAAAACGCAACCAAATTCCTGCAACATCTCACAAAATCTCCACCAATTTCCACAAAATCTCGGAAAAATCCCACGAAATTCTTCAAGTCTCCTCCAAACCCTAGAAAAATCCCACAAAATTCCAGAAACATCCCACAAAATCTCCTCAATATCACAGAAAATTCTAGAGAAATTCCACAAAATTGCAGAAAAATGCCACAAAATTCCCTAAATCTTCTCCAAACATTACAAAATTCCAAAGACGTCTCACAAAATCTCCACCAATTTTCACATTATCAAAGAAAAATCCCACAAAATTCTTCAAGTCTCCTCCAAATCCCAGAAAAATCTCACAAAATCTCACAAAATCTCCTCAATATCCCACAAAATTCTGGAAAACCCCACAAAATTGCAGAAAAATGCCACAGAACTCCCTCAGTCTTCTCAAAACCCAGCCAAATTCCTGCAACATCTCAAAAAATCTCCTCCAATTTCCAGAAAATTCAGGAAAAATCCCACAAAAATTCATTAAATTTCCTCAATATCCTACAAAATTCCAGAACCATCTCACAAAATCTCTACACATTTCCACAAAATTCAAGAAAACTCCCACAAAATTCTTGAAAAGCCCCTCAAAATTCCAGAAAAATGCCACAAAATTCCCACAATCTTCTCAAAGCATTACAAAATTCCACAAACATCTCACAAAATCTCAACAAATTTCCACAAAATCTAAGAAAACCCCACAAAATTGCAGAAACATGCCACAAAATTCACTCAATCTTCTCAAAACCCAACCAAATTTCTGCAACATCTCACAAAATCTCCACCAATTTCCACAAAATCTAGGAAAAATCCCTCAAAATTCTTCAAGTCTCCTCCATATGCCACAAAATTCTAGAAAAGCCCCACACAATTCCCTCAATCTTCTCAAATTTCTGCCAAATTCCTGCAACATCCCACAAAATCTCCACAAATGCCCACAAAATTCAAGAAAAAATCCGAAAAAATTCATTAAATTTCCTCAATATCCCACAAAATTCCAGAACCAGCTCACAAAATCTCCACACATTTCCACAAACTAAAGAAAACTCCCAAAATATTCTTGAAAAGCCCCTCAAAATTCCTAAAATATCCAACAAAATTCCCACAATCTTCTCAAAACATTACAAAATTCCACAGACATCTCCCAAAATCTCCACCAATTTCCACCAAATCCAGGAAAAATCCCTCAAAATTCTTCAAGTCTCCTCCAAATCCCACAAAATTCTTGAAAAGCCCCACACAGTTCCCTAAATCTTCTCAAATTTCTACCAAATTCCTGCAATATCCCACAAAATCTCCTCCAATTTCCAGAAAATTCAAGAAAAATCCTTCAAAAATTCTTCAAGTCTCCTCAAAATCCTACAAACATCTAACAAAATCCCACAAAATCTCACAAAATCTCCTCAATATCCCACAAAATTCTGGAATACCCCACAAAATTGCAGAAAAATGCCACAAAATTCTCTCAATCTTCTTAAATCCCAACCAAATTCCTGCAACATCTCCCAAAATCTCCACCAATTTCCACAAAATCTAGGAAAAATCCCTCACAATCCTTCAAGTATCTTCCAAATCCCACAATAATCCCACTAAATTACAGAAACATCCCACAAAATCTCCTCTATATCAAAAAAAATTCTGGAAAACCCCACAGAATTGCAGAAAAATTCCTCAACATTCCCTCAATCTTCTCAAAACCGTACCAAATTCCTGAAACATCTCAAAAAATCTCCTCCAATTTCCAGAAAATTCAAGAAAAATCCCACAAAAATTCATTAAATTTCTTCAATATCCTACAAAATTCCAGAACCATCTCACAAAATCACTACACATTTCCACAAAATTCAAGAAAACTCCCACAAAATTCTTCAAAAGCCCCACAAAATTCCAGAAAAATGCCACAAAATTCCCACAATCATCTCAAAACATTACAAAATTCCACAGATATCTCCCAAAATCACCACCAATTTCCACAAAATCTAAGAACATTGCCTCAAAATTCTTCAAGTCTCCTCCAAATTCCAAGAAATTCGAGGGAAATCCTCAAAATTTCCAGTAAAATGTTACAAAATTCCTTGGATCTTCTCAAAACCCTACCAAACTCCAGCAACATCCCACAAAATTTCCACAAATGTCCACAAAATTCAAGAAAAATACCACAAAATTCTTCAAGTCTCCTCAAAATCCCACAAACATCTCACAAAATCTCCTCAATATCCCACAAAATTCTAGAGAAATTCCACAAAATTCCAGCAACATCCCACAAAATTCCCTGAATCTTCTCAAAACACAACCAAATTCCTGCACCATCTCACAAAATCTCCAACAATTTCCACAAAATCTAGGAAAAATCCCTCAAAATTGTTCAAGTCTCCTCCGAATCCTACAAAATTCTGGAAAAGCCCCACACAATTCCCTAAACTTTCTCAAATTTCTACCAAATTCCTGCAACATCTCACAAAATCTCCACTAATGTACACAAAATTCAAGAAAAATCCTACAATATTCATGAAATTTCCTCAATATCCCACAAAATTCCAGGAAAAATCCCACAAAATTCCCTGAATCTTCTCAAAACATTACAAAATTCCACAGACATCTCACAAAATGTCTACAAATTTCCACCAAATCTAAGAAAATTCCCTCAAAATTCTTCAAGTCTCCTCCAAATCCCACAAAATTCAAGAGAAATCCTCAAAATTCCAGGAAAATGTTACAAAATTCCTTCAATCTTCTCAAAACCCTACCAGACTCCAACCACATCCCACAAAATCTCCACACATTTCCATAAAATTCAAGAAAACTCCCACAAAATTCTTGGAAGCCCCTCAAAATGCCAGAAAAATCCCAGAAAATTCCCTCAATCTTCTCAAAACATTATAAAATTCCACAGACATCTCGCAAAATCTCCACCAATTTCCACCAAATCTAAGAAAATTCCCTCAAAATTCTTCAAGTCTCCTGCAAATCCCACAAAATTCTGGAAAAGCCCCACACAATTCCCTAAATCTTCTCAAATTTCTACCAAATTGCTGCAACATCCCACAAAATCTCCACAAATGTCCACAACGTTCAAGAAAAATCCCTCAAAAATTTATTAAATTTCCACAATATCCCACAAAATTCGTGAACCAGCTCACAAAATACCCACACATTTCCACAAAATTCAAGAAAACTCTCCAAAAAATTCTTTAAAAGCCTCTCAAAATTCCAGAAAAATCCCACACAATTCCCACAATCTTCCCAAAACATTACAAAATACCAGACATCTCAAAAAATCTCCACACATTTCCACAAAGTCTACGAAAATTCCCTCAAAATTCTTCAGGTCTCCACCAATTTCCACAAAATTCAAGAAAACTGCCACAAAATTCTTGAAAGACTCCTCAAAATTCTAAAAAAATCCCACAAAATTCCCTAAACCTTCTCCAAACATTACAAAATTCCACAGACATCTCACAAAATGTCTACAAATTTCCACCAAATCTAAGAAAATTCCCTCAAAATTCTTCAAGTCTCCTCCAAATCCCACAAAATTCAAGAGAAATCCTCAAAATTCCAGGAAAATGTTACAAAATTCATTCAATCTTCTCAAAACCCTACCAAACTCCAGCCACATCCCACAAAATGTCCACAAATGTCCACAAAATTCAAGAAAAATCCCACAAAATTCTTCAAGTCTCCTCAAAATCCCACAAACATCTCACAAAATCCCACAAAATTGCAGAAAAATCTCAAAAATTCCCCAAATTTACTCAAAACCCAACCATATTCCTGCAATATCCCACAAAATCTCCACAAATGTCTAGAAAATCTAAAAAAATTCCCCCATAATTCTTCAAGTCTCCTCAAAATCCCACAAACATCCCACAAAATCCCACAAAATCTCCTCAATATCCCACAAAATTCTACAGAAATTCCACAAAATTCCAGCAACATCCCACAAAATTCCCTGAATCTTCTCAAAACCCAACCAAATTCCTGCAACATCCTACAAAATCTCCACCAATTTCCACAAAATCTAGGAAAAATCCCACAAAATTCTTCAAGTCTCCTCCAAACCCTAGAAAAATCCCACAAAATTCCAGAAACATCCCACAAAATCTCCTCAATATCACAGAAAATTCTAGAGAAATTCCACAAAATTCCAGGAAAAATCCCACAAAATTCCCTCAATCTTCTCCAAACCCAACCAAATTCCTGCACCATCTCACAAAATCTCCAACAAATTCCAGAAAAATCTAAGAAAAATCCCTCAAAATTCTTCAAGTCTCCTCCAAATCGCACAAAATTCTGGAAAAGCCCCACACAATTCTCTAAATCTTCTCAAATTTCTACCAAATTCCTGCAACATCTCACAAAATCTCCACGAATGTCCACAAAATTCAAGAAAAATCCCACTAAAATCACTAAATTTCCTCAATATCCCACAAAATTCCAGAACCATCTCACAAAAATCTCAACAAATTCCCACAAAATTCAAGAAAACTCCCACAAAATTCTTGAAAGCCTCTCAAAATTCCAGAAAAATCCCACACAATTCCCTAAATCTTCTCAAAACATTACAAAATACCAGACATCTCAAAAAATCTCCACACATTTCCGCAAAATCTATGAAAATTCCCTCAAAATTCTTCAGGTCTCCACCAATTTCCACAAAATTCAAGAAAACTGCCACAAAATTCTTGAAAAGCTCCTCAAAATTCTAAAAAAATCCCACAAAATTCCCTAAACCTTCTCCAAACATTACAAAATTCCACAGACATCTCACAAAATGTCTACAAATTTCCACCAAATCTAAGAAAATTCCTTCAAAATTCTTCAAGTCTCCTCCAAATCCCACAAAATTCAAGAGAAATCCTCAAAATTCCAGGAAAATGTTACAAAATTCATTCAATCTTCTCAAAACCCTACCAAACTCCAGCCACATCCCACAAAATGTCCACAAATGTCCACAAAATTCAAGAAAAATCCCACAAAATTCTTCAAGTCTCCTCAAAATCCCACAAACATCCCACAAAATCCCACAAAATTGCAGAAAAATCTCAAAAATTCCCCAAATTTACTCAAAACCCAACCATATTCCTGCAATATCCCACAAAATCTCCACAAATGTCTAGAAAATCTAAAAAAATTCCCCCATAATTCTTCAAGTCTCCTCAAAATCCCACAAACATCCCACAAAATCCCACAAAATCTCCTCAATATCCCACAAAATTCTACAGAAATTCCACAAAATTCCAGCAACATCCCACAAAATTCCCTGAATCTTCTCAAAACCCAACCAAATTCCTGCAACATCCTACAAAATCTCCACCAATTTCCACAAAATCTAGGAAAAATCCCACAAAATTCTTCAAGTCTCCTCCAAACCCTAGAAAAATCCCACAAAATTCCAGAAACATCCCACAAAATCTCCTCAATATCACAGAAAATTCTAGAGAAAGTCCACAAAATTGCAGAAAAATGCCACAAAATTCCCTAAATCTTATCCAAACATTACAAAATTCCAGAGACGTCTCACAAAATCTCCACCAATTTTCACATTATCAAAGAAAAATCCCACAAAATTCTGGAAAAGCCCCACACAATTCCCTCAATCTTCTCAAAACCCAACCAAATTCCTGTAACATCCCACAAAATGTCCATGAATATCCACATAATTCAAGAAAAATCCCACAAAATTAACTAAATTTCCTCAATATCCCACAAAATTCCAGAACCATCTCACAAAATCTCAACAAATTTCCACAAAATTCAAGAAAACTCCCACAAAATTCTTGAAAGCCCCTCAAAAATCTGGAAAATCCTCACAAAATTCCCTAAATCTTCTCAAAACATTACAAAATTCCAAAGACATCTCACAAAATCCCCACAAATTTCCACCAAATCTAAGAAAATTCCCTCAAAATTCTTCAAGTCAACACCAATTTCCACAAAATTCAAGAAAACTGCCACAAAATTCTTGAAAAGCTCCTCAAAATTCTAAAAAAATCCCACAAAATTCCCTAAACCTTCTCCAAACATTACAAAATTCCACAGACATCTCACAAAATGTCTACAAATTTCCACCAAATCTAAGAAAATTCCCTCAAAATTCTTCAAGTCTCCTCCAAATCCCACAAAATTCAAGAGAAATCCTCAAAATTCCAGGAAAATGTTACAAAATTCCTTCAATCTTCTCAACACCCTACCAAACTCCAGCCACATCCCACAGAATGTCCACAAATGTCCACAAAATTCAAGAAAAATCCCACAAAATTCTTCAAGTCTCCTCAAAATCCCACAAACATCCCACAAAATCCCACAAAATTGCAGAAAAATCTCAAAAGTTCCCCAAATTTACTCAAAACCCAACCATATTCCTGCAATATCCCACAAAATCTCCACAAATGTCCAGAAAATCTAAAAAAATTCCCCCATAATTCTTCAAGTCTCCTCAAAATCCCACAAACATCCCACAAACATCCCACAAAATCTCCTCAATATCCCACAAAATTCTACAGAAATTCCACAAAATTCCAGCAACATCCCACAAAATTCCCTGAATCTTCTCAAAACCCAACCAAATTCCTGAAACATCTCACAAAATCTCCACCAATTTCCACAAAATCTAAGGAAAAATCCCACAAAATTCTTCAAGTCTCCTCCAAACCCTAGAAAAATCCCACAAAATTCCAGAAACATCCCACAAAATCTCCTCAATATCACAGAAAATTCTAGAGAAATTCCACAAAATTGCAGAAAAATGCCACAAAATTCCCTAAATCTTCTCCAAACATTACAAAATTCCAAAGACGTCTCACAAAATCTCCACCAATTTTCACATTATCAAAGAAAAATCCCACAAAATTCTGGAAAAGCCCCACACAATTCCCTAAATCTTCTGAAAACCTTACCAAATTCCTGCAACATCTCACAAAATCTCCACGAATGTCCACAAAATTCAAGAAAAATCCCACTAAAATCACTAAATTTCCTCAATATCCCACAAAATTCCAGAACCATCTCACAAAAATCTCAACAAATTGCCACAAAATTCAAGAAAACTCCCATAAAATTCTTGAAAGCCTCTCAAAATTCCAGAAAAATCCCACACAATTCCCACAATCTTCCCAAAACATTACAAAATACCAGACATCTCAAAAAATCTCCACACATTTCCACAAAATCTACGAAAATTCCCTCAAAATTCTTCAGGTCTCCACCAATTTCCACAAAATTCAAGAAAACTGCCACAAAATTCTTGAAAAGCTCCTCAAAATTCTAAAAAAATCCCACAAAATTCCCTAAACCTTCTCCAAACATTACAAAATTCCACAGACATCTCACAAAATGTCTACAAATTTCCACCAAATCTAAGAAAATTCCCTCAAAATTCTTCAAGTCTCCTCCAAATCCCACAAAATTCAAGAGAAATCCTCAAAATTCCAGGAAAATGTTACAAAATTCCCTCAATCTTCTCAAAACCCTACCAAACTCCAGCCACATCCCACAAAATGTCCACAAATGTCCACAAAATTCAAGAAAAATCCCACAAAATTCTTCAAGTCTCCTCAAAATCCCACAAACATCCCACAAAATCACACAAAATTGCAGAAAAATCTCAAAAATTCCCCAAATTTACTCAAAACCCAACCATATTCCTGCAATATCCCACAAAATCTCCACAAATGTCTAGAAAATCTAAAAAAATTCCCCCATAATTCGTCAAGTCTCCTCAAAATCCCACAAACATCCCACAAAATCCCACAAAATCTCCTCAATATCCCACAAAATTCTAGAGAAATTCCACAAAATTCCAGCAACATCCCACAAAATTCCCTGAATCTTCTCAAAACGCAACCAAATTCCTGCAACATCTCACAAAATCTCCACCAATTTCCACAAAATCTCGGAAAAATCCCACGAAATTCTTCAAGTCTCCTCCAAACCCTAGAAAAATCCCACAAAATTCCAGAAACATCCCACAAAATCTCCTCAATATCACAGAAAATTCTAGAGAAATTCCACAAAATTCCAGGAAAAATCCCACAAAATTCCCTCAATCTTCTCCAAACCCAACCAAATTCCTGCACCATCTCACAAAATCTCCAACAAATTCCAGAAAAATCTAAGAAAAATCCCTCAAAATTCTTCAAGTCTCCTCCAAATCGCACAAAATTCTGGAAAAGCCCCACACAATTCTCTAAATCTTCTCAAATTTCTACCAAATTCCTGCAACATCTCACAAAATCTCCACGAATGTCCACAAAATTCAAGAAAAATCCCACTAAAATCACTAAATTTCCTCAATATCCCACAAAATTCCAGAACCATCTCACAAAAATCTCAACAAATTCCCACAAAATTCAAGAAAACTCCCACAAAATTCTTGAAAGCCTCTCAAAATTCCAGAAAAATCCCACACAATTCCCTAAATCTTCTCAAAACATTACAAAATACCAGACATCTCAAAAAATCTCCACACATTTCCGCAAAATCTATGAAAATTCCCTCAAAATTCTTCAGGTCTCCACCAATTTCCACAAAATTCAAGAAAACTGCCACAAAATTCTTGAAAAGCTCCTCAAAATTCTAAAAAAATCCCACAAAATTCCCTAAACCTTCTCCAAACATTACAAAATTCCACAGACATCTCACAAAATGTCTACAAATTTCCACCAAATCTAAGAAAATTCCCTCAAAATTCTTCAAGTCTCCTCCAAATCCCACAAAATTCAAGAGAAATCCTCAAAATTCCAGGAAAATGTTACAAAATTCCTTCAATCTTCTCAAAACCCTACCAAACTCCAGCCACATCCCACAAAATGTCCACAAATGTCCACAAAATTCAAGAAAAATCCCACAAAATTCTTCAAGTCTCCTCAAAATCCCACAAACATCCCACAAAATCCCACAAAATTGCAGAAAAATCTCAAAAATTCCCCAAATTTACTCAAAACCCAACCATATTCCTGCAATATCGCACAAAATCTCCACAAATGTCTAGAAAATCTAAAAAAATTCCCCCATAATTCTTCAAGTCTCCTCAAAATCCCACAAACATCCCACAAAATCCCACAAAATCTCCTCAATATCCCACAAAATTCTACAGAAATTCCACAAAATTCCAGCAACATTCCACAAAATTCCCTGAATCTTCTCAAAACGCAACCAAATTCCTGCAACATCCTACAAAATCTCCACCAATTTCCACAAAATCTAGGAAAAATCCCACAAAATTCTTCAAGTCTCCTCCAAACCCTAGAAAAATCCCACAAAATTCCAGAAACATCCCACAAAATCTCCTCAATATCACAGAAAATTCTAGAGAAAGTCCACAAAATTGCAGAAAAATGCCACAAAATTCCCTAAATCTTATCCAAACATTACAAAATTCCAGAGACGTCTCACAAAATCTCCACCAATCTTCACATTATCATAGAAAAATCCCACAAAATTCTGGAAAAGCCCCACACAATTCCCTAAATCTTCTCAAAACCCAACCAAATTCCTGTAACATCCCACAAAATGTCCATGAATGTCCACATAATTCAAGAAAAATCCCACAAAATTAACTAAATTTCCGCAATATCCCACAAAATTCCAGAACCATCTCACAAAATCTCAACAAATTTCCACAAAATTCAAGAAAACTGCCACAAAATTCTTGAAAAGCTCCTCAAAATTCTAAAAAAATCCCACAAAATTCCCTAAACCTTCTCCAAACATTACAAAATTCCACAGACATCTCACAAAATGTCTACAAATTTCCACCAAATCTAAGAAAATTCCCTCAAAATTCTTCAAGTCTCCTCCAAATCCCACAAAATTCAAGAGAAATCCTCAAAATTCCAGGAAAATGTTACAAAATTCCTTCAATCTTCTCAAAACCCTACCAAACTCCAGCCACATCCCACAAAATGTCCACAAATGTCCACAAAATTCAAGAAAAATCTCACAAAATTCTTCAAGTCTCCTCAAAATCCCACAAACATCTCACAAAATCTCCTCAATATCCCACAAAATTCTAGAGAAATTCCACAAAATTCCAGCAACATCCCACAAGATTCCCTCAATCTTCTCCAAACCCAACCAAATTCCTGCAACATCTCACAAAATCTCCACCAATTTCCACAAAATCTAGGAGAAATCCCACAAAATTCCAGAAACATCCCACAAAATCTCCTCAATATCACAGAAAATTCTAGAGAAATTCCACAAAATTGCAGAAAAATGCCACAAAATTCCCTAAATCTTCTCCAAACATTACAAAATTCCAAAGACGTCTCACAAAATCTCCACCAATTTTCACATTATCAAAGAAAAATCCCACAAAATTCTGGAAAAGCCCCACACAATTCCCTAAATCTTCTGAAAACCTTACCAAATTCCTGCAACATCTCACAAAATCTCCACGAATGTCCACAAAATTCAAGAAAAATCCCACTAAAATCACTAAATTTCCTCAATATCCCACAAAATTCCAGAACCATCTCACAAAAATCTCAACAAATTGCCACAAAATTCAAGAAAACTCCCATAAAATTCTTGAAAGCCTCTCAAAATTCCAGAAAAATCCCACACAATTCCCACAATCTTCCCAAAACATTACAAAATACCAGACATCTCAAAAAATCTCCACACATTTCCACAAAATCTACGAAAATTCCCTCAAAATTCTTCAGGTCTCCACCAATTTCCACAAAATTCAAGAAAACTGCCACAAAATTCTTGAAAAGCTCCTCAAAATTCTAAAAAAATCCCACAAAATTCCCTAAACCTTCTCCAAACATTACAAAATTCCACAGACATCTCACAAAATGTCTACAAATTTCCACCAAATCTAAGAAAATTCCCTCAAAATTCTTCAAGTCTCCTCCAAATCCCACAAAATTCAAGAGAAATCCTCAAAATTCCAGGAAAATGTTACAAAATTCCCTCAATCTTCTCAAAACCCTACCAAACTCCAGCCACATCCCACAAAATGTCCACAAATGTCCACAAAATTCAAGAAAAATCCCACAAAATTCTTCAAGTCTCCTCAAAATCCCACAAACATCCCACAAAATCACACAAAATTGCAGAAAAATCTCAAAAATTCCCCAAATTTACTCAAAACCCAACCATATTCCTGCAATATCCCACAAAATCTCCACAAATGTCTAGAAAATCTAAAAAAATTCCCCCATAATTCGTCAAGTCTCCTCAAAATCCCACAAACATCCCACAAAATCCCACAAAATCTCCTCAATATCCCACAAAATTCTAGAGAAATTCCACAAAATTCCAGCAACATCCCACAAAATTCCCTGAATCTTCTCAAAACGCAACCAAATTCCTGCAACATCTCACAAAATCTCCACCAATTTCCACAAAATCTCGGAAAAATCCCACGAAATTCTTCAAGTCTCCTCCAAACCCTAGAAAAATCCCACAAAATTCCAGAAACATCCCACAAAATCTCCTCAATATCACAGAAAATTCTAGAGAAATTCCACAAAATTCCAGGAAAAATCCCACAAAATTCCCTCAATCTTCTCCAAACCCAACCAAATTCCTGCACCATCTCACAAAATCTCCAACAAATTCCAGAAAAATCTAAGAAAAATCCCTCAAAATTCTTCAAGTCTCCTCCAAATCGCACAAAATTCTGGAAAAGCCCCACACAATTCTCTAAATCTTCTCAAATTTCTACCAAATTCCTGCAACATCTCACAAAATCTCCACGAATGTCCACAAAATTCAAGAAAAATCCCACTAAAATCACTAAATTTCCTCAATATCCCACAAAATTCCAGAACCATCTCACAAAAATCTCAACAAATTCCCACAAAATTCAAGAAAACTCCCACAAAATTCTTGAAAGCCTCTCAAAATTCCAGAAAAATCCCACACAATTCCCTAAATCTTCTCAAAACATTACAAAATACCAGACATCTCAAAAAATCTCCACACATTTCCGCAAAATCTATGAAAATTCCCTCAAAATTCTTCAGGTCTCCACCAATTTCCACAAAATTCAAGAAAACTGCCACAAAATTCTTGAAAAGCTCCTCAAAATTCTAAAAAAATCCCACAAAATTCCCTAAACCTTCTCCAAACATTACAAAATTCCACAGACATCTCACAAAATGTCTACAAATTTCCACCAAATCTAAGAAAATTCCCTCAAAATTCTTCAAGTCTCCTCCAAATCCCACAAAATTCAAGAGAAATCCTCAAAATTCCAGGAAAATGTTACAAAATTCCTTCAATCTTCTCAAAACCCTACCAAACTCCAGCCACATCCCACAAAATGTCCACAAATGTCCACAAAATTCAAGAAAAATCCCACAAAATTCTTCAAGTCTCCTCAAAATCCCACAAACATCCCACAAAATCCCACAAAATTGCAGAAAAATCTCAAAAATTCCCCAAATTTACTCAAAACCCAACCATATTCCTGCAATATCGCACAAAATCTCCACAAATGTCTAGAAAATCTAAAAAAATTCCCCCATAATTCTTCAAGTCTCCTCAAAATCCCACAAACATCCCACAAAATCCCACAAAATCTCCTCAATATCCCACAAAATTCTACAGAAATTCCACAAAATTCCAGCAACATTCCACAAAATTCCCTGAATCTTCTCAAAACGCAACCAAATTCCTGCAACATCCTACAAAATCTCCACCAATTTCCACAAAATCTAGGAAAAATCCCACAAAATTCTTCAAGTCTCCTCCAAACCCTAGAAAAATCCCACAAAATTCCAGAAACATCCCACAAAATCTCCTCAATATCACAGAAAATTCTAGAGAAAGTCCACAAAATTGCAGAAAAATGCCACAAAATTCCCTAAATCTTATCCAAACATTACAAAATTCCAGAGACGTCTCACAAAATCTCCACCAATCTTCACATTATCATAGAAAAATCCCACAAAATTCTGGAAAAGCCCCACACAATTCCCTAAATCTTCTCAAAACCCAACCAAATTCCTGTAACATCCCACAAAATGTCCATGAATGTCCACATAATTCAAGAAAAATCCCACAAAATTAACTAAATTTCCGCAATATCCCACAAAATTCCAGAACCATCTCACAAAATCTCAACAAATTTCCACAAAATTCAAGAAAACTGCCACAAAATTCTTGAAAAGCTCCTCAAAATTCTAAAAAAATCCCACAAAATTCCCTAAACCTTCTCCAAACATTACAAAATTCCACAGACATCTCACAAAATGTCTACAAATTTCCACCAAATCTAAGAAAATTCCCTCAAAATTCTTCAAGTCTCCTCCAAATCCCACAAAATTCAAGAGAAATCCTCAAAATTCCAGGAAAATGTTACAAAATTCCTTCAATCTTCTCAAAACCCTACCAAACTCCAGCCACATCCCACAAAATGTCCACAAATGTCCACAAAATTCAAGAAAAATCTCACAAAATTCTTCAAGTCTCCTCAAAATCCCACAAACATCTCACAAAATCTCCTCAATATCCCACAAAATTCTAGAGAAATTCCACAAAATTCCAGCAACATCCCACAAGATTCCCTCAATCTTCTCCAAACCCAACCAAATTCCTGCAACATCTCACAAAATCTCCACCAATTTCCACAAAATCTAGGAGAAATCCCACAAAATTCCAGAAACATCCCACAAAATCTCCTCAATATCACAGAAAATTCTAGAGAAATTCCACAAAATTGCAGAAAAATGCCACAAAATTCCCTAAATCTTCTCCAAACATTACAAAATTCCAAAGACGTCTCACAAAATCTCCACCAATTTTCACATTATCAAAGAAAAATCCCACAAAATTCTGGAAAAGCCCCACACAATTCCCTAAATCTTCTGAAAACCTTACCAAATTCCTGCAACATCTCACAAAATCTCCACGAATGTCCACAAAATTCAAGAAAAATCCCACTAAAATCACTAAATTTCCTCAATATCCCACAAAATTCCAGAACCATCTCACAAAAATCTCAACAAATTGCCACAAAATTCAAGAAAACTCCCATAAAATTCTTGAAAGCCTCTCAAAATTCCAGAAAAATCCCACACAATTCCCACAATCTTCCCAAAACATTACAAAATACCAGACATCTCAAAAAATCTCCACACATTTCCACAAAATCTACGAAAATTCCCTCAAAATTCTTCAGGTCTCCACCAATTTCCACAAAATTCAAGAAAACTGCCACAAAATTCTTGAAAAGCTCCTCAAAATTCTAAAAAAATCCCACAAAATTCCCTAAACCTTCTCCAAACATTACAAAATTCCACAGACATCTCACAAAATGTCTACAAATTTCCACCAAATCTAAGAAAATTCCCTCAAAATTCTTCAAGTCTCCTCCAAATCCCACAAAATTCAAGAGAAATCCTCAAAATTCCAGGAAAATGTTACAAAATTCCCTCAATCTTCTCAAAACCCTACCAAACTCCAGCCACATCCCACAAAATGTCCACAAATGTCCACAAAATTCAAGAAAAATCCCACAAAATTCTTCAAGTCTCCTCAAAATCCCACAAACATCCCACAAAATCACACAAAATTGCAGAAAAATCTCAAAAATTCCCCAAATTTACTCAAAACCCAACCATATTCCTGCAATATCCCACAAAATCTCCACAAATGTCTAGAAAATCTAAAAAAATTCCCCCATAATTCGTCAAGTCTCCTCAAAATCCCACAAACATCCCACAAAATCCCACAAAATCTCCTCAATATCCCACAAAATTCTAGAGAAATTCCACAAAATTCCAGCAACATCCCACAAAATTCCCTGAATCTTCTCAAAACGCAACCAAATTCCTGCAACATCTCACAAAATCTCCACCAATTTCCACAAAATCTCGGAAAAATCCCACGAAATTCTTCAAGTCTCCTCCAAACCCTAGAAAAATCCCACAAAATTCCAGAAACATCCCACAAAATCTCCTCAATATCACAGAAAATTCTAGAGAAATTCCACAAAATTCCAGGAAAAATCCCACAAAATTCCCTCAATCTTCTCCAAACCCAACCAAATTCCTGCACCATCTCACAAAATCTCCAACAAATTCCAGAAAAATCTAAGAAAAATCCCTCAAAATTCTTCAAGTCTCCTCCAAATCGCACAAAATTCTGGAAAAGCCCCACACAATTCTCTAAATCTTCTCAAATTTCTACCAAATTCCTGCAACATCTCACAAAATCTCCACGAATGTCCACAAAATTCAAGAAAAATCCCACTAAAATCACTAAATTTCCTCAATATCCCACAAAATTCCAGAACCATCTCACAAAAATCTCAACAAATTCCCACAAAATTCAAGAAAACTCCCACAAAATTCTTGAAAGCCTCTCAAAATTCCAGAAAAATCCCACACAATTCCCTAAATCTTCTCAAAACATTACAAAATACCAGACATCTCAAAAAATCTCCACACATTTCCGCAAAATCTATGAAAATTCCCTCAAAATTCTTCAGGTCTCCACCAATTTCCACAAAATTCAAGAAAACTGCCACAAAATTCTTGAAAAGCTCCTCAAAATTCTAAAAAAATCCCACAAAATTCCCTAAACCTTCTCCAAACATTACAAAATTCCACAGACATCTCACAAAATGTCTACAAATTTCCACCAAATCTAAGAAAATTCCCTCAAAATTCTTCAAGTCTCCTCCAAATCCCACAAAATTCAAGAGAAATCCTCAAAATTCCAGGAAAATGTTACAAAATTCCTTCAATCTTCTCAAAACCCTACCAAACTCCAGCCACATCCCACAAAATGTCCACAAATGTCCACAAAATTCAAGAAAAATCCCACAAAATTCTTCAAGTCTCCTCAAAATCCCACAAACATCCCACAAAATCCCACAAAATTGCAGAAAAATCTCAAAAATTCCCCAAATTTACTCAAAACCCAACCATATTCCTGCAATATCGCACAAAATCTCCACAAATGTCTAGAAAATCTAAAAAAATTCCCCCATAATTCTTCAAGTCTCCTCAAAATCCCACAAACATCCCACAAAATCCCACAAAATCTCCTCAATATCCCACAAAATTCTACAGAAATTCCACAAAATTCCAGCAACATCCCACAAAATTCCCTGAATCTTCTCAAAACGCAACCAAATTCCTGCAACATCCTACAAAATCTCCACCAATTTCCACAAAATCTAGGAAAAATCCCACAAAATTCTTCAAGTCTCCTCCAAACCCTAGAAAAATCCCACAAAATTCCAGAAACATCCCACAAAATCTCCTCAATATCACAGAAAATTCTAGAGAAAGTCCACAAAATTGCAGAAAAATGCCACAAAATTCCCTAAATCTTATCCAAACATTACAAAATTCCAGAGACGTCTCACAAAATCTCCACCAATCTTCACATTATCATAGAAAAATCCCACAAAATTCTGGAAAAGCCCCACACAATTCCCTAAATCTTCTCAAAACCCAACCAAATTCCTGTAACATCCCACAAAATGTCCATGAATGTCCACATAATTCAAGAAAAATCCCACAAAATTAACTAAATTTCCGCAATATCCCACAAAATTCCAGAACCATCTCACAAAATCTCAACAAATTTCCACAAAATTCAAGAAAACTGCCACAAAATTCTTGAAAAGCTCCTCAAAATTCTAAAAAAATCCCACAAAATTCCCTAAACCTTCTCCAAACATTACAAAATTCCACAGACATCTCACAAAATGTCTACAAATTTCCACCAAATCTAAGAAAATTCCCTCAAAATTCTTCAAGTCTCCTCCAAATCCCACAAAATTCAAGAGAAATCCTCAAAATTCCAGGAAAATGTTACAAAATTCCTTCAATCTTCTCAAAACCCTACCAAACTCCAGCCACATCCCACAAAATGTCCACAAATGTCCACAAAATTCAAGAAAAATCTCACAAAATTCTTCAAGTCTCCTCAAAATCCCACAAACATCTCACAAAATCTCCTCAATATCCCACAAAATTCTAGAGAAATTCCACAAAATTCCAGCAACATCCCACAAGATTCCCTCAATCTTCTCCAAACCCAACCAAATTCCTGCAACATCTCACAAAATCTCCACCAATTTCCACAAAATCTAGGAGAAATCCCACAAAATTCCAGAAACATCCCACAAAATCTCCTCAATATCACAGAAAATTCTAGAGAAATTCCACAAAATTGCAGAAAAATGCCACAAAATTCCCTAAATCTTATCCAAACATTACAAAATTCCAAAGACGTCTCACAAAATCTCCACCAATTTTCACATTATCAAAGAAAAATCCCACAAAATTCTGGAAAAGCCCCACACAATTCCCTAAATCTTCTGAAAACCTTACCAAATTCCTGCAACATCTCACAAAATCTCCACGAATGTCCACAAAATTCAAGAAAAATCCCACTAAAATCACTAAATTTCCTCAATATCCCACAAAATTCCAGAACCATCTCACAAAAATCTCAACAAATTGCCACAAAATTCACGAAAACTCCCATAAAATTCTTGAAAGCCTCTCAAAATTCCAGAAAAATCCCACACAATTCCCACAATCATCCCAAAACATTACAAAATACCAGACATCTCAAAAAATCTCCACACATTTCCACAAAATCTACGAAAATTCCCTCAAAATTCTTCAGGTCTCCACCAATTTCCACAAAATTCAAGAAAACTGCCACAAAATTCTTGAAAAGCTCCTCAAAATTCTAAAAAAATCCCACAAAATTCCCTAAACCTTCTCCAAACCTTACAAAATTCCACAGACATCTCACAAAATGTCTACAAATTTCCACCAAATCTAAGAAAATTCCCTCAAAATTCTTCAAGTCTCCTCCAAATCCCACAAAATTCAAGAGAAATCCTCAAAATTCCAGGAAAATGTTACAAAATTCCTTCAATCTTCTCAACACCCTACCAAACTCCAGCCACATCCCACAGAATGTCCACAAATGTCCACAAAATTCAAGAAAAATCCCACAAAATTCTTCAAGTCTCCTCAAAATCCCACAAACATCCCACAAAATCCCACAAAATTGCAGAAAAATCTCAAAAGTTCCCCAAATTTACTCAAAACCTAACCATATTCCTGCAATATCCCACAAAATCTCCACAAATGTCCAGAAAATCTAAAAAAATTCCCCCATAATTCTTCAAGTCTCCTCAAAATCCCACAAACATCCCACAAACATCCCACAAAATCTCCTCAATATCCCACAAAATTCTACAGAAATTCCACAAAATTCCAGCAACATCCCACAAAATTCCCTGAATCTTCTCAAAACCCAACCAAATTCCTGAAACATCTCACAAAATCTCCACCAATTTCCACAAAATCTAAGGAAAAATCCCACAAAATTCTTCAAGTCTCCTCCAAACCCTAGAAAAATCCCACAAAATTCCAGAAACATCCCACAAAATCTCCTCAATATCACAGAAAATTCTAGAGAAATTCCACAAAATTGCAGAAAAATGCCACAAAATTCCCTAAATCTTCTCCAAACATTACAAAATTCCAGAGACGTCTCACAAAATCTCCACCAATTTTCACATTACCAAAGAAAAATCCCACAGAATTCTGGAAAAGCCCCACACAATTCCCTAAATCTTCTGAAAACCATACCAAATTCCTGTAACATCCCACAAAATGTCCACAAATGTCCACATCATTCAAGAAAAATCCCACAAAATTAACTAAATTTCCTCAATATCCCACAAAATTCCAGAACCATCTCACAAAAATCTCAACAAATTTCCACAAAATTCAAGAAAACTCCCATAAATTCTTGAAAGCCCCTCAAAATTCTAAAAAAATCCTCACAAAGTTCCCTAAATCTTCTCAAAACATTACAAAATTCCACAGACATCTCACAAAATGTCTACAAATTTCCACCAAATCTAAGAAAATTCCCTCAAAATTCTTCAAGTCTCCTCCAAATCCCACAAAATTCAAGAGAAATCCTCAAAATTCCAGGAAAATGTTACAAAATTCCCTCAATCTTCTCAAAACCCTACCAAACTCCAGCCACATCCCACAAAATGTCCACAAATGTCCACAAAATTCAAGAAAAATCCCACAAAATTCTTCAAGTCTCCTCAAAATCCCACAAACATCCCACAAAATCCCACAAAATTGCAGAAAAATCTCAAAAATTCCCCAAATTTACTCAAAACCCAACCATATTCCTGCAATATCCCACAAAATCTCCACAAATGTCTAGAAAATCTAAAAAAATTCCCCCATAATTCGTCAAGTCTCCTCAAAATCCCACAAACATCCCACAAAATCCCACAAAATCTCCTCAATATCCCACAAAATTCTAGAGAAATTCCACAAAATTCCAGCAACATCCCACAAAATTCCCTGAATCTTATCAAAACGCAACCAAATTCCTGCAACATCTCACAAAATCTCCACCAATTTCCACAAAATCTCGGAAAAATCCCACGAAATTCTTCAAGTCTCCTCCAAACCCTAGAAAAATCCCACAAAATTCCAGAAACATCCCACAAAATCTCCTCAATATCACAGAAAATTCTAGAGAAATTCCACAAAATTCCAGGAAAAATCCCACAAAATTCCCTCAATCTTCTCCAAACCCAACCAAATTCCTGCACCATCTCACAAAATCTCCAACAATTTCCAGAAAAATCTAAGAAAAATCCCTCAAAATTCTTCAAGTCTCCTCCAAATCGCACAAAATTCTGGAAAAGCCCCACACAATTCTCTAAATCTTCTCAAATTTCTACCAAATTCCTGCAACATCTCACAAAATCTCCACGAATGTCCACAAAATTCAAGAAAAATCCCACTAAAATCACTAAATTTCCTCAATATCCCACAAAATTCCAGAACCATCTCACAAAAATCTCAACAAATTGCCACAAAATTCACGAAAACTCCCACAAAATTCTTGAAAGCCTCTCAAAATTCCAGAAAAATCCCACACAATTCCCTAAATCTTCTCAAAACATTACAAAATACCAGACATCTCAAAAAATCTCCACACATTTCCGCAAAATCTAAGAAAATTCCCTCAAAATTCTTCAAGTCTCCTCCAAATCCCACAAAATTCAAGAGAAATCCTCAAAATTCCAGGAAAATGTTACAAAATTCCCTCAATCTTCTCAAAACCCTACCAAACTCCAGCCACATTTCACAAAATGTCCACAAATGTCCACAAAATTCAAGAAAAATCCCACAAAATTCTTCAAGTCTCCTCAAAATCCCACAAACATCCCACAAAATCCCACAAAATTGCAGAAAAATCTCAAAAATTCCCCAAATTTACTCAAAACCCAACCATATTCCTGCAATATCGCACAAAATCTCCACAAATGTCTAGAAAATCTAAAAAAATTCCCCCATAATTCTTCAAGTCTCCTCAAAATCCCACAAACATCCCACAAAATCCCACAAAATCTCCTCAATATCCCACAAAATTCTACAGAAATTCCACAAAATTCCAGCAACATTCCACAAAATTCCCTGAATCTTCTCAAAACGCAACCAAATTCCTGCAACATCCTACAAAATCTCCACCAATTTCCACAAAATCTAGGAAAAATCCCACAAAATTCTTCAAGTCTCCTCCAAACCCTAGAAAAATCCCACAAAATTCCAGAAACATCCCACAAAATCTCCTCAATATCACAGAAAATTCTAGAGAAAGTCCACAAAATTGCAGAAAAATGCCACAAAATTCCCTAAATCTTATCCAAACATTACAAAATTCCAGAGACGTCTCACAAAATCTCCACCAATCTTCACATTATCATAGAAAAATCCCACAAAATTCTGGAAAAGCCCCACACAATTCCCTAAATCTTCTCAAAACCCAACCAAATTCCTGTAACATCCCACAAAATGTCCATGAATGTCCACATAATTCAAGAAAAATCCCACAAAATTAACTAAATTTCCGCAATATCCCACAAAATTCCAGAACCATCTCACAAAATCTCAACAAATTTCCACAAAATTCAAGAAAACTGCCACAAAATTCTTGAAAAGCTCCTCAAAATTCTAAAAAAATCCTCACAAAATTCCCTAAACCTTCTCCAAACATTACAAAATTCCACAGACATCTCACAAAATGTCTACAAATTTCCACCAAATCTAAGAAAATTCCCTCAAAATTCTTCAAGTCTCCTCCAAATCCCACAAAATTCAAGAGAAATCCTCAAAATTCCAGGAAAATGTTACAAAATTCCTTCAATCTTCTCAAAACCCTACCAAACTCCAGCCACATCCCACAAAATGTCCACAAATGTCCACAAAATTCAAGAAAAATCTCACAAAATTCTTCAAGTCTCCTCAAAATCCCACAAACATCTCACAAAATCTCCTCAATATCCCACAAAATTCTAGAGAAATTCCACAAAATTCCAGCAACATCCCACAAAATTCCCTCAATCTTCTCCAAACCCAACCAAATTCCTGCAACATCTCACAAAATCTCCACCAATTTCCACAAAATCTAGGAGAAATCCCACAAAATTCCAGAAACATCCCACAAAATCTCCTCAATATCACAGAAAATTCTAGAGAAATTCCACAAAATTGCAGAAAAATGCCACAAAATTCCCTAAATCTTCTCCAAACATTACAAAATTCCAAAGACGTCTCACAAAATCTCCACCAATTTTCACATTATCAAAGAAAAATCCCACAAAATTCTGGAAAAGCCCCACACAATTCCCTAAATCTTCTGAAAACCTTACCAAATTCCTGCAACATCTCACAAAATCTCCACGAATGTCCACAAAATTCAAGAAAAATCCCACTAAAATCACTAAATTTCCTCAATATCCCACAAAATTCCAGAACCATCTCACAAAAATCTCAACAAATTGCCACAAAATTCAAGAAAACTCCCATAAAATTCTTGAAAGCCTCTCAAAATTCCAGAAAAATCCCACACAATTCCCACAATCTTCCCAAAACATTACAAAATACCAGACATCTCAAAAAATCTCCACACATTTCCACAAAATCTACGAAAATTCCCTCAAAATTCTTCAGGTCTCCACCAATTTCCACAAAATTCAAGAAAACTGCCACAAAATTCTTGAAAAGCTCCTCAAAATTCTAAAAAAATCCCACAAAATTCCCTAAACCTTCTCCAAACATTACAAAATTCCACAGACATCTCACAAAATGTCTACAAATTTCCACCAAATCTAAGAAAATTCCCTCAAAATTCTTCAAGTCTCCTCCAAATCCCACAAAATTCAAGAGAAATCCTCAAAATTCCAGGAAAATGTTACAAAATTCCTTCAATCTTCTCAACACCCTACCAAACTCCAGCCACATCCCACAGAATGTCCACAAATGTCCACAAAATTCAAGAAAAATCCCACAAAATTCTTCAAGTCTCCTCAAAATCCCACAAACATCCCACAAAATCCCACAAAATTGCAGAAAAATCTCAAAAGTTCCCCAAATTTACTCAAAACCCAACCATATTCCTGCAATATCCCACAAAATCTCCACAAATGTCCAGAAAATCTAAAAAAATTCCCCCATAATTCTTCAAGTCTCCTCAAAATCCCACAAACATCCCACAAAATCTCCTCAATATCCCACAAAATTCTACAGAAATTCCACAAAATTCCAGCAACATTCCACAAAATTCCCTGAATCTTCTCAAAACGCAACCAAATTCCTGCAACATCCTACAAAATCTCCACCAATTTCCACAAAATCTAGGAAAAATCCCACAAAATTCTTCAAGTCTCCTCCAAACCCTAGAAAAATCCCACAAAATTCCAGAAACATCCCACAAAATCTCCTCAATATCACAGAAAATTCTAGAGAAAGTCCACAAAATTGCAGAAAAATGCCACAAAATTCCCTAAATCTTATCCAAACATTACAAAATTCCAGAGACGTCTCACAAAATCTCCACCAATCTTCACATTATCATAGAAAAATCCCACAAAATTCTGGAAAAGCCCCACACAATTCCCTAAATCTTCTCAAAACCCAACCAAATTCCTGTAACATCCCACAAAATGTCCATGAATGTCCACATAATTCAAGAAAAATCCCACAAAATTAACTAAATTTCCGCAATATCCCACAAAATTCCAGAACCATCTCACAAAATCTCAACAAATTTCCACAAAATTCAAGAAAACTGCCACAAAATTCTTGAAAAGCTCCTCAAAATTCTAAAAAAATCCTCACAAAATTCCCTAAACCTTCTCCAAACATTACAAAATTCCACAGACATCTCACAAAATGTCTACAAATTTCCACCAAATCTAAGAAAATTCCCTCAAAATTCTTCAAGTCTCCTCCAAATCCCACAAAATTCAAGAGAAATCCTCAAAATTCCAGGAAAATGTTACAAAATTCCTTCAATCTTCTCAAAACCCTACCAAACTCCAGCCACATCCCACAAAATGTCCACAAATGTCCACAAAATTCAAGAAAAATCTCACAAAATTCTTCAAGTCTCCTCAAAATCCCACAAACATCTCACAAAATCTCTTCAATATCCCACAAAATTCTAGAGAAATTCCACAAAATTCCAGCAACATCCCACAAAATTCCCTCAATCTTCTCCAAACCCAACCAAATTCCTGCAACATCTCACAAAATCTCCACCAATTTCCACAAAATCTAGGAGAAATCCCACAAAATTCCAGAAACATCCCACAAAATCTCCTCAATATCACAGAAAATTCTAGAGAAATTCCACAAAATTGCAGAAAAATGCCACAAAATTCCCTAAATCTTCTCCAAACATTACAAAATTCCAAAGACGTCTCACAAAATCTCCACCAATTTTCACATTATCAAAGAAAAATCCCACAAAATTCTGGAAAAGCCCCACACAATTCCCTAAATCTTCTGAAAACCTTACCAAATTCCTGCAACATCTCACAAAATCTCCACGAATGTCCACAAAATTCAAGAAAAATCCCACTAAAATCACTAAATTTCCTCAATATCCCACAAAATTCCAGAACCATCTCACAAAAATCTCAACAAATTGCCACAAAATTCAAGAAAACTCCCATAAAATTCTTGAAAGCCTCTCAAAATTCCAGAAAAATCCCACACAATTCCCACAATCTTCCCAAAACATTACAAAATACCAGACATCTCAAAAAATCTCCACACATTTCCACAAAATCTACGAAAATTCCCTCAAAATTCTTCAGGTCTCCACCAATTTCCACAAAATTCAAGAAAACTGCCACAAAATTCTTGAAAAGCTCCTCAAAATTCTAAAAAAATCCCACAAAATTCCCTAAACCTTCTCCAAACATTACAAAATTCCACAGACATCTCACAAAATGTCTACAAATTTCCACCAAATCTAAGAAAATTCCCTCAAAATTCTTCAAGTCTCCTCCAAATCCCACAAAATTCAAGAGAAATCCTCAAAATTCCAGGAAAATGTTACAAAATTCCTTCAATCTTCTCAACACCCTACCAAACTCCAGCCACATCCCACAGAATGTCCACAAATGTCCACAAAATTCAAGAAAAATCCCACAAAATTCTTCAAGTCTCCTCAAAATCCCACAAACATCCCACAAAATCCCACAAAATTGCAGAAAAATCTCAAAAGTTCCCCAAATTTACTCAAAACCCAACCATATTCCTGCAATATCCCACAAAATCTCCACAAATGTCCAGAAAATCTAAAAAAATTCCCCCATAATTCTTCAAGTCTCCTCAAAATCCCACAAACATCCCACAAACATCCCACAAAATCTCTTCAATATCCCACAAAATTCTACAGAAATTCCACAAAATTCCAGCAACATCCCACAAAATTCCCTGAATCTTCTCAAAACCCAACCAAATTCCTGAAACATCTCACAAAATCTCCACCAATTTCCACAAAATCTAAGGAAAAATCCCACAAAATTCTTCAAGTCTCCTCCAAACCCTAGAAAAATCCCACAAAATTCCAGAAACATCCCACAAAATCTCCTCAATATCACAGAAAATTCTAGAGAAATTCCACAAAATTGCAGAAAAATGCCACAAAATTCCCTAAATCTTCTCCAAACATTACAAAATTCCAAAGACGTCTCACAAAATCTCCACCAATTTTCACATTATCAAAGAAAAATCCCACAAAATTCTGGAAAAGCCCCACACAATTCCCTAAATCTTCTGAAAACCTTACCAAATTCCTGCAACATCTCACAAAATCTCCACGAATGTCCACAAAATTCAAGAAAAATCCCACTAAAATCACTAAATTTCCTCAATATCCCACAAAATTCCAGAACCATCTCACAAAAATCTCAACAAATTTCCACAAAATTCAAGAAAACTGCCACAAAATTCTTGAAAAGCTCCTCAAAATTCTAAAAAAATCCTCACAAAATTCCCTAAACCTTCTCCAAACATTACAAAATTCCACAGACATCTCACAAAATGTCTACAAATTTCCACCAAATCTAAGAAAATTCCCTCAAAATTCTTCAAGTCTCCTCCAAATCCCACAAAATTCAAGAGAAATCCTCAAAATTCCAGGAAAATGTTACAAAATTCCTTCAATCTTCTCAACACCCTACCAAACTCCAGCCACATCCCACAGAATGTCCACAAATGTCCACAAAATTCAAGAAAAATCCCACAAAATTCTTCAAGTCTCCTCAAAATCCCACAAACATCCCACAAAATCCCACAAAATTGCAGAAAAATCTCAAAAGTTCCCCAAATTTACTCAAAACCCAACCATATTCCTGCAATATCCCACAAAATCTCCACAAATGTCCAGAAAATCTAAAAAAATTCCCCCATAATTCTTCAAGTCTCCTCAAAATCCCACAAACATCCCACAAACATCCCACAAAATCTCTTCAATATCCCACAAAATTCTAGAGAAATTCCACAAAATTCCAGCAACATCCCACAAAATTCCCTGAATCTTCTCAAAACCCAACCAAATTCCTGAAACATCTCACAAAATCTCCACCAATTTCCACAAAATCTAAGGAAAAATCCCACAAAATTCTTCAAGTCTCCTCCAAACCCTAGAAAAATCCCACAAAATTCCAGAAACATCCCACAAAATCTCCTCAATATCACAGAAAATTCTAGAGAAATTCCACAAAATTGCAGAAAAATGCCACAAAATTCCCTAAATCTTCTCCAAACATTACAAAATTCCAGAGACGTCTCACAAAATCTCCACCAATTTTCACATTACCAAAGAAAAATCCCACAGAATTCTGGAAAAGCCCCACACAATTCCCTAAATCTTCTGAAAACCATACCAAATTCCTGTAACATCCCACAAAATGTCCACAAATGTCCACATCATTCAAGAAAAATCCCACAAAATTAACTAAATTTCCTCAATATCCCACAAAATTCCAGAACCATCTCACAAAAATCTCAACAAATTTCCACAAAATTCAAGAAAACTCCCATAAATTCTTGAAAGCCCCTCAAAATTCTAAAAAAATCCTCACAAAGTTCCCTAAATCTTCTCAAAACATTACAAAATTCCACAGACATCTCACAAAATGTCTACAAATTTCCACCAAATCTAAGAAAATTCCCTCAAAATTCTTCAAGTCTCCTCCAAATCCCACAAAATTCAAGAGAAATCCTCAAAATTCCAGGAAAATGTTACAAAATTCCCTCAATCTTCTCAAAACCCTACCAAACTCCAGCCACATCCCACAAAATGTCCACAAATGTCCACAAAATTCAAGAAAAATCCCACAAAATTCTTCAAGTCTCCTCAAAATCCCACAAACATCCCACAAAATCCCACAAAATTGCAGAAAAATCTCAAAAATTCCCCAAATTTACTCAAAACCCAACCATATTCCTGCAATATCCCACAAAATCTCCACAAATGTCTAGAAAATCTAAAAAAATTCCCCCATAATTCGTCAAGTCTCCTCAAAATCCCACAAACATCCCACAAAATCCCACAAAATCTCCTCAATATCCCACAAAATTCTAGAGAAATTCCACAAAATTCCAGCAACATCCCACAAAATTCCCTGAATCTTCTCAAAACGCAACCAAATTCCTGCAACATCTCACAAAATCTCCACCAATTTCCACAAAATCTCGGAAAAATCCCACGAAATTCTTCAAGTCTCCTCCAAACCCTAGAAAAATCCCACAAAATTCCAGAAACATCCCACAAAATCTCCTCAATATCACAGAAAATTCTAGAGAAATTCCACAAAATTCCAGGAAAAATCCCACAAAATTCCCTCAATCTTCTCCAAACCCAACCAAATTCCTGCACCATCTCACAAAATCTCCAACAAATTCCAGAAAAATCTAAGAAAAATCCCTCAAAATTCTTCAAGTCTCCTCCAAATCGCACAAAATTCTGGAAAAGCCCCACACAATTCTCTAAATCTTCTCAAATTTCTACCAAATTCCTGCAACATCTCACAAAATCTCCACGAATGTCCACAAAATTCAAGAAAAATCCCACTAAAATCACTAAATTTCCTCAATATCCCACAAAATTCCAGAACCATCTCACAAAAATCTCAACAAATTCCCACAAAATTCAAGAAAACTCCCACAAAATTCTTGAAAGCCTCTCAAAATTCCAGAAAAATCCCACACAATTCCCTAAATCTTCTCAAAACATTACAAAATACCAGACATCTCAAAAAATCTCCACACATTTCCGCAAAATCTATGAAAATTCCCTCAAAATTCTTCAGGTCTCCACCAATTTCCACAAAATTCAAGAAAACTGCCACAAAATTCTTGAAAAGCTCCTCAAAATTCTAAAAAAATCCCACAAAATTCCCTAAACCTTCTCCAAACATTACAAAATTCCACAGACATCTCACAAAATGTCTACAAATTTCCACCAAATCTAAGAAAATTCCCTCAAAATTCTTCAAGTCTCCTCCAAATCCCACAAAATTCAAGAGAAATCCTCAAAATTCCAGGAAAATGTTACAAAATTCCTTCAATCTTCTCAAAACCCTACCAAACTCCAGCCACATCCCACAAAATGTCCACAAATGTCCACAAAATTCAAGAAAAATCCCACAAAATTCTTCAAGTCTCCTCAAAATCCCACAAACATCCCACAAAATCCCACAAAATTGCAGAAAAATCTCAAAAATTCCCCAAATTTACTCAAAACCCAACCATATTCCTGCAATATCGCACAAAATCTCCACAAATGTCTAGAAAATCTAAAAAAATTCCCCCATAATTCTTCAAGTCTCCTCAAAATCCCACAAACATCCCACAAAATCCCACAAAATCTCCTCAATATCCCACAAAATTCTACAGAAATTCCACAAAATTCCAGCAACATTCCACAAAATTCCCTGAATCTTCTCAAAACGCAACCAAATTCCTGCAACATCCTACAAAATCTCCACCAATTTCCACAAAATCTAGGAAAAATCCCACAAAATTCTTCAAGTCTCCTCCAAACCCTAGAAAAATCCCACAAAATTCCAGAAACATCCCACAAAATCTCCTCAATATCACAGAAAATTCTAGAGAAAGTCCACAAAATTGCAGAAAAATGCCACAAAATTCCCTAAATCTTATCCAAACATTACAAAATTCCAGAGACGTCTCACAAAATCTCCACCAATCTTCACATTATCATAGAAAAATCCCACAAAATTCTGGAAAAGCCCCACACAATTCCCTAAATCTTCTCAAAACCCAACCAAATTCCTGTAACATCCCACAAAATGTCCATGAATGTCCACATAATTCAAGAAAAATCCCACAAAATTAACTAAATTTCCGCAATATCCCACAAAATTCCAGAACCATCTCACAAAATCTCAACAAATTTCCACAAAATTCAAGAAAACTGCCACAAAATTCTTGAAAAGCTCCTCAAAATTCTAAAAAAATCCTCACAAAATTCCCTAAACCTTCTCCAAACATTACAAAATTCCACAGACATCTCACAAAATGTCTACAAATTTCCACCAAATCTAAGAAAATTCCCTCAAAATTCTTCAAGTCTCCTCCAAATCCCACAAAATTCAAGAGAAATCCTCAAAATTCCAGGAAAATGTTACAAAATTCCTTCAATCTTCTCAAAACCCTACCAAACTCCAGCCACATCCCACAAAATGTCCACAAATGTCCACAAAATTCAAGAAAAATCTCACAAAATTCTTCAAGTCTCCTCAAAATCCCACAAACATCTCACAAAATCTCCTCAATATCCCACAAAATTCTAGAGAAATTCCACAAAATTCCAGCAACATCCCACAAAATTCCCTCAATCTTCTCCAAACCCAACCAAATTCCTGCAACATCTCACAAAATCTCCACCAATTTCCACAAAATCTAGGAGAAATCCCACAAAATTCCAGAAACATCCCACAAAATCTCCTCAATATCACAGAAAATTCTAGAGAAATTCCACAAAATTGCAGAAAAATGCCACAAAATTCCCTAAATCTTATCCAAACATTACAAAATTCGAGAGACGTCTCACAAAATCTCCACCAATTTTCACATTATCAAAGAAAAATCCCACAAAATTCTGGAAAAGCCCCACACAATTCCCTAAATCTTCTGAAAACCTTACCAAATTCCTGCAACATCTCACAAAATCTCCACGAATGTCCACAAAATTCAAGAAAAATCCCACTAAAATCACTAAATTTCCTCAATATCCCACAAAATTCCAGAACCATCTCACAAAAATCTCAACAAATTGCCACAAAATTCACGAAAACTCCCATAAAATTCTTGAAAGCCTCTCAAAATTCCAGAAAAATCCCACACAATTCCCACAATCATCCCAAAACATTACAAAATACCAGACATCTCAAAAAATCTCCACACATTTCCACAAAATCTACGAAAATTCCCTCAAAATTCTTCAGGTCTCCACCAATTTCCACAAAATTCAAGAAAACTGCCACAAAATTCTTGAAAAGCTCCTCAAAATTCTAAAAAAATCCCACAAAATTCCCTAAACCTTCTCCAAACCTTACAAAATTCCACAGACATCTCACAAAATGTCTACAAATTTCCACCAAATCTAAGAAAATTCCCTCAAAATTCTTCAAGTCTCCTCCAAATCCCACAAAATTCAAGAGAAATCCTCAAAATTCCAGGAAAATGTTACAAAATTCCTTCAATCTTCTCAACACCCTACCAAACTCCAGCCACATCCCACAGAATGTCCACAAATGTCCACAAAATTCAAGAAAAATCCCACAAAATTCTTCAAGTCTCCTCAAAATCCCACAAACATCCCACAAAATCCCACAAAATTGCAGAAAAATCTCAAAAGTTCCCCAAATTTACTCAAAACCCAACCATATTCCTGCAATATCCCACAAAATCTCCACAAATGTCCAGAAAATCTAAAAAAATTCCCCCATAATTCTTCAAGTCTCCTCAAAATCCCACAAACATCCCACAAACATCCCACAAAATCTCTTCAATATCCCACAAAATTCTACAGAAATTCCACAAAATTCCAGCAACATCCCACAAAATTCCCTGAATCTTCTCAAAACCCAACCAAATTCCTGAAACATCTCACAAAATCTCCACCAATTTCCACAAAATCTAAGGAAAAATCCCACAAAATTCTTCAAGTCTCCTCCAAACCCTAGAAAAATCCCACAAAATTCCAGAAACATCCCACAAAATCTCCTCAATATCACAGAAAATTCTAGAGAAATTCCACAAAATTGCAGAAAAATGCCACAAAATTCCCTAAATCTTCTCCAAACATTACAAAATTCCAGAGACGTCTCACAAAATCTCCACCAATTTTCACATTACCAAAGAAAAATCCCACAGAATTCTGGAAAAGCCCCACACAATTCCCTAAATCTTCTGAAAACCATACCAAATTCCTGTAACATCCCACAAAATGTCCACAAATGTCCACATCATTCAAGAAAAATCCCACAAAATTAACTAAATTTCCTCAATATCCCACAAAATTCCAGAACCATCTCACAAAAATCTCAACAAATTTCCACAAAATTCAAGAAAACTCCCATAAATTCTTGAAAGCCCCTCAAAATTCTAAAAAAATCCTCACAAAGTTCCCTAAATCTTCTCAAAACATTACAAAATTCCACAGACATCTCACAAAATGTCTACAAATTTCCACCAAATCTAAGAAAATTCCCTCAAAATTCTTCAAGTCTCCTCCAAATCCCACAAAATTCAAGAGAAATCCTCAAAATTCCAGGAAAATGTTACAAAATTCCCTCAATCTTCTCAAAACCCTACCAAACTCCAGCCACATCCCACAAAATGTCCACAAATGTCCACAAAATTCAAGAAAAATCCCACAAAATTCTTCAAGTCTCCTCAAAATCCCACAAACATCCCACAAAATCCCACAAAATTGCAGAAAAATCTCAAAAATTCCCCAAATTTACTCAAAACCCAACCATATTCCTGCAATATCCCACAAAATCTCCACAAATGTCTAGAAAATCTAAAAAAATTCCCCCATAATTCGTCAAGTCTCCTCAAAATCCCACAAACATCCCACAAAATCCCACAAAATCTCCTCAATATCCCACAAAATTCTAGAGAAATTCCACAAAATTCCAGCAACATCCCACAAAATTCCCTGAATCTTCTCAAAACGCAACCAAATTCCTGCAACATCTCACAAAATCTCCACCAATTTCCACAAAATCTCGGAAAAATCCCACGAAATTCTTCAAGTCTCCTCCAAACCCTAGAAAAATCCCACAAAATTCCAGAAACATCCCACAAAATCTCCTCAATATCACAGAAAATTCTAGAGAAATTCCACAAAATTCCAGGAAAAATCCCACAAAATTCCCTCAATCTTCTCCAAACCCAACCAAATTCCTGCACCATCTCACAAAATCTCCAACAAATTCCAGAAAAATCTAAGAAAAATCCCTCAAAATTCTTCAAGTCTCCTCCAAATCGCACAAAATTCTGGAAAAGCCCCACACAATTCTCTAAATCTTCTCAAATTTCTACCAAATTCCTGCAACATCTCACAAAATCTCCACGAATGTCCACAAAATTCAAGAAAAATCCCACTAAAATCACTAAATTTCCTCAATATCCCACAAAATTCCAGAACCATCTCACAAAAATCTTAACAAATTTCCACAAAATTCAAGAAAACTCCCACAAAATTCTTGAAAGCCTCTCAAAATTCCAGAAAAATCCCACACAATTCCCACAATCTTCCCAAAACATTACAAAATACCAGACATCTCAAAAAATCTCCACAAATTTCCACAAAATCTACGAAAATTCCCTCAAAATTCTTCAGGTCTCCACCAATTTCCACAAAATTCAAGAAAACTGCCACAAAATTCTTGAAAAGCTCCTCAAAATTCTAAAAAAATCCCACAAAATTCCCTAAACCTTCTCCAAACATTACAAAATTCCACAGACATCTCACAAAATGTCTACAAATTTCCACCAAATCTATGAAAATTCCCTCAAAATTCTTCAAGTCTCCTCCAAATCCCACAAAATTCAAGAGAAATCCTCAAAATTTCAGGAAAATGTTACAAAATTCCTTCAATCTTCTCAACACCCTACCAAACTCCAGCCACATCCCACAAAATGTCCACAAATGTCCACAAAATTCAAGAAAAATCCCACAAAATTCTTCAAGTCTCCTCAAAATCCCACAAACATCCCACAAAATCCCACAAAATTGCAGAAAAATCTCAAAAGTTCCCCAAATTTACTCAAAACCCAACCATATTCCTGCAATATCCCACAAAATCTCCACAAATGTCCAGAAAATCTAAAAAAATTCCCCCATAATTCTTCAAGTCTCCTCAAAATCCCACAAACATCCCACAAAATCCCACAAAATCTCCTCAATATCACAGAAAATTCTAGAGAAATTCCACAAAATTCCAGCAACATCCCACAAAATTCCCTGAATCTTCTCAAAACATTACAAAATTCCAGAGACGTCTCACAAAACCTCCAATAATTTTCACATTATCAAAGAAAAATCCCAAAAAATTCTGGAAAAGCCCCACACAATTCCCTAAATCTTCTCAAAACCTTACCAAATTCCCACAACATCCCACAAAATGTCCACGAATGTCCACATCATTCAAGAAAAATCCCACAAAATTAACTAAATTTCCTAAATATCCCACAAAATTCCAGAACCATCTCACAAAAATCTCAACAAATTTCCACAAAATTCAAGAAAACTCCCACAAAATTCTTGAAAGCCCCTCAAAATTCTGGAAAATCCTCACAAAATTCCCTAAATCTTCTCAAAACATTACAAAATTCCAAAGACATCTCACAAAATCCCCACAAATTTCCACCAAATCTAAGAAAATTCCCTCAAAATTCTTCAAGTCTCCTCCAAATTCCAAGAAATTCAAGAGAAATCCTCAAAATTCCAGGAAAATGTTACAAAATTCCTTCAATCTTCTCAAAATCCTACCAAACTCCAGCAACATCCCACAAAATCTCCAACAATTTCCACAAAATCTAGGAAAAATCCCTCAAAATTCTTCAAGTCTCCTCAAAATTCCACGAACGTCCCACAAACATCCCACAAAATCTCCTCAATATCCCAAAAAATTCTAGAGAAATTCCACAAAATTCCAGGAAAAATCCCACAAAATTCCCTGAATCTTCTCAAAACACAACCAAATTCCTGCATCATCCTACAAAATCTCCACAAATGTCCACAAAATTCAAGAAAAATCCCACAAAAATCACTAAATTTCCTCAATATCCCACAAAATTCCACAGACATCTCCCAAAATCTCCACAAATGTCCCACAAAATCTGAGAAAATTCCCTCAAAATTTTTCAAGTCTCCTCCAAATCTCACAGAATTCGAGAGAAAACCTCAAAATTCCAGGAAAATGCTACAAAATTCCTTGAATCTTCTCAAAACCTGACCAAACTCCAGCCACATCCCAAAAAATGCTCCACAAATTCCCACAAAATTCCAGAAAAATACCTCAAAATTCTTCAAGTCTCCTCAAAATCCCACAAACATCTCACAAAATCTCCTCAATATCCCACAAAATTCTAGAGAAATTCCACAAAATTCCAGGAAAAATCCCACAAAATTCCCTCAATCTTCTCAAAACACAACCAAATTCCTGCACCATCTCACAAAATCTCCAACAATTTCCAGAAAAATCTAAGAAAAATCCCTCAAAATTCTTCAAGTCTCCTCCAAATTGTACAAAATTCTGGAAAAGCCCCACACAATTCTCTAAATCTTCTCAAATTTCTACCAAATTCCTGCAACATCTCACAAAATCTCCACGAATGTCCACAAAATTCAAGAAAAATCCCACTAAAATCACTAAATTTCCTCAATATCCCACAAAATTCCAGAACCATCTCACAAAAATCTTAACAAATTTCCACAAAATTCAAGAAAACTCCCACAAAATTCTTGAAAGCCTCTCAAAATTCCAGAAAAATCCCACACAATTCCCACAATCTTCCCAAAACATTACAAAATACCAGACATCTCAAAAAATCTCCACACATTTCCACAAAATCTACGAAAATTCCCTCAAAATTCTTCAGGTCTCCACCAATTTCCACAAAATTCAAGAAAACTGCCACAAAATTCTTGAAAAGCTCCTCAAAATTCTAAAAAAATCCCACAAAATTCCCTAAACCTTCTCCAAACATTACAAAATTCCACAGACATCTCACAAAATGTCTACAAATTTCCACCAAATCTAAGAAAATTCCCTCAAAATTCTTCAAGTCTCCTCCAAATCCCACAAAATTCAAGAGAAATCCTCAAAATTCCAGGAAAATGTTACAAAATTCCCTCAATCTTCTCAAAACCCTACCAAACTCCAGCCACATCCCACAAAATGTCCACAAATGTCCACAAAATTCAAGAAAAATCCCACAAAATTCTTCAAGTCTCCTCAAAATCCCACAAACATCCCACAAAATCCCACAAAATTGCAGAAAAATCTCAAAAGTTCCCCAAATTTACTCAAAACCCAACCATATTCCTGCAATATCCCACAAAATCTCCACAAATGTCCAGAAAATCTAAAAAAATTCCCCCATAATTCTTCAAGTCTCCTCAAAATCCCACAAACATCCCACAAAATCCCACAAAATCTCCTCAATATCCCACAAAATTCTAGAGAAATTCCACAAAATTCCAGCAACATCCCACAAAATTCCCTGAATCTTCTCAAAACATTACAAAATTCCAGAGACGTCTCACAAAACCTCCAATAATTTTCACATTATCAAAGAAAAATCCCAAAAAATTCTGGAAAAGCCCCACACAATTCCCTAAATCTTCTCAAAACCTTACCAAATTCCCACAACATCCCACAAAATGTCCACGAATGTCCACATCATTCAAGAAAAATCCCACAAAATTAACTAAATTTCCTAAATATCCCACAAAATTCCAGAACCATCTCACAAAAATCTCAACAAATTTCCACAAAATTCAAGAAAACTCCCACAAAATTCTTGAAAGCCCCTCAAAATTCTGGAAAATCCTCACAAAATTCCCTAAATCTTCTCAAAACATTACAAAATTCCAAAGACATCTCACAAAATCCCCCCAAATTTCCACCAAATCTAAGAAAATTCCCTCAAAATTCTTCAAGTCTCCTCCAAATTCCAAGAAATTCAAGAGAAATCCTCAAAATTCCAGGAAAATGTTACAAAATTCCTTCAATCTTCTCAAAATCCTACCAAACTCCAGCAACATCCCACAAAATCTCCAACAATTTCCACAAAATCTAGGAAAAATCCCTCAAAATTCTTCAAGTCTCCTCAAAATTCCACGAACGTCCCACAAACATCCCACAAAATCTCCTCAATATCCCAAAAAATTCTAGAGAAATTCCACAAAATTCCAGGAAAAATCCCACAAAATTCCCTGAATCTTCTCAAAACACAACCAAATTCCTGCATCATCCTACAAAATCTCCACAAATGTCCACAAAATTCAAGAAAAATCCCACAAAAATCACTAAATTTCCTCAATATCCCACAAAATTCCACAGACATCTCCCAAAATCTCCACAAATGTCCCACAAAATCTGAGAAAATTCCCTCAAAATTCTTCAAGTCTCCTCCAAATCTCACAGAATTCGAGAGAAAACCTCAAAATTCCAGGAAAAAGCTACAAAATTCCTTGAATCTTCTCAAAACCTGACCAAACTCCAGCCACATCCCAAAAAATGCTCCACAAATTCCCACAAAATTCCAGAAAAATACCTCAAAATTCTTCAAGTCTCCTCAAAATCCCACAAACATCTCACAAAATCTCCTCAATATCCCACAAAATTCTAGAGAAATTCCACAAAATTCCAGGAAAAATCCCACAAAATTCCCTCAATCTTCTCAAAACACAACCAAATTCCTGCACCATCTCACAAAATCTCCAACAATTTCCAGAAAAATCTAAGAAAAATCCCTCAAAATTCTTCAAGTCTCCTCCAAATCGTACAAAATTCTGGAAAAGCCCCACACAATTCTCTAAATCTTCACAAATTTCTACCAAATTCCTGCAACATCTCACAAAATCTCCACGAATGTCCACAAAATTCAAGAAAAATCCCACTAAAATCACTAAATTTCCTCAATATCCCACAAAATTCCAGAACCATCTCACAAAAATCTCAACAAATTTCCACAAAATTCAAGAAAACTCCCACAAAATTCTTGAAAGCCTCTCAAAATTCCAGAAAAATCCCACACAATTCCCACAATCTTCCCAAAACATTACAAAATACCAGACATCTCAAAAAATCTCCACACATTTCCACAAAATCTACGAAAATTCCCTCAAAATTCTTCAGGTCTCCACCAATTTCCACAAAATTCAAGAAAACTGCCACAAAATTCTTGAAAAGCTCCTCAAAATTCTAAAAAAATCCCACAAAATTCCCTAAACCTTCTCCAAACATTACAAAATTCCACAGACATCTCACAAAATGTCTACAAATTTCCACCAAATCTAAGAAAATTCCCTCAAAATTCTTCAAGTCTCCTCCAAATCCCACAAAATTCAAGAGAAATCCTCAAAATTCCAGGAAAATGTTACAAAATTCCCTCAATCTTCTCAAAACCCTACCAAACTCCAGCCACATCCCACAAAATGTCCACAAATGTCCACAAAATTCAAGAAAAATCCCACAAAATTCTTCAAGTCTCCTCAAAATCCCACAAACATCCCACAAAATCCCACAAAATTGCAGAAAAATCTCAAAAATTCCCCAAATTTACTCAAAACCCAACCATATTCCTGCAATATCGCACAAAATCTCCACAAATGTCTAGAAAATCTAAAAAAATTCCCCCATAATTCTTCAAGTCTCCTCAAAATCCCACAAACATCCCACAAAATCCCACAAAATCTCCTCAATATCCCACAAAATTCTAGAGAAATTCCACAAAATTCCAGCAACATCCCACAAAATTCCCTGAATCTTCTCAAAACCCAACCAAATTCCTGCAACATCTCACAAAATCTCCACCAATTTCCACAAAATCTAGGAAAAATCCCACAAAATTCTTCAAGTCTCCTCCAAATCCCACAAAAATCCCACAAAATTCCAGAAACATCCCACAAAATCTCCTCAATATCACAGAAAATTCTAGAGAAATTCCACAAAATTGCAGAAAAATGCCACAAAATTCCCTAAATCTTCTCCAAACATTACAAAATTCCAGAGACGTCTCACAAAACCTCCACCAATTTTCACATTATCAAAGAAAAATCCCACAAAATTCTGGAAAAGCCCCACACAATTCCCTAAATCTTCTCAAAACCTTACCAAATTCCCACAACATCCCACAAAATGTCCACGAATGTCCACATCATTCAAGAAAAATCCCACAAAATTAACTAAATTTCCTAAATATCCCACAAAATTCCAGAACCATCTCACAAAAATCTCAACAAATTTCCACAAAATTCAAGAAAACTCCCACAAAATTCTTGAAAGCCCCTCAAAATTCTGGAAAATCCTCACAAAATTCCCTAAATCTTCTCAAAACATTACAAAATTCCAAAGACATCTCACAAAATCCCCACAAATTTCCACCAAATCTAAGAAAATTCCCTCAAAATTCTTCGTCTCCTCCAAATTCCAAGAAATTCAAGAGAAATCCTCAAAATTCCAGGAAAATGTTACAAAATTCCTTCAATCTTCTCAAAATCCTACCAAACTCCAGCAACATCCCACAAAATCTCCAACAATTTCCACAAAATCTAGGAAAAATTTCTCAAAATTCTTCAAGTCTCCTCAAAATTCCACGAACGTCCCACAAACATCCCACAAAATCTCCTCAATATCCCAAAAAATTCTAGAGAATTTCCACAAAATTCCAGAAATATCCCACAAAATTCCCTGAATCTTTTAAAAACACAATCAAATTCCTGCATCATCCTACAAAATCTCCACAAATGTCCACAAAATTCAAGAAAAATCCCACAAAAATCACTAAATTTCCTCAATATCCCACAAAATTCCACAGACATCTCACAAAATCCCCACAAATTTCCACCAAATCTAAGAAAATTCCCTCAAAATTCTTCAAGTCTCCACAAATTTCCACAAAATTCAAGAAAACTGCCACAAAATTCTTGAAAAGCTCCTCAAAATTCTAAAAAACTCCCACAAAATTCCCTAAACCTTCTCCAAACATTACAAAATTCCACAGACATCTCACAAAATGTCTACAAATTTCCACCAAATCTAAGAAAATTCCCTCAAAATTCTTCAAGTCTCCTCCAAATCCCACAAAATTCAAGAGAAATCCTCAAAATTCCAGGAAAATGTTACAAAATTCCTTCAATCTTCTCAAAACCCTACCAAACTCCAGCCACATCCCACAAAATGTCCACAAATGTCCACAAAATTCAAGAAAAATCTCACAAAATTCTTCAAGTCTCCTCAAAATCCCACAAACATCTCACAAAATCTCCTCAATATCCCACAAAATTCTAGAGAAATTCCACAAAATTCCAGCAACATCCCACAAAATTCCCTCAATCTTCTCCAAACCCAACCAAATTCCTGCAACATCTCACAAAATCTCCACCAATTTCCACAAAATCTTGGAGAAATCCCACAAAATTCCAGAAACATCCCACAAAATCTCCTCAATATCACAGAAAATTCTAGAGAAATTCCACAAAATTGCAGAAAAATGCCACAAAATTCCCTAAATCTTATCCAAACATTACAAAATTCCAAAGACGTCTCACAAAATCTCCACCAATTTTCACATTATCAAAGAAAAATCCCACAAAATTCTGGAAAAGCCCCACACAATTCCCTAAATCTTCTGAAAACCTTACCAAATTCCTGCAACATCTCACAAAATCTCCACGAATGTCCACAAAATTCAAGAAAAATCCCACTAAAATCACTAAATTTCCTCAATATCCCACAAAATTCCAGAACCATCTCACAAAAATCTCAACAAATTGCCACAAAATTCAAGAAAACTCCCATAAAATTCTTGAAAGCCTCTCAAAATTCCAGAAAAATCCCACACAATTCCCACAATCTTCCCAAAACATTACAAAATACCAGACATCTCAAAAAATCTCCACACATTTCCACAAAATCTACGAAAATTCCCTCAAAATTCTTCAGGTCTCCACCAATTTCCACAAAATTCAAGAAAACTGCCACAAAATTCTTGAAAAGCTCCTCAAAATTCAAAAAAAATCCCACAAAATTCCCTAAACCTTCTCCAAACATTACAAAATTCCACAGACATCTCACAAAATGTCTACAAATTTCCACCAAATCTAAGAAAATTCCCTCAAAATTCTTCAAGTCTCCTCCAAATCCCACAAAATTCAAGAGAAATCCTCAAAATTCCAGGAAAATGTTACAAAATTCCTTCAATCTTCTCAACACCCTACCAAACTCCAGCCACATCCCACAGAATGTCCACAAATGTCCACAAAATTCAAGAAAAATCCCACAAAATTCTTCAAGTCTCCTCCAAATCCCACAAACATCCCACAAAATCCCACAAAATTGCAGAAAAATCTCAAAAGTTCCCCAAATTTACTCAAAACCCAACCATATTCCTGCAATATCCCACAAAATCTCCACAAATGTCCAGAAAATCTAAAAAAATTCCCCCATAATTCTTCAAGTCTCCTCAAAATCCCACAAACATCCCACAAACATCCCACAAAATCTCCTCAATATCCCACAAAATTCTACAGAAATTCCACAAAATTCCAGCAACATCCCACAAAATTCCCTGAATCTTCTCAAAACCCAACCAAATTCCTGAAACATCTCACAAAATCTCCACCAATTTCCACAAAATCTAAGGGAAAATCCCACAAAATTCTTCAAGTCTCCTCCAAACCCTAGAAAAATCCCACAAAATTCCAGAAACATCCCACAAAATCTCCTCAATATCACAGAAAATTCTAGAGAAATTCCACAAAATTGCAGAAAAATGCCACAAAATTCCCTAAATCTTCTCCAAACATTACAAAATTCCAGAGACGTCTCACAAAATCTCCACCAATTTTCACATTACCAAAGAAAAATCCCACAAAATTCTGGAAAAGCCCCACACAATTCCCTAAATCTTCTGAAAACCATACCAAATTCCTGTAACATCCCACAAAATGTCCACAAATGTCCACATCATTCAAGAAAAATCCCACAAAATTAACTAAATTTCCTCAATATCCCACAAAATTCCAGAACCATCTCACAAAAATCTCAACAAATTGCCACAAAATTCAAGAAAACTCCCATAAATTCTTGAAAGCCCCTCAAAATTCTAAAAAAATCCTCACAAAGTTCCCTAAATCTTCTCAAAACATTACAAAATTCCACAGACATCTCACAAAATGTCTACAAATTTCCACCAAATCTAAGAAAATTCCCTCAAAATTCTTCAAGTCTCCTCCAAATCCCACAAAATTCAAGAGAAATCCTCAAAATTCCAGGAAAATGTTACAAAATTCATTCAATCTTCTCAAAACCCTACCAAACTCCAGCCACATCCCACAAAATGTCCACAAATGTCCACAAAATTCAAGAAAAATCCCACAAAATTCTTCAAGTCTCCTCAAAATCCCACAAACATCCCACAAAATCCCACAAAATTGCAGAAAAATCTCAAAAATTCCCCAAATTTACTCAAAACCCAACCATATTCCTGCAATATCGCACAAAATCTCCACAAATGTCTAGAAAATCTAAAAAAATTCCCCCATAATTCTTCAAGTCTCCTCAAAATCCCACAAACATCCCACAAAATCCCACAAAATCTCCTCAATATCCCACAAAATTCTAGAGAAATTCCACAAAATTCCAGCAACATCCCACAAAATTCCCTGAATCTTCTCAAAACACAACCAAATTCCTGCACCATCTCAAAAAATCTCCACCAATTTCCACAAAATCTAGGAAAAATCCCACGAAATTCTTCAAGTCTCCTCCAAACCCTAGAAAAATCCCACAAAATTCCAGAAACATCCCACAAAATCTCCTCAATATCACAGAAAATTCTAGAGAAATTCCACAAAATTCCAGGAAAAATCCCACAAAATTCCCTCAATCTTCTCCAAACCCAACCAAATTCCTGCACCATCTCACAAAATCTCCAACAAATTCCAGAAAAATCTAAGAAAAATCCCTCAAAATTCTTCAAGTCTCCTCCAAATCGCACAAAATTCTGGAAAAGCCCCACACAATTCTCTAAATCTTCTCAAATTTCTACCAAATTCCTGCAACATCTCACAAAATCTCCACGAATGTCCACAAAATTCAAGAAAAATCCCACTAAAATCACTAAATTTCCTCAATATCCCACAAAATTCCAGAACCATCTCACAAAAATCTTAACAAATTTCCACAAAATTCAAGAAAACTCCCACAAAATTCTTGAAAGCCTCTCAAAATTCCAGAAAAATCCCACACAATTCCCACAATCTTCCCAAAACATTACAAAATACCAGACATCTCACAAAATCTCCACAAATGTCCCACAAAATCTAAGAAAATTCCCTCAAAATTCTTCAAGTCTCCTCCAAATCTCACAGAATTCAAGAGAAATCCTCAAAATTCCAGGAAAATGCTACAAAATTCCTTGAATCTTCTCAAAACCTGACCAAACTCCAGCCACATCCCTCAAATTGTCCACAAATTGCCACAAAATTCAAGAAAAATCCCACAAAATTCTTCAATCTTCTCAAAATCCCACAAACATCTCACAAAATCTCCTCAATATCCCACAAAATTCTAGAGAAATTCCACAAAATTCCAGGAAAATCCCACAAAATTCCCTCAATCTTCTCAAAACACAATCAAATTCCTGCAACATCTCACAAAATCTCCAGCAATTTCCAAATAAATCTAAGAAAAATCCCCAAAAATTCTTCATGTCTCGTACAAATCCCACAAAAATCCCACAAAATTCCAGAAACATCCCACAAAATCTCCTCAATATCGCAAAAAATTCTGGGAAAGCCCCACAAAATTGCATAAAATGCAACAAACTTCCCTAAATCTTCTCAAAACATTACAAAATTCCAGAGACGTCGCAAAAAAATCTCCACAAACTTCCACATTATCTAGGAAAAATCCCTCAAAATTCTTCAAGTCTCCTCCAAATCCAACAAAATTCTGGAAAAGCCCCACACAATTCCCTAAATCTTCTCAAAACCCAACCAAATTCCTGTAACATCCCACAAAATGTCCACGAATGTCCACATAATTCAAGAAAAATCCCACAAAATTAACTAAATTTCCTCAATATCCCAAAAAATTCCAGAACCATCTCACAAAATCTCCACAAATGTCCACACAATTTAAGAAAAATCCCACAAAATTTATAAGCCCCACAAATTTCCAGAGAAATCTCACAAATCCCCTAAATCTTCTCAAAACCCAACCAAATTCCTGAAACCTCCCACAAAATCTCCATCAATTCACAGAAAATCTAAGTAAAATCCCTCAAAATTCTTCAAGTTACCTCAAAATCCCAGAAAATCTCACAAAAATCCCTAACTTTTTTCAAAACCCTACCAAATTCCACCAGCATCCTACAAAATATCCTCAAATATAAAAAAAATTCATGAAAAATCCCACAAAATTCCCTAAATCTCCTCAAAACCTTACCAAATTCCAGAAACATCCAACAAAATCTACACAAAGGTCCACAAAATTCCAGAAAAATCACATGAAATTCCCTAAATCTCCTCAATTTCTCACAACTTCCAAGAAAATCCCACAAAATTCCCTAAATTGTCTCAAAACTCAGAACATTTAGCAAATGCCCCAATTTCTCATCTCCAATTGAATATATTTGTTTTGGAGGCAAATTAAATTGAGATACATTAACTTTTAAAGATATCAATGCCATTGTTCTTTGCACTTCTCAAGCAATCTGTCGAGCTGTCCAGTCTGCCTTTCTATTCCCTTCACAAATTTTGGAGTTTTCTGATGGGTGTCCTTTGCAGTGCATAATTGCTACTTGTTCAGGTTTTGTATTGCTTTTATCAATTGCAGGACTGCATCTTGATGTTTAATGTGTGTGCCTTGAGCAGACAGCAGTCTTCTTTCTTTCCACAGCACTCTGTGGACATGCACTACTCCAAAGCACACTCTGAGCCAGTCCAGATGTTTCCCCTTTTCCCTTTACTCAATTCTAGTGCTCTGCTTAAGGCAACCAGTTCTGTCCTCTGGGCAGATGCATTTGCTGATAATGCTTTTGCCTCCACTATTGCACTGACTGTTGTTACCGCATATCCAGCGTATCTGGTCCCGTTCTCCACCAAGCTGCTTCCATCTGTGAATAGCTCTCACTCTGGGTGCTCCAGTGGGATGTCTTTCAGGTCTTCTCTTGCCAAATAGGTGTCCTCTATTACTTCTACACAGTCATGCTCTAATGGGCCTTCTTCAGTTGTGGTACCCAGGAACAGAGCTGCATTCAAGAGGTCAGTTGTCTTTAGTGTGACATCATCCTGCCCAGTCAGGATTACCTGGAATTTCATCATCCTGCTTGGAGATAGCCAATGGCCCCTCTTTTGTTCTAAAACAGTGCTCACCATGTGTGGCACAGAGACATCTATGTGTCTACCCATGGTGAGTTTCCTGGCTTCTTGTGGCAGCATCACGCTGGCTGCAACTGCCCGCAGGCATGAAGGCCATCCAGCACTCCCCTTGTCAAGCTGTTTGGAAAAGCAGCCTACCGGCCTTTCCCAGCTTCCCAAACCTTGGCTCAGCACTCCCAGTGCTAGGTGTAGTCTTTCATGCACAAAGAGCTGGAAATCTTTGGACAAATCTGGCAATCTGAACGCCGGAGCAGTTGTCAATGCCTCCTTCAGTTTGAGGAAGGCCTCCTTCTGTGCTCTGCCCCAGGTAAACGGCTGCGTCTTCTGGGCCTCGTCCAGGGCTTTTGCAATCAGTCCATAGTCCATGATCCACAGGCAGCACCACCCTGTCATCCCAAGGAAGACTCGCAGCTCATGCACGTTCTGGGGTTCTGCAATAGCACAAATAGCTTGAATACAATTAGTACCCAGCTTACATTGCCCTGGTGAGATTTCACATCCCAGGGAAATCACAGTCTGCCAGGCAATTTGTGCCTTTTCTTTAGACTCCTTATATCCTCCCATTCCCAGCTGATTTCAAATTTCAATTGTTACCTTTATGCAGGTTGTTCTCTCTTCTGTAGCTATCAGTATATCCTCAACATACTGTAACAGCAGGTATTGTTTTCTCGGTACTTGCCCGTTCTCGGTCCAAATCTCCAGCTCCTTCCCCAGCTGGCTTCCAAATAGGGTTGGACTGTTCTTGTATCCTTGTGGAAGTCGTGTCCAAGTGAGCTGAGTTTTCCTTCTGATTTCTGGATTTTCCCACTCAAAGACAAACAGTTTCCTACTTTCTTTCTCAAGGGGTGTGCAGAAAAAGGCATCTTTTAAATCAAGTACAGTAAACCATTTCTATTTCTCTTTTATAGATGTTAACAATGTGCAAGGATTAGCTACCACTGGGTAAATATCTTTAGTTATTCAATTTATTACTCTCAAATCCTGCACTAGTCTTTATTGGTCAACACAGAAATTTGGGCTCCAGTGTTAACTACAAAAGTAAAAAGTGGATGTATAGGACCCACTATTATTGAGAAACCGCTCAGACTATTCAGCCTAGTCTTCACAGAAGTATGGAGAACATCGTTTATTTCTATCTTTAGCACACTTTTATAGGGTTTTACAGGGTCCCTGGGCTAAGCAAGTTACTCTTGGTTAATCCACACAGGTTTACATTTTTTCTCTTATACACAAGGATATTGTTTTGCTTCATTCTCTCTGCTTCAGGAAAGTTTCAAGGACATGAGCCTTTAATATCACAACTTATACCAAAGGCTGGTTTGTGCAGACAGGCCTTTACTAAAATATCATGCCCACCTTCTGTTCAAATATTCTCTACACACTATTGCTGTAATCAGTATGTCTCCAGTTTTGTTATTTCTCGTGCGCATTTGAAATAAAAGCAACCTCTGCCTCTCTGCTCACCCAGGAGAAGCAGAGTTCCCAGTTTCCCTGATTCTGAGGCTCTTTGGGCTCCACTCCCAGAAGCTGAGAAGGAGACGGCTTTGGCTCACAGCCCAGAGCCTGTGGAGCTGTGCTGGGTTATCCAATGGGGCATTCCATACAATGAACTTGGGACAGTGCCAATTAGAAACAACTTCACTCAACTTTGAAGTGAGAAGCCATCTATTACCTTGCTGGGGACCCCTTCTTTATCTCCAGTGACCACCAATACTGGCAGTGAGAGATTCCTTTTCTCTTGTCTGGGTTTTCCTTAAGAGAACCAATGCATCTAACACCTTTGCTTTCTCTGATTTTTCTTCTGCCATTTTTACAGGTCCATCATTTCTACTGGAATGAATTAGCTCTTTTGGAGGGTAAATTTGATTCAGGACAGAGGTTTCCCCCTCTTCTTTCCTCAATTCTTTGCTTAAAGCCAGTTTTTGGAGCTGCTGTAAAACAAGCTCCCAAAACTGAGCAGAGTAGAGTTTGATTTTTGACCAATTTAAATTTTCTTTCATCTTGTAAAGAACACACTCTATCAATCACATTTTCCAAATTAAACCACTAACTAAGCGCCTGCTTTTCCCCTCCCACAGAAGGTCTGGCATTGTGTTTTGCTAACAGAGCATAAAATGCAGCTTTAACTTCAGCACTGCCCTTTTCAGTCATTTTTACAAAGGGAAAACCACTATAGGGAGGTATAAACTTCAATTATAAACACACCCACACCCACACCCACACCCACACCCACACCCACACTGCTTTTTGCTTCCCTGTGTGGGTAAAAAGACCAAATCTGCTCAGGAGGCACTCTTTCAGTTTAAAATTCTGATTGTCTCTTTGCTACACCAAGCACTCAAAATTCACACACACAACAACAACAAAAACATTCCCACCCTTTTGCACTAAGAGATCTTTTGTGAAATTCTGCAGACAGAGCCCTCAAGTGAGTGTGGGGTGCTTTTCACCTCGGCGGTGCAGTTTGTGGGAAATTTGAGTTGCCCCCCTTGCTTTCTAGACACCGCTCACTCTCTTGGGAGTGTCGGGCTGGGTGCGGCTGGAGCAAAACATCTTTCCCCTAATACAGACTGCACAACAAACCTGCAGCCCCTTCTGTCTGTCAGAAATCCTGTCCGTGACTCCAGTTTAAATGTCACGATTCGCTAACGCCAGTGGGAGTCGCGAGAAGTTTCTTTGATCTCAGAGGGCAAAAAGGACACAAGGGATTTCAGTTGAAATCACAACAGCAATAATGTACATTTATTTTAGTGATAACAAGGGTTATGTGATAGAGGAGAGGGAGTGAGAGAGAGAGAGAGGAGAAAGAAAACAAAGTAAAGAAAGAGAGAGGTTATAGCTACCAACAGATGAGACAGTGTCACAGGGGTCTTTTTCCGTGGGGAGATCTCACCAAAATCAATTCAGCCTTATGTAATTCTTCCCCAAAGTGACCTTGTTTCCAATGTGCTAATAAGCACCCCAAAGGAGAAGTTCCTGCTATGAGAGCATTGCTGCCCAAAACCCCTTTAAGCTTCTCCATGTCACAACTACAATACACCACAAATGCCGAACCTGCAACGCTTTCGCAGTCGTCTGACGGACGGCGCCCAGGCAATCCCAACAGGAATTCCTTTAGCCCAACCAAGCGCAGCTTTTGCTGCGTCTTATTGGCAGGCACCCAAACCAAAGTGAAAGCACCTTACCTCTTCTCCTGGAGACGCTGTGAGCAGCGCAGACGGTCGCGGCTGATGGGCTCCCCGAGAATCCCTCGGTGCCGGCTGGAGCAGGATCGGGTCGCGAGCTCGCTCAGCAGCACTCACAAGGTCCCATCTGGGTCACCAAAATGTTAGAGTTCAGGAACACACATCATCACACAATGATTATATGAAGGTGCTTTAGTGAAGAGCTCTGGGTGTCAGGGGTACACAGACCCAAATCTGACCCATCTTGCTTTTGAGCTGAACATGTTTGGTACTCTATCATTATATAACTTACATATTAATTATTAAACTTACATTGTTCTATTGTATGCATTGTTTTTACCCAAGCATGGATTTCTCGTGATCCCACCTCAGCCCCCTAACATTGTTCCTCATGTTCTTTAAACAATAATTATATCTAATCACATCTAACAATTCTATCATTTATCATATATTGATTACACAGGTGCAGTTTCACATGATCTTTAGCAAGCACAAGGCCTAACATTTCCAGGGCCTACTTTTCCCAGGGCTTGCCAAGCCTAACTTTCTTTCTGAGTTCCCGAATTTCCTAAGATTTTAAAATGTTTTACGATCACCTCCAGACACAAAGAGTCCTGTCTGAACAGTCACAGTGCTACATCTATTTTTAATTTTAATTTTTATCAATTTTTCCAGAGCCTGCTGGCTGTGTTCAAGATTTTCTCCCTATTCCCTCCCTAGTGCACATTCTCCAGAAACTCTGCTTTTACATCCTTTTGCATTGATTAAAGTTACCTGCAATGACCAGTCAATCCAAACCCTGGGAAAACTTCAACTTCAATGTGTACCTAGGGAAAATATTTACCTCCCACATCTGAAGCCATGAGCTGCCAAGTACTGTCCCCACTGTCATACCCTGTCCCCTGGAGGTGTGCTGATGCCATTTCAAAAGGGTTGCCAATGAAAACAAGTTTGAATATTTTGGTAGTTTCCACACTGGCATTCAAATCCTTGACTAGAAAAATCACAAGTCATGATTTCTAGGATTCTTCCATACCAAAGCTGTCATTCTCACCCTGGATTTTAGAGTGTCTGAACAGTCAGACAAGGTTTTAGTTTTAGACTCTACAGACAAAGTCCCTGCTGTTCGGCGATCCCATTCCATCAGCATATAGTCCTGCTGATTCCTTTAGGCAGGAGCAGCAAAAGGCAAGAATGAGGCAAACAAGCTGCTCCTGTGTTCTCATGTCCAGCACAGCAGTAACTGGGAATTCAAGAATGGATTCAGGAGACAATGGGTGCACAGGGAGCCACCACGACTTTGGGATGCTGAAATGGACCAGCGTGGTGCCTGTGCCCGGGCTGCACCGCGCTGAGCTCCAACTGGACAATCTAACAATGGTTGAATGGACACACCATGGGCCACTGGAGACTCCTACTCCTAGTTCTGTGAGCTACACTATTCACCTGTCATTCACCAGATGATGTTTTCATCTCTGCTTGAAATCCAGGAGAGGAAAAGGTCAACATGGAAAAGTGTTCTCCCAATTCTAGTGAAACCTGTGCCTGCACACCACCTGTGCCCATGGCAGGGTGGTTGGAGGCTGGATGATGTTGATGATACTTTGCAACACCAAGTGCTCAGGGATTCTGGGATTGCCCAAGTGGAGAGCAAAACTGAGCCGTGTAAGTCCCTGGTTTTTTTCAGCACATGCTGCTTCTTCCTTTGTTCCAAGCAAGTCCAGGATTTGGTTTCATGTGTCTTTAAGGTGCCTGGACAGATGACAGGGAGGGCAGCTGCCCCATCAGACTCTCTCTCTCTCTCTCTCTCTCTCTCTCTCTCTCACTCAGGATGGTGCCAATGCCGCTGCCTTGGGACACCTGAGTGTGGAAGGCGAGCTCGCCCTCAAGCACGGCCATCCAAGTCAGTCACAGGCACAGGCTGCAGCTGAAGCTGCCAAGCGTTGCTGTGAGGCTGCAAGTGAAGAGAAAGCCATTGTGGCCAACTCTGCTAAAGCCTTTTGCCAAAGCAAAGGCAATTGTGCCCAAAGCCTCCCCCTGTTTGGCACCCGGCTGCTGCGGACGCCTCAGTGCGCAGGTGCTGACGTTGGGGCTGCTGCTGTTCCTGGGCACACTCTGCTGCTGTTTCTGTGGGCTCCAGAGCCGCTTGGGCAGCAGCCACTGGGCAGCCCTGCTGGAGGAGACATCGCCACCCTCCCCATGGTGGCAGCAGCTCTGTGGGCCCCGAGCTCTGTGTCAGGGGGGCCTCGGTCACAGCAGCGTGGCCTGGGCAGCCGCGAGGGCCCGGGCTGGCCGTCAGCCCTGCCTCTGCCCACTGCCCCTTCCTGAAGGCACCCAGTGGCCGTGGCCTGGCAGCACCCCCTGCCCTCCATGTCCCCAGCTAGCCCAGCCTGGGCACCTCGGGCTGTCCCCACCCTCCCGCTGGGGTGGTGTCCCAGCCTCCAGGCCTTCTGCTGCAGGCCTGGGGGACATTTTGGGACAGCACCGGAGCAGCCGGGTGTCAGGGACCAGGCGGCTGCCCGGGGGCTGCTTATGGCCTCTGACATCCGATTCCTCAGGGCTTCCCACCACCCCGGCTCCTCCAGGGCCTTCTGTCCCCTTGGAACCTCCTGCCACCCACTCCCTCACACATCCCCCTCGTGCCTTCCCACTGCCTTGTCCCGTCTGGGCCTCCGCAGCCCCTCATCCCTTCACGGCCTCCCAGCACCCCGTGCCCTCAGGGGCTCCCCCAGCCTGGCCCGGCAGCAGCGCCGCAGCCCCACAGGAGCTCCAGCAGCTCCTCAGCCATCACGGCAGCAACACATGGGCAGCAGGACACAGATGGCGCTTCCTGCCTGCCACAGGGCTTGTGGCTTCAGCACAACCACCAAAGGCCAAGGGGCTTCTGGCCATTTCCCCTGCACCACTGCATGCCCTGGCAGGTTGCTGAACACAAGAACCCTTTTCCCTCTCTTCCCCTATGCCCCGCACACCCTGGGCAGCAAAGGAAAGGTCTTGGGACTCTTGTGGTTTATAACATATCCTATATTATTTACATACTAGATGGAAACGAAACAAAGAACAATCTCTATCAAACAAAAACTAACAGATGGCCCATGTGGCCCCAGAAGACAGAGCCTCTCAGCCCTAACATATCCTACATTATTTACATAGTAAAAAGAAGAGAAAAAAGGAAAAGAACAACCCTTATGAAAAAAAAAATCCTGGCTGGCCCATGTGGCCCCAGAAGACAGAGCCTCTCAGGTCAGCTCTGAGTACACCTCCAGCAGCGCAGCCAGCCCAGGCCTGACAGACGAGGCCGTGTCCTCCATGCCCTGAGGATTTGGTCTTGCATCCTCTGGAGAATGGAGTAACGGGCACTCTGGATGGCCCGGAGGACATACAGCGTTTCAAGTGCCAGATCTGACACGGCACCGCTTCTGTCCTCCGTCAGGCGTTCGAGGGCTGCAAGAGAGACAAACAGAGCCACGGTCAGACCCCAGAGCTGTGGGGGCCCATCGAGAGCCCCCTGCCAGGGCCATGCCAGCCGGCTCTTGCCTTGGCCAGGAGGGAGCAGGGACCAAGGGGGTCAGCCCGAAGCTGCTGGCCACAAATGCCCCACGTGGCCCTGAAATCTCGCTGTGCTCTGCCCACGCCGTCCCTCATCGGCACAGGGAGCAGAGCCCTCCACAGCCTGGCCAGGGCTTGCAGCTGCCCCCGACAGCCACTGCTGTCAGCCCGCTGCCCTGGCTCACCTCTGCACAACACCTGGAGCTCTGCGTGCTGCCCCCTCAGCTGCCCCCCGGCCATCCCTGAGAACACAGAGCCTGTCAGGGTCCCAGCAGCACAGCTCCCTGCCAGCGGCGCTGCCAGCCCTGTGGCCACACGGCCTCCTGCCCCGGCAGGGCTCAGCCCGGGCCCTTACCGCATCCTAACCCATCCCAAGGGCACGGCTGCCAGAGGCCGGCAGCAGCAGCCCCGAGGGCAGCCGGGGCTCCAGGGCGCCGGGCCCGGGTGCCGCTGCCGGGGCAGCAGCCGGGGCTGGGGCCGAGCTGCGGCGGGGCGGGGAGGGAGCCCGGGCTCGGGACTCACCGATGACCCTGATGGCCGCCGCTCGCAGGGTCTCCTGTGGGTCCTGCAGGTACTGCAGGGCCCGGCGCAGGTGCTGGGCCAAGGGGATCCTGTGGTCTGCCAGCTGGAGAGAGCGGCAGGAGGGAAGGGTTGGCGCGGGCTCTGCCCCTCGGCCGGGCGCTGCTGCCTGCGGCCAGTCCCGGCCTCCCGTGCCCGGCCAGCCCTGAGAAGCCGTGCGGCCCCCGGCTGCAGCAGTGGGCAGGGGCACAGCTGCCAGCCCCACACACTGAGCACCGGGGCCAGGGGGCTTCTCTAGCCTTTGGCTGGCACTTGCAGCCCGCCCTTACCACGAGCTTGGCAAACTTCCACAGCTTCTCCTTCCTCACAGCTTTTTCCAGGTCTGGCCTCTTCAGAAAGCCAGCCGCGCGAAGGAGCGTTGTCCGAGAGGCCTGGGGAGCAGCAGAGAGCCGCAAATGGCCCCACAAGGCAGGGCACAGGAGTGTCCCAGTGGCAAGGGCTGGAGGAGGCTGCAGCCTGCAAGCCTGCGTCAGGGCAGGAGGCAGCTGAGCCCCCTGCCAAGGCGCAGCAGCAGCCCAGGAGTCCTCACCTCTGCCACATGCCGATTCTCATCTTGGCAGTGGAAAAAGAGTGGGAGCAGGCTCTGGTACACTCGTTCCTTCAGGGGCTTTCTTCCTTCTTCTTCTGCCGACGACATCATTCTTCGAAGGAGAGACATGGAGAGCAGCTGCACCTGGCTATCAGGCTGTATGAAAGGAAGGAAGGAAAAATGACCTCATCATTGGCTTCTTGTGGCCCACATTGGCGCAGGCCTGCAAATGCACAGGGCACAAAGTGTCCGGGCAGCAGGCAGTGGCCGTGGCTGGGGCACAGAGCCTTACATTGTCCAGGAGTTTCAGGAGCGGCTCAGCCAGCTGCAGGGCCCTGCGCCAGGATATTGGGGTTTCTTCATCCAGGAAAATATAGCTCAGGAGAGCAATGCTCATCCTGGCCACGTCACTGTCCAAGTCCCACAGGAGGTGCACTAGTCTTCCTGTCAGGCTCTGAATTCTTTCGGCCTGTGCAGAACACAAGGGTGTGAAAGCCCGGGCAGCTGCCGCAGGGCCCAGAGGCCAAAGGGCTGTCCCAAAGCACTCGGGCAGCTGAAGCAGGAGACAGGAGAGCTGCGAGGAGCTGCCTCAGCGCCCAAGGCAAAGGCCAGCCAAGGCCAAGTGACAGCATTGCCCAGCCTCATGCTGCCCACACGGCTTCAGCTGCTGCCCCCTTCTCACCATGGAGGGACGGTCCTTTAGCAGGAGGAGAGCCCTGAGCACCTGGTGATGCATCTCTGTGGAGTTGTACCACAGGTACTTATACAAGATCTCCATTAGGCTGTCACCACAGTCACTCAAGTCCAGGCAATCTAGGAGCTGAAAGGCACAGGGCAGTGAGAGGGGAGCTGGCCGGCAGGAGCCTGGAAGTGCGCAGGGCTGGGTTCAGGCAGCAGCACAGGGCGCGGGTGCCGTCCCAGGCAGCTGTGGCTATGCCAGGGGACAGGGCTGGCAGGGAGCTGAGCGAGGTAGTGCTGGCCATCAGGCTCACCTCCACAAGGAATGCCATGGCAGAGACATCCCAGTGTGGCAACGGTTTGCTGAGCACCTCAAGCAGGTAGCTTAAGATGCTTTTGCACAAGTGGGCGGATGCACGGCGCATTACCCTGGAAGGCAGAAAATGGCAGAAAGAGTCTCAGCAAGGGTGCAAAAAACCTCTCCCAGGACTGACTGACACAGTTGTCCTATTGCCCCAGCACCCTGTGAGGGTATTTGGGCCCTTCAGATGTGGCTGCTCCTGGGCACCCTCCTCTCACAGCCTTTTGCAGTCTCCTTGGCCATCCCTCGGTGACGAGGTCCTCAGGCCCATGGCCACGGGGACTGTGGGGGGCATCCCGGGCAGGGGGCACAAACGTCAGAGGCAGTGGGGAGATGGGGGGCTCACCTGGCCAGCAGACCCACGGCATAGTGGTGGGTGTCAGCACAGAGCAGCGTGTCCCAGCCACGCTTGCGTTCCATTGCCACCACCACATGCTCCAAGTGGAGACTGCAGAGCAGGGCCTTCAGGGTCTGCACTGCAAACCTGTGCGCACAGCAAAGCCCAGGTGACGCTGGGAGCGCTGGCTCCGAGGCTGGGGAAGTGGCAGGGACAGGAGGAGTGGCATGGAGCACCTGTTGGGGCTGGTGGAGAGGCCGTGTTGCTCCTGGCATTCCTTCCAGAAGGTATGGACGTCCTCTGTCATATACAAAGTACTGAAGTACGTTTGGAAGAGGAGATGCACAAAGAGGCGGGGGAAATAGACTGTGAGGATCTGTGGGCAACAGGGCCCCTGGAGGATCTTCCACATCACCAGAGTTGCCTGCAGAGGACAAAGCAGCCCGAGACAGCGCTCAGTGCCGGGGCGTCCGTGTGGCAGGGCCTGAGCGTGGCAGGGAGAGGCCGGGGCAGACGCAGGGGGAGCAGCGGGCCTGGTGGCCCTGAAGCTGCCCCTAGGCCAGGTTTGTGGCCAGTGCCTGAAGCAGGGAGATGCAGTGGGGGAAGGAGGCAACAGAGCTGCTGGAGAGGCGGCCGGCCTTGCGGTGAGCAAAGGCCAGCTCCAGAAACTCACAGTCAGGGAAAAGACAGCCGTCTTGTCCCCATCAGAGGTGCCCAGGTTTTTCTGCGGCCAGCTCCCCACCACATTGATGAGGAGCGGTGTCACTTCCTCTGAAATCCAGGGCGAGAGCAAGATGGTCGTCCACATGGCCATAGCAGCTCTGCGGGGTCAGACACAGCACCGTGGGCTGGGCAGCAGCGGGGAGCTGAGCTGGCCGCCAGCTCTGCCTGTGCCCACTGCCCCTGAGCGGCAGCAGCAGCCAGGCAGCCCAGCCCTGTGGGGACAGGCCCCTGAGGGGCAGGCTGGCAGCACGGCAGCGGGCTCGGGGGCTGACTTTGTAGCAGGGCTGGCAAAGGGAGCAGCCAGAGGGCCCTGGAAGTCTGTGTTGCTCACAGCCCTGGGCCGGGCTGTACAGGGTGATGGGCTGGGGAGCCCTGAGGCCTCGGGGCAGCTGGGCCCCATACCTGTCACACGTTGGGGCCACCCGCAGGAGAGTGATGGCCACATCATCGGGCTCTGCCTCGGCCACTTGCATCAGGGCCCAGTCCATCCTGTGCTCAGCAGCCTCATTGGCCATGAGCCACTGGTGGATGTACCTCACCACGCCGGGCACCTGGAGAAGGCACAGGGAGACTTGGAATGCCAGCAGAGGGAGTCAGCAATGTGCCCAGCTTCTTCCCCAGACAAGTGCTTCTCTTCCAGCCCGCTGCCATGGCCTCAAAAGCTTCAAGTGAGCAGCAGGCGTGGCTTGGGAAAGCCAAGCAATTGCTGGAGGATCAAAGGCTGGCCACAGGCTGCTTACTTGCTCTGGATTGAAAAGAGCCGTCTCTACAAGCAGATCCAGCTGGGCAGCGGTGCTCTGTTCTACCAAGACCTCTGAGGATGTCTTGACCTCAGTGTCCATAGGTCTGGTGTCTTCCTTGCCAATTCTCTTGATGTATTGGTAAAGAAACTGTAGGAGAAGGGCAGGAAGGCAGGGAAGTTGCATGGAGTGCTCCAAGTGCGGTGCTGGGCTGAGCAGTGCCAGCAGGCCCAGCGCAGGTGGGGATGGCTGCAGGTACCTGCGCTGCTCTGCGGAAGCGGCCACGGGCGGTGTCCTGCTCTTGTGTGCCGTCCATGGCTGCATCTGGCAAAGAGCAGCCAGAGCTGAGGGGCTGCGGGAGAGGCCGGAGAGCACAGCCCAGCCCTGCGTTCCCCAGGCAGGGACAGTCCCGGGATGCCCCAGGGGATGCAGCACGGCCACTGCTGCGGGGGCAGCCCCAGCCCCTTTTTTGTGCTGTCCATGGGTGTGTGTCCACAGGACAGTGTGGGATGGGATGAGATGGGATGCAATGGGATGGGATGGGGCCAAGATGGCCGCAGGCACCAGCCCTGTGGCCCAGCTCTGCCACTCACCCTCCTCCAGCGGCTGCAACTGCTGCACCTCTTCGGTCTCTGGTGCTGGGGCAGCTCCAGGACCTTCTTCCTCGACCTCCTCTTCCTCCTCCTCCACCCAGGCCAGTTTGGGCACTCTTGGGGGTCGCTGCTCCAAATCTTCCAGACTCTCCAATCCTTTCCATAGGAACAGCACCAGGGGATGGCATGGCATGTAATGGGATGGGGCCAAGCTGGCAACAGGCACTAGCCCTAAGGCTGAGATCTGCAACTCACCCTCCTGTGGTGCCTGGAACTCCTGCACCTCTTCAGACTCCTGTGCCAGGACAGCTCCAGAGCCTTCTTCTTCCTGCTCCTCAAGCCAGGCCAACTTGGGCACTCTTGGGGGTCGCTGCTCCATGGCAGTGACTGGATTTATGGCTGCTTGCAGGAGAGATGGCTCGGAAAAACTCAGAGTCAGCAAGTCCTGCAGTCGTGCCTGGAAGGCACCTGCAAGACTCAAGTCCTGGCAAGATTGCAAGACAGCGAGTCCTGCACTTGGGTGTTGAGGGCCCCTGCCACAAGGACAGGAGGCTCCTCGACAGGGATTGTGGTCTGGTCTCAAGGGCAGAGACTGCAGGGATGGGCGACACGTCGGAAAAGCTCCGGGTCACCAAGTCCCACGGTCTGCCCTCAAGAGAACCTTAAGAAGGAAGGCTCAGCAAGGCCACAGGTCAGCAAGACCTGTGGTCTGGCCTCGAGGTCACCTGTAGTAATAGTGCTTCAGAAAAGCTCCAGGTCCGACACAAAGGAGTGCGCTGTGCGGGGGCTCCTCACAGCACCGCTCTGGCGCGTCCTGACCCGTCGCGTGCACCGAGCACTGTGGCGTGGCCCTGTCACCGCCAGCTCCTATGTCAGCACGTGTCACAAAGGGCCCTTTGACATCTGCTCCCGTTGCCACCATCCCACGGTGACCGTGCTGCAGCGTGTCACAAAGGGCCCTTGCACACCCTGCCCTCCGCCCTGGGGCCGCCCCCATCCCCCCCCAAGTGGCCCAGCTTGGAAGGAATCCCTTGCCCAAAGTGTCTAAGACAGCCTGACGGGATCTTTAGGAACAGCTTGTTAGAAATGAAATGGAGGCAAATTTATCAATAAGAATTTTATTGAAAACTTTGTAAAATTTACTAATGGAAATGTCTCAGTGTTGAGAGACAGGTGTCTGCTAGGGAGGGCAGGAGCCTCCCTTGGAATGAAAAATGTAGACCCCCTCCCTCCGAATTATGATAATCTTGAAATCAAGGGGCTCTCAGGCAGAGATCTGGGGATAGGAATGACAGTTTTTTACTAATATTTATACCCAGGCAAACAAACAACAATAACTACAGCGTTAGCAAGAAAACAGAGCCAGGGACCCCGTGACAGCTTTCTGGGCTGAGACGGGAAAGGATGGAGGAGAGGATTTGTTTTACAAACCCCCTCGGGTTGGCAGTCAGTGCTGGTGCTCCTGCAGGGCTCTGAGGAACACTCAGCTGGAACAGCAGGGATGAGCTGAGATCCCGGGCCAGTGGCTGAGGTGGATCAGCAGCTCCGTGGCGGTGGCTGGCAGTGCCACACGTCCCGGCAGGACAGGGGGTGCGAGGCCACCAATGAAGAGGGAAGAAGGAGAAGAAGCAGCAGCTCCATCTGGGTGATGGCGAAATTCCCTTCTCCCCACCACAACAGCTCTGCACCCAAAGTGTTCTTCTCCGAAGCTGAAGAAGCCACCAAACTGTCCCCACCCTCCCCTTTTCCTGCCCCCTTCCCCCCCTGGGCCCAGCCAAACTCTTTATCTTTCCTCAAGCACCCACCAAGTACCCGCAGTTAAGTTTTCCCTGCAAGTCATGAGTAAAAATTCCACAGGCAAGCCAGAACTAAATAGAAAATAAAGGACACGTAACCCCCAACACCTGTAAGTTGTATCTTGAGAGTCAGCCAGGATCTTTGTTTGCCAGAAACACCTCTGAAGTTTAATCAAGGCATTAGTAATCAAAATTATTTTGAAAATTTAAAGATCAAAGTAGCCAAAATACTCAATGTAACTAATTGCTGGGTATGTTCTCAGCTCAGGTTGGGAGGAATGGGGTTCCCTCGGAGGGCTCACCCTGTGGGGTGGCCAAAACTCTGTCAATGGGCTCTGACTCGTAACGGATCCAGTGCAGGGACACTGACAGAAAACTGTGCTGTGGAACACAGGAATGCAATTATCAGTTTTACAGGATTGACTGAGATTTCCCTTCAGGAGAAACCAAGCCCTGTTCTAGTTGGAGACCACAATGTGAAAGGATTTCTGTGCTTTACCATCACAAGCTTACTCATTCTTTTTCCTCACTCTCATTCACGTTAGGAACAATAATTCTGTTGTCCATGGAGCTGGCACCTTTTGAATTCCAGAATAATGTCCCCAAGGTCCTTTGCTGTTCAGCTTTACCGCGCTGTCTGTGGCTAACAAGGCTTGCTGGGGTCCTTTCCCCTTCGTCTGGAGAGGTGCCGAGTCCCAGTCCCTGAGGGACAGCCAGGCTCCTGGCTGGAATTGGTGTGGAAGTCCCTCAGGGTCACATCAGCCTTCACATGGAGCCCCGTGGATCTGAGCATTTTCCAAAGGGGCCGTTGGGGCAAACAGGGAGATTTGGTCTGGCAGGGTCTGTAAAACAATATCCCATCCCATCGACTTGTTCTGGCAGAGAACACTTGGCTGCAGGGACATATTCCCATTGTTCCTGCCCAGGTCTCAGGATTCAAACAGTGTTGTCTTTGCCCAGAGCTGTTCCTTTAGCTGGCTTGGGAGGGCCATTTGGCCTCTGGACCCACACTCTGGCTCCTTTATTAGGACTGCTGGGTCCAAACTCTTTTTATCCACAAATGGAGGCAATTTGAAGTTGTTATAAATGCAAAGGCAATTTCGGGTTATATAAAAGAGAAAATTTATTATCAAACAATAATAAATTCGAACAAAGAGAAAAAAAAAACCACAATAAAATAAGCAGCGCAGCGCTGGGTGGACAGGGTCTATACGCAAGGTATAGATGCTCCCAAATCCACGCCTGAGAGTCCTTTGGCCTGGGTTTTTATAGGAAGTTTGTGTCCCGAGGCCAAATTCCAAGCAGGCACCCTTTGCTAAGAGGTTCTTGATTGTTCGAAGAATAGATTTCCTGGCACTGGGGAATAGAGTCAATAGACGTTGGGCAGAGGCTCCTCATATGTAAAGAGGTCCAGGATGTCTTTTTGATATCATTTTGGTCCAGGCCATTAGGGTGGAGTGGTGGCACCCATCCTGGAGCCGATGGCTATCTCGGCTGGCTCCTCTTCCTTTGTCTAGTTTCTCCATTTCTCCAGCACAGGTGGTCAGGGCGGAGATGCTCGGGCTCGGCGATATCTCGTCCGGGCCCGTTCCTTTGTTTGTTCGATGGCCCGTGTCCTGCCCATTCTTTCGGCGCTGATGTGCCTGCTTGCGATTGTTATCTGGGTGCTTGGCTGCAATCTGTTGCTTTGGAAGAGAAATCCTGCCTCGACCTGGAGGAGGATTTCTCATTCCATATTTTCATCATTTACAATTACATATACTTTATTTAAACCTTTTCTTTCGAATTTTTATTCATCCAATTCTTTATTACAGTCCCCCACCTAATAATTTGACCACATTAAAAATTCGTATTATTTTATTCAATCTTACAGAGGGATGAGTGTGAGATTAACCACATTCACTTTTCTCCCAGTCTGATATTTTGCTTTTAGGATTTAACTCGTCTTCATCTCTGGAGAAACAGAATACTTGGTCAAATTGTAAACATACCCGGTCAACTTCACTTTTTAACAAATCTAAAATTATTGGTTCATTATTGAAGGAAGCTTTTGTTTCATGTTTTAAATTTCTATCTTCTTAATACATTTTTCCACTTATAGTACACGTTTTCAAGTTCGCTTTATTGTAACATAGGATTGATTTTGTAATATGCTACAAAGGTGGATTGTCTTTTTCTTCTGATCTAGATGGTTTTATTACATTGACTATAAATTGAAATCGGAGGAATCCCTCCCACTTCTCTCTTGTACCTGAAGTGGGTAGTTTTGATCTTTTGTCTTTCAGGAGTTTGAAACTGCCCGTCTTTAAAACTTGCCTTTGAGCAGTAACACCAGACCTCCCCCTTTAATTTACAGATCTTATACTGAGTGCCGTTGGAAAAACACATCCCCTTCTGCAGTTCTGGAGGACAGTCAATCTTTCGTCCGGTTTCTGTGGCAGTCTGACACTGCTCACACTTCCCCAGGGGACTCTCCCCCTGGAGGTACCTCGGGACTCGTTCCCTCGGCCAAGCACACGGCTAGGTTCAGGACTATCAGGATTCCCCACCATTGCATCTCTCTGCCTTGCCCTTCGCCCGTATAGGAACATACGGCGGGGATTACCATCTTCTCGGCAGCAGGGACTGTCTTCAGGGGCCCTTGTAGTCCTTAAGGCGTACCTTCTTTTGAAAGTAGCCCACCGAGACAATTTAGTTGGGTCTGTCCTACACAGTACTTTAAACTTTAATTGTTTTTCGGCACTCGATTTCTAAAGCCTTGGCTTTGGAATCTAACTGGCCTCTTAACCCCTTTTGGAACAATAGGAACCACTCAGGAGAGTTTAGTTCCAAGGACCCCGCCCGGGTGGCAAGTGTTAAGAAACGGCTAGTCTCCTCCTGTTCTTTCTCTAGACACTTTGTGCACAATCCTTTAGGTTTGTACCCTCTTAAACAGTGGGCTACCCAAATCTGTTTACAATAAGCACACTCGAAGTGGATAAATGGAAAACAATTACAATCAGGATTAATACAACTTATCTGGTCGTCACTTGTCATTTGTGATGACGCCGGCGTTTGATTTTCAGCTCTCTCGGAGGTGTGGTGACTTTCCCCTCGGAGGAGTTGTAATCCGTTACTTTTTTCACTCGAGGTGAGTGTGTCCAGTTCTTTTCTGCAGTCCGGACAGCTGTGTCTGTGGTCAGGAGGACGAGAAACGGTCCTTCCCAGTGAGGGTTGAGGGGGAGCTCTTTCTAAGCTTTGATCAGGACTTTATCCCCAGGCTGCATTTGGTGTATGGCAAATCCCAGTGTTGTGCTTTGGGGAATCAGTCCTCTTTTCTGCAGACTGGTTAACAAAGCCGCTCGTTTTTCCTCTTTGTCTGCCAGGTTGTTACCTCGGGTGTGGAACTGCCATCCTGTTTGGTGTCCTTTTACATGGACAACTGATATTTCCTTTGGTTCTCTGACAGCCTGTAGAATTTGTCGAATGATTTCCCTATGGATTAACTCTTTTTTTTTTCGTATTTATCAGACTTCTTTTTCTCAAATTTTCTTAAAAGTATGTACTACCTTAAAAGCATACCGCGAATTTGTATAGATGATCCCCCTCTTTCTTTTCAACCCCTGGAGGGCTCTCAGGAGAGCATAAAGCTCGCAAGCTTGTGCAGACCAGCTTGCTTTCAGGGGGCCTGATTTCACAATGCTTCCTGATATGCCATTTACTCTAGCATATCCTGACTTTCTTTTTCTCTCAACAACTTTCGAGGATCTATCTATAAACTACTTTTCTCCTTTTTCTAACTCCTGATTTTCTAAATCTGGTTTAACTTTAGTTTGCAATTCCACAGTTTCAATGCAATTGTGTAATAGTTTCTCTGTTGGTTCCCCAAACAGGAACTGCGCAGGATTCTGCGCAGTAGTGGTTCTTAATTCTAAACTAGGCAAGCTGATTAAGATGGCTTCATATTTCAGAAGCCTCAAATCAGTCAACCACTTTTCCGCTTTTTGTTGTAAGATATTTCTTACATCATGTAGACTATCAAGGGAGCTCTGAAAGTTACCCCTTTTTTTTTTTTTTTTTTTTTTTCTTCTCTTACTAATAAAGCCACTGCCACAATTGCTTGCAAACAAGTAGGCCAACCCCGACTAACCGGGTCTAAAAATTTTGAGAGAAACCTTATGGGCTTCTTTTTTCTGCCCACTCTTGGGTCAGAACTCCTTGTGCTGCTTGTCTATTCACATCTACGAATAATTGAAATTCTTATTGGTATCCAGTAAAGTTAGTACGGGGGCAGTTATGAGTGCATCTGTAAGAGACGCTTTCTGGGGACGGTCAGAGACACGGCAAAGACCTCTATAATCGAGTTAAGTGTTAGAAGTTTATTTCAGGGCGTGGGGTAGAGAGGTAGAGAGAGAGAGCAAGAGAGGGCAAGAGAGAGAGCGCAAGAGAGACGGAAAAAAAGAGCAAGCAAGAGAAAAAAAGAGACCGAGCTCTTCTATACCACTACTTATATAACCTATACCTTTGAATATTCTATTCCTTTTCTAACCAATCTTTCTAAGTATACTAATATAGTAACATTTGTGTACAACCTATAGAAATCGCTATTTTTGCATATTTTTAGTTATCTCAGGGTCCTTCAGACCTTTCCTTATAAGGCTGGGATGAGGGGCCTCAGCTTGGTTTTATTGCAGGAAAGAATGTGTTCTGGCATACCAGCCCGGTTGGTTTCTTTGAATTATTCAAACCGTGCTATCATTTGTATTTCTTCCTTAGCCTTTCTGGCTACAAAGTCATATTTATAATTTCTTTCTAATTCTACCTTCCCAACATCTCCCCCGTTTTGTCTATGAATAACTAAGATATTAGATACGGTTCTACTCATTAGTTTCTGCATGCACTGGAGTATACAAGGTATAGCTATTAAAACTACAATTATCACTATACAGATTAAAACAAAAAGATAAAAACAACATGCACTTGGGTAAACGACAGAACTCCATTTTTTTTTTTCTTGAGCTGCTTCTGGTAGATCACTTTCTTCTTGAAGATTCTGCGTAGATCAGGCTTGGGCGTCTGCTTCTTGGCTCTTTTTTGCAGGGTCACTGGCTGGTGTGGAGGTTTCAGCAGACTTCGATGTGCAGTAGGGTTTTAGTGAGCTTTTGATCTCATGCCTCTGCTTGAGCCGCGATTACTGCAGCTTGTGATGTTTGTGCTAAAAGAGCTTTTTCCAGCTTCTCCCCTAAGGTTCTCCCCAATTCAGTTGCTTGAATTGCTGCTACATGTTGTGGACTTCCTATTTTGTTACAAGCGTCTATCATTTCTGGCACTGTTGGCTTTTCTTTTCCCAGGGCTTTGATCACCTTCTTACATTCGGCATTAGCATTATTTTCGATAATGTCCCGTATCATAATTGGACGGGCTATATCATCACCACACTGGCGTTCAGCAGCTTGAATTACACGATCCACAAATGTTGTGAATGGCCCAGAGGCTTCTTGGCTAATAAGGTTATAAGCTTTTTCAAAAGTTCCGGCAGGCTGAATTTGCAAGAAGGCTCGCCGTGCCATTTTTTTGATGTCATCTAATGCTACCCTAGGCAGGTTTATCTGATTTTCATTTCGGTCATCTGGAGGTTCACCTGTGAGCTTTGACAGGGTGAGAGCACGCAAATCTGGATCATTACTACGTCTATAATTGTCCAATACATTTCTGAGTAGTCTCTTCCATTTCAATTCCCATAGCATAAATTGCGAATCTGTAAGGGTGATGCTAGCAAGATGTTTGCAGTCATTGGGCGTGAGAGTATGCTCTTCTAGTGTACTTTTCAGCAGTTGTTTAAAATATGGAGAGCAAATGCCACTGTCCTTTATCGCTTTTCGCAGTTCTTTTATCTCCTGGGGTGAAATAGCTGTCCATGTTCTTGGACCGCCCGCCTGCTGACTAAATAACACCGGCATTGCTAGGGGGTTTATGTTTTCTTCTTTGCAAATTTGTCTTTTGACTTCCAGCCAGTTTGTAAGTTGGCTATCATCATAACATTCTTGGGAATTTATGTGTAGTGGAGCTTCGAATTTTACAATCTCACTTTGAAGTGGTAAAGTCAGGGGATTAGCTGTTGCATGCATAGAATAGTTCACTGTCTCTCCTGTATTTATTAATGCAGATACTGTGTTAGAAATTCCCCCTTCCTTTTGTACCTTTTGTGTAGCCAGGTGTAGCGGCGGCCTTGTAGTTGTAGTGTCGGCTGACAGTAGCTGCGATAGGGGACGGTCAGGGGGCAGAACGGGATGCTGCACTTGCGGATAAGCCTCTGGGAGCTGCGGCACGGCCGAGGGCAGGGAAGCAGGTTTCGGTTGTTCGCGGTTATAATGCGCGGGGGCATCTGACAGCGAAGCGGCAGTTCTTGGTGATATTACAGCCGGGTCTGGTAGAGGATCGGGGGAATACACAGGACCAGACGCTGGCGGGAGTAGCGCGGTGTTTTGTGACCGTGTGGAAACCTGTGGTTGACACTGCGTTTGTGTAAGTTCCGGTCCAGGGTCGGTGGTGGCGGCCCTTGTGGCAGGCAGAACCGGGACCTGCTGCGGCTCGGGACCGCGTGGCCAGAGAGAAACAGCAGAAGGAGCTGAGGGGGCCGGGGTGGACCGGGCAGCGGAGGCTGGAACGTCTGCGGGCCGCGGCAAAACGGGAGGTGGAGAAAAATGAAACAACGAGATGTTCGAGGCAGCAGTGGTCTGTGTCGGCTCAGGGGCCGAGGTGTGACCCGCTGCTGACGGCGGGGCTGACTCAGCGGTGACAGGAGGTAGTGGAGGAGTTAGGGAAGAGGCTGCAGTGTGGTTTTGTAGCGCAGATAGAATATAAGTGGTAGCCGCGATGACGGCCGCAGGGTGCAGCGGGGGAGGAGCGGGAGATTCTCCGGTGGGGAGGAGGGGTGGTGGAGTTGAGGCGACAGCACCGACGGGGGGAGGAGCCACGATGACATCGCTGGGCGGAGGCGCAGGGGCGGAGTCAAGGGGCGGGGTCGCACCGGTGACGGGAGCGGGAGGGGCGGGGTGCACCGCGAGGGCGGAGCCGGGGGTGGGCAGCGCGGGGGTTGTGACAGCGGAGACGGGGTTTCTTGAGGGAACGGGGAGCTCGCCGCTTGCCACACTGGGGGCGGGAACAGTATCGGGAGGGGGAGGGGGAGCAGGGGCGGGGGCCGCAGGGTCTGCCGAGGGGGATGGGGTCACCGGAACAGATTGCGAAATCACGGGGGCTGGGGGGGGTGGGGAAGGGACGCGCGAAACTGCGGATGCTGGAGTCACTGAGTTTCGGGGGGCCGGAACGGGCCTGGCCACGTTTCGGGTCTCCGTGGCCAGGGACAAACGCGTAGTAGGGACTGGATCCGACGCAACAGCCACTGATGGTTGTTGCTTATTATGAAAGAGTTCTACGAGAGTTCTACACGCTGGGACCAGCTGCGCGGCAGTCATATCGCGGTGTGAGATATTATTAAAGAGTTTAATACCGACCGTGTCCCAAAAATCTCTAGTAAATACAGCTGAACGGTCAGCGTTGGGGAAGTTAAGTAGAGTCCATTCTAAAAGATCTTTTAGCTCTTGTTTCGGTAAATTATTGGACTCAGAGCGTAATAAATGTTTTAGTCGCTTATAGAGGTCTCTGTTGTGAATAGAGTAAGATTGTCCCATGATTAAAACTTGTGCGCACTAACCTCAGTACCGGAGAAAACAGCGTATCCAATCCCAGCTTCTCGTGGGGGCTGGCCAGGCTCCCCTGCTGCGGCTCCAGACGCTGCTTTTCGGGTTCCTTCACCAAGCTCCGCTTCTAGCTGTTGCTTTGCAACACTGCAGCGAGCTCAGAACCCCTTTCCAGCACAGCACCAAGCGGTGCCAGGCACCTCGCTGTGCTCCACTCCCGGGCTGAGTCTCCCAGAGCTCCAAAAGACACCGATCCTCAGCGTCTCTGGACTCAGGAACTCCCCTTGCAACTTTAAAGAGCTTCGGCCCAACTCGCTGCTAAGCAGCGTGGTCCTTGCTCACGGTACTGGCTCGCCAATCTGTAGGAGACGCTTTCTGGGGACGGTCAGAGACACGGCAAAGACCTCTATAATCAAGTTAAGTGTTAGAAGTTTATTTCAGGGCGTGGGGTAGAGAGGTAGAGAGAGAGAGCAAGAGAGGGCAAGAGAGAGAGCGCAAGAGAGACGGAAAAAAAGAGCAAGCAAGAGAAAAAAAGAGACCGAGCTCTTCTATACCACTACTTATATAACCTATACCTTTGAATATTCTATTCCTTTTCTAACCAATCTTTCTAAGTATACTAATATAGTAACATTTGTGTACAACCTATAGAAATCGCTATTTTTGCATATTTTTAGTTATCTCAGGGTCCTTCAGACCTTTCCTTATAAGGCTGGGATGAGGGGCCTCAGCTTGGTTTTATTGCAGGAAAGAATGTGTTCTGGCATACCAGCCCGGTTGGTTTCTTTGAATTATTCAAACCGTGCTATCATTTGTATTTCTTCCTTAGCCTTTCTGGCTACAAAGTCATATTTATAATTTCTTTCTAATTCTACCTTCCCAACAGCATCCTTTAATTTCTGAAAATTAAATTCATTTTGCTCAGTCTATTTCAACTTATCAGTGTTTAACCTTTCATACAGAAATTTTACTTTTTCACTAAATCCTTTAATTCATTGTCTGCAATATCTCAGGAGCCCCAAAAATTGTCTTATCTGTCTTTTTTGTTTTTGGGGCAGGGAGTGCAAGAATCCCTGCTACTCTCTCAGGGTCTAATTTCTTTTTCCCTTGAGATATCCAATGACCAAGGTATTTTACTTCGGGCTCTGTGAATTGCAATTTGGATTTAGATACTTTTAACCCCTTCCGTCTCAAGAAATTCAGTAAAGAAATCGTGCTTTTCTTCACCTTTTCTTCCGTCGTTCCGGCAATTAACAAGTCATCTACATATTGTAACAATTTTGTCCCCTCCTCTGGAATGAATTGGGTGAGTAGTTGTTCCAGAGCTTGTCTGAACAGATTTGGGGATTCTACAAACCCCTGCGGGAGGACCGTCCACCTCAGCTGTTGCTTTCGGTTTGTGTCCGGGTCCTCCCACTGAAAGGCGAAGAAATTTTTACTCTTTTCATCTAGAGGGCAAGTCCAAAAGCATCTTTTAAATCGATTACACTATACCATACATCTTTAGGTGAGAGCCTGTTCAGTAAAGTGTAAGGACTGGCCACCACCAGGAATCTGGTTCGGGTTCTAACATTTACAGCTCTGAGGTCCTGAACCAATCGTAAACTGCTATCTGTTTTTCTTACAGCCAGGATGGGGGTGTTATGCTGAGACATACAGGGTTTCAGGGTACCCCTTTAAGGAGGTCGGCAATTACTTGTTTTAATCCCCTTCTCCCTTCCATCGGGATGGAGTATTGCTTGATCCTTATAGGGTCTTCAGGGTCCTCGATTTCTATTTTAATAGGCTTGATATCTAATTTCTCTATTTCTCCTTTTGAGTGCCACACTCTAGGGTTAATTTCTTCTTCGTCTTTGGGAGTCAGTTTGAATATTTTTACTACTAATTCAGAGTTTTTAACAACAATATTAATTCTTAATGCAACAATCATATCTCTTCTTAATGAATTATAATCTGCTTTTTCTACAAGCAATAAATTTCTTAAACAAATTTTATTTTCCGATTCTATTTCTACATTCTCTATTACAGATACTTTGAAAGGATCCCCCTTGATTCTAATTACAAAAACTTTTTCCTTGCTTGTCACACACCCCTCTGGCAATTTCTGCAGAGTACCTCTCTCTGTTCTAGTGTCCACTAAAAAGCTTACTTCCTGCCATTGGGGACTCACTTTTAATTTTATCAAGGGCTCCTTGGATGTTCTTGTCTCCAAATTAAAGAGCCTCTGACAGCCCTAATCTTCTTGAAAAATCTTTTCATTTTTTTTTTTTTTATTCTTTGCCTGCAATCCTGCTGAATGTGTCTTACTTTCTTACAGTAGTAACATTCGGGGACCTCTCTCCGTGGGGTAGGGGCTGCCTTGTGAGTGCTTTTCTGTTTTCTAGGTAGTATTTTAAACTTACCTTGTGTTTGTTCTTGGTTTTGGACTTCTTTGACCGCAGCTACCAAAACCTTAGCTTACAGTCTCTGTTTTTCATCCTCCCTTCTCATATATACTTTTTGAGCTTCCCTCAGAAGCTCTTGGAGGCTTTTATCTTGTTACCTGTCAATATTTTCTAATTTCCTCCTAATGTTTTCCCAGGATTTGGCAACAAATTGTGTTTTTAGTAAGACTTCCCCCACGGGAGAGTTCGGGTCAGTTCCAGAGTAGATCTGAAAACTTCGCCACAACCTCTCTACCCATTCCGTGGGCGATTCCTCCTTCCCTTGGCATTCCCCGAACACTTTACTAATGTTTTGACCTCGGGGAACTGCCTCTCTTATTCCCTGAACAATCATGTTTCTTAAATCCACCATGCTCTGCCTGCCCTCCTCCCTGGGCATTCCAGCTCGGGCTCACGCTAGGCCATTTCTGGTCACCTGGTGTCCCCTGTGGACTGCGTCGGTCCCAGTCTCTGATACCGGCTTGTTTAATCATTTCTCTTTCCTCTTGATTAAACAGGCGATCTCAGGATGGTCATAAGATCATCGTATGTGTAAATACTACTTCCTAAAAAGTTATCCAGCTTTTCAGCCACACCAAAGGATCGTCTAACAATCGCCCCATCTCCTTTTTAAACGCTAGCACATCCCCGGAGTTAAGAGGAACATTCACAAATCCAATCACTCCCGGGGCTGTCGGTACTTCCCTGAGAGGGAACGACCGGTGCTCATTCTCACTACTCTCTCCCCCCTCCTCGCCCATCATTTTTGCTTTCAAACGAGTTCTACTTGCAGGAGGGGAACTGAGGTTTGTGGGGGTTTTCTCTTTTGTTGATTGTGGGAACTCCCCTGCCACCCGGTTACCGGTAGGGACCCCTTCAGTTAAGTGTGAGGGTCCCGGCTGTGGCGGCCGGACCGGCAAGGACGGATAGAGCTGTCCCCAGCCTTGTGCCGGAGAAACCTCTGAGGAGACTCCTGTGGCTGCAGTGTTTGCAGGCTGGGAAAGGGGAAGGGCTGCCAGCATCGCTGCCAGCACCGAGTCTCCCGCTTGAGACACATGCATCTCAGTGGGTTGGTCTCGGGGGCCCGAAGGTGCTGAAGGCACCACTTGATCTGGGGACGACGGCCCAGCCAGTCCATGGTACGGGGGAGGTAAGTGGTCAAGGGGTTCCTAGGATTCAGTTTTCGACTCACGTTTTTGTTTTTGTTTCATTGGGAACAGCCCTACCCTGGCGTTTAACCAGAGCTTAGCATATTCCCTCTCCTCGGGGTCCGAGGGGTCCTTGTTCTCCACATAGGAGAACAACTTATTACAGGTTTATTTTTTCAGATGTGCCTAACACTGGCTAAGTAAGGTGACTTCTCAACTCCTGTCTTCCCCAAACTTCTATACAATAATGTATTAATTTTTCTTTCGATTTCCCTTTCCTCAGGGGACAATCTTCCCAGTGTTTTAACATTTACTTCAAGGGACTTTCCAGCGGGATGTCTGGTGATCTCTCTCCTCCGGATTGGAGGGATTTTTCCCTGTGCTCTTTCTTTGTAGCTTACTTTTTCTCTGCTCTATACTTCGCAAATATACTCGTTACACGTCCACCTTTCAAATGTGCCCACCACAGGCTAAGTGAGGTGGTTTCTCAGTTCTTGCCCTCCCCAGACTTCGGCACAATACCAGATCATTTTTGCCTTAGATTTCTTTTTTCTCTCAGAGCAATTTTCCCAATATTTTAACATCCATCCCAAGGGACTTTCCGGTGGGATGTCTAGTGATCCCTTCTCTCTCTCAGAGGGACCCTTTTCATTACTCTTTTTCTGCATCTTACTTTTTCTTTGTCCCATATTGAAAAATATCTTACCTTTCTTGCGTTGTGTTCGTTCCGCCTTTACCAGATGAATCAAAGTCTTTGCTAATACTCACCTCGCAGTTAGCTGTACTGGAGTCTCTTGTATTCAGCACTTCGATTCTCTCTTGGACCTTTGCCTAGGTCCGTTGACTGAAAGGGTTTACTAATTCCCGAGCTCGACAGGACGTCCTCTTCCCCTTTCAGCCTCCTGTGATCGGTTCCCCAGGACCTCCTTCGTCCCAGGTTTTTACAATCGTGTAAAGAGAGAACTTTTTCACCCCGAATCGCTTCCTTCTCGGCCGGCCAATTCCCTCGCGGGAGGATGGAACCGCGACCTTGAAGTCCGCACTCGCTTCGTGATCAGATCACGTCTCACACAATCGCCCAATCATCAGCTCAACCTCACAGTACTTACAGCTATTTTCCTGCGAGGGTGTCTTCGTGCACAGATGACTTTTTACGAGCTACCAAGCCGCGGCTTTCTCGAAGGCTCCTCGCCTTCCCGAGCTCTCTGGATCCTTTTTCCTTTTTATTGTGGTTTTTACCTTAGCCTAAATTTGGTTTGGATGTCGGAATGAGCTGCGGAGATTCTCGACTCACCAGGCCGCTAAAATCAGCGGGGGTACCCGTCCTGGGTAGCGAGATTCTCCTGCAATTTCTCCGATCCGAGTCACGGCACCAATCTGTTATAAATGCAAAGGCAATTTCGGGTTATATAAAAGAGAAAATTTATTATCAAACAATAATAAATTCGAACAAAGAGAAAAAAAAAACACAATAAAATAAGCAGCGCAGCGCTGGGTGGACAGGGTCTATACGCAAGGTATAGATGCTCCCAAATCCACGCCTGAGAGTCCTTTGGCCTGGGTTTTTATAGGAAGTTTGTGTCCCGAGGCCAAATTCCAAGCAGGCACCCTTTGCTAAGAGGTTCTTGATTGTTCGAAGAATAGATTTCCTGGCACTGGAGAATAGAGTCAATAGATGTTAGGCAGAGGCTCCTCATATGTAAAGAGGTCCAGGATGTCTTTTTGATATCATTTTGGTCCGGGCCATTAGGGTGGAGTGGTGGCACCCATCCTGGAGCCGATGGCTATCTCGGCTGGCTCCTCTTCCTTTGTCTAGTTTCTCCATTTCTCCAGCACAGGTGGTCAGGGCGGAGATGCTCAGGCTCGGCGATATCTCGTCCGGGCCCGTTCCTTTGTTTGTTCGATGGCCCGTGTCCTGCCCATTCTTTCGGCGCTGATGTGCCTGCTTGCGATTGTTATCTGGGTGCTTGGCTGCAATCTGTTGCTTTGGAAGAGAAATCCTGCCTCGACCTGGAGGAGGATTTCTCATGCCATATTTTCATCATTTACAATTACATATACTTTATTTAAACCTTTTCTTTCGAATTTTTATTCATCCAATTCTTTATTACAAAGTGGATATTCTTTCTTCACAATTATTTTTTCAATTGCAATATCAATATTTCTTCTACCTTGTCATGGGGTTGAACAATCAAATCTTTTTCACTATTGTTTAACAGACTTACTTCAATTTCTCCTTGATAATCTGCATCAATTCCTCCTCCCGTGACATGAACCCTTTGCAAGGCCAAGCTCCAGTGAGCAGTTATCAAACCAAAGTGTCCTGGAGGAATCTGAATTCTTATTCCTGTATTGTAAACTCTCATTTGCTTCTGATTTCTCCTAATGAATTCCAGTGCATGAAGGTCCAGCCCTGCAGCCTCTGGGGTGGCCCTGGCAGGGGCCATCACAGCCAGAACAATTTCCCAGGCAGTCCAAGTCTCACTGTCCATGGCTGTGTTTGCAAATTGGGTGCAGCTGTGCACACCCAGGGGTTTCCATTTCCCAGTGGGCCCATTGTTAAGGGCATGGAGCCCATCTGGGAGATGGGTTCTCCACCGGGACAGGTTCCCATCTCCTCATTTTATCAACTGCTCTTTTAACAATTGTTCAACCAATCCTGCAGCTTGTAGATAGTGTGTTACATGAAAAACGCAGCAGTCTTAATCACTGTGTTTTTCACAGGAACAGACAAAGCATTCCACATCACAGCATCACCAAACCCTATAAAAATTGCCAGTTTTATCCCTTCCTCCTTTATTCCTTGTATACAGTTCACAAAGTTTACCATTGACATTTGGGTCTTTGCTAGTCCTTTTTTGTAGGGTATTTTAGTGTTACAGTGAGCAGCCAAAGGTAACAAATTGGAATTGTCAGCATTATTTCACATTTTTGATTTTTAGTTATATATATAAATATATATTATTGTGTTGTTATTACTATTATTATTGTTATTGTTATTATTATTTTACTTGGACAAACAAACCTGAGCTAAAGACTAAAACCACTCCACGTGGGAGCATTCCAAAAACAATTGTTCCTTCTGTTGGTGCTGTTAACAAAATCCCTCCTTGTCTTCCCAAACCCTTGAGTTCTTTTCCTTTTTCCATATGCAATGTTTGGATGCATTTTAAGACATCCAGCGGTTCAGCCTCTTTTAACCGACTGCCCCACTGCTCGCACGGTGCTCCGACCTCAGCCCCACTCCAGAGCCAGCGAACTCTGGGGAGAGCTTCCCTTCTGGGAATTACAGATGGGACTGATTCCTTACATTTACATTTTAAAAGTGACATTTTGTTGTGATCTGGCTAGACTTTGCCAGTTTTGTTTCAGCACCAGGCAGAGTCAGCACCAAAGGCACAAACACCACCTGAAGGAATCAGTGTCACTGCAGCTCCAAGCAGCAAAAGATGACAAAAGGAGCAGCTCAGCAATGAATCCAATCATCAGTGCCAAAGATTGCCTGCAGGGATTAACAAAGATCCAGCACCAGTTCCCCTCAGACTTTGCCATCCCCAGATCCACCCATCAGCTGGGGAAGCTGTCACAGCCAAGGGCTGGAGAGCCACTCCAGACACTGGGAATTCCTGCAGGTGCCTCCAGCCACAGGTGAGGCTCCAACCCCGCTGTGAGAGAGGGCCCAGCTTTGATAGTGCTGAATAAACAAACTGACAGCACTTCTGGTGTGGGAACCTCTGGTTTCATCCTCCTCTTGGTTCCCTACAGAAGCCTGGCCAGGGCTCAAGGAGGAACCAAGGGAGTCGACCCTGACCATACACCCCAAACAAGGCCAGATGTCGGATTTCATGGCCTTGTCTGGCTTCTAAACACAGAAAGGTCAATCCATGTTTCATTGATGAGTGGATACATCTATCACAGTGTTCATGACCATGAATATTTCAGTAATGAGCAGATGGACAGGTAACCTTTGGCTGGAAGGTTCATTCAGAGATCACCTTTGGCTCAGGGCCTGTTGTTCAGGCCTCACTCAGGGCCTGTTGTGCAGACCTTGGCACTTCAGAAACGAGGTTTAGTGGGGGGCTTGACACTGCTGGGTGACTGGCTGGACTGGATGAACTCAGAGGTCTTTTCCAGCAGAATGGATTCTATAATACCAGGATTCTATCTGCTGCATTCAGCTAGGTCCATTACTTAGCAGCATTACTTTAGTCCAAAAGCCCCCTCTTGCTCAGCTCTTGTGGCCTGAGGCTTCAGCTCCTTCAGCTCCTGGTGCTGAGCTGCTCAAGCTGAAGGAGACAACTGGGAGAGAAGAATAAGTTCATTCAATTCCTTCTGGGACACAGAGAGGGGAAATGTGAAAACAGGAGCATTGTTTGGTGTGGCCTCCTCTCTGCTCTTCACACCTTTCAGTGCTTTGACCCAGCCAAGAGCTTTCTCCAGGATTCAATGAAGCAGCTGTTCCTGCTCCCAGCTCTGGCTCTTCCCAGTCTCTGACCTTGACTGGTTTTGTCCCTCTTGCTGTGCCCTCTGTTCCCCCAGGGGGCTGCCCCAGACTGAGGGATCAGATGCAGGCACTGCTGCTGCTCCCTCGGGACCAGCCCCAGTTTGGTTGTTGCTGTCAGTGCCAGCAGAAGCCGTGGCTGGAGCAGCGGGTGCTGACAGTGCCCCAAGGCCCGGGGCTGGAGGGGTCCCTGGGCTGGGGCTGGGAGGGAGCTGGCCCTTGTTCTCCCTCTGCCTCCCGCAGAGCTGGGCCGGGCACAAGTGGGGCAGCAGAGCCAACAGGGAGCCTGCGAGTCTCTTGCAGCCGTGCCTGCTCAGAGTTTGGCCTTGGAGCTTCAGGTGGGCAAAGGCAGCTGCTCTGCTCCCTCTGCGTGTGCCCGTGTTCAGCACTGCTGCTCCATCAGTCTGTGCCCAGCAACGGGGAAAAGCCTCAGCCCTGCAGGGCCAGGAGCTGCCGGGCTCTGCCTGAGCAGCTCAGCCAGCGGGAAGGGAGCTGCTCCACACGGGAACCAGGAGCAAAGGACATGCCTTTTCTAGGACATGTTTTCTGTAAAAAAAACCAACAAAAACAACAAAAGCAAGCAAAAAAACCCCCCCCAAAAATATGAAAGATAAAAATTACCCCCAAATGTGTAGTGAAAAATCTTCTATAACACTGGAGTAAGAAAGAGGTAACTGATCTTTTGAAAAAGAGAACTCAGCTTTGATTTTAGTTCCTTAGTTTGTTCACGTGCTAGTGAAAAGGATCCATTAGCTGCCTTCCTTGAGAGATTTTATGGATGTTTTCCAATATTAAGATATTTTACACTGCAGTTAAAGGAATAGAAAATTGAAATACATGTTCTTCATGACTGTGTCTTGAGTGTAAAAATTTGCAGTTTGGAACTTGGACCTAAATGATGAGTTCGGCGGGAGAAATGCAGCACTCAATATGAATGATCAGCAAGTCTCATTTATTGGTAACTCTAAAACCACTTATATAGCATCAATAATTAGGCTCATACAAAGTGTAAAAACAAGCTCATTATTGGATATTTTTATTTAAGGTCAACTCCACCTAATTCCACATTCCTGTGATTGTTCTTCTATGCTGAATTCACATTCTTCTGATCACAGCGTCCTGTTCTCTGTTAACAGTTATCACTAAGACCTTCCTGACCTTGCAACATCTCACACCAACTGTACTCTATTGTCTCATTCTTTCCCAGCTAACTGCTGCATGGGAACATGACCTTTGCTCTCTAGCCATTCCTCTACAATTCCCCTGTTTTCTTTTTGTACTAACAAAACTGTAGAAGTAGCCCTTTTCATCATGTTTTGCAAGCATTGCAGTATGCAAGGAATAAACAGTAACACAATCACAATGATCAATATAACAACAATTGCCATTTGTGCCAAATATTTTAACCATCCTGTGAGACCTAGGGATTGAAACCATTCCTCTAATGGATTTGTTTCCATGGTTAATATTTTCATATTGTTCTGTAGTTGTCGGAGATGAGCATGAATAGACACTGAATGGTCAGAAATATTCATGCAACACATTCCATCAAAGTCTTCACAGCCATGGCCCTGTGCTAATAGTAAAAAATCAATAGCAGCTCTATTCTGCAATACAGCATGCCTAACACTCTTCATTTCCAAAAGCAAATCAGACAAAACCTTTGATGTAATATTAAACTGTTTTCCTGTCCAACATGCCAGTCGTCGTAACTGTGTTAAGGCTTGAGCACTAGATACTCCAGGTGTAAAAAGAGATGACACAATCACTGTAGGACGTTCCCAAAGTTCAACCTGATCCTTGCATTCTGGCCCCAATTGGAACACACTTCTCTTTGTTCGTTACCTGATTCTATTGGCTCCTCATAGTTGCTGTATAGTGGGTGCAAACAATGTCAATTTCCCAAAATAACAAGGCCCTCCATAAATGTTTGCTGGCAGTCCTTGCCATGCACGATGTCCACAGATTAGAAAAATACCAGGTGGTAATTGCAGAGGTGAACTGCTAGAATTTACCTTGTGAGACCAATTGCCACAGTATGCATCATTATTCTGCAAATACAGCAAATTTTGTGGAGAAATATTTGTACCATTTGGCCCATGAGACTTTTTTGCATGATTGTTCCTAGCCCAATTGACAAAAGTTAAACAATAATTGCTAGGGGCTGAGCCTAACAGTCTTAACTCTCGTGGCTCTGACCCGGTAACATTTAAACCTGTAGCAATGTACCAAATTTGAGCACCAATGGGATTTGCTGGGATTAAACCTGTGTCACAAATATTGATCGTGAATCTACCTGATGGAATTTCACATGTTTTGTTTGCTTCCTTGGGCATTTTCCAATTCTTTGTCCATTTTTTAAACATTGTGGCATTGAGTGAATCATTTAAAGGTGCGCCCACTAAACAAGTTCGAAAAGGATCTGAAGGGGTGGCCATTGAAAGGCAAAAATTATCCTGTCTAGTTTGATTAGCCCACGTTACCCACGTATTTTGTCTCTCTTCCATGTCAATCAAAAACCCTTCATTTCCCTTTATCATGGTAAACCACCATAACAACCTGATCAGAGGTAGTCCTTTAAGAACCTTAAAAAGATTGTGGCAGTTCAGCCAGCATCTTGGCTGGATCCCATGTGAGATCTTGCTTCCCTTTTCTGTTACCCCTCTGCCTTGCCCGTCGATTCGGTTGCTTCGAACCACCGGCTGTTCCATCTTCTCAGCAGCAGGGATAACTTTCAGGGAAAGACCCTTTCTCTCGAGACTGCCGTTTTAAGAATTGCTCCCAATTTTTATTTTTTACCCCTGGAATATCACACCTGACCTGTGTAAGTGTTTTATAACAGTGTATTGTGGTTATTTCAATAATATACGGCAAAGGGGTATTAGGATGATAACAATAATTTTCTGGATTTATCACAAAAGCAAAAATCTCTCACCATCTATCAGATCCTTTTCAAATTGTCCTGTTTGCACATCTTCCTGTAATGCAACCTCAGTGAAATTTCTTTCAAAGTTGTAACACTCTGTACAAATCCCTCTTGGGGATCGACCCCACTTAGAATGTGTCCACCACTTTTCTTTACACACCTTACAAATGTAACATACAAAAGGATAACATTCACACTCTGGTACTGTACACAAGATTTGCATGTGAGAGTCCATCAGATCCCGTCTCTATGTTGCTGGCAGAGAGCGAGAAGTATCTGCAGAATTTTCTGGATCAGCTGAAGGTAAATCCCTGGGATCAGCAGGTTTAGTCCATCGGCTCGGCACCCAGACAGGCCCTGTGGGGGTAGACACACAAAGATAACCACGTCCCCAATACAGTACCTTGCTGGGACCTCCCCACAGTCCTGTTTTTGGATCTTTATAGACCAATCGGTTTGCCCTAGCATTTCTTTCTCCTAAACCCACATCCCATTTGTGACTACAAATATGGATAATAGCAAAGGCAGCAGTCCTCAACTTTACTGCTCTTTGAAGCTGCAAAAACAGTTCATATAAACGAGGATTTTTTACTTCCTTTATGTCTGCTTTTTCAATACGTTCACTCACTCCTGCAACATATAAAGAATCAGTTACCACATTAACAGGACCCTTAAACTGCACCAAAACCCAAACAACAGCGACTAATTCCAGAGTTTGTAATGTGTCCTCCTTTTGAGCTGGAATAATGTGATGATTCCATTGTCCTTCTGAATTTTGCCATGTAGCAGCAGCTGTGGGAGATTTCTTTCCAGCATCAGTGAACACCGTTGATGCCCCTGGTAACAGCAAAATGATTGTTTGGGCTTTTCAATCCAATTCTGCTGGCCTATCCATCGTAGTGGTATTTGAGGCACCTCCTCAGTACTGACCACACTGCTGTTGTCAAGCAATGCTTCTTGCAGTGTGGAGCTGTGAATTAAATACCAGTCTAAAGTGCCCTTTTTTATTGGTATCTGAATTACAGCTGGATCTGCACCCATAATTTGTCACAATCGCTTCTACCTTTGTTTTATTAAATCTGCTAAAATTTCAATTTTTTGAATTAAGGTATGTCTCTGTTGTAGTGGTGGTAACAACCACTCTAATACCCATATCTCCCCTGTTTTCTTTTGTTGCTCTGTTAAAGCACCGATGAGATGTTGAGGTCCAAACCATACAGTAAGGTTGATGTCCAAGTCTGGATCTCGCCTACAAACAACACCTGTCTGGAAACCGTCCATTATTTTATTGAGAGCTTCTTGTTGTTCACTGGTGACCTGTATAGGTGCTGTAGGATCGGTACCTTTTAACAAAGGTCATAAGGGTTGTGAAAGTTCATTAGGAATACCCACAACAGGTTTAAGCCATTGTAAATCCCCCAGCAATCGCTGAGCATCATGAACAGTATGAAGTGACATGTTCAATGACAGTTTCTGAGGGGCAACATACTGCTCAGTTAAAGTCCCCCCGAGATATTTCCATGGGGATGACTGCTGTATTTTCTCAGGTGCAACAACCAGTCCATTCTGAAGTAGTTGTGTTTGAATGTCTTTAACTTGTTTATCTGCAAAAGGTTGTGACTGAGCAAAAAGAATATCATCCATATAGTGATAAATAATGGTTGTAGGCCACTGAACACGTAGTGGCTGCAAAGCATTATCAACATAAAGCTGGCACAAGGTAGGAGAATTACGCATACCCTGTGGTAAAACTGTCCATTCAAATCTCTTGTCTGGTTCTGCTCGATTTAATGAAGGCAAGGTAAAAGCAAATCTGCAAGTATTCTGTTCATGCAGTGAGATAGTGAAAAAACAGTCCTCTAAATCAATTATTAACAAGGGCCAATCTCTTGGCAACATTGCAGGATTGGGCAAAACAGATTGCAGCGCCCCCATTGGCTCCATTTGTTCATTTACTGCACGTAAGTCGTGCAGCAATCGATATTTTCCAGATTTCTTTTTTATAACAAAAATAGGGGCATTCCAAGGACTTGTTGGCAACTTTAAATGTCCTTGTTGATATTGTTCCAGCACTAATTGATGAGCTTGCTGCAGACTTTCCCTTTTTAAAGGCCACTGTTCAACCCATACTGGTTCCTGAATTATCCATTTAAGTGGGAGTGGGAAAGTCCAAACAATGGCCTCTACTCTAAACGGTGCTCATTGGTCAAAATAACACCAAGTTGTGACAAAATATCTCGCCCTATTAGACACTGGACCTTGTCTGGTAATGGAACAATTGACAAAACAGAATTGATGACCTTCCCATCTAATTGAGTCTGGATTTGAGGAGACCTTTTTGCCAAAGTTAAGCCTCCCACCCCTGTAACAGTAACCATACTGGACAACAAAGGCCATTCCTGGGGCCAATACTGTGGAGCAACAATACTTGAGTCTGTCCCAGTATCCAATAGTCCTTCTAATTGGTGGGATTCTCCGTTATAATTGGGAACAACTTTTCGCTTGGGTCGAGTGTTTAAGCCCAGGGTAAGCAATGTAAGTCCTCCTGTAGAACCAAATCCACCTGTACCCTGTAATTGATTTTTCAATGGTGTCAATTGATGGGTATATTGTGGTAGTGGCACCAGTTGTGCAATTTACTGTCCCTTATCAATTCTGGCTGGTGGTGCCAGTGTATATGCCATGATATATATTTCACCAGAATAGTCCACATCAATTACTCCAGGTAAAATAAACAATCCCATTAGACTAGCAGATGAACGTCCCAACACTATTGCACCCACAGCTTTTCCATTTATTATCACTGGTCCCATAATTCCCGTGGGAATCTTGTAGGGCTGAGATGTCAATAAATCCACAGTCACTGAGGCTGCCAGGTCCAGGCCGAGGCTCCCTGCTGTGGCAGGCTGGAGGGAAGTTGCACTGATGTTCCGGCAGCTGCTCTTTGTGTCCTGGCGCGGTGGCTTCTCGCGCTGACCTTCCCGTTTCCCGATCTCCGGCGGCAAACACTATCAGTGTGGGTATTGGAGCGACACTGATTGCACCAAACAGATGGTACAGTACATTCCTTCCGAATATGTCCAAGGTTGCCACAGCAAAAACATTTGAATCGGGAGGCTGGAATCCTGTCATTGTTGGTTGTAGCTGCTTGTAGGGGTGCAAGAGCTGCTAAAACCTGACTCTGATTTGATGCTAGTTCTTTAATTGCCTGGGCTAACATTGCCTGGGAGCCCACCGGTATATTAGACATCCTCTCTAATGCCTCCTCAATAGTCCAATTAGCATTTAGGGAATTTAAAACTGACCTGGTTGCTGGATTACAATTCTGTAATGCACATTGTTTTAATAATGCTCCCCTCATATATTCAGGAACACCTGCCCTCTCTATAGCTGCAGCCGCTTTATCAATTAATTCTCCAAATGGCTCATCTCGCCCTTGTTTAATACCCATATAAGATGGAATACCTCCTGGCTCCTTAATCCGATCAAATGCAGCTCGTGCCAACCGCATTCCTTCTCTCAACTTATCTGGCCCCAAAATAGCTTGTGCTTCCACTTGACTCTATGCTCCTAATCCCGTAAGTTCTTCCAAAGTTAGCCCATGCAGTGGATCACCTGCCTGTCTTTGCACATTTACACTTTCTTGGCAATAAGCTTGCCAGTGTGCATGAAACAACAACTGCTGATGCTGACTAAGAATCAATTTCATAATACTCCTACAATCTGCAGGCAACAAAATCTGTGTACCCCACAAATAATCAATCATCTGTCTAACCGGTTCACTGGTCACTCCAAACTGACTGACTGTAGATCGCAACTGTGATAACCATTTCCAATCTAAAGCTGTAATTTGAGCTTGTATTCCTCCCCCTTGCATCGGTGCAAAGGTTACAGGACATGCTACTTCCAATACAACATCTGCTATTTCCTGATCTCCTTCTTGCAAAATATTCCGTGCCAATGTAGCCCATGTCTCCCTTTTTTCCTGTGCAAGAGCCTCACCTAACTCACGCCCTACCCCAGGGACAGATTTATTTCCCATAGGGGAGGATGGTAACGGTGCCGAAGGCTCCGTTCCAGAATCAAGGTTAGTAGGTGAAGGAATTGGAGATGGCACAAAAGGATTAGCAGCTGCAGCAGAGGACAGTGACTGTGTGGGGGGGGTCAAGATTACTGTGTTCGTGGCGGGTGGCAATGGACACTCATTAATTCCCTCCAATAATCTATTTTTTGACATAGCTGCAGATGCTTTTGTGGCAGCTGCCTGTTCAGCCTGATACTGCAAAAGAACATTATGAACTGTCCGCCACAGTTTTCCCAATTTTTTAGCAGTTTTATCATCATCTAAAGTAGCTTCCCACAATTTATCTCCAAATTTTCGCCACTCATTTAATTCATGGACTGTATGGGGATTCTGAAAACAACCCTGAGCATACCCATAAGCAAGAAGTCGAGGGAGCTCTTTGCGCAAATCAAAGTCTTTAACCTGTCGCTTTTCTAAATAGCAGGTAAATAAATCATATGCTGCTTGCCTTTCCATCTTACCGTCAGCGCTGTTGCAGCCCCTACAAGGTTTCGGCAGCACGTTACGGCAGGACTCTCCTCTGAGGTCGCCTGGGGCGCGGCACCGTTGCTGTGTGATCAGGACTCTCCTGTGAGGTTGCCTGGAACGCGGCACAGCTGTTGCGTTTCACCGTCCTTGCTGCAGAGGACCCATCCCCTGACACCAACTCCCTTGGCCGACTCCAGCTCCTTTTTAAGGTCCCAAAGGTCCCAAATGTCCCAAAGGTCCCAAAGGTCCCAAAGGTCCCAGAGGTCCCAAAGGTCACAAAGGTCCCAAAGGTCCCAAAGGTCCCAAAGGTCCCTGCTGTTCAGGCGCCATTTGATGAGTTCGGCGGGAGAAATGCAGCACTCAATATGAATGATCAGCAAGTCTCATTTATTGGCAACTCTAAAACCACTTATATAGCATCAATAATTAGGCTCATACATAGTGCAAAAGCAAGCTCATTCTTGGATATTTCATTTAAGCTTGACTCCACCTAGTCCCACATTCTTGTGGTCTCTCATCTGTGCTGAATTCTCATTCTTCTGATCACAGTGTCCTGTTCTCAGTTCACAGTTATCACCAAGGTCTTTCTGACCTTCCAACATCTCAAACCAACGGTACTCTATTGTTATTTAATTCTTTCTCAGCTAATTGCTGCATGGGAACATGACCTTTGCTAGCTAGCCATTGCTCTATACATGGCCAATCACAGAACACGGAGTTCATCTGATTGAGGTGAAATTCCATTCACTGGAGACAAAGTCAAATTGCCTCTTATTTGCTCAGCACTACAAATCCATTTGAAGCTGGTTGCCAAGACTTGCTGCAAGTTCTGAGTGATGGGATAAAGCCCTGCAATGGCACCATGAAATGGGAGAGCTGGAGAGAAATCTCAAAGAATGGCATTTCCAAGCATTTTCAGGCGCTGATGTTCTGCTGCTGGCTTGGTGCTGTCCAAGGGGCTGATTGGAATGGTTTTAGAGGAGCTACTCTGGGCAGTGAAATGCACCTCAGGCAGAAAATGCATCTCTGGTGTCTGCAAGTGCCTTTATCTCCCATCATGTTCCTCAGCACTGAAATCCTGCAAGGACTGAGTGAATCTGAGGCTTTGGGAATGCCCAAGAGTGAGAGATTTTGGTGAGATTTGACTCAGGAGATGGAAGCAGCAGCAGCAGAAGGTGCTGTAATCTTCATCCTTGTGTTCTCCTGCATGCTGATGCATCATGAAGGAGGCAGGGATTCCATCAAGTACCTTCTGTATCTCCTGTGGCAAATTCTTTCATTTCTCAGAGTTTCAGGCATGTGTTGTGTGGCTGTGCTGCACCCCAGGGCCAGGCTCTGCCTCTCTTGGCTCTGGCTGCTGCTTCCAAGCTGTCCTCTGTGATTTGGATTTGCAAGCCACCTCTCTGACCAGCTTCCACTTTGCTTGAAAAATTCAGCACCATGTTGGCGGCTGAACAAGTCCCAGAGCTGGGGAGAAGGATTTGAGATGCAATTTGCATCCCAGAGTTGTTACAGTGGGGAAAATGTCGCATCCCTCCTGTGCCTGGAGCTGCTAATCTTGTTGCAAATATTGAAAACCTCTTCAGCTTCTCTCATTCTACCTAAATTTGATGACTGCTTTGATTTCACACCTCATTCATGCAGGTTTTTCCTCTGTCCTTGGATAGAATTGTCACGCCTGAGAAATTTTGTTGAGCCTTGGGACAGCTCCCATCATCTATCCCTGCTCCTAATGCTGCTTTGAATTCTCTTGGGAATGTGAGCATGAGGGAAACTGGGGGGACTTTAGTGAGAGGAAAAGTGAGGCACAGAGGCTGAAGTACAAATGCAGAGTCTGCAGGGTCAGCACAGTCTGCAGTGTTGTGGGGATTTGGGCCATGCAAACAGATGTTTCTTCTCTGGGAATGGCTGATTCCTTCTGTGTGTCTCCTCCAGAAATTGCTGTGCACCAGGGCTGGTGCTGGAGCTGCAGCAGCACAAAGTTGCCAGGGAGCCGTGTGGGAGCCAGTGGGAATCATTTCTGTTATAAATACACTAAAAAAGGATATATAAGAAAAGGTTTTTATTAATTATAGCAAGCCAGCAATAAGCAAAGTCGGCGCCGGGCGGCAGGGAGGAGGAGGAGAAACCTCTTCCCACAGAGCTGCCGCGCTTCCCGCTTCTGTGTTTGTCCTTTTTATTCGTTTCGGCCTCCTGGTGATGTGGCTTTCCTGCGGCGTTTCTGAGCATGCGTCTCTGGTCATTAGATGATCTTTCTCTCCCCTCTTGTGGTCGTAGAAGGGAGGCTTCAAGTCTTCCTCACTCCTGTTCCATTGACCTTTTCTCACTGTTTCTCTCTCCAAGTTTATCTTGTCCTAGTGTTCCAGGAATTTCTGCTAGGCTGTTATTAATTATGCCAACTTCAGCGAGATAGTGGCCTTCAAACCCCTTTCTCAACTTTATATCTAAAGTACAATTTCACAAAGCATTCTATCATATCTATATATTTAGGTGAACAAAAGAGTTTCTATCTATCACAATTTTTTTGCTGCTTTGGATGAAAAGTTGTGACATGAATCTCAGTGTCAGGGAGGTGCCACGTTCATGCTGCTGCAGTGCCCACACACTGTGTCTGGAGACAGCTCAGGAGAAAAGGAAGAAAAGCCAGCATGAAATCCCATGTGCTACTGAACTCTATCAGAAAGTGCTTGGAGTGAAGTGTGTGAAGTGACTGGGGAGAGCTGGATAGAAGGGACAGCTCTGAGAAGTGTGTGGCACATCACTGACATCCTTGCAGTGATCTTTGCACAGAGATGAAAAAGTATCAGTTTGCATGGCCTGAATCTCAGGATTCTCTGGGTCTGGAAATTCTGCGTGTTGCACAAGCTGTGCTGAGCTCATCTGGCTCTGAAATATCTGAAATATCATCTCTGTACCTTAGGCAGGAAGAGCATCAGAGTTGTGAAGAGATGAATAAAAATCAGTCGTAACCCAGAAGCAAACCTTGGCAATAGACATGTGTGGCAGGTGAGGAGACTGAAAGCTTTCATTCTTGTCCTGGGAGAATGAATTCAGCAATAAAAAATCCTGTCTCTTGGCATTAAAATACTTTAGTTTCAGCTCTGCCCGAGCCCATCAATGTCCCTGTGTGGTTGGGGGTTGTTCTCCCCCTGTAGCTCTCTGCAGGTTTGTGCTAATTCAAGATGTTCTGGCAGGTTCCAATGTTTTGGTGCCCGAGCAGGGAGTGCAGAACAGGGATTACAAGTGCTGACATTTGCTGTGCTAGAAAATCCAAGGGACAAATTTGTGCCAATTAAGGTCTCCCCTTTAACTAGGAGGAACAATTGATGTTGTGCTTGTAGCAGAGTGTGGTGAGAGAGGGGGTTTCCAAAGGAAATCTTGGTGCATGTGGGCCAGAGGCCCCTGTGCTGAGGCTCCCTCCAGGCTGGCTCCAGCCCCTCAGGGTGCCCAGGAAGCAGGCTGCCCGCAGCCCAGTGCAGCCTCCTTAGCCCTGGGGCTAGCCAGGGAAGAGCCATGGATGAGGCTGAGCCCTGCTCCCATGTGGGATGCCATGGGACAGGGCCCACTGGGATTTGCCCCTCCAGCTACCAAGTGTGTGCAGAGAAACTGCAAGGAGAGGGTGAGCTCTGTCAGTGGGACCCCCTGTGCACAGGGAGCCCACTCCTGGGGTGGCTGTGCCAGCTCCCGCAGGGACATCCAGCCCTGGGAACCTGGAGCGAGTGGAAAGCACAACTTTGCAAATGTGCCCAAAGCAAATGCAAAGAGAACTGGGGTGTGAAAAACAAAGAATGTTTATTTGTAGAAGAAAAGGAACAAGAATGAACTACACAACATATTTACATTGTCAGAATATTGGTAGCAACAACAACAACAAACTATAGAACCTATTTACCTAAGAACATATCTAGCAAAACTACATGAAACGTATTTACAGAACACTTAAGCAAACCCTAAAACATCTATCATGAACACAACAACTGTAAAACGTATATACAGCAGGGTGGCATCTGTGTCCGGGGTGTGCCTCAGTCCTGGAAGAAAAACAAGTAGCACGGTCAGTGCAGTCAGGCATGGAGGGGTGTTCCACGTGCTGCCAGGCTGGGACACTGGCACAGTGGGACTCTGCTGCCAGAAGTGAGCCCGGCTGGGGCTGGGGGCTGTGGCCCAGGCACGGGAACAGGGCTTGTGTGGCCCAAAGCAAGCCCAGGCCAGGCCAGGGATGGCCAGCAGAATCCAGTGCATGGGCTAGCGTGTCCCTGAGCAGGGAGTGCCCAGCCCAGCCCCAGGCTGGCAGCAGGGGACCCACTCTGCCTGTGGGGAGCACCTGCCTGTTCTGCTGCTGGCATCGGTCTTCATCCCAACACCATGTCCTCCTCCTCGTCTTCCATATCAATATCCATCTCCTCAATACTGTCTTCCACGTCCACCTCCATTTCTTCCTCTGTCTCATCCACATCCATCTCTTCCTCTCCTGTCTTCTCTCCATCCACTTCCATTTTCTCGTCCGTATCCATCTGTGTATCCACCTCCATCTCCTCCTCTGTGTCTGTGCCAGCCTGCAGAGGTAGCAAAATCTCCCAGTGGGGTCCCTTTCCCACACTATCCCACACAGCTCCAGCCCAGCCAGGCAGCTGCGGGGTGTCCACCTCCGTGGAATAGTACCATACCTTCTTTGGAGCAAATGCAGACATCCTGCAGGGATGGAGAGCAAAATGCACTCAACGGGGAGCTTTTGGGACTGCTGGGGGTATGAGGGAGCAGGTGACAACAAGGTGACAGGGGTAGGCCTGGAGCAGGGTGAAGAGCGTGCTGACACAAGGAGCCAAGGGTTGTGTTGTGGCCGTTGCTGGATGCTGGAAGTTCTAGCTGGAGCGTGCACTGTGACATCAGTGCCAGGAGCCCAGGCCCAGGCTGAAGTGGACAAGGGAGATGCTAGAATGATGGAATCCCTGGGTGCTTGGGCTTGGAAGGGACCCTAAAGACCATCTTGTTCCAAGCTGAGCAATCTTCCCCCAGAACAGGTTGCTCAGAGCCCTGCTCCCAGCTGGCCTTGGATGTTGCCAAGGATGGAGCATCCCCAGCCTCTGTGCCCAGCCTGGGCCAGTGGCCCAGCAGCCTGAGTGGAAAAGAGCAGCTGCATTAGATCCAACTTCAATCTCACTCCTGCAGTTGAAAGCCTTCTCCTCTCTGTGCCCATCTTTCCTAGAGCTGCAGGGAGGCCTCCCCAGCCCCTTCTCTTTCCAGGCTGAGCATCCCCAGCCCCACATGGACAGCACTCAGATCCGTGGGGGTCGAGGCTAAAGGGTGGCAAACGGCATCAGGAAGTGAGAGATGGAAGCTCTTGGAGATGGAAGGTTTGCCTCTAAATGGAGAAAAGAAATGAAAGTGGAGGGGAAAATGGTGTGTCTCTGGCTCTGTTCTAACTGGGGAAGATTTTCTTTTCCTCTTTTCTGTTGTGCTGATCGATGTATTGTTGTTCGAAAGGAGGTTTGGCAAAATATTCATTGTCTTCTCCATTAATAAAAAAATCCCACCAAATTCCAGCAAAATCTGACAAAATTCCCACAAAAATCCCAGAAAATGGCACAAAAATTCCACAAAATTCCCTAAACTTTGTTTAAATCTCACAAATTGCCGAAAAAATCCACGAAATTGCAGAAGAATTCCACAAAAAGTACTGGAAAAACCCGATAATGCTTTAATTTTTCTTTAAATCTCACAAAATTCTTGAAAAAATGCACAAAATTCCACAAAAAACCCAACAAAATTCCCTAAATCTCTTCAAATTCCCACAACATCCAACAAATTCCCTCAAAATTCTTGAAATCTCCTCAAAATCCCACTAAATTTCAGAAAATTCCACAAAATTCCTGAAAACTTTGAAAAATTCCACAAATAGTCCATAAAATGCACCCTACAAAAAACCTTAACTAAATTCTGTAAATTATCTCAAAGTCCAACAAAATTCCAGAAAAACTCCACAAAATTCCCTAAACCACCTCAAAATCCCACAAAATTCCACAAAACTTCCACAAAATTCTTAAATCTCTGCAATATCCCACAAAATTCCAGAAAAAATACACAAAATTCCAGAAAAATCCCACAAAATTTCCTACATTTTCTCAAAATCCCACGTCTGATGGACCGACATTTCAAAAAACAAAGACCTAAGGAAGTTGAAGCTGCTGGAGGCCGAGAGGAGTTTTTCTCCTGGCCCATAAGAGGCCATTGCTGAGAAGTGCCAGCAGTTTTGCCCATTGCAAAGTGCCATCAAGCTGGGAACAGCACTTGAAGCCCTAAGGCCGGCAATTTCTCTTGGCTCTCTTTGCTTTGCGCCTTTTGAAGAGGTAGCAGGGCTCGGCTTCAGCCTCCTTCCCCCCAGGCCAGCCAAGGCCACGGGAGGGGAGCGGGGCTGGCCGCAGCTCTGCGCTTCCCGGGGAGGATGGAGACTGGCAAGTGCCAGGAGCCCCTTCTCAGAGGCTTGGCTGGGCCTTGCACAGCGGGGCTGCCGGGCCAGGCCGCTCCCTGCCTGGCCTGCACTTTGTGCCGCTGCTCAGTTTCACCACAGGCTGCCACTAAAGGCAGGGAAAGATAGCAGCTTGCAGCTTTGTGCTCAGATAATGGCCACACTCCCCACAGCAGCCATGGGGAAAAATCATCTGTGTTCCTGAATGCCAACAATTTCATCCAATTTTACTGGAATTTTGTGGGATTCTCTGGAATTCTGTGGGATTTTGAGGAGGGTTGAAGAATTTTGACTGACTTTTCTTAGATTTTGTGGAAATTTGTTGAGATTTTGCGAGATGTTTCTGGAATTTGTTTGATGTTTTCTGAAATTTTGTAGGATATTGAGTAGATTTTGTGGGATATTTATGGAATTTTGTGGAAATTTCTGTGGGATTTCTGGGATTTTGAGGAGACTTGAAAAATTTTGAGGGAATTTTCTTAGATTTGTGGAAATTTGTGGACATTTTGTGGAATTTTGATAAGAATTAGTGAATTTTGAGGGATTTTTCTGAAATTCTCAGGGATTTTGAAAAAATTGGAAAAATTTTGAGGGATGTTTCTTAGATTTTGGGGGAATTGGTGGAGATTTTGTGAGATGTTTCTGGACTTTTTGAGATTTTAAGAAAATTTTAAAAATTCTGTGGTATGTTTCTGGAATTTTGTGGGATTTGTGAAGAGACTTGAAGAATTTTGTGAGACTTTTCTTAGATTTAGTGAGAATTTCTGGGGATTTTGTGGGATTTTTCTGGAATTTTGTGGGATTGTGAGGAAATTTGAAAAAAATTTTGAGGTATTTTTCTTAGATTTTGAGGAATTTTTTGTGGATTTTGTGGGATGTTTATGGAATTTGGTAGAATTTTGAGGGAATTGGAGATTTTGTGAGATGTTTCTGGAATTTTTGGTATTTTAAGAAAATTTTAAGAATTCTGTGGTATGTTTCTGGAATTTTGTGGGATTTTTTTGGAATTTTGTGAAATTTTCTGGAATTTTGTAGGATTTTGAGGAAATTTGAAGAATTTGGAGGGATTTTTCTTAGATTTTGAGGGAATTGGTGGAGATTTTGTGAGATTTATGGAGATTCAGTTTGATGTTTTAGGAATTTTGTGGGATATTGAGTAGATTTTGTGGGATATTTTCAGAATTTTGTGAGATTTTTGTGGGATTTGTGGCATTTTGAGGAGACTTGAAGAATTTTGAGCAATTTTTCTTAGATTTTGCGGAAATCTGTGGGATTTTTCTGGAATTTTGTGGGGCTTTTAAAGAATTTTGTGGAATTTTGAGGAGACTTGAAAAATTTTGAAGGACTTTTCTTAGATTTTCTGGGAGTTGGTTTAGATTTTTCGGGATGTCTCTGGAATTTGGTAGGGTTTTGAGAAGATTTAGGGCATTTTGTGGGAATTTGAGGAGATTTTCTTGTATATTTCAGGAATTTTGTGAAATAATGAGAAGATTTAGTGAATTTTGTGGGATTTTTCTTGAATTTGGTGGTCATTTGAGGACATTTTGTGGGATATTTCTGGAGTTCCGTAAGGTTTTGAGAAGATTTAGTAAATTTTGTGGGATTTTCCTGGAATTTTGTGGGGCTTTTTAAGAATTTTGTGAGGTTTTGAGGAGACTTGAAGCATTCTGAGGGATTTTTATAGAATTTTGTGGAAATGTGTGGAGATTTTGTGGGATATTTCTGGAATTTGGTAGAATTTTGAGAAGATTTAGGGAATATTGTGGGATGTTTCTGGAATTTGGGGGATATTGAGAAAATTTTAAAAATTTTGTGGGATGGTTTTTGAATTTTTGTGGAGATTTGTGTAGATTTTGTGGGAAGTTTCTGGAATTTGGTAGTGTTGTGAGAAAATTTAGGGAATTTTATGGGATTTTTCTGGAATTTAGTGGGGATTTTAAGGAATTTTGTGGGATTTAGAGGAGACTAGAAGAATTTTGAGGGATTTCTCTGAAATTTTATAGGAATTGGTGGAGATTTTGTGAGATGTTTCTAAAATTTGAAAGGTATTTAGAAAATTTAGGGAATTTTGTGGGATTTACCGGGAATTTTGCGGGGCTTTTCAAGAATTTTGTGGGATTTAGAGGAAATGAAGAATTTTGAGAGATTTTTCTGGAATTTTGTGGAAATTTGTGGAGATTTTGTGGGATGTTTCAGGAATCTGGTAGGGTTTTGAGAAAATTTAGGGAATTTTATGGGATTTTTCTGTAATTTTCTGTGGCTTTTCAAGAATTTATTTGATTTTTCCATAATTTTGTGGACATTTGTGGACATTTTGTGGGATGTTGCTGGAATTTGGTAGGATTTCGACAAGACTTAGTAAATTTTTTGTGATGTTTCAGGAATTTTTTGGGATATTGAGATTTAGGGAAATTTGTGGGATTTTTCTGTTCGATTTTGTGGGAATTGGTGGACATTTTATGAGATGTTGCTGGAATTTTGTGGTATATTGAGGAGATGTGAGGAAATTTGTGGGATTTTTTCCATAATTGTGTGGACATTTTTGGACATTTTGTGGGACGTTGCTGGAATTTGGAAGGGTTTTGAGAAGATTTAGGGAATTTTGAGGGATTTTTCTGGATTTTTGTGTGGCTTTTCAAGAATTTTGAGGGATTTTTCTTAGATTTTGTGAAAATTGGTGGAATTTTTGTGAGATGTTTCTAGAATTTTGAGCGATATTGAAAAGATTTAGGGAAATTTGTGGGATTTTTCCAAAATTGTGTGGACATTTGTGGACGTTTGTGGACATTTTGTGGGATGTTGCTGGAATTCGGCAGGGTTTTGAGAAGATTTAGGGAATTTTGTGGGATATTTTTTGTACTTTTGTGGGTCTTTTTAAGAATTTTGAGGGTTATTGTGGAAATTTGTGGACATTTTGTGAAAAATTGCAGGAATTTGGTAGGGTTTTGAGAAGATTTCCGGAATTTTGTGCTATTTTTTTAGAATGTTGTGGAATTTTCAGGAATCCTGTGGGATTTTGAGGAGATTTGAAGAATTTGAGGGATTCTTCTTAGTTTTTGTGGAAATTGGTGGAGATTTTCTGGGATGTTTGTAGAATTTTGTGGATTTTTGTGGAATTTTGTGGGATTTTGATGAGACATTGACATGGTTTTAAAGCTGAAATTAAATAACTACTAGAAAATGTAGTTACTTTCTGCTGTGAGATAGGGATTAGAACAAGAGCAAAACAGGCTTAAAACTTCAAAGGAATAAATAAAGTTTATTAACAAATCTACAAGAATAAGAACACCAGAATAAACCTCCAGAAAACCCCTTTATCCCCCACTACCCAACCATTCTCTTGTTCACATGGCAACATAGAGACAAAAAACCTTGGAACTTTGGTGTTTAAAACAGTCCCAATTCCTGTTAGAGTCTTTTCATCAGACTTTGTATAGTAAAAGAAGTCTTCTGCTAATCTATGGAGTTTTTCACAGGAAAACCATTTCTGTTATAGTTTTCTATTTCTCTGATGCCAGCTGCCCAGAAATCTGTCAGCAGTTCACTCCTCCCATTTCACATCACTCTGAGGTGTGTATGGGTCAATGAGTCAAGGGATGTCATTTTTAAGGATGAGTTATTCAAAGGCAAAAGTTCTCTTCATCTGTCTCTGTGAGCTTCCCCGGAAACAGAAGTTTTCTCTTTGCCTCTCAAGGCCTCAAATCTTCAACTATTACTTCTCCCCTCTGTGTTCTAGCACCTCACTGTATCACAATTACTCCACCTCTTGCTGAAAATCCACACTTTGAACACTCCATTCCTCCCAATATATCCTGTCATGAATTAAAGGAGTTTTTTTCAGATCACTATTGTCCATCTCCATAGCTCTAACAGAAGAATATTTCAGCTTAATTAAAGCATCTCCTTATTCTCCACCTCTTCTGAAGCTTAATTCTTTTCTTTACTGTCTCTGATAGTTTATAAAGTCTCTTTACATGTTGATTCCTCTCTTTTTCTCTCTCTGGGTAAAAGGATTAATCTGCAAGTCTCATCTGGGTAATGAAAAGGTTAAAATCTTGCCCAGGCTTTGTAGATGGTTCTGTGATCTCTGCCAGAGCAGCGGCTGGAGCTGTGTGCGCTGGAAGATTCTTCATGGCTGCTCTGGAGAGTGTGGTCACTGTCTCAGCCCGCCGCAGCTCAAGAGCTTTTTCTTTCTTTCCTGGGCAGTCTGTGGTGAATTCAGTCGCAGCAAAAAGTGCAGCCGAGCCAGGGAGCGGCCTGGCCCGGCCAGAGCCCGGGGCAAGCCCCGCAGGCCCCATCTCCCGGCCGGGAGCCGCGGCAGGCCCAGCCCAGCCCCTGCCCGGGCCGCATGGGCTGGGCCGGGGACGGGAAGCCAGCTGGAGCTCAGTTACCTTTCACAGCCAGCAAACCAAGAGACAATGACATTCCCAGCCTTAGGGCTTAAGTGCTGTTCCCAGCTTGATGGCACTTTGCAATGGGCAAAACTGCTGTCAATTCTCAGCAATGGCCTCTTATGGGCCAGGAGAAAAACTCCTCTCAGCCTCCAGCAGCTTCAACTTCCTTAGGTGTTTCTCTTTTTCTTCAATGCCAATCTATCACCAAACCCTACCAAATTCCAGAAACATCCCGCAAAATCTACCAAAATCCCACAAAATTCCATAAAAATCCCACAAAATTCCAGAAACATCCCACAAAATGTCCACAAATGACCACAAAATTCCAGAAAAATCCCAAAAAATTCCCACAGCTCCTAAAAATCGCATAAAATTTTTGAGGAGCCTTAGAATATTCCAGAAAATATCCCTCAGAATTCCCTAAATCTTCTCAAAACCCTACGAAAATCTGGAAGCATCCCACAAAATGTCCTCAAATGTCAACAAAATTCCAGAAAAATCCCACAAAATTCCCTAAATTTTCTCAAAACCCAACAAAATTTCTGCACCTTCTCACAAAATCTCCACCATTTTCCACAAAATCTAAGAAAAATCCCTCAAAATTCTTCAAGTCTCCTCCAAATCCCACAAAATTCTGGAAAAGCCCCTCAAAATTCCACAAATATCCCACAAAATTCCTTCAATCTTCTCAAAACCCTACCAAATTCCTGCAATATCCCACAAAATGTCCACAAATGACCACAAAATCTCAGAAAAAATACCGCAAAATTGCCTAAATCTCCTCAATATCCCACAAATTTTCAGAAACATCCCAGAAAATCCCCACCAATTTCCACAAAATTCCAGAAAAATCTCATAAAATTCTTGAAAAGCCCCACAAATTTCCCTAAATCTTCTCAAAACCTTACCAAATTCCTGCAACATCTCACAAAATGTCCACAAATGTCCACAAAATTCAGGAAACATCTCACAATATCTCCACAAATTTCCACAAAATTCAAGAAAAATCCCACAAAATTCTGGAAAAGCTCCTCAAAATTCCAGAAAAATCCCACAAATTTCCCTAAATCTCCTCAATATCCCACAAGGTTCCAGAAGCATCCCACAAAATTTCTTAAATATTTTCAAAACTCAACCAAAGTCCTGCAGCATCTCACAAAATCCCCACCTACTTCCACAAAATCCAAGAAAAAGCTATTAAAATTCTTCAAGTCCCCTCAAAATCCAACAAAATTCAAGAGACATCCTCAAAATCCCAGAAAAATCCCACAGAATTCCCTAAATCTTTTCAAAACCCCAAAAAAATCCAGAAACATCTGACAAAATCTCCACAATTTTCCAGAAAATCTAAGAAAATCCCTCAAAATTCTTCAAGTCTCCTCCAAATCTTTCAAAATCCTGGAAAAGCCCCACAAAATTCCAGGAAAATGCTACAAATTTCCCAAAATCGCCTCAATACCCCACCAAATTCCAGAAACATCCCACAAAATCTCCACAAATTTCCACAAAATTCAAGAAAAATCCCACAAAATTCCTTCAAGCTTCTCAAAACCTGTTGCCTTGGTGGGGGCAAGGCGACCCGGTTCAAGAAAAACACGACGGGTGTCTCATTAAGGACTTTTGGATTTGGGTTCTTTTTCCCTTTGAACTGAAGATTGATGAGAGGGAGGCAGTTTTCTCTTGTTCGGTCTCAGTTGTTTATTCTTTTCTTATCAGCATTACAAGGTACAAGGAGCTATGTGCACGATGATAGAAAAGGGTAAAATGGCTAACAAAGATCCTCTTCAAGGTCTTTTATATGTCCATTTACCCAATTAACAGATGCCAACTAAATTATTTTTCTTAGTGACCCAACGACCCAACACCTGTGTGCTGCACTACGGTATTTTCTATCCAATCACCTACTACTACCCCAAAACCCCTAGGAGAAGAACATGAAGAAGAAAGAAGAAGGACAAGAGAAAAACCCTAAATCCTCCATCTTGTCTCCTGTTCTCTAAACTACTTTTTCACCCAGTGAGTTAAGAAACTTTCTAATCTACACACTCACACTTTTCCTATCTAACTTTAACATTTGTTTTCATGTATCACCATGAAAACATGCTCATGAATTTCATCTTATATGAAATTCAGTGTTTTTCAGGATCCTAGAACTAAGCATTAGAAACAAGGGCACACACTCTGTATCTCAGACTCCAACACCCTCCCAGTTCCCTCCCAGCCCTTCCCAGTCTCATCTGGGGGCATGGCCAAAACTGCCCGGAGTGAATGCGGTGGTCCCAGAGCGATCCCAATGCTGATTCCGGTCCCGGTGTCGATCTCTGTCCCGGAGCTGTGGTGGTCCCAGTGTCGGTCCCAGAGCGCTCATGGTCCCACTCTTTGTCTCCAGCTCACTCTCAGTCCCGGTCCCGGAGCGCTGCCAGTCTCAGTGCCGGTGCCAGTGCTGGTTTCAGTCCTGGTCTTGGTCTTGGCCTCGGAGCAGTTCCTGTCCCAGTGCCAGTGCTAGTCCTGGAGTGATCCCGGTGCTGATCCCAGTGCTGGTCCTGGAGTGATCCCGGTGCTGATCCCAGTGCTGGTCCTGGAGTGATCCTGGTGTTGATCCCAGTGCTGCTCCAGGAGTGATCCCGGTGCTGATCCCAGTGCTAGTCCTGGAGTGATTCCGGTGCTGATCCCAGTGCTGGTCCTGGAGTGATCCCGGTGCTGATCCCAGTGCTGGTCCTGGAGTGATCCCGGTGCTGATCCCAGTGCTGGTCCTGGAGTGATCCCGGTGCTGATCCCAGTGCTGGTCCTGGAGCGATCCCGGTGCTGATCCCAGTGCTGGTCCTGGAGCGATCCTGGTGCTGATCCCAGTGCTGGTCCTGGACCGATCCCGGTGCTGATCCCGGTTCTGGTCTCAGTCTCGGTCTCAGAGCGCTCCTGGTGTTGATCCCAGTCCCTGTGCTGGCCTCGCTCTCAGTCTCGGAGCAGTCCCGGGGCACTCCCGGAGCCGATTCCGGTCCCGGTGTCGATCTCAATGGCGCAGCGGTGCCGGTCCCGGTCTCAGTCCCGGTCCCGGAGCGGTGCCGCTCTCGGTGCCGGTGCCGGATTCAGTCCCAGTCTCAGGCCCGCTCTAGGCCTCAGTCTCGGTCTCGGTCTCCATCTGGGTCTCGCTCCCAGTCCCGGTGCCGCTCGAACCGAGCCCTTTTCGGGTGATTTCAGGTCCCTTTTGGGCGTTTCAGGCCACTTTGGCTGATGTTGGGGCCCTTTGGGTGATTTGAGGCAAAACCAGCGACTTTCAGGGTGGACCTTGCACCCATTTGGGAGATCCCAGGGTGATTTTAGGCCATTTGGAGTGGGTTTGACACCGCTTTGGGCATTTTTATGCCCTGGTGGTTGCACTTTGGACTCCTTGGGATGATTTTAACCCCATTTGGCTGATGTTAGGCCAAACTATGCGGACTTAACGGGGAGTTTAGGTCCCCTGGGATGGTTTTGCTTTTCTCCTTTGTTTATTGAAATTTCAGCAATTTTAACACTTTTTTTCCTAGCTTTATTATCAAAATCTTCATAAAAAATGCCCAATTGTTCTCAAAATCCTACAAAATTCCAGAAAAACTCCACAAAAATCCACAAAGGTCTCACAAAATCTCCTCAACATCCCACAAAATTCCAGAAAAATCTCACCAAATTCCCCAAACTGAAATCCTCAAAATCCTGAAAATTCCAGAAAAATCTCATAAAATTATAGAAATATCCCACGAAATTCCTAAAAACTTTTAATTATCCCACAAAATTCTTCAAAAAATCCACAAAATTCCACAAAACCCCCACAAAATTCCAGGAAAATCTGATGAAACTACACAAAAATCCCACAAAATTCCAAAAAATACCAACAAAATCTCCTCAAATTCCAAAAAAATTCAGGAAAATTACAGAAAAAAATCCGGAAAAACACCACAAAATGCTTCACATTTTCTCAACATCCACAAAATTCAAGAAAAGTCCCTGCAAATTGCAGGAAAATCACAAAAAAATTCCTAAAACTTCTTGAAACCCTACCAAATTCCTGAAACATCCCACAAAATCTCCACAAATTTCCACAAAATCTAAGAAATATCTATCAAAATTTTTCAAGCCTCCTCAAAAAGTTTCAATATACTTCAGAATTCCACAAAAACCCACAAAATTTCAGAAACATCCAACAAAATCCTCTCTCAATCCCAAAAAATGCGAGAAAAGACCCAACAAAATTCCACAAAAAATCCCACAAAATCCCTACATCTTCCCAACACCCTACCAAATTCCAGAAACATCCCACAAAACTGCCACAAATGTCCATAAAATCTAAGAAAACTCCCAAAAAAATCTTCAAGTCTCCTCAAAATCCCACAAAATTCAAGAGAAATCCTCAAAATTCCAAGAAAATCCCACAAAATTCCCTAAATCGTTTCACAACACTACCAAATTCCAGAGACATCCCACAAAATCTTCACCAATTCTCACAAAATCTAAGAAAAATCCCTCAAAATTCTTCAAGTCTCCTACAAATCCCACAAAATCCCACAAAAGTCCCACAAAATTCCAGAAACATCCCACATAATCTCCTCAAGATCCCACAAAATTCTGGAAAAGCCCCGCCAAATTCCAGAAAAATGCCACAAAATTGTTTAAATATTACCGAAATCACTCGAAATTCCAGAATCATCCCTGAAAAGTCCAGCCAAATCCCACAAAATTCCAAGAAAATCCCACAAAATTCCCTAAATCTTTTGAAAACCCAAATTCCTGCAACATCCCACAAAATATCCACAGATGTCGACAAAATTCCAGAAAAATCATTGAAAATTCTATATATCTCCTAAATATTCCTCAATATTCCACAAAACCCCCATCAAATTCCAGAAAACTCCTACAAAATCTCCTCGAATTTCCAAAAAATTTCAGAAAAATCCCAGAAAATTCTCTAAATCTTCTCAAAATGCTACCAAGTTCCAGAGGCATCCCACAAAATCTCCACCAGTTCCCACAAAATATAAGAAAAATCCCTCAGTATACTTCAATTCTCCTCAAAATCCCACACAATCCCACAAAAATCCCCACCAAATACCAGGAAAATGCCACATCATCTCCTCAAATATCCACAAAATTCCACAAAAATTCACAAAATTCCAGAAACATTCCATAAAATTCCAGTAAAATCCCACGAAATTCCCTAAATCTTTTCAAAACACAATCAAATTCCTGCAACTTCCCAAAAAATATCCACAAATTTCCACAAAATCTAAGGAAACTCACACATAAATCTTAATGTCTATTTAATATCCCTCAAAATTCCACAAAACTCCCACCAAATTCCAGAAACTTCCCACAAAATCTCCTCCAATTTCAAAAAATTCCAGAAAAATGCCATAAAATGCCAGAAAAGACCCACAAAATTCCAGAAGAATCCCACAAAATTCCCTAAAACTCCTCAAAACCTGACTAAATTCCTGAAACATCTCACAAAATCTCCACTATTTGCCACAAAATCTAAGAAAAATCTGTCAAAATTCTTCAAGTCTCCTCGAAATCCCACAAACATCCCAAAAATATCCCACAAAATCCCACAAAATCTCCTCAATATCCCACAAAATTCTTGTGAAATTCCACAAAATTCCAGAAAAATACCACAAAATTCCCTAAATCTTCTCAAAACCCAACCAAATTCCTGCAACATTTCACAAAATCTCCAACAATTTCCACAAAATCTAGAAAAAAAGCCTCAATATTCTTCAAGTCTTTTCTAAATCCCACAAAATTCTGGATAAATCCCACGAAATTCCCTAAATCTTCTCAAAACACACCAAATTTCTGAAACATCCCAAAAATCTCCAACAATTTCCACAAAATCTAAGAAAATTCTTTCAAAATTCTTCAAATCTTCTTAAAATCTTACAAAATCCTACAGACATCCCACAAAATTACACAAGAATCCCACAAAATTCCTGGAAAATGTCACAAAATTCCCTAAATCTACCCAAAACCCTACCAAACACCCGAAACATCCAACAAAATCTCCACAAATTTCCACAAAATCTAAGAAAAATCCCTCAAAATTCTTAATCCCATAATCCTCCAAATCCCATAAAATTCAGGAAAAGTCCCAGAAAATTCCAGGAAAATGCCACAAAATTCCCTAAATCTTCTCTAAACCCAACCAAATTCCTGCAACATCTCACAAAATCTCCACCAATTCCCACAAAATCTATGAAAAATCTTTCGAAATTCTACAAGTCTACTCAAAATCCCAAAAAATTCTGGAAACATTCCACAAAATTCCAGAAAAATCCCTCAAAATTCTTCAGCTCTCCTCAATATCTCACAAAATTCCTGAAACTTCCCACAAAACCTCGTCAAATTTCCACAAAATCTAAGAGAAATCCCTCAAAATTCTTCACGTCTCCTAAAAATCCCACAATCATCTCACAAAATCCCACAAAATCCCACAAAATCCCCTCCATATCCCACAAAATTATAGAAAAATTCCACAAAATTCCAGAAAAATCTCACAAACTTCCCAAAATTTCCTCAAAACCCAACCAAATTCATGCAACATCTCACAAAATCCCCACAAATTCCGACAAAATTCAAGAAAAATAAAAAAAAATTCCCTAAATCTTGTCAATATCTCACAAAATTCCAGAGACAACCCACAAAACTCCCTAAATCTTCTAAAAACCCAACCAATTTCCAGAAACACCCCACAAAATATCCTCCAATTTCCACAAAATCTAAGAAAATGTCACAAAATTGCAGAAAAATCCCACAAAATTCCCTAAATTTCCTCAATATCCCACAAAATACCAGAACCATCCCACAAAATCTCCACCAATTTCCACAGAATTACAGAAAAACCCCACAAAATTCTGGAAAAGCCCCACAAAATTCAAGAAAAACCCCACAAAATTCCCTAAATCTCCTCAAAATTCCAGAAAAATTCCCTGAATATGGCAAAAAATCTACACAAATTTCCACAAAATTCCAGAAACATCCCACAAAATCTCCAATTCCCACAAAATCAAAGAAAAATCCCTCAAAATTCTTCAAGTCTCCTCAAAATCCCACGAAGTCCCACAAAAATCTCTTCAATATCCCACCAAACTCCAGAAAAATCCCACAAAATTCCTCAAATGTCCACCAAATTCAAGAAAAATCCCACAAAATTCCCTTAATCTTCTCATTATCCCACAAAATTCTTGAAACATACAACAAAATCACCACAAATTCCCACAAAATTCCAGAAAAATCACACAAAATTCTCCAAATATCCTCAAAACCAGACTAAATTCCAGAACATCCCACAAAATCTCCACAAATGTCCACAAAACCTAAATTAAGTCCCTCAAAAGTCATTTAAAACCCCACAAAATTCCAGAAAAGATCCCACAAAATTCCATAAATCTTCTCAAAACCCTACCAAATTCCAGAGAAATCCCAAAAAATCTAAACCAACTCCCACAAAATCTAAGAAAAGTCCTTCAAGATTTTTCAAGTCTCCTCAAATTTCCACAAAATTCTTTAAAAGCCCCACAAAATTCCAGGAAAATCCCACAAAATTCCCTATACATTTTCAAAACCCTAACAAATTCCAGAAAAATCTCACAAAATCTACACAAATGTCCACAAAATTCCAGAAAAATCCCACAAAATTCCCACAGCTCCTAAAAATCCCACAAAATTCTTGAAAAGCCTTAGAATATTCCAGAAAAAGAATCCCACAAAATTCCCTAAATCTTATTAAAACTCTATGAAAATCCGGAAACATCCCACAAAATGTCCTCAAATGTCCACAGAATTCCAGAAAAATCCCGCAAAATCACCTTCAATTCCCACAAAATCTAAGAAAAGTCTCAAAAAATTCTTCAAGTCTCTTCAAAATCCCCCCAAATTCCAAATACATACCACGGAATTCTTAAAATTTTCTTAAAATCCCACAGAATTACAGAAACATTACACAAAATCACCACCAATTCCCCCAAAATCTAAGAAATATCCCACAAAATTCTTTAAATTTTCTCAAAATCCCACAAAATTCCAGAACCATCTCATAAAATCTCAACAAATTTCTACAAAATCTAAGAAATATCTCACAAAATTCTTCAAGTCTCCTCTAAATCCCACAAAATTCCTGAAAAGCCCCACAAAATTCCAGGAAAATCCCACAAAAGTCCCTAAATCTTCACAAAAACTTTCCAAATTCCAGAAATATCCCTCAAAATCTACAAAATTTTCCATAAAATCTAAGAAAAATCCTTCAAAATGCTTCCACTCTTTTCAAAATCCCTCAAAATTCTTGAAAAGCCTCACAAAATCTCCAGAAAAATCCCACAAAATTCCCTAAATCTTCTCAAAACCTGACCAAATTCCAGAAACATCCCACAAAATCTCTACAAATTTCCACAAAATCTAAGAAAAATCCCTCAATATTCTTCAAGTCTTCTCAAAATCCCACACAAAATCCCCCAAAATTTCAGAGACATCCCACTGAATTCTTAAAATTTTCTCAAAATATCAAAAAATTCCAGACAAATCCCACAAAATTCACTAAATCGTCTCAAAATCCCACAAAATTCCAGAAACACCCACAAAATTCTGAAAATCCCTCAAAATCTCACAAATTTCTTGAAAAAACCCATAGAATTCCCTAAATCTTCTCGAATACCTATCAAATTTTAGAAACATCTCACAAAATCTCCATCAATTCCTACAAAATTCCAGAAAAATCCCTCAAAATTCTTCAAGTCTCCTCAAAATCCCACAAATCCCACAAAAATCTCACAAAATTCTGAAAATATCCCACAAAATCTACTCAATATCCCACAAAACTCCTAAAACATCAAACTGAATCTCCATAAATCTCACAAAATCTCCACCAATTCCCTCAAAATCTAAGAAAAATCCCTCCAAATTCTTCAAATTTCCTCAAAATCCTACAAAATTCCAGAAAATTTCACAAAATTCCAAAAAAATCCCACAAAATTCCAGAAACATACCACAGAATTCTTAAAATTTTCTTAAAATACCAAAAATTCCAGAAACATCTCACAAAATCTCCACCAATTCCCTCAAAATTCTACCAAATTCCATAAACATCCCACAAAATCCACAAAAAATTCCTCAAAATCTAAGAAAAATCCCTCAAAATTTTTTTCAAATTTCCTCACAATCGCACAAAATTCCAGAAAAATCCCCAGAAATTCTCACTAAATCTAAGAAAAGTCTCACAAAATTCTTCAAGTCTCTTCACAAATCCCACAAAATTCCAGAAACATACCACAGAATTCTTAAAATTTTCTTTAAATCTCAAAAAGTCCAGAAACATCTCACAAAATCTCCACCAATTCCCCCAAAATCTAAGAAACATCCCTCAAAATTTTTCAAATTTCCTCAAAATCCCACAAAATTCCAGAAAATTTCCCAAAATTAAAAAAAAAACCCAACAAATTCCAGAAGCATCCCAGAAAATTCGTTAAATTTTCTCAAAATCCCACAAAATTCCAGAATAATCCCACAAAATTCTTGACACAGCCCACAAAATCTCCACAAATTTCCACAAAATCTAAGAAAAATCTCATCAAATTCTTCAAGTCTCCTCTAAATCCCACAAAATTCCAGAGAATCACACAAAAGTCCAGTAAAATCGGATGAAATTGTTGGCATTCAGGAACACAGATGATTTTTCCCCATGGCTGCTGTGGGGAGTGTGGCCATTATCTGAGCACAAAGCTGCAAGCTGCTATCTTTCCCTGCCTTTAGTGGCAGCCTGTGGTGAAACTGAGCAGCGGCACAAAGTGCAGGCCAGGCAGGGAGCGGCCTGGCCCGGCAGCCCCGCTGTGCAAGGCCCAGCCAAGCCTCTGAGAAGGGGCTCCTGGCACTTCCCAGTCTCCATCCTCCCCGGGAAGCGCAGAGCTGCGGCCAGCCCCGCTCCCCTCCCGTGGCCTTGGCTGGCCTGGGGGGAAGGAGGCTGAAGCCGAGCCCTGCTACCTCTTCAAAAGGCGCAAAGCAAAGAGAGCCAAGAGAAATTGCCGGCCTTAGGGCTTCAAGTGCTGTTCCCAGCTTGATGGCACTTTGCAATGGGCAAAACTGCTGGCACTTCTCAGCAATGGCCTCTTATGGGCCAGGAGAAAAACTCCTCTCAGCCTCCAGCAGCTTCAACTTCCTTAGGTGTTTGTTTTTTGAAATGTCAGTCCATCACACGTGACATTTTGAGAAAATGTAGGAAATTTTGTGGGATTTTTGTGGAATTTTGTGTATTTTTTGTGGAATTTTGTGGGATATTGCAGAGATTTATGGAATTTTGTGGAAGTTTTGTGGAATTTTGTGGGATTTTGAAGTGATCTAGAGAATTTTGTGGAGCTTTTCTGGAATTTTGCGGGAATATGAGGTAATTTAGAGAATTTAGTTAAGGTTTTTTGTAGGGTGCATTTTATGGATTATTTGTGGAATTTTTTGAACGTTTTCAGGAATTTTGTGGAATTTTCTGAAATTTAGTGGGATTTTGAGGAGATTTCAAGAATTTTGAGGGATTTTTGTTGGATGTTGTGGGAATTTGAAGAGATTTAGGGAATTTTGTTGGGTTTTTTGTGGAATTTCGTGCATTTTTTCAAGAATTTTGTGAGATTTAAAGAAAAATTAAAGCATTATGGGGTTTTTCCAGTACTTTTTGTGGAATTCTTCTGCAATTTCGTGGATTTTTTCGGCAATTTGTGAGATTTAAACAAAGTTTAGGGAATTTTGTGGGATTTTTGTGCCATTTTGTGGGATTTTTGTGGGAATTTTGTCAGAATTTGCTGGAATTTTGTGGGATTTTTTTATTAATGGAGAAGACAATGGATATTTTGCAAAACCTCCTTTCAAACAACAAAACTTGGGGCAGCACGACAGAAAAGAAGAAAAGAAAATCTTCCCCAGTTAGAACAGAGCCAGAGTCCCACCATTTTCCCCTCCACTTTCATTTCTTTTCTCCATTTAGAGGCAAACCTTCCATCTCCAAAAGCTTCCATCTCTCACTTCCTGATGCCGTTTGCCACCCTTTAGCCTCGACCCCCACGGATCTGAGTGCTGTCCATGTGGGGCTGGGGATGCTCAGCCTGGAAAGAGAAGGGGCTGGGGAGGCCTCCCTGCAGCTCTAGGAAAGATGGGCACAGAGAGGAGAAGGCTTTCAACTGCAGGAGTGAGCTTGAAGTTGGATCTAATGCAGCTGCTCTTTTCCACTCAGGCTGCTGGGCCACTGGCCCAGGCTGGGCACAGAGGCTGGGGATGCTCCATCCTTGGCAACATCCAAGGCCAGCTGGGAGCAGGGCTCTGAGCAACCTGTTCTGGGGGAAGATTGCTCAGCTTGGAACAAGATGGTCTTTAGGGTCCCTTCCAAGCCCAAGCACCCAGGGATTCCATCATTCTAGCATCTCCCTTGTCCACTTCAGCCTGGGCCTGGGCTCCTGGCACTGATGTCACAGTGCACGCTCCAGCTAGAACTTCCAGCATCCAGCAACGGCCACAACACAACCCTTGGCTCCTTGTGTCAGCACACTCTTCACCCTGCTCCAGGCCTACCCCTGTCACCTTGTTGTCACCTGCTCCCTCATACCCCCAGCAGTCCCAAAAGCTCCCCGTTGAGTGCATTTTGCTCTCCATCCCTGCAGGATGTCTGCATTTGCTCCAAAGAAGGTATGGTACTATTCCACGGAGGTGGACACCCCGCAGCTGCCTGGCTGGGCTGGAGCTCTGTGGGATAGTGTGGGAAAGGGACCCCACTGGGAGATTTTGCTACCTCTGCAGGCTGGTACAGACACAGAGGAGGAGATGGAGGTGGATACACAGATGGATACGGACAAGAAAATGGAAGTGGATGGAGAGAACACCAGAGAGGAAGAGATGGATGTGGATGTGGATCAGACGGAAGTAGAAATGGAGGTGGACATGGAAGACAATATTGAGGAGATGGATATTGATGTAAAAGACGAGGAGGAGGACATGGTGTTGGGATGAAGACCGATGCCAGCAGCAGAACAGGCAGGTGCTCCCCACAGGCAGAGTGGGTCCCCTGCTGCCAGCCTGGGGCTGGGCAGGGCACTCCCTGCTCAGGGACACGCTAGCCCATGCACTGGATTCTGCTGGCCATCCCTGGCCTGGCCTGGGCTTGCTTTGGGCCACACAAGCCCTGTTCCAGTGCCTGGGCCACAGCCCCCAGCCCCAGCCAGCCTCACTTCTGGCAGCAGAGTCCCACTGTGCCAGTGTCCCAGCCTGGCAGCACATGGAACACCCCTCCATGCCTGACTGCACTGACCGTGCTACTTGTTTTTCTTCCAGGACTGAGGCACATCCCGGACACAGATGCCACCCTGCTGTATATACGTTTTACAGTTGTTGTGTTCTGATAGACGTTTTAGGGTTTGCTTAAGTGTTCTGTAAATACGTTTCATGTAGTTTTGTTAGATATGTTCTTAGGTAAATAGGTTCTATAGTTTATTGTTGTTGTTGTTACCAAGGCTTGGATGTCCCTGCGGGAGCTGGCACAGCCACCCCAGGAGTGGGCTCCCTGTAAACAGGGGGTCCCACTGACAGAGCTCAACCTCTCCTTGCAGTTTCTCTGCACACACTTGGTAGCTGGAGGGGCAAATCCCAGTGGGCCCTGTCCCATGGCATCCCACATGGGAGCAGGGCTCAGCCTCATCCATGGCTCTTCCCTGGCTAGCCCCAGGGCTAAGGAGGCTGCACTGAGCTGCGGGCAGCCTGCTTCCTGGGCACCCTGAGGGGCTGGAGCCAGCCTGGAGGGAGCCTCAGCACAGGGGCCTCTGGCCCACATGCACCAAGATTTCCTTTGGAAACCCCCTCTCTCACCACACTCTGCTACAAGCACAACATCAATTGTTCCTCCTAGTTAAAGGGGAGACCTTAATTGGCACAAATTTGTCCCTTGGACTTTCTAGCACAGCAAATGTCAGCACTTGTAATCCCTGTTCTGCACTCCCTGCTCGGGCACCAAAACCTTGGAACCTGCCAGAACATCTTGAATTAGCACCAACCTGCAGAGAGCTACAGGGGGAGAACAACCCCCAACCACACAGGGACATTGATGGGCTGGGGCAGAGCTGAAACTAAAGTATTTTAATGCCAAGAGACAGGATTTTTTATTGCTGAATTCATTCTCCCAGGACAAGAATGAAAGCTTTGTCTCCTCACCTGCCACACATGTCTATTGCCAAGGTTTGCTTCTGGGTTATGACAGATTTTTATTCATCTCTTCAGAACTCTGATGCTCTTCCTGCCTAAGGTACAGAGATGATATTTCAGATATTTCAGAGCCAGGTGAGCTCAGCACAGCTTGTGCAACACGCAGAATTTCCAGACCCACAGATTCAGGCCATGCAAACTGATACTTTTTCATCTCTGTGCAAAGATCACTGCAAGGATGTCATGATGTACCACACACTGCTCAGAGCTGTCCCTTCTATCCAGCTCTCCCCAGTCACTTCACACACTTCACTCCAAGCACTTTCTGATAGAGTTCAGTAGCAGATGGGATTTCATCCTGGCTTTTCTTCCTTTTCTCCTGAGCTGTCTCCAGACACAGTGTGTGGGCACTGCAGCAGCATGAACGTGGCACCTCCCTGACACTGAGATTCATGTCACAACTTTTCATCCAAAGCAGCAAAGAAATGATTCCCACTGGCTCCCACACGGCTCCCTGGCAACTTTGTGCTGCTGCAGCTCCAGCACCAGCCCTGGTGCACAGCAATTTCAGGAGGAGACACACCAAAGGAATCAGCCATTCCCAGAGAAGAAACATCTGTTTGCATGGCCCAAATCCCCACAACACTGCAGACTGTGCTGACCCTGCACACTCTGCATTTGCACTTCAGCCTCTGTGCCTCACTTTTCCTCTCACTAAAGTCCCCCCAGTTTCCCTCATGCTCACATTCCCAAGAGAATTCAAAGCAGCATTAGGAGCAGGGATAGATGATGGGAGCTGTCCCAAGGCTCAACAAAATTTCTCAGGCCTGACAATTCTAGCCAAGGACAGAGGAAAAACCTGCATGGAAGAGGTGTGAAATCAAAGCAGTCATCAAATTTAGGTAGAATGAGAGAAGCTGAAGAGCTTTTCAATGTTTGCAACAAGATTAGCAGCTCCAGGCACAGGAGGGATGCGACATTTTCCCCACTGTAACAACTCTGGGATGCAAATTGCATCTCAAATCCTTCTCCCCAGCTCTGGGACTTGTTCAGCCGCCAACATGGTGCTGAATTTTTCAAGCAAAGTGGAAGCTGGTCAGAGAGGTGGCTTGCAAATCCAAATCACAGAGGACAGCTTGGAAGCAGCAGCCAGAGCCAAGAGAGGCAGAGCCTGGCCCTGGGGTGCAGCACAGCCACACAACACATGCCTGAAACTCTGAGAAATGAAAGAATTTGCCACAGGAGATACAGAAGGTACTTGATGGAATCCCTGCCTCCTTCATGATGCATCAGCATGCAGGAGAACACAAGGATGAAGATGACAGCACCTTCTGCTGCTGCTGCTTCCATCTCCTGAGTCAAATCTCACCAAAATCTCTCACTCTTGGGCATTCCCAAAGCCTCAGATTCACTCAGTCCTTGCAGGATTTCAGTGCTGAGGAACATGATGGGAGATAAAGGCACTTGCAGACACCAGAGATGCATTTTCTGCCTGAGGTGCATTTCACTGCCCAGCGTAGCTCCTCTAAAACCATTCCAATCAGCCCCTTGGACAGCACCAAGCCAGCAGCAGAACATCAGCGCCTGAAAATGCTTGGAAATGCCATTCTTTGAGATTTCTCTCCAGCTCTCCCATTTCATGGTGCCATTGCAGGGCTTTATCCCATCACTCAGCACTTGCAGCAAGTCTTGGCAACCAGCTTCAAATGGATTTGTAGTGCTGAGCAAATAAGAGGCAATTTGACTTTGTCTCCAGTGAATGAAATTTCACCTCAATCAGATGAACTCTGTGTTCTGTGATTGGCCATGTATAGAGCAATGGCTAGCTAGCAAAGGTCATGTTCCCATGCAGCAATTAGCTGAGAAAGAATTAAATAACAATAGAGTACCGTTGGTTTGAGATGTTGGAAGGTCAGAAAGACCTTAGTGATAACTGTTAACTGAGAACAGGACACTGTGATCAGAAGAATGAGAATTCAGCACAAATGAGAGACCACAAGAATGTGGGACTAGGTGGAGTCAACCTTAAATGAAATATCCAAGAATGAGCTTGCTTTTGCACTATGTATGAGCCTAATTATTGATGCTATATAAGTGGTTTTAGAGTTGCCAATAAATGAGACTTGCTGATCATTCATATTGAGTGCTGCATTTCTCCCGCCGAACTCATCAAATGGCGCCCGAACAGCAGGGACCTTTGGGACCTTTGGGACCTTTGGGACCTTTGGAACCTTTGGGACCTTTGGGACCTTTGGAACCTTTGGAACCTTTGGGACCTTTGGGACCTTTGGGACCTTTGGAACCTTTGGAACCTTTGGGACCTTTGGAACCTTTGGGACCTTTGGAACCTTTGGGACCTTTGGGACCTTTGGGACCTCTGGGACCTTTGGAACCTTTGGGACCCTTGGGACCTTTGGGACCCTTGGGACCTTAAAAAGGAGTTGGAGTCGGCCAAGGGAGTTGGTGACAGGGGATGGGTCCTCTGCAGCAAGGACGGTGAAATGCAACAGCTGTGCCGCGTTCCAGGCAACCTCACAGGAGAGTCCTGATCACACAGCAACGGTGCCGTGCCCCAGGCGACCTCAGAGGAGAGTCCTGCCGTAACGTGCTGCCGAAACCTTGTAGGGGCTGCAACAGCGCTGACGGTAAGATGGAAAGGCAAGCAGCATATGATTTATTTACCTGCTTTTTAGAAAAGTGACAGGTTAAAGACTTTGATTTGCGCAAGGAGCTCCCTGGACTTCTTGCTTATGGGTATGCTCAGGGTTGTTTTCAGAATCCCCATACAGTCCATGAATTAAATGAGTGGCGAAAATTTGGAGATAAATTGTGGGAAGCTACTTTAGATGATGATAAAACTGCTAAAAAATTGAGAAAACTGTGGCGGACAGTTCATAATGTTCTTTTGCAGTATCAGGCTGAACAGGCAGCTGCCACAAAAGCATCTGCAGCTATGTCAAAAAATAGATTATTAGAGGGAATTAATGAGTGTCCATTGCCACCCGCCACGAACACAGTAATCTTGACCCCCCCCACACAGTCACTGTCCTCTGCTGCAGCTGCTAATCCTTTTGTGCCATCTCAAATTCCTTCACCTACTAACCTTGATTCTGGAACGGAGCCTTCGGCACCGTTACCATCCTCCCCTATGGAAAATAAATCTGTCCCTGGGGTAGGGCGTGAGTTAGGTGAGGCTATTGCACAGGAAAGAAGGGAGACATGGGCTACGTTGGCACGAAATATTTTGCAAGAAGGAGATCAGGAAATAGCAGATGCTGTATTGGAAGTAGCATGTCCCGTAACCTTTGCACTGATGCAAGGGTGAGGAATACAAGCTCCAATTACAGCTTTAGATTGGAAATGGTTATCACAGTTGTGATCTACAGTCAGTCAGTTTGGAGTGACCAGTGAACCGGTTAGACAGATGATTGATTATTTGTGGGGTACACAGATTTTGTTGCCTGCAGATTGTAGGAGTATTATGAAATTGATTCTTAGTCAGCATCAGCAGTTGTTGTTTAATGTGCACTGGCAAGCTTATTGCCAAGAAAGTGTAAATGTGCAAAGAAAGGCAGGTGATCCACTGCATGGGCTAACTTTGGAAGAACTTAGGGGATTAGGACCATAGAGTCAAGTGGAAGCACAAGCTATTTTGGGGCCAGGTAAGTTGAGAGAAGGAATGCGGTTGGCACGAGCTGCATTTGATCGGATTAAGGAGCCAGGAGGTATTCCATCTTATATGGGTATTAAACAAGGGTGAGATGAGCCATTTGGAGCATTTATTGATAAAGCAGCTGCAGCTATAGAGAGGGCAGGTGTTCCTGAATATATGAGGGGAGCATTATTAAGACAATGTGCATTACAGAATTGTAATCCAGCAACCAGGTCAGTTTTAAATTCCCTAAATGCTAATTGGACTATTGAGGAGGCATTAGAGAGGATGTCTAATATACCGGTGGGCTCCCAGGCAATGTTAGCCCAGGCAATTAAAGATCTGGCATCAAATCAGAGTCAGGTTTTAGCAGCTCTTGCACCCCTACAAGCAGCTACAACCAACAATGGCAGGATTCCAGCCTCCCGATTCAAATGTTTTCGCTGTGGAAACCTTGGACATATTCGGAAGGAATGTACTGTACCATCTGTTTGGTGCAATCAGTGTCGCTCCAATACCCACACTGATAGTGTTTGCCGCCGGAGATCGGGAAACGGGAAGGTCAGCGCGAGAAGCCGCCGCGCCAGGACACAAATAGCAGCTGCCGGAACATCAGTGCAACTTCCCTCCAGCCTGCCACAGCAGGGAGCCTCGGCCTGGACCTGGCAGCCTCAGTGACTGTGGATTTATTGACATCTCAGCCCTACAAGATTCCCACGGGAATTATGGGACCAGTGATAATAAATGGAAAAGCTGTGGGTGCAATAGTGTTGGGACATTCATCTGCTAGTCTAATGGGATTGTTTATTTTACCTGGAGTAATTGATGTGGACTATTCTGGTGAAATATATATCATGGCATATACACTGGCACCACCAGCCAGAATTGATAAGGGACAGCAAATTGCACAACTGGTGCCAGTACCACAATATACCCATCAATTGAAACCACTGAAAAATCAATTACAGGGTACGGGTGGATTTGGTTCTACAGTAGGACTTACATTGCTTACCCTGGGCTTAAACACTCGACCCAAGCGAAAAGTTGTTCCCAATTATAACGGAGAATCCCACCAATTAGAAGGACTATTGGATACTGGGACAGACTCAAGTATTGTTGCTCCACAGTATTGGCCCCAGGAATGGCCTTTGTTGTCCAGTATGGTTACTGTTACAGGGGTGGGAGGCTTAACTTTGGCAAAAAGGTCTCCACAATTCCAGACTCAATTAGATGGGAAGGTCATTAATTCTGTTTTGTCAATTGTTCCATTACCAGACAAGGTTCAATGTCTAATAGGGCGAGATATTTTGTCACAACTTGGTGTTATTTTGACCAATGAGCACCCTTTAGAGTAGAGGCCATTGTTTGGACTTTCCCACTCCCACTTAAATGGATAATTCAGGAACCAGTATGGGTTGAACAGTGGCCTTTAAAAAGGGAAGTCTGCAGCAAGCTCATCAATTAGTGCTGGAACAATATCAACAAGGACATTTAAAGTTGTCAACAAGTCCTTGGAATACCCCTATTTTTGTTATTAAAAAGAAATCTGGGAAATATAGATTGCTGCACGACTTACATGCAGTAAATGAACAAATGGAGCCAATGGTGGCACTGCAATCTGCTTTGCCCAATCCTGCAATGTTGCCAAGAGATTGGCCCTTGTTAATAATTGATTTAAAGGACTGTGTTTTCACCATCTCACTGCATGAACAGGATACTTGCAGATCTGCTTTTACCTTGCCTTCATTAAATCGAGCAGAACCAGACAAGAGATTTGAATGGACAGTTTTACCACAGGGTATGTGTAATTCTCCTACCTTGTGCCAGCTTTATGTTGATAATGCTTTGCAGCCACTACGTGTTCGATGGCCTACAACCATTATTTATCACTATATGGATGATATTCTTTTTGCTCAGTCACAACCTTTTGCAGATTAACAAGTTAAAGACATTCAAACACAACTACTTCAGAATGGACTGGTTGTTGCACCTGAGAAAATACAGCAGTCATCCCCATGGAAATATCTCGGGGGGACTTTAACTGAGCAGTATGTTGCCCCTCAGAAACTGTCATTGAACATGTCACTTCATACTGTTCATGATGCTCAGCGATTGCTGGGGGATTTGCAATGCCTTAAACCTGTTGTGGGTATTCCTAATGAACTTTCACAATCCTTATGACCTTTGTTAAAAGGTACTGATCCTACAGCACCTATACAGGTCACCAGTGAACAACAAGAAGCTCTCAATAAAATAATGGACGGTATCCAGACAGGTGTTGTTCGTAGGCGAGATCCAGACTTGGACATCAACCTTACTGTATGGTTTGGACCTCAACATCTCATCGGTGCTTTAACACAGCAACAAAAGCAAACAGGGGAGATATGGGTATTAGAGTGGTTGTTGCCACCACTACAACAGAGACATACCTTAATTCAAAAAATTGAAATTTTAGCAGATTTAATAAAACAAAGGTAGAAGCGATTGTGACAAATTATGGGTGCAGATCCAGCTGTAATTCAGATACCAATAAAAAAGGACACTTTAGACTGGTATTTAATTCACAGCTCCACACTGCAAGAAGCATTGCTTGACAACAGCAGTGTGGTCAGTACTGAGGAGGTGCCTGGAATACCACTACGATGGATAGGCCAGCAGAATTGGATTGAAAAGCCCAAACGATCATTTGTGCCGTTACCAGGGGCATCAACGGTGTTCACTGATGCTGGAAAGAAATCTCGCACAGCTGCTGCTACATGGCAAAATTCACAAGGACAATGGAATCATCACATTATTCCAGCTCAAAAGGAGGACACGTTACAAACTCTGGAATTAGTCGCTGTTGTTTGGGTTTTGGTGTAGTTTAAGGGTCCTGTTAATGTGGTAACTGATTCTTTATATGTTGCAGGAGTGAGTGAATGTATTGAAAAAGCAGACATAAAGGAAGTAAAAAATCCTCGTTTATATGAACTGTTTTTGCAGCTTCAAAGAGCAGTAAAGTTGAGGACTGCTGCCTTTGCTATTATCCATATTTGTAGTCACAAATGGGATGTGGGTTTAGGAGAAAGAAATGCTAGGGCAAACCGATTGGTTTATAAAGATCCAAAAACAGGACTGTGGGGAGGTCCCAGCAAGGTACTGTATTGGGGACGTGGTTATCTTTGTGTGTCTACCCCCACAGGGCCTGTCTGGGTGCCGAGCCGATGGACTAAACCTGCTGATCCCAGGGATTTACCTTCAGCTGATCCAGAAAATTCTGCAGATACTTCTCGCTCTCTACCATCAACATAGAGATGGGATCTGATGAACTCTCACATGCAAATCTTGTATACAGTACCAGAGTGTGAATGTTATCCTTTTGTATGTTACATTTGTAAAGTGTGTAAAGAAAAGTGCTGGACACATTCTAAGTGGGGTCGATCCCCAAGAGGGATTTGTACAGAGTGTTACAACTTTGAAAGAAATTTGACTGAGGTTGCATTACAGGGAGGTATACAAACAGGACAATTTGAAAAAGGATCTGATAGATGGTGGGAGATTTATGCTTTTGGGATAAACCCAGAAAATTATTGTTATCATCCGAATACCCCTTTGCCGTATATTATTGAAATAACCACAATCCGCTGTCATAAAACACTTACACAGGTCAGGTGTGATATTCCAGGGGTAAAAAATAAAAATTGGGAGCAATTCTTAAAACGGCAGTCTCGAGAGAAAGGGTCTTTCCCTGAAAGTTATCCCTGCTGCCGAGAAGATGGAACAGCCCGTGGTTCGAAGCAACTGAATCGACGCGCGAGGCAGAGGGGTAAAAGAAAAGGGAAGCAAGATCTCCCATGGGATCCAGCCAAGATGCTGGCTGAATTGCCTACAATCTTTTTAAAGTCCTTAAGAGACTATCTCTGATTCGGTTGTTGTAGTGGTTTACCATGATAAAGGGAAATGAAGGGCTCTTGATTGACATTGATGAAAGACAAAATATGTGGATAATGTGGGCCAATCAAACTGGACAAGATAATTTTTGCCTTTCAATGGCTACCCCTTCAGATCCTTTTCGAACTTGTTTAGTGGGTGCACCTTTAGAGGATTCACTCAATGCCACAATGTTTAAAAAATGGACAAAGAATTGGAAAACGCCCGAAGAAGCAAACAAAACATTATGTGAAATCCCATCAGGTAAATTCACGATCAATATTTGTGACACAGGTTTAATCCCAGCAAATCCCATTGATGCTCGAAATTAGTACATTGCTACAGGTTTAAATGTTACCGGGTCAGAATCACAAGAGTTAAGACTGTTAGGCTCAGCCCCTAGCAATTATTGTTTAACTTTTGTCAATTGGGCTAGGAACAATCATGCAAAAAGGTCTCATGGGCCAAATGGTACAAATGTTTCTCCACAAAATTTGCTGTATTTGCAAAATAATGATGCATACTGTGGCAATTGGTCTCACAGGGTAAATTCTAGCAGTTCACCTCTACAATTACCACCTGGTATTTTTCTAATCTGTGGAGATCGTGCATGGCAAGGACTGCCAGCAAACATTTATGGAGGGCCTTTTTATTTTGGGAAATTGATGTTGTTTGCACCCACTATACAGCAACTATGAGGAGCCAATAGAACCAGGTTACGAACAAAGAGAAGTGTGTTCCAATTGGGGCCAGAATGCAAGGATCAGGTTGAACTTTGGGAACGTCCTACAGTGATTGTGTCATCTCTTTTTACACCTGGAGTATCTAGTGCTCAAGCCTTAACACAGTTACGACGACTAGCATGTTGGACAGGAAAACAGTTTAATATTACATCAAAGGTTTTGTCTGATTTGCTTTTGGATACGAAGAGTGTTAGGCATGCTGTATTGCAGAATAGAACTGCTATTGATTTTTTGCTATTAGCACAGGGCCATGGCTGTGAAGACTTTGAGGGGATGTGTTGCATGAATCTTTCTGACCATTCAGTGTCTATTCATGCTCATCTCCGACAACTACAGAACAATATGAAAATATTAACCATGGAAACAAATCCATTAGAGGAATGGTTTCAATCCCTAGGTCTCACAGGATGGTTTAAATATTTGGCACAAATGGCAATTGTTGTTATATTGATCATTGTGATTGTGCTACTGTTTATTCCTTGCATACTGCAATGCTTGCAAAACATGATGAAAAGGGCTACTTCTACAGTTTTGTTAGTACAAAAAGAAAACAGGGGAATTGTAGAGGAATGGCTAGAGAGCAAAGGTCATGCTCCCATGCAGCAGTTAGCTGGGAAAGAATGAGACAATAGAGTACAGTTGGTGTGAGATGTTGCAAGGTCAGGAAGGCCTTAGTGATAACTGTTAACTGAGAACAGGACGCTGTGATCAGAAGAATGTGAATTCAGCATAGATGAGCGATCATAGGAATGTGGAATTAGGTGGAGTTGACCTTAAATAAAAATATCCAATAATGAGCTTGCTTTTGCACTATGTATGAGCCTAATTATTGATGCTATATAAGTGGTTGCAGAGTTACCAATAAATGAGACTTGCTGATCATTCATATTGAGTGCTGCATTTCTCCTGCCGAACTCATCATTTAGGTCCAAGTTCCAAACTGCAAATTTTTACACTCAAGACACAGTCATGAAGAACATGTATTTCAATTTCCTATTCCTTTAACTGCAGTGTAAAATATCTTAATATTGGAAAACATCCATAAAATCTCTCAAGTAAGGCAGCTAATGGATCCTTTTCACTAGCACGTGAACAAACTAAGGAACTAAAATCAAAGCTGAGTTCTCTTTTTCAAAAGATCAGTTACCTCTTTCTTACTCCAGTGTTATAGAAGATTTTTCACTACACATTTGGGGGTAATTTTTATCTTTCATATTTTTGGGGGGGTTTTTTTTGTTTGCTTTTGATGTTTTTGTTGGTTTTTTTTACAGAAAACATGTCCTAGAAAAGGCATGTCCTTTGCTCCTGGTTCCCGTGTGGAGCAGCTCCCTTCCCGCTGGCTGAGCTGCTCAGGCAGAGCCCGGCAGCTCCTGGCCCTGCAGGGCTGATGCATTTTCCCCGTTGCTGGGCACAGACTGATGGAGCAGCAGTGCTGAACACGGGCACACGCAGAGGGAGCAGAGCAGCTGCCTTTGCCCACCTGAAGCTCCAAGGCCAAACTCTGAGCAGGCACGGCTGCAAGAGACTCGCAGGCTCCCTGTTGGCTCTGCTGCCCCACTTGTGCCCGGCCCAGCTCTGCGGGAGGCAGAGGGAGAACAAGGGGCAGCTCCCTCCCAGACCCAGCCCAGGGACCCCTCCAGCCCCGGGCCTTGGGGCACTGTCAGCACCCGCTGCTCCAGCCACGGCTTCTGCTGGCACTGACAGCAACAACCAAACTGGGGCTGGTCCCGAGGGAGCAGCAGCAGTGCCTGCATCTGATCCCTCAGTCTGGGGCAGCCCCCTGGGGGAACAGAGGGCACAGCAAGAGGGACAAAACCAGTCAAGGTCAGAGACTGGGAAGAGCCAGAGCTGGGAGCAGGAACAGCTGCTTCATTGAATCCTGGAGAAAGCTCTTGGCTGGTTCAAAGCACTGAAAGTGTGAAGAGCAGAGTGGAGGCCACACCAAACAATGCTCCTGTTTTCACATTTCCCCTCTCCATGTCCCAGAAGGAATTGAATGAACTTATTCTTCTCTCCAAGTGGTCTCCTTCAGCTTGAGCAGCTCAGCACCAGGAGCTGAAGGAGCTGAAGCCTCAGGCCACAAGAGCTGAGCAAGAGGGGGCCTTTGGACTAAAGTAATGCTGCTAAGTAATGGACCTAGCTGAATGCAGCAGATAGAATCCTGGTATTATAGAATCCATTCTGCTGGAAAAGACCTCTGAGCTCATCCAGTCCAGCCAGTCACCCAGCAGTGTCAAGCCCAGCACTAAACCTCGTTCCTGAAGTGCCAAGGTCTGCACAACAGGCCCTGAGTGAGGCCTGAACAACAGGCCCTGAGCCAAAGGTGACCTCTGAATGAACCTTCCAGCCAAAGGTTACCTGTCCATCTGCTCATTACTGAAATATGCATGGTCATGAACGCTGTGATAGATGTATCCACTCATCAATGAAACATGGATTGACCTTTCTGTGTTTAGAAGCCAGACAAGGCCATGAAATCCGACATCTGGCCTTGTTTGGGGTGTATGGTCAGGGTCGACTCCCTTGGTTCCTCCTTGAGCCCTGGCCAGCCTTTGGTAGGGACCCAAGAGGAGGATGAAACCAGATATTCCCACACCAGAAGTGCTGTCAGTTTGTTTATTCAGCACTATCAAAGTTGGCCCTCTCTCACAGCGGGGTTGGATCCTCACCTGTGGCTGGAGGCACCTGCAGGAATTCCCAGTGTCTGGAGTGGCTCTCCAGCCCTTGGCTGTGACAGCTTCCCCAGCTGATGGGTGGATCTGGGGATGGCAAAGTCTGAGGGGAACTGGTGCTGGATCTTTGTTAATCCCTGCAGGCAATCTTTGGCACTGATGATTGGATTCATTGCTGAGCTGCTCCTTTTGTCATCCTTTGCTGCTTGGAGCTGCAGTAAGTGACACTGATTCCTTCAGGTGGAGTTTGTGCCTTTGGTGCTGACTCTGCCTGCTGGTGAAACAAAACTGGCAAAGTCTAGCCAGATCACAACAAAATGTCACTTTTAACATGTAAATGTAAGGAATCAGTCCCATCTGTAATTCCCAGAAGGGAAGCCCTCCCCAGAGTTCGCTGGCTCTGGAGTGGGGCTGAGGTCGGAGCACCGTGCGAGCAGTGGGGCAGTCGGTTAAAAGAGGCTGAACCGCTGGATGTCTTAAAATGCATCCAAACATTGCATATGGAAAAAGGAAAAGAACTCATGGGTTTGGGAAGACAAGGAGGGATTCTGTTAACAGCACCAACAGAAGGAACAATTGTTTTCGGAATGCTCCCACGTGGAGTGACAGAAGAGGGTTTTAGTCTTTAGCTCAGGTTTGTTTGTCCAAGTAAAATAATAATAACAATAGCAATAACAACAATAATTATAACAACACAATAATATATATTTATATATATAACTAAAAATCGATAATGTGCAATAATGCTGACAATTCCAATTTGTTAGCTTTGGCTGCTCACTGTAACACTAAAATACCCTACAAAAAAGGACTAGCAAAGACCCAAATGTCAATGGTAAACTTTGTGAATTGTATACAAGGAATAAAGGAGGAAGGGATAAAACTGGCTATTTTTATAGGGTTTGCTGATGCTGTGATGTGGAATGCTTTGTCTGTTCCTGTGAAAAATACAGTGATTAAGACTGCTGGGTTTTTCATGTATCACACTATCTACAAGCTACAGGATTGGTTGAACAATTGTTAAAAGAGCAGTTGATAAAATGAGGAGATGGGAACCTGTCCCGGTGGAGAACCCATCTCCCAGATGGGCTCCATGCCCTTAACAATGGGCCCACTGGGAAATGGAAACCCCTGGGTGTGCACGGCTGCACCCAATTTGCAAACACAGCCATGGACAGTGAGACTTGGACTGCCTGGGAAATTGTTCTGGCTGTGATGGCCCCTGCCAGGGCCACCCCAGAGGCTGCAGGGCTGGACCTTCATGCACTGGAATTCATTAGGAGAAATCAGAAGCAAATGACAGTTTACAATACAGGAATAAGAATTAAGATTCCTCCAGGACACTTTGGTTTGATAACTGCTCACTGGAGCTTGGCCTTGCAAAGGGCTCATGTCACGGGAGGAGGAATTGATGCAGATTATCAAGGAGAAATTGAAGTAAGTCTGTTAAACAATAGTGAACAAGATTTGATTGTTCAACCCCATGACAAGGTAGAAGAAATATTGATATCGCAATTGAAAAAATAATTGTGAAGAAAGAATATCCACTTCAAATTGCCTCCATTTGTGGATAAAAAGAGTTTGGACCCAGCAGTCCTAATAAAGGAGCCAGAGTGTGGGTCCAGAGGCCAAATGGCCCTCCCAAGCCAGCTGAAGGAACAGCTCTGGGCAAAGACAACACTGTTGGAATCCTGAGACCTGGGCAGGAACAATGGGAATATGTCCCTGCAGCCAAGTGTTCTCTGCCAGAACAAGTCGATGGGATGGGATATTGTTTTACAGACCCTGCCAGACCAAATCTCCCTGTATGCCCCAACGGCCCCTTTGGAAAATGCTCAGATCCACGGGGCTCCATGTGAAGGCTGATGTGACCCTGAGGGACTTCCACACCAATTCCAGCCAGGAGCCTGGCTGTCCCGCAGGGACTGGGACCCGGCACCTCTCCAGCCGAAGGGAAAAGGACCCCAGCAAGCCTTGTTAGCCACAGACAGCGCGGTAAAGCTGAACAGCAAAGGACCTTGGGGACATTATTCTGGAATTCAAAAGGTGCCAGCTCCATGGACAACAGAATTATTGTTCCTAACATGAATGAGAGTGAGGAAAAAGAAGGAGTAAGCTTGTGATGGTAAAGCACAGAAATCCTTTCACATTGTGGCCTCCAGCTAGAACAGGGCTTGGTTTCTCCGGAAGGGAAATCTCAGTCAATCCTGTAAAACTGATAATTGCATTCCTGTGTTCCACAGCACAGTTTTCTGTCAGTGTCCCTGCACTGGATCCGTTACAAGTCAGAGCCCATTGACAGAGTTTTGGCCACCCCACAGGGTGAGCCCTCCGAGGGAACCCCATTCCTCCCAACCTGAGCTGAGAACATACCCAGCAATTAGTTACATTGAGTATTTTGGCTACTTTGATCTTTAAATTTTCAAAATAATTTTGATGACTAATGCCTTGATTAAACTTCAGAGGTGTTTCTGGCAAACAAAGATCCTGGCTGACTCTCAAGATACAACTTACAGGTGTTGGGGGTTACGTGTCCTTTATTTTCTATTTAGTTCTGGCTTGCCTGTGGAATTTTTACTCATGACTTGCAGGGAAAACTTAACTGCGGGTACCTGGTGTGTGCTTGAGGAAAGATAAAGAGTTTGGCTGGGCCCAGGGGGGGAAGGGGGCAGGAAAAGGGGAGGGTGGGGACAGTTTGGTGTCTTCTTCAGCTTCGGAGAAGAACACTTTGGGTACAGAGCTGTTGTGGTGGGGAGATGGGAATTTCGCCATCACCCAGATGGAGCTGCTGCTTCTTCTCCTTCTTCCCTCTTCGTTGGTGGCCTCGCACCCCCTGTCCTGCCGGGACGTGTGGCAGTGCCAGCCACCACCACGGAGCTGCTGATCCACCTCAGCCACTGGCCCGGGATCTCAGCTCATCCCTGCTGTTCCAGCTGAGTGTTCCTCAGAGCCCTGCAGGAGCACCAGCACTGACTGCCAACCCGAGGGGGTTTGTGAAACAAAGCCTCTCCTCCATCCTTTCCCGTCTCAGCCCAGAAAGCTGTCACGGGGTCCCTGGTTCTGTTTTCTTGCTAACGCTGTAGTTATTGTTGTTTGTTTGCCTGGTTATAAATATTAGTAAAGAACTGTCATTCCTATCCCCAGATCTCTGCCTGAGAGCCCCTTGATTTCAGGATTATCATAATTCGGAGGGGGGGGTCTACATTTTTCATTCCAAGGAAGGCTCCTGCCCTCCCTAGCAGACACCTGTCTCTCAACACCGAGACATTTCCATGAGTAAATTTTACAAAGTTTTCAATAAAATTCCTATTGATAAATTTGACTCCATTTCATTTCTAACAAGCTGTTCCTAAAGATCCCGTCAGGCTGTCTTAGACACTTTGGGCAAGGGATTCCTTCCAAGCTGGGCCACTTGGGGGGGGGATGGGGGCGGCCCCAGGGCGGAGGGCAGGGTGTGCAAGGGCCCTTTGTGACACGCTGCAGCACGGTCACCGTGGGATGGTGGCAACGGGAGCAGATGTCAAAGGGCCCTTTGTGACACGTGCTGACATAGGAGCTGGCGGTGACAGGGCCACGCCACAGTGCTCGGTGCACGCGACGGGTCAGGACGCGCCAGAGCGGTGCTGTGAGGAGCCCCCGCACAGCGCACTCCTTTGTGTCGGACCTGGAGCTTTTCTGAAGCACTGTTCCTACAGGTGACCTCGAGGCCAGACCACAGGTCTTGCTGACCTGTGGCCTTGCTGAGCCTTCCTTCTTAAGGTTCTCTTGAGGGCAGACCGTGGGACTTGGTGACCCGGAGCTTTTCCGACGTGTCGCCCATCCCTGCAGTCTCTGCCCTTGAGACCAGACCACAATCCCTGTCGAGGAGCCTCCTGTCCTTGTGGCAGGAGCCCTCAAGACCCAAGTGCAGGACTCGCTGTCTTGCAATCTTGCCAGGACTTGAGTCTTGCAGGTGCCTTCCAGGCACGACTGCAGGACTTGCTGACTCCGAGCTTTTCCGAGCCATCTCTCCTGCAAGCAGCCATAAATCCAGTCACTGCCATGGAGCAGCGACCCCCAAGAGTGCCCAAGTTGGCCTGGCTTGAGGAGGAGGAAGAAGAAGGCTCTGGAGCTGTCCTGGCACAGGAGTCTGAAGAGGTGCAGGACTTCCAGGCACCACAGGAGGGTGAGTTGCAGAGCTCGGCCTTAGGGCTAGTGCCTGTTGCCAGCTTGGCCCCATCCCATTCCATGCCATGCCATCCTCTGGTGCTGTTCCTATGGAAAGGATTGGAGAGTCTGGAAGAAGACACGGAGCAGCGACCCCCAAGAGTGCCCAAGCTGGCCTGGGTGGAGGAGGAAGAGGAAGAAGAGGAAGAAGGCCCTGGAGCTGCCCCAGCACCAGAGACCGAAGAGGTGCAGCAGTTGCAGCCGCTGGAGGAGGGTGAGTGGCAGAGCTGGGCCACAGGGCTGGTGCCTGCGGCCATCTTGGCCCCATCCCATCCCATTGCATCCCATCTCATCCCATCCCACACTGTCCTGTGGAGACACACCCATGGACAGCACAAAAAACGGGCTGGGGCTGCCCCCGCAGCAGTGGCCGTGCTGCATTCCCTGGGGCATCCCGGGACTGTCCCTGCCTGGGGAATGCAGGGCTGGGCTGTGCTCTCCGGCCTCTCCCGCAGCCCCTCAGCTCTGGCTGCTCTTTGCCAGATGCAGCCATGGACGGCACACAAGAGCAGGACACCGCCCGTGGCCGCTTCCGCAGAGCAGCGCAGGTACCTGCAGCCATCCCCACCTGCGCTGGGCCTGCTGGCACTGCTCAGCCCAGCACCGCACTTGGAGCACTCCATGCAACTTCCCTGCCTTCCTGCCCTTCTCCTACAGTTTCTTTACCAATACATCAAGAGAATTGGCAAGGAAGACACCAGACCTATGGACACTGAGGTCAAAGCATCCTCAGAGGTCTTGGTAGAACAGAGCAGCGCTGCCCAGCTGGATCTGCTTGTAGAGACGGCTCTTTTCAATCCAGAGCAAGTAAGCAGCCTGTGGCCAGCCTTTGATCCTCCAGCAATTGCTTGGCTTTCCCAAGCCACGCCTGCTGCTCACTTGAAGCTTTTGAGGCCATGGCAGTGGGCTGGAAGAGAAGCACTTGTCTGGGGAAGAAGCTGGGCACATTGCTGACTCCCTCTGCTAGCATTCCAAGTTTCCCTGTGCCTTCTCCAGGTGCCTGCCGTGGTGAGGTACATCCACCAGTGGCTCATGGCCAATGAGGCTGCTGAGCACAGGATGGACTGGGCCCTGATGCAAGTGGCCGAGGCAGAGCCCGATGATGTGGCCATCACTCTCCTGCGGGTGGCCCCAACGTGTGACAGGTATGGGGCCCAGCTGCCCCGAGGCCTCATGGTTCCCCAGCCCATCATCCTGTACAGCCTGGCCCAGGGCTGTGAGCAACACAGACTTGCAGGGCCCTCTGGCTGCTCCCTTTGCCAGCCCTGCTACAAAGTTGGCCCCCGAGCCCGCTGCCGTGCTGCCAGCCTGCCCCTCAGGGGCCTGTCCCCACAGGGCTGGGCTGCCTGGCTGCTGCTGCCGCTCAGGGCCAGTGGGCACAGGCAGAGCTGGCGGCCAGCTCAGCTCCCCGCTGCTGCCCAGCCCACGGTGCTGTGTCTGACCCCGCAGAGCTGCTATGGCCATGTGGACGACCATCTTGCTCTCGCCCTGGATTTCAGAGGAAGTGACACCGCTCCTCATCAATGTGGTGGGGAGCTGGCCGCAGAAAAACCTGGGCACCTCTGATGGGGACAAGACGGCTGTCTTTTCCCTGACTGTGAGTTTCTGGAGCTGGCCTTTGCTCACCGCAAGGCCGGCCGCCTCTCCAGCAGCTCTGTTGCCTCCTTCCCCCACTGCATCTCCCTGCTTCAGGCACTGGCCACAAACCTGGCCTAGGGGCAGCTTCAGGGCCACCAGGCCCGCTGCTCCCCGTGTCTCCCCCGGCTTCTCCCTGCCATGCTCAGGCCCTGCCACACGGACGCCCCGGCACTGAGCGCTGTCTCGGGCTGCTTTGTCCTCTGCAGGCAACTCTGGTGATGTGGAAGATCCTCCAGGGGCCCTGTTGCCCACAGATCCTCACAGTCTATTTCCCCCGCCTCTTTGTGCATCTCCTCTTCCAAACATACTTCAGTACTTTGTATATGACAGAGGACGTCCATACCTTCTGGAAGGAATGCCAGGAGCAACACGGCCTCTCCACCAGCCCCAACAGGTGCTCCATGCCACTCCTCCTGTCCCTGCCACTTCCCCAGCCTCGGAGCCAGCGCTCCCAGCGTCACCTGGGCTTTGCTGTGCACACAGGTTTGCAGTGCAGACCCTGAAGGCCCTGCTCTGCAGTCTCCACTTGGAGCATGTGGTGGTGGCAATGGAACGCAAGCGTGGCTGGGACACGCTGCTCTGTGCTGACACCCACCACTATGCCGTGGGTCTGCTGGCCAGGTGAGCCCCCCTTCTCCCCACTGCCTCTGACATTTGTGCCCCCTGCCCGGGATGCCCCCCCACAGTCCCCGTGGCCATGGGCCTGAGGGCCTCGTCAGCGAGGGATGGCCAAGGAGACTGCAAAAGGCTGCGAGAGGAACCTGTCCAGGAGCAGCCACATCTCAAGGGCCCAAATCGCCTCACAGGGTGCTGGGGCAATAGGACAACTGTGTCCATCAGTCCTGGGAGAGGTTTCTCGCACCCTTGCTGAGACTCTTTCTGCCATTTTCCGCCTTCCAGGGTAATGCGCCGTGCATCTGCCCACTTGTGTAAAAGCATCTTAAGCTACCTGCTTGAGGTGCTCAGCAAACCGTTGCCACTCTGGGATGTCTCTGCCATGGCATTCCTTGTGGAGGTGAGTCTGATGGCCAGCACTACCTCGCTCAGCTCCCTGCCAGCCCTGTCCCCTGGCACAGCCACAGCTGCCTGGGACGTCACCCGCGCCCTGTGCTGCTGCCTGGGCCCAGCCCTGCGCACTTCCAGGCTCCTGCTGGCCAGCTCCCCTCTCACTGCCCTGTGCCTTTCAGCTCCTAGATTGCCTGGACTTGAGTGACTGTGGTGACAGCCTAATGGACATCTTGTATAAGTACCTGTGGTACAATTCCACAGAGATGCATCACCAGGTTCTCAGGGCTCTCCTCCTGCTAAAGGACCGTCCCTCCATGGTGAGAAGGGGGCAGCAGCTGAGGCCGTGTGGGCAGCATGAGGCTGGGCAATGCTGTCACTTGGCCTTGGCTGGCCTTTGCCTTGGGCGCTGAGGCAGCTCCTCCCAGCTCTCCTGCCTCCTGCTTCAGCTGCCCGAGTGCTTTGGGACAGCCCTTTGGCCTCTGGGCCCTGCGGCAGCTGCCCGGGCTTTCACACACTTGTGTTCTGCACAGGCCGAAAGAATTCAGAGCCTGACAGGAAGACTAGTGCACCTCCTGTGGGACTTGGACAGTGACGTGGCCAGGATGAGCACTGCTCTTCTGAGCCATATTTTCCTGAAAGAAGACATCCCAATATCCTGGCGCAGGGCCCTGCAGCTGGCTGAGCCGCTCCTGAAACTCCTGGACAATGTAAGGCTCTGTGCCCCAGCCACAGCCACTGCCTGCTGCCCGGACACTTTGTGCCCTGTGCATTTGCAGACCTGTGCCGATGTGGGCCATAAGAAGCCAATGATAAGGTCATTTTTCCTTCCTTCCTTTCATACAGCCCCATAGCCAGGTGCAGCTGCTCTCCATGTCTCTCCTTCGAAGAGTGATGTCTTCAGCAGAAGAAGAAGGAAGAAAGCCCCTGAAGGAACGAGTGTACCAGAGCCTGCTCCCACTCTTTTTCCACTGCCAAGATGAGAATCGGCATGTGGCAGAGGTGAAGATTCCTGGGTTGCTGCTGCGCCTTGGCAGGGGGCTCAGCTGCCTCCTGCCCTGACGCAGGCTTGCAGGCTGCAGCCTCCTCCAGCCCTTGGCACTGGGACACTCCTGTGCCCTGGCTTGTGGGGCCATTTGCGGCTCTCTGCTGCTCCCCAGGCCTCTCGGACAACGCTCCTTCGCGCGGCTGGCTTCCTGAAGAGGCCAGACCTGGAGAAAGCTGTGAGGAAGGAGAAGCTGTGGAAGTTTGCCAGGCTCGTGGTAAGGACAGCCTGGAAGTCCCAGCCTCAAGCTACAGAAGCCCCCTGGCCCCGGTGCTCAGTGTGTGGGGCTAACAGCTGTGCCCCTGCCCACTGCTGCAGCCGGGGGCCGCACGGCTTCTTCTCCAGCCCCCTGTGGCCCCGAGCCGGGTGCCGATGGAGCCCCGGCCCAGCGGGGCTGCGGGCCGGGCCAGCACCGCGGCTCCCCGGGCAGCAGCCGGCCCTCTGCCCCCTCCAGAGCCCGGCGCCAGCGGCTGCTGGCCGGGCCTCAGGGTTGGCCGGGCACGGGAGGCCGGGGCTGGCCGCAGGCAGCAGCGCCCGGCCGAAGGGCAGAGCCCGCGCCAACCCTTCCCTCCTGCCGCTCTCTCCAGCTGGCAGACCACAGGATCCCCTTGGCCGAGCACCTGCGTCGGGCCCTGCAGTACCTGCAGGACCCACAGGAGACCCTGCGAGCGGCGGCCATCAGGGTCATCGGTGAGTCTCGAGCCCGGGCTCCCTCCCCGCCCCGCCGCAGCTCGGCCCCAGCCCCGGCTGCTGCCCCGGCAGCGGCACCCGGGCCCGGCGCCCTGGAGCCCCGGCTGTCCTCGGGGCTGCTGCTGCCGGCCTCTGGCAGCCGTGCCCTTGGGCTGGGTCAGGATGCGGCAAGGGCCCGGGCTGAGCCCTGCCGGGGCAGGAGGCCGTGTGGCCACAGGGCTGGCAGCGCCGCTGGCAGGGAGCTGTGCTGCTGGGACCCTGACAGCTCTGTGTTCTCAGGGATGGCCGGGGAGCAGCTGAGGGGGCAGCACGCAGAGCTCCAGGTGTTGTGCAGAGGTGAGCCAGGGCAGCGGGCTGACAGCAGTGGCTGTCGGGGGCAGCTGCAAGCCCTGGCCAGGCTGTGGAGGACTCTGCTCCCTGTCCCGATGAGGGGCGGCGTGGGCATAGCACAGTGAGATTTCAGGGCCACGTGGGGCATTTGTGGCCAGCAGCTTTGGGCTGACCCCCTTGGTCCCTGCTCCCTCCTGGCCAAGGCAAGAGCCGGCTGGCATGGCCCTGGCAGGGGGCTCTCGCTGGGCCCCCACAGCTCTGGGGTGTGACCGTGGCTCTGTTCGTCTCTCTTGCAGCCCTCGAACGCCTGACGGAGGACAGAAGCGGTGCCGTGTCAGACCTGGCACTTGAGACGCTGTATGTCCTCCGGGCCATCCAGAGTGCCCGATATTCCATCCTCCAGAGGGTGCACGATCAATTCCTCAGGGCATGGAGGACACGGCCTCGTCTGTCGGGCCTGGGCTGGCTGCGCTGCTGGAGATGTGCTCAAGGCTGATATGGGACGTTCTGTTTGCTGGGGCCACCTGGGCCAGCCGGGAGTTTTTATTTCATAAGGATTGTTTTCTTCTATTTTTTTCTTTTTAGTATGTAAATAATATAGGATATGTTAGGGCTGAGAGGCTCTATCTTCTGGGGCCACATGGGCCATCTGTTATTTTTTTTTTCATAGAGATTATTCTTTTCTTCGTTTCGTTTCCATCTAGTATGTAAATAATATAGGATATGTTATAAACCACAAGAGTCCCAAGACCTTTCTTTTGCTGCCCAGGTTGTGTGGGGCATAGGGGAAGAGAGGGAAAAGGGTTCTTGTGTTCAGCAACCTGCCGGGGCGTGCAGTGGTGCAGGGGAAATGGCCAGAAGCCCCTTGGCGTTTGGTGGTTGTGCTGAAGCCACAAGCCCTGTGGCAGGCAGGAAGCGCCATCTGTGTCCTGCTGCCCGTGTGTTGCTGCCGTGATGGCTGAGGAGCTGCTGGAGCTCCTGTGGGGCTGCGGCGCTGCTGCCGGGCCAGGCTGGGGGAGCCCCTGAGGACACGGGGTGCTGGGAGGCCGTGAAGGGATGAGGGGCTGTGGAGGCCCAGACGGGACAAGGCAGTGGGAAGGCACGAGGGGGATGTGTGAGGGAGTGGGTGGCAGGAGGTTCCAAGGGGACAGAAGGCCCTGGAGGAGCCGGGGTGGTGGGAAGCACTGAGGAATTGGGTGTCAGAGGCCATAAGCAGCCCCTGGGCAGCCGCCTGGTCCCTGACACCCGGCTGCTCCGGTGCTTCCCCAAAATGTCCCCCCGGCCTGCAGCAGAAGGCCTGGAGGCTGGGACATCACCCCAGCGGGAGGGTGGGGACAGCCCGAGGTGCCCAGGCTGGACTGGCTGGGGACATGGAGGGCAGGGGGTGCTGCCAGGCCACGGCCACTGGGTGCCTCCAGGAAGGGGCAGTGGGCAGAGGCAGGGCTGGCGGCCAGCCCGGGCCCTCGCGGCTGCCCAGGCCACGCTGCTGTGACCGAGGCCCCCCTGACACAGAGCTCGGGGCCCACAGAGCTGCTGCCACCATGGGGAGGGTGGCGATGTCTCCTCCAGCAGGGCTGCCCAGTGGCTGCTGCCCAAGCGGCTCTGGAGCCCACAGAAACAGCAGCAGAGTGTGCCCAGGAACAGCAGCAGCCCCAACGTCGGCACCTGCGCACTGAGGCGTCCGCAGCAGCCGGGTGCCAAACAGGGGGAGGCTGTGGGCACAATTGCCTTTGCTTTGGCAAAAGGCTTCAGCAGAGTTGGCCACAATGGCTTTCTCTTCACTTGCAGCCTCACAGCAACGCTTGCCAGCTTCAGCTGCAGCCTGTGCCCGTGACTGACTTGGATGGCCGTGCTTGAGGGCGAGCTCGCCTTCCACACTCAGGTGTCCCAAGGCAGCGGCATTGGCGCCATCCTGAGAAAGAGAGAGAGAGAGAGAGAGTCTGACGGGGCAGGAGCCCTGTGCTGCAGCTGCCCTCCCTCTCTTCTGTCCAGACACCTTAAAGACACATGAAACCAAATCCTGGACTTGCTTGGAACAAAGGAAGAAGCATCATGCGCTGAAAAAAAGCAGGTACTTACACGGCTCAGTTTTGCTCTCCACTTGGGCAATCCCAGAATCCCTGAGCACTTGGTGTTGCAAAGTATCATCAACATCATCCAGTCTCCAGCCACCCTGCCATGGGCACAGGTGGTGTGCAGGCACAGGTGTCACTAGAATTGGGAGAACACTTTTCCATGTTGACCTTTTCTTCTCCTGGATTTCAAGCAAAGATGAAAAAATCATCTGGTGAATGACAGGTGAATAGTGTAGCTCACAGAACTAGGAGTAGGAGTCTCCAGTGGCCCATGGTGTGTCCATTCAACCATTGTTAGATTGTCCAGTTGGAGCTCAGCCCGATGCAGCCCGGGCACAGGCACCAGGCTGGTCCATTTCAGCATCCCAAAGTCTTGGTGGCTCCCTGTGCAGCCATTGTCTCCTGAATCCATTCTTGAACTCCCAGTTACTGCTGTGCCGGACATGAGAACACAGGAACAGCTTGTTTGGCTCATTCTTGCCTTTGCTGCTCCTGCCTAAAGGAATCATCAGGACTATATGCTGATGGAATGGGATCGCCGAACAGCAGGGACTTTGTAGTGTCTAAAACTAAAACCTTGTCCGACTGTTCGGGCACTCTAAAATCACGGGGGAGAATGATAGCTTTGGTATGGAAGAATCCTAGAAATCTTGACTTGTGATTTTTCTAGTCAAGGATTTGAATGCCAATGTGGAAACTACCAAAATATTCAAACTTGTTTTCATTGGCAACCCCTTTGAAATGGCATCAGCACACCTCCAGGGGACAGGGTATGACAGTGGGGACAGTACTTGGCAGCTCATGGCTTCAGATGTGGGAGGCAGATATTTTGCCTGGGTAGAGATCGAAGTTCAAGTTTTCCCATGATTTGGATCGACTCGTCATTGCAGGTAACTTTAATCAATGCAAAAGGATGTAAAAGCAGAGTTTCTGGAGAATGTGCACTAGGGAGGAAATAGGGAGAAAACCTTGAACACAGCCAGCAGGCTCTGGAAAAATTTATAAAAGTTAAAATTAAAAATAGATGTAGCTTTCTGACTGTTCAGGCAGGCCTCTTTGTGTCACTCTGGGGGTGATAGTAAAACATTTTAAAATCTTAAGAAATTCGGGAACTCAGAAAGAAAGTTAGGCTTGGCAAGCCCAGGAAAAGTAGGCCCTGGGAAATGTTAGGCCTTGTGCTTGCTAAAGATCATGTGAAACTGCACCTGTGGAATCAATATATGATAAATGATAGAATTGTTAGATGTAATTAGATATAATTATTGTTTAAAGAACATGAGGAACAATGTTAGGGGGCTGGGGCGGATCAAGAGAAATCCATGCTTGGGTAAAAACAATGCATACAATAGAACAATGTAAGTTTAATAATTAATATGTAAGTTGTATAATGATAGCGTATAAAACATGTTCAGCTCAAAACCAAGATGGGTCAGTGTCTTGGTTCTAGAAGACAGGTGTCCGCTAGGGAGAGCAGGAGCCTCCCTTGGGATGAAAGAATGTAGACTCTCTCTCTCCAAATTATTATAAATTTGAAATCAAGGGGGCTTTCAGGCAGAGATCTGGGGATAGGAATAACAGTTCTTTACTAGTATAACCAGGCAAACAAACAAACAATAACTACAGCAATAACAAGAAGACAGAAACAGGGACCCCGGGACAGCCTTCTCGGCTGAGATGGGATGGAGGAGAGGCTTTGTTTTCACAAACTCCTCGGGCAGTCAGTCCCAGTGCTCTTGCAGGGCTCCGAGGAACAGTCGGCTGGAACAGCAGGGATGAGCTGAGATCCTGGGCTGGTGGATGAGGTGTATCAGCAGCTCTGCGGCGGTGGCTGGCACTGCTACACGTCCCGGCAGGACAGGGGGTGCAAGGCCACCAACAAAGAGGGGAGAAGGAGAAGAAGCAGCCGCTCCGTCTGGGTGATGGTAAAGTTCCCTTCTCTCCACCGCAGCAGCTCTGCGACCCAGCACACAAACGTCCTTCCCCGAAAAACCAAAGAAGAACCAGCCCAAAAACTGTCCCCACCCTCCTTTTCTGCCCCCTTCCCCGCCCTGGGCCCGGCCACTCATTGTCCGTTGTGAGCACCCCTAAGTACCGGTAGTTAGGTTGTCCCAGCACATAATGGGTAAAAATTCCCCGGGCAGGCCAGAAGGACAAAACAAAAAAAAAAGGACACCTAACTCTCAACACTATCCACCCCGAATTTTTTCCCATACCAAAATGTTACATCAAATATTAAACCTTTAAATTATACACGAACACATACTACTTTAACTATATACATATGTACATGCAGATACAGATACAAGCACAGTGTCATGGGTAGTTCACCCTAAAACCAGGTCCCCTTGGGGTATGCACCGGGTCTCTCCATCTTTTTGCATCACCCACCAAGTGCAACCCGGTCCTTGAGCAAAGACAACTCCACGGATTGGACTGTCTTTGCTGGAGGCAGAATTAACCCAAACAGTTTTTCCCAGCATACCTCTCATATGTACCACTGGAACCTTATCTCCATCTTTCGCTCTAAAGGGCTCAGATTGGGCAGGGTTTGCTCTGTTAGTGGAACTTCGGGTGTTCACCAACTATGTGGCTTTTGCTAAATTAATTTCCCAGTTCTTGAAAGTTCCCCCACCCAGTGCCTTCAAGCTGGTTTTAAGCAAGCCATTGCACCGTTCAACGTTTCTAGCAGCAGGTGCATGGTAGGGGATATGGTACACCCACTCAATGCCATGTTCCCTAGCCCAGCTATTTATAAGGCTGTTCTTGAAATGAGTCCCATTGTCTGACTCAATCTCAGGGGTACCATGCCTCCAAAGGACCTGCTTTTCAAGTCTCAGGATGGTGTTCCGGGCAGTGGCATGAGGCACAGGGTAGGTTTCTAACCATCCAGTGGTGGCTTCTACCATCGTGAGCACGTAGCGCTTGCTTTGGCGGGTTTGGGGCAGTGTGATGTAGTCAATCTGCCAGGCTTCTCCATACCTATATTTGGACCAACGCCCACCATACCATAGCGGCTTCAACCGCTTGGCCTGCTTGATCGTGGCACACGTCTCACAGTCATGGATAACTTGGGAAATACTGTCCGTGGTTAGATCCACCTCTCGGTCTCGTGCCCACTTATAGGTGGCATCTCTCCCCTGATGACCTGAGGCATCATGGGCCCATCAAGCTAGGAACAACTCTCCCTTGTGTTGCCAATCTAAGTCTATCTTTGACACCTCTATCTTTGCAGCCTGATCTACCTGCTCATTGTTTTGGTGCTCTTCATTAGCCCTACTCTTGGGGACATGGGCATCTACATGACGGACCCTCACAGACAGTTTCTCTACCCTGGTGGCGATGTCTTTCTACTCATCAGCAGCTCAGATTGGCTTTCCTCTGCGTTGCCACTTGGCCTTTTTCCATCTTTCCAGCCATCCCCACAGAGCATTGGCTACCATCCATGAATCCGTGTAGAGGTAGAGCTTTGGCCACTTCTCTCTTTCAGCAATGTTCAGGGCTAGTTGAACAGCTTTGAGTTCAGCAAGTTGGCTTGATCCACCTTCTCCTTCAGTGGCCTCTGCGACCTGTCGTGTGGGGCTCCATACGGCTGCTTTCCACTTCCGGTTTATCCCTACGACGCGACAGGAACCATCAGTAAACAGAGCGTAGCGTGTTTCTTCTGCTGGCAGTTGGTTGTACGGTGGAGCTTCTTCAGCCTGTGTTACTTGTTCCTGCTCCTCTTCATCAGTGAGACCAAAGTTTTCACCTTCTGGTCAGTTTGTGATTATCTCCAAAATCCCAGGGCGATTTGGGTTTCCAATACGGGCGTGCTGCGTGATGAGGGTGATCCACTTGCTCCATGTAGCGTCAGTGGCGTGGTGGGTAGCAGGAACCTTTCCTTTAAACATCCACCCCAGCACTGGCAGTCAGGGTGCCAGGAGGAGTTGTGCTTCTGTGCCAATCACTTCTGAGGCGGCTTGAACTCCTTCATAGGCGGCTAAAATTTCCTTCTCTGTGGGAGTGTAGTTGGCGTCGGACCCTCTGTAACTTTGGCTCCAGAATCCCAGTGGTCGGCCTCGAGTCTCCTCAGGCACTTTCTGCCAAAGGCTCCAGGACAGGCCGTGGCTCCCGGCTGCAGAGTAGAGCAAGTTCTTCACATCTGGTTCTGTTCTGACTGGGCCAAGGGCTACTGCATAAGCGATCTCCTGTTTGATCTGAGTAAAGGCTTGTTGTTGTTCAGGGCCCCACTGGAAAGTGTTCTTTTTGCGGGTGACCAGGTAAAGAGGGCTCACAATCTGGCTGTACTCAGGAATGTGCATCCTCCAAAAACCTATGGCACCTAGGAAAGCTTGCGTTTCCTTCTTGCTAGTGGGCGGAGACATTGCTGTGATCTTATTGATGACCTCAGTGGGAATCTGACGCTGTCCGTCTTACCACTTTACTCCCAGGAACTGGATCTCTCGAGCAGGTCCTTTGACTTTGTTCTTCTTGATGGCAAAGCCGGCTTGTAGCAGAATCTGGATAATCTTTTCTCCTTTCTCAAATACTTCCACTGCTGTGTTCCCTCACACAATGATGTCATCAATGTACTGCAGATGTTCTGGAGCCTCACCTTTTTCCAGGGCAGACTGGATCAGTCTATGGCAGATGGTGGGGCTGTGCTTCCACCCCTGGGGCAGTCGGTTCCAGGTGTACTGCACTCCCCTCCAGGTGAAGGCAAACTGAGGCCTGCATTCTGCTGCCAGAGGAATGGAGAAAAATGCATTAGCAATATCAATTGTGGCGTACCACTTCGCTGCTTTGGACTCCAGCTCGTACTGGAGCTCCAGCATGTCCGGCACGGCAGCGCTCAGCGGTGGAGTCACTTCATTCAATGCACGATAGTCCACAGTTAATCTCTATTCTCTGTCAGACTTGTGCACAGGCCAGATGGGGCTGTTGAAGGGTGAGTGGGTTTTGTTGACCACTCTTTGGCTCTCCAGCTCTCTGATCATCTTGTGGATGGGGATCACAGCATTTTGATTTGTCTTATACTGCCGGCGGTGCACTGTCGAGGTGGTAATTGGTACCCGCTGTTCTTCCACCTTCAGGAGTCTTACTGCAGATGGGTTCTCTGATAGTCCAGGCAAGGTGTTCAATTGCTTAATGTCTTCTGCCTCCACAGCAGCTATTCCAAAAGCCCACCTGAGTCTCTTTGGGTCTTTGTAATAGCCATTTCTAAGGAAGTCTATGCCCAGAATACACAGGGCCTCTGGGCCAGTCACAATGGGATGTTTCTGCCACTCCTTCCCAGTCAGGCTCACCTCAGCTTCCAACAGAGTCAATTGCTGCGATCTCCCCGTCACTCTAGCAATGGAAACAGGTTCTGCCTCCACATGTCCTGATGGCATTAGGGTACACTGTGCACCAGTATCAACTAAAGCTTCATATTTTTGTGGCTCTGATGTGCCAGGCCATCGGATCTACACCGTCCAAAAGACCCGGTTTTCCCGTGCTTCTTCCTGGCTAGAGGCAGGGCCTCTCTAGCACTGGTCATCTTCTCTTTTTTGGGCATACATGCTAGAGGTTCTTTCAAGGGGATCATCTTCTTTTCTGTAATATCTGCCAGTTTGGTCACGGGAGGTTGAGGCTACTTTCACTTTAGTGGAACCTTTCTGGTTACTGGTTCTCTGCCTGAGTTGACGCACTTGTGCTGCCAGGGCAGAAGTGGGTTTCCCATCCCACTTTCCCATGTCTTCCCCATGGTCACGTAGAAAGAGCCACAGCTCAGTTCGTGAGGTGTACCCTCTCTCTCTAGCTGGGGGACATGGGGCTTGGAGTTTTGGGCTTGTGACTCGCACTGGTGCTATATGGGAACTGTTCTTTCTCATCTCTTCCCTCATTTCCCTCATCTCTTCTTTGAGTTCCTTAATCACAGCAGAAATCTTAGCCTGATGTGGGCCATGGACCATACTGGCGAAATGTCTAAGCCTGGTGGAGACAGAACTCACCGTCTCTCGGCTGTTATCGGCATTAATCGTTGCAATATAGGTGGTGTAGTCACGTGGCCCTAGATTTGCCAGACTCCACAACATCTGCCCAGTGCACCTGACTTTGTCGGGGTCATTATCATGCTGTCCACCCCTCCCAAAAAGGACCTCTAATATTGCCACTTCTCTCAGCTGTTGGATCTCTTCCTCAATGGTTTTCCATTCTCTTCTACGATAGTGCTCTTCCATTCTCTCTCTGTGGACAAACCTCTCTCTTACACTCATCAAAAGCCGCTCCCAGAGGGAAAGGGGCCCTTGCTCCCTGACGAATATCTGATTCACACCTGAGTCCTGCGTCAAGGGTCCCACATTCCTTGCCTCACCACCATCCAGCTGCACGCCTGTACCCATAAGGTCCCAGACCCGAAGTAACCAGGTTGTATAAGGCTCAAGCCCCCGCCTCACAATGTCTTTTTGTAACTTACGGAGACTGTCATATGTCAGAGACTCAGTGATGATTTCAACTTCTGGTTCCCCCGTGGGTTGTGAGGACCCTCCTTTCTTATCCTTATCAACAGGGTGCTGTGATTTCATCTTAGACTTCCTCGTTTCCACAGGAGCAACAGCTGCTGGCTGTGACTGCTCTTGTGGTTCAGCTGGAACCTGGACGGTTGTAACATCTGTGGGTTCCACTGCAGCACTATCAGACTCTCTCTCTTCGAGGCAGGGGGAGGGTTTCCCAGCAGCTGAGGAAATGCATCCCTTTAGCATCTCACGTATCTCCTTGACCAGAACCCCCACCCACTCTGGATGGTTCATTTCTGAGGTGGGCTGTGGGGTAGGGGCAGGCTCTGGTGCAGCACCCCCTGTCTCTGGGGCTGTGCCAGGCTCTGGGGCAGCACTCGCTGTCTCTGGGGCTGTGCTAGGCTCTGGGACATTACCCCCTGTCTCTGGGGCTGTGCCAGGCTCTGGGGCAGCACTCTCTGTCTCTGGGGCTGTGCCAGGCTCTGGGACATTACCCCCTGTCTCTTTCCCTTTGTCTCTGAAGGCTAAGTAGAACAGGCCTATCAGCAACACCAGCCACTGTACGATGTCATTAGCATTCAGAGAAGATTTTAACCCTTCGAAAACTGGCTGTGTAGGCCCAAGGAACTGGGTGAAAGGTTGGGAGAAAATTTCCCCAACTGTCTTTTTCTCCCAGTAGGTACCATTATTAAAGTAACCCAAAAACCATCCAGTTAGTGTGTGACAGCTCTGAATCCATGAGCCCACCGTCCAGAGGACGTTAAACATCCATGAATTCCTCACCTTATCAATCCACAAAACAAGCTGGATAATAGCCACAGTAGCCTTAGTTATAGGACCCATATTTAGGCAAGGTACAGAAAATGGGAGAAATATACATGTGACCACATGCCCCGCGAACCTGGGTAAGCTCAACAGCATGGTTCTACCTAACAAGATTTCTAAATCCAGCACACAAAAGTTAGGTTATTTAAGAACTGTTATTCCTTTATTGCCCTTTTCTTCTCAGTGCCCCACGTTGGGCGCCAAAATCTGTCTTGGTTCTAGAAGACAGGTGTCCGCTAGGGAGAGCAGAAGCCTCCCTTGGGATGAAAGAATGTAGACCCTCTCTCTCCAAATTATTATAAATTTGAAATCAAGGGGGCTTTCAGGCAGAGATCTGGGGATAGGAATAACAGTTCTTTACTAGTATAACCAGGCAAACAAACAAACAATAACTACAGCAATAACAAGAAGACAGAAACAGGGACCCCGGGACAGCCTTCTCGGCTGAGATGGGATGGAGGAGAGGCTTTGTTTTCACAAACCCCTCGGGCAGTCAGTCCCGGTGCTCTTGCAGGGCTCCGAGGAACAGTCGACTGGAACAGCAGGGATGAGCTGAGATCCTGGGCTGGTGGATGAGGTGTATCAGCAGCTCTGCGGCGGTGGCTGGCACTGCTACACGTCCCGGCAGGACAGGGGGTGCAAGGCCACCAACAAAGAGGGGAGAAGGAGAAGAAGCAGCCGCTCTGTCTGGGTGATGGTAAAGTTCCCTTCTCTCCACCGCAGCAGCTCTGCGACCCAGCACACAAACGTCCTTCCCCGAAAAACCAAAGAAGAACCAGCCCAAAAACTGTCCCCACCCTCCTTTTCTGCCCCCTTCCCCGCCCTGGGCCCGGCCACTCATTGTCCGTTGTGAGCACCCCTAAGTACCGGTAGTTAGGTTGTCCCAGCACAACCTTTTAATGGGTAAAAATTCCCTGGGCAGGCCAGAAGGACAAAACAAAAAAAAAAGGACACCTGACCCTCAACAGTCAGATTTGGGTCTGTGTACCCCTGACACCCAGAGCTCTTCAATAAAGCACCTGCATATAATCATTGTGTGATGATGTGTGTTCCTGAACTCTAATATTTTGGTGACCCAGATGGGACCTTGTGAGTGCTGCTGAGCGAGCTCGCGACCCGATCCTGCTCCAGCCGGCACCGAGGGATTCTCGGGGAGCCCATCGGCCGCGACCGTCTGCGCTGCTCACAGCGTCCCCAGGAGAAGAGGTAAGGTGCTTTCACTTTGGTTTGGGTGCCTGCCAATAAGACGCAGCAAAAGCTGCGCTTGGTTGGGCTAAAGGAATTCCTGTTGGGATTGCCTGGGCGCCGTCCGTCAGACGACTGCGAAAGCGTTGCAGGTTCGGCATTTGTGGTGTATTGTAGTTGTGACATGGAGAAGCTTAAAGGGGTTTTGGGCAGCAATGCTCTCATAGCAGGAACTTCTCCTTTGGGGTGCTTCTTAGCACATTGGAAACAAGGTCACTTTGGGGAAGAATTACATAAGGCTAAATTAATTTTGGTGAGATCTCCCCACGGAAAAAGACCCCTGTGACACTGTCTCATCTGTTGGTAGCTATAGTAGCTATAACCTCTCTCTTTCTTTACTTTGTTTTCTTTCTCCTCTCTCTCTCTCTCACACCCTCTCCTCTATCACATAACACTTGTTATCACTAAAATAAATGTACATTATTGCTGTTGTGATTTCAACTGAAATCCCTTTGTGTTCTTTTTGCACTCTGAGATCAAACAAACTTCTCGCGACTCCCACTGGCGTTAGCGAATTGTGACATTTAAACTGGAGTCACGGACAGGATTTCTGACAGACAGAAGGGGCTGTAGGTTTGTTGTGCAGTCTGTATTAGGGGAAAGATGTTTTGCTCCAGCCGCACCCAGCCCGACACTCCCAAGAGAGTGAGCGGTGTCTAGAAAGCAAGGGGGGCAACTCGAATTTCCCACAAACTGCACACGCCGAGGTGAAAAGCACCCCACACTCACTTGAGGGCTCTGTCTGCAGAATTTCACAAATGATCTCTTAGTGCAAAAGGGTGGGAATGTTTTTGTTGTTGTTGTGTGTGTGAATTTTGAGTGCTTGGTGTAGTGAAGAGACAATCAGAATTTTAAACTGAAAGAGTGCCTCCCGAGCAGATTTGGTCTTTTTACCCACACAGGGAAGCAAAAAGCAGTGTGTTTGTGTGTCTGGGAAAACCCAGACAAGAGAAAAGAAATCTCTCACTGCCAGTATTGGTGGTCACTGGAGATAAAGAAGGGGGTCCCCAGCAAGGTAATAGATGGCTTCTCACTTCCAAGTTGAGTGAAGTTGTTTCTAATTGGCATTGTCCCAAGTTCATTGTATGGAATGCCCCATTGGATAACCCAGCACAGCTCCACAGGCTCTGGGCTGTGAGCCAAAGCCGTCTCCTTCTCAGCTTCTGGGAGTGGAGCCCAAAGAGCCTCAGAATCAGGGAAACTGGGAACTGTGCCTCTCATGGGTGAGCAGAGAGGCAGAGGTTGCTTTTATTTCAAATGCTCACGAGAAATAACAAAACTGGAGACATACTGATTACAGCAATAGTGTGTAGAGAATATTTGAAGAGAAGGTGGGCATGATATTTTAGTAAAGGCCTGTCTGCACAAACCAGCCTTTGGTATAAGTTGTGATATTAAAGGCTCATGTCCTTGAAACTTTCCTGAAGCAGAGAGAATGAAGCAAAACAACATCCTTGTGTATAAGAGAAAAAATGTAAACCTGTGTGGATTAACCAAGAGTAACTTGCTTAGCCCGGGGACCCTGTAAAACCCTATAAAAGTGTGCTAAAAATAGAAATAAATTATGTTCTCCATACTTCTGTGAAGACTAGGCTGAATAGTCTGAGCAGTTTCTCAATAATAGTGGGTCCTATACATCCACTTTTTACTTTTGTAGTTAACACTGGAGCCCAAATTTCTGTGTTGACCAATAAAGACTAGTGCAGGATTTGAGAGTAATAAATGGAATAACTAAAGATATTTACCCAGTGGTAGCTAATCCTTGCACATTGTTAACATCTATAAAAGAGAAATAGAAATGGTTTACTGTACTTGATTTAAAAGATGCCTTTTTCTGCACACCCCTTGACAAAAAAAGTAGGAAACTGTTTATCTTTGAATGGGAAAATCCAGAAATCAGAAGGAAAACTCAGCTCACTTGGACACGACTTCCACAAGGATACAAGAACAGTCCAACCCTATTTGGAAGCCAGCTGGGGAAGGAGCTGGAGATTTGGACCGAGAACGGGCAAGTACTGAGAAAACAATACCTGCTGTTACAGTATGTTGAGGATATACTGATAGCTACAGAAGAGAGAACAACCTGCATAAAGGTACCAATTGAAATTTTAAATCTGCTGGGAATGGGAGGATATAAGGAGTCGAAAGAAAAGGCACAAATTGCCTGGCAGACTGTGATTTCCCTGGGATGTGAAATCTCACCAGGGCAATGTAAGCTGGGTACTAATTGTATTCAAGCTATTTGTGCTATTCCAGAACCCCAGAACGTGCATGAGCTGCGAGTCTTCCTTGGGATGACAGGGTGGTGCTGCCTGTGGATCATGGACTATGGACTAATTGCAAAAGCCCTGGATGAGGCCCAGAAGATGCAGCCGTTTACCTGGGGCAGAGCACAGAAGGAGGCCTTCCTCAAACTGAAGGAGGCATTGACATCTGCTCCGGCGTTCGGATTGCTAGATTTGTCCAAAGATTTCCAGCTGTTTGTGCATGAAAGACTACACCTAGCACTGGGAGTGCTGAGCCAAGGTTTGGGAAGCTGGGAAAGGCTGGTAGGCTGCTTTTCCAAACAGCTTGACAAGGGGAGTGCTGGATGGCCTTCATGCCTGCGGGCAGTTGCAGCCAGCGTGATGCTGCCACAAGAAGCCAGGAAACTCACCATGGGTAGACACATAGATGTCTCTGTGCCACACATGGTGAGCACTGTTTTAGAACAAAAGAGGGGCCATTGGCTATCTCCAAGCAGGATGATGAAATTCCAGGTAATCCTGACTGAGCAGGATGATGTCACACTAAAGACAACTGACCTCTTGAATGCAGCTCTGTTCCTGGGTACCTGTCGTGGTTTTAAACCACTAACTAAGAAAATTACTTACTTTTTGCTGTGAGATATGGATTAGAATAAGAGCAAAACAGGCATACAACTTAAAAGGGAAAAAAAAAGAAATTTTATTGACAAACCACAATAATAAGAACACCAGAATAAACTTCCAGAAAAACCTTTCTATCTCTTATCCACCCACTATTCTCTTGTTCACATGACAACAGAGACAAAAACTCTGGAACTCTGATGGTTAAAACAGTCTCAATTCTTGCTAGTATGTTCACCAGTCTTTATAGAGAAACAGAAGTTTCTTCCTGTTAATTTATGGAGATTCTCACAAGAAAACTATTTTTGTTATAGTTTTCTATTGCCCTAATGTTAGCTGTCCAGAGATGCTATTATTAGAGTTCACTTCTCCCATTCTCACATCACTCTGAGGTGTGTATGGGCCATGCGTCTAGAGATAGCATTTTTAAGGATAAGTTATTCAAAGGCAAAAAAAGAAAAAAAAGTCTTCTTCATCTGTTTCTGTGAGCTTCACCAGAAAACAGTTTTCTCATGGCCTCTCAGGGCTTCAAATCTCTCAACAGTTTTTTCATGGCCTCTCAAGGCTTTTAATCTCCCAGTACTTCACTATACTATAATTACTCTTTACTCAAATTTACACTTTGAACACTATTCCTCTCTAGATCTTATATCATGAATTAAAGGAGTTCTTTTCAGGACTTCATTGTCCATCTCCATAGTTTTAACAGGGAGATATTTCAGCTTAATTAAAGCATCTTCTTAATTCTCTACTTTTCTTGAAGCTTCTTTTCTTTCCTGTCACTGGTAGTTTATAAAGTCTCTTTTCATGTTGATCTCTCTCTCTCTCTCTCTCTGGATAAAAAGATTAATCCGCAAGTCTCATCTGAGTAATGAAAGAGTTAAAATCTTGCCCAGGCTTTTGTAGATGGTTCGGAGATCTCTGCCGAACAGGAGCTGGAGCCGTCTGTGATGAAAAGTTCCTCATGGCTGCTCTGGAGCGTGTGGTCGCTGTTCTAACTCGCTGCAAGTCCAGAGCCTTTCTCTTTCTTCACTGGACAGTTTTTAGTGAATTAGTTACAGCAAAACCTGCAGCCGAGCCAGAGATCGGCTCGGCCCGGCCCGGGCCCGAGGAAAACCTTCCCCAGGCCCCCCCACCTCCCGGCCGGGAGACGGGGCAGGCCCGGCCCCATCCCCGCCCGGCCGCATGGCCTGGGCAGAGACGGGAGGCCTGAAGCTCTGCCACCCTTCACAGCCAAAAAACAAAGAGAACCCAGAGAGCTCTGCTTTTACATTTTAAGGTAGGGTTCACAAGTTGATCTCACTTCTCAATGGCCTAAACTGCTGTCAATTCCCAGCAATGACCGATAATTAGTCAGGAGAAAAGACTCCAAACACTTCCCAGCAACTCCAACTCCCTTAAAGGTAAAGTAACTCTATGACAATACCACAACTGAAGAAGGCCCATTAGAGCATGACTGTGTAGAAGTAATAGAGGACACCTATTTGGCAAGAGAAGACCTGAAAGACATCCCACTGGAGCAAGCAGAGTGAGAGCTATTCACAGATGGAAGCAGCTTGGTGGAGAACGGGACCAGATACGCTGGATATGCGGTAACAACAGTCAGTACAATAGTGGAGGCAAAAGCATTATCAGCAAATGCATCTGCCCAGAGGGCAGAACTGGTTGCCTTAAGCAGAGCACTAGAATTGAGTAAAGGGAAAAGGGGAAACATCTGGACTGGCTCAGAGTGTGCTTTGGAGTAGTGCATGTCCACAGAGTGCTGTGGAAAGAAAGAAGACTGCTGTCTGCTCAAGACACACACATTAAACATCAAGATGCAGTCCTGCAATTGATAAAAGCAATACAAAACCTGAACAAGTAGCAATTATGCACTGCAAAGGACACCAATCAGGAAACTCCAAAATTTGTGAAGAAAATCGAAAAGCAGACTGGACAGCTCGACAGATTGCTTGAAAAGGGCAAAGAACAATGGCATTGATATCTTTAAAAGTTAATGTATCTCAATTTAATTTGCCTCCAAAACCAAAATATTCCATAGAAGATGAGAAATTGGGACATCTTCTAAATGCACAAAAGATTTCAGAAGAGAGGTATGTAACTGCACAAAGACAAATAGTGTTTACCCCCTTGATAATGAGAGAAATTCTATAAATGAAACATAACAAATGTCATTGGGGTGCAGAGGCATTGGTGAAATGGATGAAACAAAAATTAATCTCGGTACAGATGCTAACAATGGTAAAATCAGTAATGTCAAAATGTGAAACGTGCTTAAAAACAACTCAGTGGCTAGACACAGGCATAGCTAGGGAAGATTAGGATAGGAACAGAATCAGGATGCCACTTGGCAAGAACCCTCTTGTAGAGTGAAATTTGGCTGGGCCCTAGAGTCTTTGCTCGGTCCTAGAGCAAACTATCAGAATAAAGAAATGTTGTACAAACCTACAGGTCAGGTAGAGAAATTGGCAAGAGTGAGCTGGGAAAGATTTAAAGAACTAAATGTACAATTACAATTTATTACTCCTGAAAGAGCATGGAGTGTGTGGGTTTTTTAAGGGATGGATTGATCATTGCTGTGTCCACATCCCAAATGTGACTGCAGATGTAGAATATGACAGCAATCAGTTGCAACAAATAGAGCACAAAGCACAGGAAGAGCAAAAGGATTTGACTACAAGTTGGTTAGGCAAAATCTTCAAAGGGTTAGGGTGGAATGTGAGTTCATGGATTAAATCTATCATTGAGAGTGTGATAATCTTACTAATTGTATTCTTAGCAATTTGGTTAGTTTACAGCATCTTCAAGGGAGAAATACAGAAGAAAACATCCTGGAACCAGAAAATAATAAAGGCACTGACACAAGATCCACCCCCACCATCTTCTGGTTCTCCAGTTCCTGACAGCATCCAGGACAACGTTTACATCAATCAAGGATTCGAAGAACATCGAGTGTAAACTCAGAAACAAAGGACTGTGTCAAGTGAAAACATTTGCACTTACAGTGAAGTGAAAATGCTTTCAAGGGGGGGAATGATAGTAAAAGGTTCTAAAATCATAGAAAATTTGGGGACTTAGAAAGAAAGTTAGGCTTGGCAAGCCCTGGGAAAAGTAGGTCCTGGGAAATGTTAGGCCTTGTGCTTGCTAAAGATCATGTGAATCTGCACCTGTGGAATCAATATATGATAAATGACACAATTGTTAGATGTGATTAGATATAATTATTGTTTAAAGAACATGAGGAACAATGTTAGGGGGCTGGGGTGGGATCACGAGAAATCCATGCTTGGGCAAAAACAATGCATACAATAGAACAATGTAAGTTTAATAATTAATATGTAAGTTGTATAATGATAGAGTATAAAACATGTTCAACTCAAAACCAAGATGGGTCAGATTTGGGTCTGTGTACCCCTGACACCCAGAGCTCTTCAATAAAGCACCTGCATATAATCATTGTGTGATGATGTGTGTTCCTGAACTCTAACAATTTCATCAGATTTTACTGGAATTTTGTGGGATTTTGTGAAATTTTGTGGACATTTTTGGATATGTTGTGGATGTTGCTGGAATTTGGTAGAATTTTGAGAAGTTCTAGGGAATGTTGTGGCATTTTTCTGGAATTTTTTGAGGCTTTTCCAGAATTTTGTGGGATATTGAGGAGATTTTGTGGGATGTTTCTGGAATTTTGTGGGATTTTTGTGGGATTTGGAGGAGACTTGAAGCATTTTGAGGGATTTTTCTTGGATTTAGTGGGAAATGGTGGAGATTTAGTAAGCTTTTGCAGGGAGTTATTTTTCTTAGTGACCCAATGACCCAACACCTGTGTGCACTAATACACTACGGTATTTTCTATCCAATCACCTCCTACTACCCAAAAAACCCATAGGAGAAGAACATGACGAAGAAAGAAGAAGGACAAGAGAAAAACCCTAAATCCTCCATCTTGTCTCTTGTTCTCTAAACTACTTTTTCACCCAGTGATTTAGAAAACTTTCTAATCTACACACTCACACTTTTCCTATCTAAGTTTAACATTTGTTTTCATGTATCACCATGAAAACATGCTCATGAATTTCGTATTATATGAAATTCAGTGTTTCTTTGAATCCTAGAAGTAAGTATTAAAAACAAGGGGACACACTCAGACTCCAACATGTTATCTACCTTTGACTGATCCAAGGAGCTATTAATCATAATGCTGCCTTAATTAATAGGATTAGTCACCCATGTCTCAGGCTAGAGAGTGAAGACACAGGCAAGCAGCTTAGCAGAAGGTTTTCTAGGAACATAAAGAAGGAATCCAGGACATTGTCCTGTATTTTCCTTTAAAACAGCTCTGAGAAATCCCCAGGATACTCATGTTAGGAGAAAAGTCCTACATGATTTACATGACCCTGCTGAGCTTCCGAGATCGGGCGGGATCGGGCGCTCTCAGGGCGCTCTGGCCGTAGGCGCTGCTTCCCCTCTCAGGAGCGCTCACCTTCCTGCCGTGCCCCGCAGCCTCACCAACACAGCCCAGACACGCAGAGCACACAGCCCGGCCACCAGGGCTGCCTATGGCCACAGCGGACTCGGAGCCACAGCCAGCAGCACACAGGCCACACAAAGCACAAAACCCACACCAGGCCAGGCACACAAGGCACACAAAGCACACCAGGCACCTGTGCCCACAAGCTCCTGCCCCTCGCCAAGGCTGCCCAAGGAAAACAAGGCACCTGCCGGGACCTGTGCTACTGTTCAAAGTTATTAGTCTCTGCCATATAACAGGAAGAGATGGTCCAAAATTAAATGGCCTCAATGTCACCAGGAGTTCTTCACACAGTGCAGGTGTGACATTTGAAAGCAGACAGACTACAGTCCTTTTTTTCTGTGTAACTTCTGGCTGCAAGTCTGTGGCCATAGGGAGATGCCACAATGTGTCATTTAAAAATCATCATTTTTAAAAGCCCAAACAACCAACCACAGCTTCATCTTTCTGGGAGGACTTTATCAGTTTATTCCATAACAGGAGCACAATCTAACCAAGAGAACACAGAACTGTCATTCCAAATACATGGGCTATGCCCCTTCCACTTGGGCTAAGGGGCTGGATTTCCATCAGTGACCACAAGCCAGGACTTTCAACAGTGTTTGCTGCCTTTTTCTCTAAGGCATCATTTGGGATATTTTATGGCCTTTAATTAAATGTAAAAAAATGCTACCTTTTCAAATACTTTGTAAGGAACTGAAAAGACAAACTTTCCACAGCCAAACAAAAATAGTGTGTATGTCTCTAGATGCATATATGGAGGTGGAAAAAGACAAGAGGATAGAAGGTAAGAAAAAATAGGATTTTTTCTTAATAGGATTTTTCTTAAAATAGGATTTTTTCGTCTGGGATTGGGGGGAGGAGAGGAGGGAGGGGCAGGAATGGGACAGTGCTCCAGGGTCTGTGGCAAACAGTAAAGAAAAATATGGAGAGGTGTCAGAGAAGTAGAGGTGTCAGAAAATTAAAGGTGTCTCCAATAACATAACTATTTGAATTTTAAGATGGAGTGTCTGTAGGCAGCTAAGCAGGGAGATGACAAGGATGGGAGTGTGAAAGAGTTAAGGATCAAAGGAATTGCTCGGGATGGATCTATCTGTGAATAGCACTAACACAAGTTTGCTGCCATTTTAAGCACCAAGTGCTCCACTCAGCCATACTTTGAGATCAAGTTCCTGTAAAAGTACATATTTCAGTTACGTATGAGGGCATTTCTTCACACAGGAACAATTTGAGCTATTCCTGCAAAGGCAGGCAGCTCAATATTTGAGATATAGAGTGGTTCTGCAAGGAGATCTGTTTTCTTAGACTGATGGACTTGGAATACAAATGTGAGTCTGATGTTTCTTGTGACACCCATGTCTGGAAGTTTACAGTAACCCTGAGGTGATGGCCCTGCTTCAAATTCATGCATTATGTCAATGAAGAACTGTGCACGGACTGGAAAAGCTGCTTAGCCGTATTTTCCCAGGAGACTGAGCTGTGTGAAATCATCTAAGATGAGTGTTTCATGGGGCTTTCCATTTCTGTTCCTGTTGGGAAGGCAGATTGCCTCAGTGAGCTGAGCAGTGAGTCATGAAGGTCACACAACCAAAAAAAAGCGGAAAAAACTATTTCAGTTGGAAGAGTCCTACACCAGTCATAGAATGACAGAATCATAGAATGGCTTGGGTTGGAAGGGACTTTGAAGATCATCTAGTTCCAATCACACTGCCACGGGCAGGGACACCTTCCTCTAGAGCAGGTTACTCCAAGCCTTTTCCAGCCTGCTCTTGAACACTTTCAGGCACGGAGCACCCACGGCTTCTCTGGGCAACCTGTTCCAGTGCCTCACCAGCCTCACCCTAAAGAATTTCTAACATTTCATCTAAATGTACTTTCTTTTGGTTTCAAGCCATTTCCCCTTATCCTATCACTACATGTCCTTTAAAAGTCTCTCCAGCTTTCTTGGAGCCCCCCTTTAAGGTGCTTTAAGGTTGCCCCAGAACCTTCTGTTCTCCAGGCTGAACAAACCAAACTCTCTCAGCTTGTCATCGTAGGAGAGGTATTCCAGCCCTCTGATCCTATCCATGGTCTCCAGCAGTCCCATGGCCTCCTTCAGCTGCTTGAATCAATTCAGGGCTGAGCAAAATGTTAAGAATGTTATTCAGCTCATTGTCCAAGTACCTCTCAAACAGACAGGCTTGGAACCATCAATCATCTCTTTAGGAAGCCTGTTAGGAAGTGTTTGACCCATGTCTATTGATAAAAATGCTTGCTAAACCTCATCTAGCTCAGTTTGGAACCATTCCCATCTGTCTTATCACTGGATACCGGGGAGAAGAGATCAGCACCTTGCCTTCCTCAGGTGTTTGGAGAGAGCAAAGAGTTTGCTGCTCAGCCTCATTTCCCCCAGCTGCCAGCACTGCTGGGTAATTCCCCCTTTTGACCAATTAATGATGCTGTGTTTCATTTGCTCCAGCATGACGTTCCCTGGGGGCACACTGCTGACTCCTCTTTAGCCAACACCCCCAGATCCTTTTCTGTAGGGCTGCTCTCCCCCCACTTCTGTCCAAACCTATACTTGTGTCCAGCTTGACTTTTTTTCTTAGTGTTGACCTCTACCATTCTGCATCACCAGCAGACTCTGCTGATTATGTCCTCACATGCTTCTGCTAAATTTATTTGGCCCATCTCAGCTTTTATCCGTGTATCTACTTGTCCAAATCAGAGGATACATATGAAAATATTTCCCAGCCTTGTTTGTGCATTTCTCACGGTCAAGTACATACATTGCTTTGAATGGAAGAAGTATTTCAATAGGTGAATGAAAACTATCAGCATTATACAAGGCAAGGTAGAAATGCAAATTAGAGGGAGAAGTTGGTTTTAAAGACACAAGCGATTAGGGCCAGTCACATCGGTTAGTTTTGATTGCAAGGCCACAACTTAGACCTAGTGCTTGGGATTTTCCACAGAAGCATTCAGTCTGGCTTTGATGACATTGAGTTATGAGGCATCTACTCTTTTCTTCATGTTTTGATTTACTGGCCATTCACTCCACATTAAAAAAAAAAAAAAAAAAAATTTGATAAGTATTTTCTCCTGAATTTTTGTATCTTTTGTACCCATAGTATTGTTTGCTGCTAGATGAAAGAGTTATTTCATATCCTGTACTTTTACCCTGAGAAGGCAGTTAGAAACTATGATCAAATAACCCCTCAGTCCTCTTTTGGATAAGTACATTGATCTCTAAAAGATCTACTTAAAGAGTAAAACTGGTGGGGGAGAGGGCAATGATCATTTTACTTGCATGCTCCTGTAATTACTGATGCCATGGGAAAGATATTTATTATAACAATATGTCTGGAACTGTACAACATACAGAGAAATGTGTGCTCTCCAAATTTACTTGGATTATCTCAAGGTTTTTCCTAAGACTGCATTTATCTTGCATTGCCTTGACTGTCAATGCATCATTGCTTTTATGTTCTTAGAGGAGCAAGAACGAAGACACTCTGAAATGGTATTAGAATTCCAACCGGGATTTCTTCCAGTGCTGTTCAGCATAAGTAATTGAAACCCAATATTGTATTTTTATATACTCTGGAGCATTTCTTCCAAGGGGCAAATTTCTACTCACTTACTGTTGTGTAGGTTATAAATGACATTGTGCATTTCTCCGGATCCATTCTTTTAACCTGGGATTGAGATTTTCTGAGGTGGAACAAGCACTTTGGAGTTGGGATCGAGCCCTTTTGGGGTCAAATGGAGCTGTTTTGCGTGGGATTGAGTTGTTTTGAGGTGACAGATGTATCCCTCCTGGCTTTTGGAGTGCAAAGAGATGGAGATGAGAAGCAAACTGTGGCCAAAGGAGAAGGATAAGCAGCCAGGTGTATTGCCAAGGTGGATCCCAGGAATGTGCCCAAGGTGGCTCCTCCAGTGGGGGATGGAGCTGCAGCAGCGCACGAAGCTCTTCCCGCACTCGGGGCACTCGCAGGGCTTCCCTTCCGTTGGTGTCGGGTCAAGTGAGAGCTCTGTGAGAAGCTCTTCCCACACTGGGAACGCTCGTGGGGCCTCTCCCCGCTGTGGATGCGCCGCTGCTTGACCAGGTTGCTGTTGTGCTTGAAGCCCTTCCCGCAGTCGGGGCAGCGGAAAGGCCTCTCATCCCTGTGAATCCGATAGTGCCGGAAGAGAATGGATCTGTTGGGAAACCTCTTCCCACACTGAGAACACTCGGAGATCCCTGTTCTGCTCTGGGAGCGCTCCTGGTGTTGATCCCAGTCCCTGTGCTGGCCTCGCTCTCAGTCTCGGAGCAGTCCCGGGGCACTCCCGGAGCCGATTCCGGTCCCGGTGTCGATCTCAATGGCGCAGCGGTGCCGGTCCCGGTCTCAGTCCCGGTCCCGGAGCGGTGCCGCTCTCGGTGCCGGTGCCGGATTCAGTCCCAGTCTCAGGCCCGCTCTAGGCCTCAGTCTCGGTCTCGGTCTCCATCTGGGTCTCGCTCCCAGTCCCGGTGCTGCTCGAACCGAGCCCTTTTCAGGTGATTTCAGGTCCCTTTTGGGCGTTTCAGGCCACTTTGGCTGATGTTGGGGCCCTTTGGGTGATTTGAGGCAAAACCAGCGACTTTCAGGGTGGACCTTGCACCCATTTGGGAGATCCCAGGGGGATTTTAGGCCATTTGGAGTGGGTTTGACACCGCTTTGGGCATTTTTATGCCCTGGTGGTTGCACTTGGGACTCCTTGGGATGATTTTAACCCCATTTGGCTGATGTTAGGCCAAACCATGCGGATTTAGCGCGCAGTTTAGGTCCCTTGGGATGATTTTGCTTTTCTCCTTTGTTTATTGAAATTTCAGCAGTTTTAACACTTTTTTCCCCGCTTTTTTATCAAAATCTTCATAAAAATTGCCCCAAATGTTCTCAAAATCCTAAAAATTCCAGAAAAACTCCACAAAATTCCACAAAAATCCCACAAAACCTACTGAAATTCCCACAAAATTCCAGAAAAATACCATCAAATTCACCAAACAGATTCAAAATCCTGAAAATTCCAGAAATATCTCACAAAATTATAGAAATATCCCACAAAAATCCCTAAAGCTTTTAAATATCCCACAAAATTCTTTAAAAAATTCACAAAATTCCACAAAACCACCATAAATTACAGAAAAATCTGATGCAATTACACAAAATTCCACTAAATTCCAAAAATATCCCAAAAATCTACTCTAATTTGAAAAAACTCCAGAAATATTCCAGAAAAAAATCCAGTGAAACACCACAAAATTCTTCACATTTTCTCAACATCCACAAAATTCAAGAAAAATCCCAGGAAATTGCAGAAAAATACCAAAAAATTCCCTGAAACTTCTCAAACCCAAACCAAATTCCAGAAACATTTGATAAAATCTCCACAAATTCTCGCAAAATTTAAGAAAAAACCCACAAAATCCCCTAAATTTTTTCAAAACCCAACCAAATTCCTGCAACATCTCACAAAATCTCCACCAATTTCCACAAAATCTAGGAAAAATCCCGCAAAATTCTTCAAGTCTCCTCCAAATCCCACAAAAATCCTACAAAATTCCAGAAACATCCCACAAAATCTCCTCAATATCACAGAAAATTCTAGAGAAATTCCACAAAATTGCAGAAAAATGCCACAAAATTCCCTAAATCTTCTGGAAACATTACCAAATTCCTGCAACATCTCACAAAACCTCCACAAATTTCCAAAAAAACTAAGGAAATTCCGTCAAAATTCTTCAAGTCTCCTCCAAATTATACAAAATTCTGAAAAGCCCCACACAATTCCCTCAATCTTCTCAAATTTCTACCAAATTCCTGCAACATCTCAAAAAATCTCCACAAATGTCCACAAAATTCAAGAAAAATCCCTCAAAATTCATTAAATTTCCTCAATATCCCACAAAATTCCAGAACCATCTCACAAAATCTCAACAAATTTCCACAAACTTCAAGAAAACTCCCACAAAATTCTTGAAAAAGCCTCAAAATTCCAGAAAAAAATCCCACACAATTCCCTGAATCTTCTCAAAACATTACAAAATTCCACAGACATCTCAAAAAATCTCCACACATTTCCACAAAAGCTACGAAAATTCCATCAAAATGCTTCAGGTCTCCACCAAATCCCAAAATATTCTAGAAAAGCCCCACACAATTCCCTAAATTTTCTCAAAACCCAACCAAATTCCTGTAACATCTCACAAAATCTCCACCAATTTCCACAAAATCTAGGAAAAAATCCCTTAAAATTCCTCAAGTCTCCTCCAAATCCCACAAAAATCCCACAAAATTCCAGAAACATCCCACAAAATCTCCTCAATATCAAAGAAAATTATGGAAAAGCCCCACAAAATTCCAGGAAAATGCCAGAAAATTCCCTCAATCTTCTCAAAACATTACAAAATTCCAGATACGTCCCACAAAATCTCCACCAATTTCCACATTATCTAAGAAAAATCCCACAAAATTCTGGAAAAGCCTCACACAATTCCCTCAATCTTCTGAAAACCTTACCAAATTCCTGTAACATCCCACAAAATCTCCACGGATGTCCACAAAATTCAAGAAAAATCCCACAAAATTAACTAAATTTCCTCAATATCCCACAAAATTCCAGAACCATCTCAGAAAATATCAACAAATTTCCACAAAATTCAGGAAAACTCCCACAAAATTTTTGGAAGCCCCTCAAAATTCTGGAAAATCCTCACAAAATTCCCTAAATCTTCTCCAAACATTACAAAATTCCAAAGACATCTCACAAAATCCCCACAAATTTCCACCAAATCTAAGAAAATTCCCTCAAAATTCTTCAAGTCTCCTCCAGATTCCAAGAAATTCAAGAGAAATCCTCAAAATTCCCGGAAAATGTTACAAAATTCCTTCAATCTTCTCAAAATCCTACCAAACTCCAGCAACATCCCACAAAATCTCCAACAATTTCCACAAAATCTAGGAAAAATCCCTCAAAATTCTTCAAGTCTCCTCAAAATTCCACAAACATCCCACAAACATCCCACAAAATCTCTTCAATATCCCACAAAATTCTAGAGAATTTCCACAAAATTCCGGAAAAATCCCACAAAATCCCCTAAATCTTCTCAAAACACAACCAAATTCCTGCATCATCCTACAAAATCTCCACAAATGTCCACAAAATTCAAGAAAACTGCCACAAAAATCAATAAATTTCCTCAATATCCCACAAACTTCCACAGACATCTCACAAAATCTCCACAAATGTCCCACAAAATCTAAGAAAATTCCCTCAAAATTCTTCAAGTCTCCTCCAAATCTCACAGAATTCGAGAGAAATCCTCAAAATTCCAGGAAAATGCTACAAAATTCCTTGAATCTTCTCAAAACCTGACCAAACTCCAGCCACATCCCACAAAATGTCCACAAATTGCCACAAAATTCAAGAAAAATACCACAAAATTCTTCAAGTCTCCTCAAAATCCCACAAACATCTCACAAAATCTCCTCAATATCCCACAAAATTCTAGAGAAATTCCACAAAATTCCAGGAAAAAACCCACTAAATTCCCTTAATCTTCTCAAAACACAACCAAATTCCTGCACCATCGCACAAAATCTCCAACAATTTCCAGAAAAATCTAAGAAAAATCCCTCAAAATTCTTCAAGTCTCCTCCAAATCGCACAATATTCTGGAAAAGCCCCACACAATTCTCTAAATTTTCTCAAATTTCTACCAAATTCCTGCAACATCTCACAAAATCTCCACGAATGTCCACAAAATTCAAGAAAAATCCCACTAAAATCACTAAATTTCCTCAATATCCCACAAAATTCCAGAACTATCTCACAAAAATCTCAACAAATTTCCACATCATTCAAAAAAACTCCCACAAAATTCTTGAAAGACTCTCAAAATTCCAGAAAAATCCCACACAATTCACACAATCTTCTCAAAACATTACAAAATTCCAGACATCTCAAAAAATCTCCACACATTTCCACAAAATCTAAGAAAATTCCCTCAAAATTCTTCATGTCCCCACCAATTTACACAAAATTCTAGAAAACTGCCACAAAATTCTTCAAAAGCTCCTCAAAATTAAAAAAAAATCACACAAAATTCCCTAAACCTTCTCAAAACATTACAAAATTCCACAGACATCTCACAAAATGTCCACAGATTTCCACAAAATCTAAGAAAATTGCCTCAAAATTCTTCAAGTCTCCTCCAAATTCCAAGAAATTCAAGAGAAATCCTCAAAATTCCAGGAAAATGTTTCAAAATTCCTTCAATCTTCTCAAAACCCTACCAAACTCCAGCCACATCCCACAAAATGTCCACAAATGTCCACAAAATTCAAGAAAAATCCCACAAAATACTTCATGTCTCCTCAAAATTTCTACAAACATCCCACAACATCCCACAAAATTGCAGAAAAATCTCACAAAATTCCACAAATTTACTCAAAACCCAACCATATTCCTGCAATATCCCACAAAATCTCCACAAATGTCCAGAAAATCTAAAAAAATTCCCCCATAATTCTTCAAGTCTCCTCAAAATCCCACAAACATCCCACAAAGTCCCACAAAATCTCCTCAATATCCCACAAAATTCTAGAGGAATTCCACAAAATTCCAGCAACATCCCACAAAATTCCGTCGATCTTCTCAAAATCCAACCAAATTCCTGCAACATCTCACAAAATCTCCAACAATTTCCACAAGATCTAGGAAAAATCCCTCAAAATTCACTGAATTTCCTCAATATCCCACAAAATTCCAGAACCATCTCACAAAATCTCAAGAAATTTCCACAGAATTCAAGAAAACTCCCACAAAATTCTTGAAAGCCCCTCAAAATTCCAGAAAAATCCCACACAATTCCCTAAATCTTCTCAAAACATTACAAAATTCCACAGACATCTCAAAAAATCTCAACAAATTTCCACAAAATCTAAGAAAATTCCCTCAGAATTCTTCAGGTCTCCACCAAATACCAAACTATTCTGGAAAAGCCCCACACAATTCCTTAAATTTTCTCAAAACCCAGCCAAATTCCTGCAACATCTCACAAAATCTCCAACAATTTCCAAAAAAAACTAAGAAAAATCCCCCAAAATTCTTCAAGTCTCCTCAAAATCCCACAAACTTCCCACACAATTCCAGAAAAATCCCACAAAATTCTCTAAATTTTCTCAAAACCCAGCCAAATTCCTGCAACATCTCACAAAATCTCCAACAATTTCCACAAAATCTAGGAAAAATCCCTCAAAATTCCTCAAGTCTCCTCCAAATCCCACAAAAATCCCACAAAATTCCAGAAACATCCCACAAAATCTCCTCAATATCACAGAAAATTCTAGAGAAAGTCCACAAAATTGCAGAAAAATGCCACAAAATTCCCTAAATCTTCTCCAAACATTACAAAATTCCAGAGACATCTCACAAAATCTCCACCAATTTCCTCAAAATCTAGGAAAAATCCCTCAAAATTCTTCAAGTCTCCTCCAAATCCCACAAAATTCTGGAAAAGCCCCACACAATTCCCTAAATCTTCTCAAAACCCAACCAAATTCCTGCAACATCCCACAAAATCTACACGAATGTCCACAGAAATGCCCAAAAAATCCCCAAATTTCTTCAATATCCCACAAATTTCCAGAACCATCTCACAAAATCTCAACAAATTCCCACAAAATTCAAGAAAACTCTCACAAAATTCTTCAAGTCTCCTCCAAATCCCACAAACATACCACAAAATCCCACAAAATCTCCTCAATATCCCACAAAATTCTACAGAAATTCCACAAAATTCCACGAAAATCCCACAAAATTCCATCCATCTTCTCAAAACCCAACCAGATTCCTGCAACATCTCACAAAATATCCACCAATTTCCAAAAAAATCTAGGAAAAATCCCATAAATTCTTCAACTCTCCACCAAATCCCACAAAAATCCCACAAAATTCCAGAAACATCCCACAAAATCGCCTCAATATCAAAGAAAATTATGGAAAAGCCCCACAGAATTACAGAAAAATGCCACAAACTTCCCTAAATCTTCTCAAAACATTACAAAATTCCAGAGACGTCCCACAAACTCTCCACCAATTTCCATATTATCTAAGAAAAATCCCTCAAAATTCTTCAAGTCTCCTCCAAATCCCACAAAATTCTGGAAAAGCCCCTCACAATTCCCTCAATCTTCTCAAATTTCTACCAAATTCCTGCAACATCTCACAAAATCTCCACGAATGTCCACAAAATTCAAGAAAAATCCCTCAAAAATCATTAAATTTCCGCAATATCCCACAAAATTCCAGAACCATCTCACAAAATCTCAACAAATTTCCACAAAATTCAAGAAAACACCCACAAAATTCTTGAAAGACTCTCAAAATTCCAGAAAAATCCCACACAATTCCCACAATCTTCTCAAAACATTACAAAATTCCAGACATCTCAAAAAATCTCCACACATTTCCACAAAATCTAAGAAAATTCCCTCAAAATTCTTCAGGTCTCCACCAATTTCCACAAAATTCAAGAAAACTGCCACAAAATTCTTCAAAAGCTCCTCAAAATTCTAAAAAAATCCCACAAAATTCCCTAAACCTTCTCCAAACATTACAAAATTCCACAGACATCTCACAAAATGTCCACAGATTTCCACAAAATCTAAGAAAATTGCCTCAAAATTCTTCAAGCCTCCTCCAAATTCCAAGAAATTCAAGAGAAATCCTCAAAATTCCAGGAAAATGTTTCAAAATTCCTTCAATCTTCTCAAAACCCCACCAAACTCCAGCCACATCCCACAAAATGTCCACAAATGTCCACAAAATTCAAGAAAAATCCCACAAAATTCTTCATGTCTCCTCAAAATTCCACAAACATCCCACAACATCCCACAAAATTGCAGAAAAATCTCACAAAATTCCACAAATTTACTCAAAACCCAACCATATTCCTGCAATATCCCACAAAATCTCCACAAATGTCCAGAAAATCTAAAAAAATTCCCCCACAATTCTTCAAGTCTCCTCAAAATCCCACAAACATCCCACAAAGTCCCACAAAATCTCCTCAATATCCCACAAAATTCTAGAGGAATTCCACAAAATTCCAGCAACATCCCACAAAATTCCCTCGATCTTCTCAAAATCCAACCAAATTCCTGCAACATCTCACAAAATCTCCAACAATTTCCACAAGATCTAGGAAAAATCCCTCAAAATTCACTGAATTTCCTCAATATCCCACAAAATTCCAGAACCATCTCACAAAATCTCAACAAATTTCCACAGAATTCAAGAAAACTCCCACAAAATTCTTGAAAACCCCTCAAAATTCCAGAAAAAAACCCCACAAAATTCCCTGAATCTTCTCAAAACATTACAAAATTCCACAGACATCTCAAAAAATCTTAACAAATTTCCACAAAATCTACAAAAATTCCCTCAGAATTCTTCAGGTCTCCACCAAATCCCAAACTATTCTGGAAAAGCCCCACACAATTCCCTAAATTTTCTCAAAACCCAACCAAATTCCTGCAACATCTCACAAAATCTCCAACAATTTCCAAAAAAAACTAAGAAAAATCCCCCAAAATTCTTCAAGTCTCCTCCAAATCCCACAAACTTCCCACACAATTCCAGAAAAATCCCACAAAATTCCCTCAATCTTCTGAAAACCCAACCAGATTCCTACTACATCTCACAAAATCTCCACCAATTTCCACAAAATCTAGGAAAAATCCTGTAAATTCTTCAACTCTTCCCCAAATCCCACAAAAATCCCACAAAATTCCAGACACATCCCACAAATTCTCCTCAATATCACAGAAAATTCTTCAGAATTTCCACAAAATTCCAGAAAAATCCCACATAATTCCATAAATCTTCTCAAAACACAACCAAATTCCTGCAACATCCTACAAAATCTCCACAAATGTCCCAAAGAAATTCAAGAAAAATCCCTCAAAAATCCCTAAATTTCTTCCATATCCCACAAAATTCCAGAAGCATCTCATAAAATCCCAACAAATGTCCACAAAATCTAAGAAAAATCCCTCAAAATTCCTCAAGTCTCCTCCAAATCCCACAAAATTCAAGAAAAATCCTCAAAATTCTAGGAAAATGTTACAAAATTCCTTCAATCTGCTCAAAACCCTACCAAACTCCAGCAACATCCCACAAAATCTCCACAAATGGCCACAAAATTCAAGAAAAATCCCACAAAATTCTTCAAGTCTTTTCAAAATCCCACAAACATCTCACAAAATCTCCTCAATATCCCACAAAATTCTAGAGAAATTCCACAAAATTCCATAAAAATCCCACAGAATTCCCTAAATTTTCTCAAAACACAACCAAATTCCTGCAACATCTCACAAAATCTCCAACAATTTCCAAAAAAATCAAAGAAAAATCCCCAAAAATTCTTCATGTCTCGTACAAATCCCACAAAAATCCCACAAAATTCCAGAAACATCCCACAAAATCGCCTCAATATCAAAGAAAATTATGGAAAAGCACCACAAAATTGCAGAAAAATTCCACAAACTTCCCTAAATCTTCTCAAAACATTACAAAATTCCAGAGACGTCGCGAAAAAATCTCTACAAATTTCCACATTATCTAGGAAAAGTCCCTCAAAATTCCTCAAGTCTCCTCCAAATCCCACAAAATTCTGGAAAAGCCCCACACAATTCCCAAAATATTCTCAAATTTCTACCAAATTCCTGCAACATCCCAGAAAATCTACACGAATGTCCACAAAATTCAAGAAAAATCCCTCAAAAATCACTAAATTTCCTCAATATCTCACAAAATTCCAGAACCATCTCACAAAATCTCAACAAATGTCCACAAAATTTAAGAAAATTCCCACAAAATTTATGATAAGCCCCATAAATTTCCAGAGAAATCCCACAAATCCCCTAAATCTTCTGAAAACCCAACCAAATTCCTGAAACATCCCACATAATCTCCATCAATTCACAGAAAATCTAAGAAAAATCCCTCAAAATTCTTCAAGTTACCTCAAAATCCCAGAAAATCTCACAAAAATCCCTAACTTTTTTCAAATCCTTACCAAATTCCTGCAACATCCTACAAAATGTCCTCAAATATAAAAAAAATTCATGAAAAATCCCACAAAATTCCCTAAATCTCCTCAAAACCTTACCAAATTCCAGAAACATCCTACAAAATCTACACAAAGGTTCACAAAATTCCATGAAAATTACACGAAATTTCCTAAATTGTCTCAAAACTCAAAACATTTAGCAAATGCCCCAATTTCTCATCTCCTATTGAATATTTTTGTTTTGGAGGCAAATTAAAGTGAGATGCATAAACTTTTAAAGATATCAATGCCATTGTTCTTTGCCCTTTTTGAGCAATCTGTCGAGCTGTCCAGTCTGCCTTTCAATTCCCTTCACAAATTTTGGAGTTTCCTGATTGGTGTCCTTTGCAGTGCACAATTGCTACTTGTTCAGGCTTTGTATTGCTTTTATCAATGGCAGGATTGCATCTTGATGTTTAATGTGTGTACCTTGAGCAGACAGCAGTCTTCTTTCTTTCCACAGCACTCTGTGGACATGCACTACTCCAAAGCATACTCTGAGCCAGTCCAGATGTTTCCCCTTTTCCCTTTACTCAATTCTAGTGCTCTGCTTAAGGCAACCAGTTCTGCCCTCTGGGCAGATGCATTTGCTGATAATGCTTTTGCCTCCACTATTGCACTGACTGTTGTTACCGCATATCCAGCGTATCTGGTCCCGTTCTCCACCAAGCTGCTTCCATCTGTGAATAGCTCTCACTCTGGGTGCTCCAGTGGGATGTCTTTCAGGTCTTCTCTTGCCAAATAGGTGCCCTCTATTACTTCTACACAGTCATGCTCTAATGGGCCTTCTTCAGTTGTGGTACCCAGGAACAGAGCTGCATTCAAGAGGTCAGTTGTCTTTAGTGTGACATCATCCTGCTCAGTCAGGTATGGATGCTAAATTTGAACCAGAGTGCCTGTAGTTATTACAGGCCACATAGCTCTCAGGCCTGACTGAAGCCTAGCCTGAGAAATTCATGAGAAGGAATTAAAACAATTCTCAGAGATACTAAACAGCCTTGCAGGTGTTGTTTTGCAGCCTGTTGTTTCTCCTTGCAGGAGAGAGTCAGGGGGGGCAAAGTGCCCCTGACCAATGATGGTGATGTAGCACTTTGTTAACCAATAAGAGTTTCCTTCCTGTACTTTCCACGTATCTGTCTATAAGACAGGGCTAAAGCAATAAACTAAGGAATTCTCGTGTTGTGACTCCCTTGAGAGTCCATTGTCGTTCTTTAAAGCCGTTCCCAATTGGAACGACATCTGGTGACCGCCCGACATGATGCTACACCGACCCCTGAGGTCCGGTAACCCGACATAAACTGCAGCCGACCCCCGAGGTCAGAGAGCAACCGACGTGACTTCTGCTAATCCCCTGAGGGTAAGCAGCGAGCGGGAAAAAGCCAGCCCTTCCCCCTAGAGGGGTAAGTGGAATTCTCCGGGGCTTTCCAAGAGGAAGCTGGTTCTGGAAACCAACGGGATAGTGGAGCCTGCCGGTGAGTGGGTTTGGAACGGTCGTCTTGGCGAAGCAGAGCTCAAAATCCCAGGTCCGAGCCGATAGCGTGTGCATAATTGCATTCACGGAGCCGCCAAGATAAAGTCCTCATAATGAAGGACTGTACTTCAGCTGATGAACAGCTGGCCTACCTTGCATGGCAGGATGCCCTGCCCCGCATGAGGAGCGGGGGGGAGAGGGGAAACAGCAACCTCGCCTTCCCCCTGCGCCTGCCCGCCGGCGCCGGCCGCGAGAACCCCGAAAAACCCGAACTCAAGCCCAGATCTGGGGCCGGGGCCAGGCCCGTGGCAGGCATCGCCCCCCCCGCGCGTCCGAAGCACCGGCGAGAAAGCGCGGGGGGGGCCGGCGAACCTCACTCGCCCCGCGCGTGTGCGGGACGCGCTAGCCCTGCACCCACTTCGCTCCCCCCGCGCTCCAGCGGGGAGGCGCGGGAGGGAGAGAGAGCGCTTGCCGTGCTCCGCTCCCGATCTGAACTCTAACAGCGGTCCCCCCGCACCCATAAAGGTGGCGGGGGGAGAGAAAGACAACGGCGGGCCACTCCACCGGGACCTTCTGCATCGACCCGAGGAGATGCCTCAACGAGCCCGTCGGCTCCAGCGGCCTGTGCCGTGCCAGTGTCCTGCAGTCCCTGTGGGACCCAAAACTAACTCACTTTGTATCTTTTAAATTTTGTGTTTACAGAACTGACAAACACCCGTGAAGAGATGGTAACTTCAAATTCCCTAAACCTTCCTGAAATTCATGAACTACTGTTCAAACCCGATGAACAATAACAGCAACCATGAAAACTTTATAAATCCCTCAAAAATTCCTCAATTGTATTTGAAAAAAAGAAAAAAAGAAAAAAAAAAAAAAAAAAAAAAAAGCCGGATAAGAAGAGGGGATCAAGCAGCATAAATTGCATATAAATTGCATTGTGCATTGTTTTTATCACTTTAGTATTCTTTCAAACTACTCTATTGACATGTTAGACTGTCAATTCGAACAGACTAACAATGTTGTATATAGTTTTGTATAGTGTGTGTATTAATTCACTGAATTAGAAATGTTAGACTCAACCATCAAGTCCTTGCAAAGAGAACAAATCCTAAATACCAAAACATAAACCAAAATTCTAAATTAATTCTACATCAGCATCCATTCTAATTTCTAGTAAAAGAAACCTCTTGTGCTGTGTTTGTTCCTTTTCCTGAAGGGCCCAACAGGAAATTACAAACACGGTACATTTTTATTTTTTTTTTCCTAAGCGAAAAAGGTGAATTATGGATGCTAGATCTGAACCAGAGTGCCTGTAGTTATTACAGGCCACATAGCTCTCAGGCCTGACTGAAGCCTAGCCTGAGAAATTCATGAGAAGGAATTAAAACAATTCTCAGAGATACTAAACAGCCTTGCAGGTGTTGTTTTGAGCCTGTTGTTTCTCCTTGCAGGAGAGAGTCAGGGGGGGCAAAGTGCCCCTGACCAATGATGGTGATGTAGTACTTCGTTAACCAGTAAGAGTTTCCTTTCTGTACTTCCCACGTATCTGTCTATAAGACAGGGCTAAAGCAATAAACTAAGGAATTCTCGTGTTGTTACTCCCTTGAGAGTCCATTGTCGTTCTTTAAAGCCGTTCCCAATCAGAACGACAGTCAGGATTACCTGGAATTTCATCATCCTGCTTGGAGATAGCCAATGGCCCCTCTTTTGTTCTAAAACAGTGCTCACCATGTGTGGCACAGAGACATCTATGTGTCTACCCATGGTGAGTTTCCTGGCTTCTTGTGGCAGCATCACACTGGCTGCAACTGCCCGCAGGCATGAAGGCCATCCAGCACTCCCCTTGTCAAGCTGTTTGGAAAAGCAGCCGACCGGCCTTTCCCAGCTTCCCAAACCTTGGCTCAGCACTCCCAGTGCTAGGTGTAGCCTTTCATGCACAAACAGCTGGAAATCTTTGGACAAATCTGGCAATCCGAACGCCGGAGCAGTTGTCAATGCCTCCTTCAGTTTGAGGAAGGCCTCCTTCTGTGCTCTGCCCCGGGTAAACGGCTGCGTCTTCTGGGCCTCATCCAGGGCTTTTGCAATTAGTCCATAGTCCATGATCCACAGGCAGCACCACCCTGTCATCCCAAGGAAGACTCGCAGCTCATGCACGTTCTGGGGTTCTGGAATAGCACAAATAGCTTGAATACAATTGGTACCCAGCTTACATTGCCCTGGTGAGATTTCACATCCCAGGGAAATCACACTCTGCCAGGCAATTTGTGCCTTTTCTTTCGACTCCTTATATCCTCCCATTCCCAGCTGATTTCAAATTTCAATTGGTACCTTTATGCAGGTTGTTCTCTCTTCTGGAGCTATCAGTACACCATCAACATACTGTAACAGCAGGTATTGTTTTCTCAGTACTTGCCCGTTCTCGGTCCAAATCTCCAGCTCCTTCCCCAGCTGGCTTCCAAATAGGGTTGGACTGTTCTTGTAGCCTTGTGGGAGTTGTGTCCAAGTGAGCTGAGTTTTCCTTCCTATTTCTGGATTTTCCCATTCAAAGGTAAACAGTTTCCTGCTTTTTTTGTCAAGGGGTATGCAGAAAAAGGCATCTTTTAAATCAAGTACAGTAAACCATTTCTCTTTCTCTTTTATAGATGTTAACAATGTGCAAGGATTAGCTACCACTGGGTAAATATCTTTAGTTATTCCATATATTGCTCTCAAATCCTGCACTAGTCTTTATTGGTCAACACAGAAATTTGGGCTCCAGTGTTAACTACAAAAGTAAAAAGTGGATGTATAGGACCCACTATTATTGAGAAACCGCTCAGACTATTCAGCCTAGTCTTCACAGAAGTATGGAGAACATCGTTTATTTCTATTTTTAGCACACTTTTATAGGGTTTTACAGGGTCCCCGGGCTAAGCAAGTTACTCTTGGTTAATCCACACAGGTTTACATTTTTTCTCTTATACACAAGGATATTGTTTTGCTTCATTCTCTCTGCTTCAGGAAAGTTTCAAGGACATGAGCCTTTAATATCACAACTTATACCAAAGGCTGGTTTGTGCAGACAGGCCTTTACTAAAATATCATGCCCACCTTCTGTTCAAATATTCTCTACACACTATTGCTGTAATCAGTATGTCTCCAGTTTTGTTATTTCTAGTGAGCATTTGAAATAAAAGCAACCTCTGCCTCTCTGCTCACCCAGGAGAGGCAGAGTTCCCAGTTTCCCTGATTCTGAGGCTCTTTGGGCTCCACTCCCAGAAGCTGAGAAGGAGACGGCTTTGGCTCACAGCCCAGAGCCTGTGGAGCTGTGCTGGGTTATCCAATGGAGCATTCCATACAATGAACTTGGGACAGTGCCAATTAGAAACAACTTCACTCAACTTGGAAGTGAGAAGCCATCTATTACCTTGCTGGGGACCCCTTTCTTTATCTCCAGTGACCACCAATACTGGCAGTGAGAGATTTCTTTTCTCTTGTCTGGGTTTTCCTTAAGAGAACCAATGCATCTAACACCTTTGCTTTCTCTGATTTTTCTTCTGCCATTTTTACAGGTCCATCATTTCTACTGGAATGAATTAGCTCTTTTGGAGGGTAAATTTGATTCAGGAGAGGGGTTTCCCCCTCTTCTGTTTCTTTTAGCGAGTCAGCATTTTTGAATTTTCATCCTGAAGGGCTGCTCGCAACAGATTGATCTTACTCTTTTCTTCATTTAATTGTTTTTGCAAAATTTCAACTAGGTTTTAGAAGGAGTCTATTCTAGTTCTTTCCTCACTTCTTTGCTTAAAGCCAGTTTTTAGAGCTGCTGTAAAACAAGCTCCCAAAACTGAGAAGAGTAGAGTTTGATTTTTGCCCAGTTTAAATTTTCTTTCACCTTGTAAAGAACACACTCTATCAATCACATTTTCCAAATTAAACCAGTAACTAAGCGCCTGCTTTTCCCCTCCCGGAGAAGGTCTGGCATTGTGTTTTGCTAACAGAGCATAAAATGCAGCTTTAACTTCTGCACTGCCCTTTTCAGTCATTTTTACAAAGGGAAAACCACTACAGGGAGGTATAAACTTCAATTATACACACACACCCACACCCACACCCACACCCACACCCACACCCACACCCACACCCACACCCACACTGCTTTTTGCTTCCCTGTGTGGGTAAAAAGACCAAATCTGCTCGGGAGGCACTCTTTCAGTTTAAAATTCTGATTGTCTCTTTGCTACACCAAGCACTCAAAATTCACACACACAACAACAACAAAAACATTCCCACCCTTTTGCACTAAGAGATCTTTTGTGAAATTCTGCAGACAGAGCCCTCAAGTGAGTGTGGGGTGCTTTTCACCTCGGCGTGTGCAGTTTGTGGGAAATTCGAGTTGCCCCCCTTGCTTTCTAGACACCGCTCACTCTCTTGGGAGTGTCAGGCTGGGTGCGGCTGGAGCAAAACATCTTTCCCCTAATACAGACTGCACAACAAACCTGCAGCCCCTTCTGTCTGTCAGAAATCCTTTCCGTGACTCCAGTTTAAATGTCACGATTCGCTAACGCCAGTGGGAGTCGCGAGAAGTTTGTTTGATCTCAAAGGGCAAAAAGGACACAAGGGATTTCAGTTGAAATCACAACAGCAATAATGTACATTTATTTTAGTGATAACAAGGGTTATGTGATAGAGGAGAGGGAGAGAGAGAGAGAGAGGAGAAAGAAAACAAAGTAAAGAAAGAGAGAGGTTATAGCTACCAACAGATGAGACAGTGTCACAGGGGTCTTTTTCCATGGGGAGATCTCACCAAAATCAATTCAGCCTTATGTAATTCTTCCCCAAAGTGACCTTGTTTCCAGTGTGCTAATAAGCACCCCAAAGGAGAAGTTCCTGCTATGAGAGAATTGCTGCCCAAAACCCCTTTAAGCTTCTCCATGTCACAACTACAATACACCACAAATGCCGAACCTGCAACGCTTTCGCAGTCGTCTGACGGACGGCGCCCAGGCAATCCCAACAGGAATTCCTTTAGCCCAACCAAGCGCAGCTTTTGCTGCGTCTTATTGGCAGGCACCCAAACCAAAGTGAAAGCACCTTACCTCTTCTCCTGGGGACGCTGTGAGCAGCGCAGACGGTCGCGGCCGATGGGCTCCCCGAGAATCCCTCGGTGCCGGCTGGAGCAGGATCGGGTCGTGAGCTCGCTCAGCAGCACTCACAAGGTCCCATCTGGGGCACCAAAATGTTAAGAGTTCAGGAACACACATCATCACACAATGATTATATGCAGGTGCTTTATTGAAGAGCTCTGGGTGTCAGGGGTACACAGACCCAAATCTGACCCATCTTGCTCTTGAGTTGAACATGTTTTATACTCTATCGTTATACAACTTAGATATTAATTATTAAACTTACATTGTTCTATTGTATGCATTGTTTTTACCCAAGCATGGATTTCTCGTGATCCCACCTCAGCCCCCTAATATTGTTCCTCATGTTCTTTAAACAATAATTATATCTAATCACATCTAACAATTGTGTCATTTATCATATATTGATTACACAGGTGCAGTTTCACATGATCTTTAGCAAGCACAAGGCCTAACATTTCCCTGGGACTACTTTTCCCAGGGCTTGCCAAGCCTAAATTCTTTCTGAGTTCCTGAATTTCCTAAGATTTTAAAGCATCTTACGATCACCTCCAGACACAAAGAGTCTTGCCTGAACAGTCAGAGAGCTACATCTATTTTTAACTGTAACTTTTATAAATTTTTCCAGAGCCTGCTGGCTGTGTTCAAGGTTTTCTCTTTATTTCCTCCCTAGTGCACATTCTCCAGAAACTCTGCTTTTACATCCTTTTGCATTGATTAAAGTTACCTGCAATGACGAGTCAATCCAAATCCTGGGAAAACTCGAACTTAAATGTGTACCTAGGCAAAATATTTACCTCCCACATCTGAAGCCATGAGCTGCCAAGTACTGTCCCCACTGTCATACCCTGTCCCCTGGAGCTCTGCTGATGCCATTTCAAAGGGGTTGCCAATGAAAACAAGTTTGAATATTTTGGTAATTTCCACACTGGCATTCAAATCCTTGACTAGAAAAATCACAAGTCAAGATTTCTAGGATTCTTCCATACCAAAGCTGTCATTCTCACCCTGGATTTTAGAGTGTCTGAACAGTCAGACAAGGTTTTAGTTTTAGAAACTACAAAAAAGTCCCTGCTGTTCGGCGATCCCATTCCATCAGCATATAGTCCTGATGATTCCTTTAGGCAGGAGCAGCAAAGGCAAGAATGAGCCAAACAAGCTGCTCCTGTGTTCTCATGTCCTGCACAGCAGTAACTGGGAGTTCAAGAATGGATTCAGGAGACAATGGGTGCACAGGGAGCCACCAAGACTTTGGGATGCTGAAATGGACCAGCCTGGTGCCTGTGCCCGGGCTGCACCGCGCTGAGCTCCAACTGGACAATCTAACAATGGTTGAATGGACACACCATGGGCCACTGGAGACTCCTACTCCTAGTTCTGTGTGCTACACTATTCACCTGTCATTCACCAGATGATTTTTTCATCTTTGCTTGAAACCCAGGAGAGGAAAAGGTCAACATGGAAAAGTGTTCTCCCAATTCTAGTGACACCTTGTGCCTGCACACCACCTGTGCCCATGGCAGTGTGCTTGGAGACTGGATAATGTTTGATGATACTTTGCAACACCAAGTGCTCAGGGATTCTGGGATTGCCCAAGTGGAGAGCAAAACTGAGCCGTGTAAGTCCCTGCTTTTTTTCAGCGCATGCTGCTTCTTCCTTTGTTCCAAGCAAGTCCAGGATTTGGTTTCATGTATCTTTAAGGTGCCTGGACAGAAGAGAGGGAGGGCAGCTGCAGCACAGGCCTCCTGCCCCGTCAGACTCTCCCTCTGTCTCTCTCTCTCTCTCTCACTCAGGATGGTGCCAATGTCGCTGCCTTGGGACACCTGAGTGTGGAAGGCGAGCTCGCCCTCAAGCACGGCCATCCAAGTCAGTCACGGGCACAGGCTGCAGCTGAAGCTGGCAAGCGTTGTTGTAAGGCTGCAAGTGAAGAGAAAGCCATTGTGGCCAACTCTGCTGAAGCCTTTTTCCAAAGCAAAGGCAATTGTGCCCACAGCCTCCCCCTGTTTGGCACCTGGCTGCTGCGGACGCCTCAGTGCGCAGGTGCCGATGTTGGGGCTGCTGCTGTTCCTGGGCACACTCTGCTGCTGTTTCTGTGGGCTCCAGAGCCGCTTGGGCAGCAGCCACTGGGCAGCCCTGCCGGAGGAGACATCGCCACCCTCCTCATGGTGGCAGCAGCTCTGTGGGCCCCGAGCTCTGTGTCAGGGGGGCCTCGGTCACAGCAGCGTGGCCTGGGCAGCCGCGAGGGCCTGGGCTGGCCGCCAGCCCTGCCTCTGCCCACTGCCCCTTCCTGGAGGCACCCAGTGGCCGTGGCCTGGTAGCACCCCCTGCCCTCCATGTCCCCAGCCAGCCCAGCCTGGGCACCTCGGGCTGTCCCCACCCTCCCGCTGGTGTGGTGTCCCAGCCTCCAGGCCTTCTGCTGCAGGCCTGGGGGACATTTTGGGGCAGCACCGGAGCAGCCTCGTGTCAGGGACCAGGCGGCTGCCCGGGGGCTGCTTATGGCCTCTGACACCCAATTCCTCAGGGCTTCCCACCACCCCGGCTCCTCCAGGGCCTTCTGTCCCCTTGGAACCTCCTGCCACCCACTCCCTCACACATCCCCCTCGTGCCTTCCTACTGCCTTGTCCCGTCTGGGCCTCCGCAGCCCCTCATCCCTTCACGGCCTCCCAGCACCCCGTGCCCTCAGGGGCTCCCCCAGCCTGGCCCGGCAGCAGCGCCGCAGCCCCACAGGAGCTCCAGCAGCTCCTCAGCCATCACGGCAGCAACACACGGGCAGCAGGACACAGATGGCGCTTCCTGCCTGCCACAGGGCTTGTGGCTTCAGCACAACCACCAAAGGCCAAGGGGCTTCTGGCCATTTCCCCTGCACCACTGCATGCCCTGGCAGGTTGCTGAACACAAGAACCCTTTTCCCTCTCTTCCCCTATGCCCCTCACACCCTGGGCAGCAAAAGAAAGGTCTTGGGACTCTTGTGGTTTATAACATATCCTATATTATTTACATACTAGATGGAAACGAAACGAAGAAAAGAACAATCTCTATGAAAAAAAAAATAACAGATGGCCCATGTGGCCCCAGAAGATAGAGCTTCTCAGCCCTAACATATCCTATATTATTTACATACTAAAAAGAAGAGAAAAAAGGAAAAGAACAACCCTTATGAAATAAAAAATCCTGGCTGGTCCATGTGGCCCCAGAAGACAGAGCCTCTCAGGTCAGCGCTGAGCACATCTCCAGCAGCGCAGCCAGCCCAAGCCCGACAGACGAGGCCGTGTCCTCCATGCCCTGAGGATTTGGTCTTGCATCCTCTGCAGGATGGAATATCGGGCACTCTGGATGGCCCGGAGGACATACAGCGTTTCAAGTGCCAGGTCTGACACGGCACCGCTTCTGTCCTCCGTCAGGCGTTCGAGGGCTGCAAGAGAGACAAACAGAGCCACGGTCAGATCCCAGAGCTGTGGGGGCCCAGCGAGAGCCCCCAGCCAGGGCCATGCCAGCCGGCTCTTGCCTTGGCCAGGAGGGAGCAGGGCCCAAGGGGGTCAGCCCAAAGCTGCTGGCCACAAATGCCCCACGTGGCCCTGAAATCTCACTGTTCTATGCCCACGCCGCCCCTCATCGGGACAGGGAGCAGAGCCCTCCACAGCCTGGCCAGGGCCAGCACCTGCCCCCGACAGCCAACACTGTCAGCCTGCTGCCGTGGCTCACCTCTGCACAAAACCTGGAGCTCTGCCTGCTGCCCCCTCAGCTGCTCCCCGGCCATCCCTGAGAACACAGAGCCTGTCAGGGTCCCAGCAGCACAGCTCCCTGCCAGCGGCGCTGCCAGCCCTGTGGCCACACGGCCTCCTGCCCCGGCAGGGCTCAGCCCGGGCCCTTGCCGCACCCTGACCCAGCCCAAGGGCACGGCTGCCAGAGTCCGGCAGCAGCAGTCCCGAGGGCAGCCGGGGCTCCAGGGCGCCGGGCCCGGGTGCCGCTGCCGGGGCAGCAGCCGGGGCTGGGGCCGAGCTGCGGCGGGGCGGGGAGGGAGCCCGGGCTCGGGACTCACCGATGACCCTGATGGCCGCCGCTCGCAGGGTCTCCTGTGGGTCCTGCAGGTACTGCAGGGCCCGGCGCAGGTGCTCGGCCAAGGGGATCCTGTGGTCGGCCAGCTGGAGAGAGCGGTAGGAGGGAAGGGTTGGCGCGGGCTCTGCCCCTCGGCCGGGCGCTGCTGCCTGCGGCCAGTCCCGGCCTCCCGTGCCCGGCCAGCCCTGAGGCCCGGCCAGCAGCCGCTGGCGCCGGGCTCTGGAGGGGGCAGAGGGCCTGCTGCTGCCCGGGGAGCCGCGGTGCCTGCCCGGCCCGCAGCCCCGCTGGGCCGGGGCCCCATCGGCACCCGGCTCGGGGCCACAGGGGGCTGGAGAAGAAGCCGTGCGGCCCCCGGGAGCAGCAGGGGGCACGGGCACAGCTGCCAGCCCCACACACTGAGCACCGGGGCCAGGGGGCTTCTCTAGTCTGAGGCTGGCACTTCCAGGCCGTCCTTACCACGAGCTTGGCAAACTTCCACAGCTTCTCCTTCCTGACAGCTTTTTCTAGGTCTGGCCTCTTCAGAAAGCCAGCCGCGCGAAGGAGCGTTGTCCGAGAGGCCTGGGGAGCAGCAGAGAGCCGCAAATGGCCCCACAAGGCAGGGCACAGGAGTGTCCCAGTGCCAAGGGCTGGAGGAGGCTGCAGCCTGCAAGCCTGCGTCAGGGCAGGAGGCAGCTGAGCCCCCTGCCAAGGCGCAGCAGCAGCCCAGGAGTCCTCACCTCTGCCACATGCCGATTCTCATCTTGGCAGTGGAAAAAGAGTGGGAGCAGGCTCTGGTACACTCGTTCCTTCAGGGGCTTTCTTCCTTCTTCTTCTGCTGAAGACATCACTCTTCGAAGGAGAGACATGGAGAGCAGCTGCACCTGGCTATGGGGCTGTATGAACGGAAGGAAGGAAAAATGACCTCATCATTGGCTTCTTGTGGCCCACATTGGCGCAGGCCTGCAAATGCACAGGGCACAAAGTGTCCGGGCAGCAGGCAGTGGCCGTGGCTGGGGCACAAAGCCTTACATTGTCCAGGAGTTTCAGGAGCGGCTCAGCCAGCTGCAGGGCCCTGCGCCAGGATATTGGGGTGTCTTCATCCGTGAAAATATAGCTCAGGAGAGCAATGCTCATCCTGGCCACGTCACTGTCCAGGTCCCACAGGAGGTGCACTAGTCTTCCTGTCAGGCTCTGCATTCTTTCGGCCTGTGCAGAACACAAGGGTGTGAAAGCCCGGGCAGCTGCCGCAGGGCCCAGAGGCCAAAGGGCTGTCCCAAAGCACTCGGGCAGCTGAAGCAGGAGGCAGGAGAGCTGCGAGGAGCTGCCTCAGCGCCCAAGGCAAAGGCCAGCCAAGGCCAAGGGACAGCATTGCCCAGCCTCATGCTGCCCACACGGCTTCAGCTGCTGCCCCCTTCTCACCATGGAGGGATGGTCCTTTAGCAGGAGGAGAACCCTGAGCACCTGGTGATGCATCTCTGTGGAGTTGTACCACAGGTACTTATACAAGATCTCCATTAGGCTGTCACCACAGTCACTCAAGTCCAGGCAATCTAGGAGCTGAAAGGCACAGGGCAGTGAGAGGGGAGCCGGCCGGCAGGAGCCTGGAAGTGCGCAGGGCTGGGTTCAGGCAGCAGCACAGGGCGCAGGTGCCGTCCCAGGCAGCTGTGGCTATGCCAGGGGACAGGGCTGGCAGGGAGCTGAGCGAGGTAGTGCTGGCCATCAGGCTCACCTCCACAAGGAATGCCATGGCAGAGACATCCCAGAGTGGCAACGGTTTGCTGAGCACCTCAAGCAGGTAGCTTAAGATGCTTTTGTGGACGGATGCACGGCGCATTACCCTGGAAGGCAGAAAAAGGCAGAAAGAGTCTCAGCAAGGGTGCAAAAAACCTCTCCCAGGACTGACTGACACAGTTGTCATATTGCCCCAGCACCCTATGAGGGGATTTGGGCCCTTGAGAGGTGGCTGCTCCTGGGCACCCTCCTCTCACAGCCTTTTGCAGTCTCCTTGGCCATCCCTCGGTGACGAGGCCCTCTGGCCCATGGCCACGGGGACTGTGGGGGGCATCCCGGGCAGGGGGCACAAATGTCAGAGGCAGTGGGGAGAAGGGGGGCTCACCTGGCCAGCAGACCCACGGCATAGTGGTGGGTGTCAGCACAGAGCAGCGTGTCCCAGCCACGCTTGCGTTCCATTGCCACCACCACATGCTCCAAGTGGAGACTGCAGAGCAGGGCCTTCAGGGTCTGCACTGCAAACCTGTGTGCACAGCAAAGCCCAGGTGACGCTGGGAGCGCTGGCTCCGAGGCTGGGGAAGTGGCAGGGACAGGAGGAGTGGCATGAAGCACCTGTTGGGGCTGGTGGAGAGGCTGTGTTGCTCCTGGCATTCCTTCCAGAAGGTATGGACGTCCTCTGTCATATACAAAGTACTGAAGTACGTTTGGAAGAGGAGATGCACAAAGAGGCGGGGGAAATAGACTGTGAGGATCTGTGGGCAACAGGGCCCCTGGAGGATCTTCCACATCACCAGAGTTGCCTGCAGAGGACAAAGCAGCCCGAGACAGCGCTCAGTGCCGGGGCGTCCGTGTGGCAGGGCCTGAGCATGGCAGGGAGAGGCTGGGGGAGACGCAGGGGGAGCAGCGGGCCTGGTGGCCCTGAAGCTGCCCCTAGGCCAGGTTTGTGGCCAGTGCCTGAAGCAGGGAGATGCAGTGGGGGAAGGAGGCAACAGAGCTGCTGGAGAGGCGGCCGGCCTTGCGGTGAGCAAAGGCCAGCTCCCAAAACTCACAGTCAGGGAAAAGACAGCCGTCTTGTCCCCATCAGAGGTGCCCAGGTTTTTCTGCGGCCAGCTCCCCACCACATTGATGAGGAGCGGTGTCACTTCCTCTGAAATCCAGGGCGAGAGCAAGATGGTCGTCCACATGGCCATAGCAGCTCTGCGGGGTCAGACACATCACCGTGGGCTGGGCAGCAGCGGGGAGCTGAGCTGGCCGCCAGCTCTGCCTGTGCCCACTGGCCCTGAGCGGCAGCAGCAGCCAGGCAGCCCAGCCCTGTGGGGACAGGCCCCTGAGGGGCAGGCTGGCAGCACGGCAGTGGGCTCGGGGGCCGACTTTGTAGCAGGGCTGGCAAAGGGAGCAGCCAGAGGGCCCTGCAAGTCTGTGTTGCTCACAGCCCTGGGCCAGGCTGTACAGGGTGATGGGCTGGGGAGCCCTGAGGCCTCGGGACAGCTGGGCCCCATACCTGTCACACGTTGGGGCCACCCGCAGGAGAGTGATGGCCACATCATCGGGCTCTGCCTCGGCCACTTGCATCAGGGCCCAGTCCATCCTGTGCTCAGCAGCCTCATTGGCCATGAGCCACTGGTGGATGTACCTCACCACGCCGGGCACCTGGAGAAGGCACAGGGAGACTTGGAATGCTAGCAGAGGGAGTCAGCAATGTGCCCAGCTTCTTCCCCAGACAAGTGCTTCTCTTCCAGCACGCTGCCATGGCCTCAAAAGCTTCAAGTGAGCAGCAGCTGTGGCTTGGGAAAGCCAAGCAATTGCTGGAGGATCAAAGGCTGGCCACAGGCTGCTTACTTGCTCTGGATTGAAAAGAGCCGTCTCTACAAGCAGATCCAGCTGGGCAGCGCTGCTCTGTTCTACCAAGACCTCTGAGGATGCTTTGACCTCAGTGTCCATGGGACTGGTGTCTTCCTTGCCAATTCTGGTGATGTATTGGTAAAGAAACTGTAGGAGAAGGGCAGGAAGGCAGGGAAGTTGCATGGAGTGCTCCAAGTGCGGTGCTGGGCTGAGCAGTGCCAGCAGGCCCAGCGCAGGTGGGGATGGCTGCAGGTACCTGCGCTGCTCTGCGGAAGCGGCCACGGGCGGTGTCCTGCTCTTGTGTGCCGTCCATGGCTGCATCTGGCAAAGAGCAGCCAGAGCTGAGGGGCTGCGGGAGAGGCCGGAGAGCACAGCCCAGCCCTGCGTTCCCCAGGCAGGGACACTCTAGGGATGCCCCAGGGGATGCAGCACGGCCACTGCTGCGGGGGCAGCCCCAGCCCCTTTTTTGTGCTGTCCATGGGTGTGTGTCCACAGGACAGTGTGGGATGGGATGAGATGGGATGCAATGGGATGGGATGGGGCCAAGATGGCCGCAGGCACCAGCCCTGTGGCCCAGCTCTGCCACTCACCCTCCTCCAGCGGCTGCAACTGCTGCACCTCTTCGGTCTCTGGTGCTGGGGCAGCTCCAGGGCCTTCTTCCTCTTCCTCCTCTTCCTCCTCAACCCAGGCCAGCTTGGGCACTCTTGGGGGTCGCTGCTCCCTACCTTCTTCCAGACTCTCCCATCCTTTCCATAGGAACAGCACCAGGGGATGGCATGGCATGGAATGGGATGGGGCCAAGCTGGCAACAGGCACTAGCCCTAAGGCCGAGCTCTGCAACTCACCCTCCTGTGGTGCCTGGAAGTCCTGCACCTCTTCAGACTCCTGTGCCAGGACAGCTCCACGGCCGCCTTCTTCCTCCTCCGCAAGCCAGGCCAACTTGGGCACTCTTGGGGGTCGCTGCTCCATGGCAGTGACTGGATTTCTGGCTACTTGCAGGAGAGATGGCTCGGAAAAGCTCGGAGTCAGCAAGTCCTGCAGTCGTGCCTGGAAGGCACCTGCAAGACTCAAGTCCTGGCAAGACTGCAAGACAGCGAGTCCTGCACTTGGGTCTTGAGGGCTCCTTCCACAAGGACAGGAGGCTCCTGGTCACGGATTGTGGTCTGGCCTCAGGGGCAGAGACTGCAGGGATTTTAGATGCCTCAGACAGGAACCTCCGTGAATGAATGAAATGTTGCAGGTCCTGACACCGCTCCGGGCGCTCCAGCACCATCACGATGGCGTTGGGGAGCTCAAACCACTCCAGCAGCTGCACCACATTGGGGAAGCCTGTGGACACCTTGTCCAGCAGCACAATCTCCAAAGGTGCGCTGGTGCCGTCGGGCTGCGGGAGGAGCACGGTGCCGTCAGTGGGGCTGAGGCCGTGCCAGGGCTTGGGAAGCTCTCAGCCAGCCCGGGATGCTCTGCACCCTCCACTGGCCCCATGCCCGCTCTCCCTCCAGGTGTCCTGGCGGCTCCCACCCTTCCAGGCCCCAGCTCATCCCCGCCTGGCACTCCCCGGCTTCTGCCGCTGGCCCCGCTCACTCACCAGCTCGCCCCATTGCCGGATGCGGTTCCGTGGCACCTTTTTGATGGCCACCTGCAGGCCAAAAGGAACAGCGGATTCAGCTCGCTGCCCACCACATCCAGCCCCATCCTACTCCTCTGCTCCCTCCTCCTCTTCTGCCCTCTCCTCCTCCTCGGCCCGCCACCGGCCCCACCGCTCATCGGGAGTTCGTCCGAGAGCCTCGTGGCCGTGAAAACTCTGCCGAAGCCACCGCGGCCCAGCAGCGAGTCGATCCTGTAGCGCTGCTGCAGGGCCTGCTGCGCCTTCCCTGGAGAAGAGACGCGGCCGTCAGCGCTCGGCTCGGGGCCAGGAACGGCCCCCGAGCGCTCCCCGACCTCCCCGGGCCGGGCATCCGCAGGCGTTCCCTCATTGGAACGCGACAGCAGCAGCTCGGGACCGGCGGCTGCACCGCTGAGCGGCGGAGCTCAGGCCGGGGAAGCCGCAGCGGAGGCGGCGACAGCGGCCGCGCCGTCTGTGTCCTTCGCGGGGCCCAGGAGGAGCCAGGGCCGGGGCCCGAACCAGAACCGGAACCGGAGCCTGCATCGGGGCTGGAGCGGAGGGCAGGGCAGGCGGAGCCAAAGGGTGGCAATGCCGCCCCAGCCCCAGGCACTGATGCCCGCCCAGCACAGCCAGAGCCAGGCAAAGAGGAGACCTCCGCGGGACGGGCAGGGATGGGGACGGGGACGGGGATGGGGCAGCCCCACCTGGGGCCGGGGGTAGGCCGGGGGCATGGCCCAGCCGGGCACGGGGAGAGGGAAGCTTGGAGAGGAGGGGGCACCGGGAAAGGGAGACCAGGAGAGGATGCGGGACTGCGGGAGAGGGAGAGGAGAGACAGAAAATTGCTAAATTCTCTTCTTGCCGCTGCTGCCGCTGCCGCCGCTGCCGCCGCTGCCGCCGCTGCTGCCGCTGCAACTGAAGCACCGGGGCCGTTTGTCCCCGTGTCCGTTTGTCCGCTGCCCGCTCGGCCCCGCGCCGAGCCCCGCGCTCCCCGGGCAGCCCCTGAGCCTGGCCAAACACGGGAACTTTGCCCTGGTGAGCCAAGAGCCAGAGTCTGGACTCCTGCACAGGGACACAGCAATGCCCTTGGCTGCTGCTGTGCCTTGTCCCTGCTGAGCGTCAAACACTGTCTGAGCACATTCCCTGAATGCAGAATTTGTACCTGACCCAAGCACTGCACTTGTGTCTCCAGCATTGCTTTCCAAGGAAAACAGGGGAAGGCAAACTGGGTATAGCTCATGGTATTTTACAGTGTCTAAAACTTGCCAAGTCTCAAATCTTAGAGGTGAGATCCATTTGGAATGAATGAGATAGAGAAACAGTGCAAGATGGAAAAGGGGAACATAAAAATAAATAGAATGGATGTTCAAATTGTGGATTTTGAGCAAATAGTGAAGCGATTGTGATGCTGTGAGATACTGAAACAGAGGGAGAAGTAATAGTTGAAGATTTGTGGCCTTTTGAGAGGCAAAGAGAAAACTTCTCTTTCCAGGGAGGCTCACAGAGACAGATGAAGAGAACTTTTGCCTTTGAATAACTCATTCTTAAAATGACACCCCTAGACTCATTGACCCATACACACCTCAGAGTGATGTGAAAATGGGAGGAGTGAACTGACGACAGATTTCTGGGCAGCTGGCATCAGGAAAATAGAAAACTATAACAGAAATGGTTTTCCTGTGAAAAACTCCACAAATTAGCAGAAGACTTCTTTTACTATACAAAGTCTGATGAAAAGACTCTAACAGGAATTGGGACTGTTTTAAACACCAAAGTTCCAAGTTTTTTTGTCTCTATGTTGTCATGGAAACAAGAGAATGGTTGGGTAGTGGGGGATAAAGGGGTTTTCTGGAGGTTTATTCTGGTCTTCTTATTCTTGTAGTTTTATTAATAAACTTTATTTATTCCTTTGAAGTTTTAAGCCTGTTTTGCTCTTGTTCTAATCCATATCTCATAGGAAGAAATATGTGAGTTTTCTAGTAATTTCTTTTAGTTACTTCTTTAAAACCACGACACTCCTCTATTCCTTTTAAGTTTTAAACATCTTTTGCCCTTCTCATAATCCACATCTCACAGCAAGAAATGAATAAGTTTTCCAGTGATTTTTGAACTAATGCTTTAAAACCACGACAGGTGTAACAGGGAGGAGGAAATTGGGGCTGTCACTGCTGTGGTGTCAGAGAGAGTGGAACACTGGGGCTGTTACTGCTGTGGTGTTTGATATATTGAGATTTAAAAAAAAAAGAGAAACAGCTATGGAAGTTAAGGTTGCTGGAGGCTGATGGGAGTTTTTCCTCCTGGCCAGTAACTGGCCATTTCTGAGAACTGATGGTAGTTTTAACCATTGAAGAGTGACATCAACCTGTGAACACCACCCTTTAAACCTTAATCCCAGGAATTTCTCTTTCTCTTTGGTTTCTGGCTTTTGAAGAGGTCACAGGGCTCCGGTTCAGCCTCCTCCCCCCCAGGTCTGACAAGGGCACGGGGGGGAGCAGGGCTGGCCTGAGTTCTGCGGTTCCCGGCGGGGGATGGAGACTGTGAAGTGACAGGAGCCCCTTCCCAGAGGGAAGTACTCCCATCTGTACTACTGGACTGCCCTGACTGTCAATCTTTGACTTCTTCAAAGGGTTATTGCTAAACAAAACCTTGGTTTTGCCTGCTGACATTGCTGGTCAGGCAGTGTCCCAGGAGATGCTCTTGATGGTTTCCTCTTTTCCTGGTCATGGCACTGGAGGAGGTCCAGGCCCAGGTGATGCCACTGAAGGAAATGTGCCCTCATCCCAGGGACGCTCAACACGGACTCCCCCAGCCCCTCAGTGCCCCGCTGCTGGTCACAGCAGCCCCTGCCTGGCTCCTGCCACCCACACTCTGGTCAGCCCTGCCTGCTCCTGGACATGGAGCTCAGCCAGGGCTGGTGCTGTGTTGGCTTTGCTGGTGGTACCAGCTGGACACTGGGGTGAGAGCTCCATCTCTTTATTGGAACAGAAGAGGTGTGCTGGGCCCTGCCCTGGCAGGAGGGACCCACCTTCAGTCCAGGCCACAGAGCAGGGCGGGTCCCTTCAGGGACACAGGGCCTTGCTGTGGGTGGTGGCAGCATCTGCACAGCAGCAGCAAGCTGGTAATGCAGCTGTGCCAGGGACATTGGGCATGGACATGGAGATGTGAAATGTGTGGTGCAGGTGTCCCTGAGGGAGGTGTTTGGTCGTTCTTGTGAAGCTGCAGAGGGGCACCTATTGAGAGAGGAGATGGCTGAGGTCCCAGCTGCAGCTGGCACACAGGGACCCTCCTGCACAGCGGGAGATTCTCACTGTGCTCAAAGATTCCCTCTGAAGCCTAAGAGGGGAGCTTGTCAGAAGTCCCGAAAAATATCTGGGGAAAGGTCTTAGGTTAGTTGTTGAGACAAGGTACAAATCTCCAGCGGGAAAAGAGCCTCTCCAGTAGGCTGGGTGTTTTGGGGTGTCTTAGTTCTTCCTAGAATAAAGATCACCAATTTAATGCAATTTCAGTTTTTATTCTAGCTGTGTAAAAATGTTCCAAGATTATCTGAATTCTAAAACTACCTTGAAAAATCCTGAACTACTATGGAAATAAGTAAAAAAATATTTGTAGATTTCTTTCTACAAAAAATATTTCTAAATATTTCTAAAAATTTCATATTTCTAAAAATGAAAAGCAAAGACAAAACGAGGTCGCCTTTTCAGAATTCTAACACTCGTTTGAAAAATCCTAAAGAACTATGGAAATTGGGAAGAAATATTTGGGGTTTACTTTCTAGCAATAATAATTCTAAAGAGTTCTAAAAGTTTCTAATTTCTGAAAATGAAAAACAAAGATGACGTGGTACCCCATGCCCGGCTGCTGCCTGCCCAGCCAAGGCTGTGGCCAGCCAAGCAGCTGTGCCAGTGCTGGTGGTACCAGCCAGAGCCCAGAGCAGAAGCCCAAAGGTGTTGCTCAAGCCCTTCCCTGGCAGGAGGGGCCCACATTCAGGCCTGGCCAGGCACCAGGGCCAGCACCTGCAGGGACAGAGGGTCCTGTTCTGGGTGGTGGCGGCACAGCAATAAACTGATAATGCAACTGTGGCAGGGACAATGGACACTGGCTTGGAGATGGAGGATGACAGGTGCAGGTCTCCCAGACTAACGTGTTTGGCAGGACATCTGGAGGTGCAGAGGTGCTCCTGTGGAGAGAGGAGGTGGCTGAGGCCCCCAGCTGCCGCTGGCACACAGGGACCCTCCTGCACAGCAGGGCCCAGAGCGGCCAAGGCTCCCCAGCACGGCTGGAGCTGCTGGCACAGCTTGGCCCAGCTGGACAGCTGCCCCTCAAGGCCCCGGCGAGCAGGGGATGGCTCTGGGCAGGGTCCCTGGCCAGGAGCGGGCCCCAGAGCGCCTCTGCCTTTCAAGGGCAATCTCGTCCCCGCTCTTTCTCCTGCCCACCTTGCTTTGCCTCTGCCCGCTGCTCCTGGGGCTGCTCTTGGCCAGGCAGCCTCAGTGGGAGCCAGCACTGGCTGCAGCCCCAGCGGGCTCCCCAGGACAAGGCCCAGCAATTAAGAGGCCAATTAAAGGCCTGGGCAGCAGCAGAACTCTTGGCAGAGTTATTTGGACAACCACTGACTATCTACAGGTCCACAGCAGCCTCACTGGGAATGTTTCTATTCTACAATAGACTTTCAAAAGAAGCTGTTTGAGGGAAAGATGAACAAAACACTCACCGTTTTGTCTTCCAGCAATACCAGATTCCAACACCGCATAAAACGAGTACATGCACCAAACAAATCAGGCCTGCCATTAATTCTGGCCAACAGCGTGTTCCCTGACAGAAACCTCTTCCGATGTCCTTCTGGGAATTGGGAACACGTGTTGTGGTGCTGGCTGCATCTGTGGGAGCAATGGGCAGTGAGAGCCCGTGCTGTGCTGCGCTGCTGAGCTGGCAGCATGGTGGGTATGTCCAGGATGTTCTCTGTTTCCCCCAGAGCTGGGGCCTGCAGGCACCTTGTTGGCCCTTGGCACAGGCTGTGCCACCCAGCAAAGCCCAGAAGGCCGGGAGCAGAGCCCAGGGACAGCACAGCTGCTTGGGCTCCTTCCAGGGACATGGGCCAAACCCATCCCTGAGCAGCCACTGCCACCCCTGAGCCTCCCTTCTCCATGACATCTCCCCCAGCCCAAGGGGACAGAGCCAGGCCCTGTCAGGGGCCAGTGCAGCCCCTGCCCAGTTGGGAGCCAGGGCTGGCTGTGGCCCTGGGCTCGTGGCAGGGCTCCCGCTCGGGGCTGCTCCTGTGCCTTGCGCCTCTGGGCGCTCACGGCTACCTCTGAGAGCAGCTGCAGTGGGATAGATGTTGGTGCATGAGTCCCATTTCCCAGGAGCTGGAAACGAGCTCCAGAGGCCTGGAAGCTGAGGTGCCTCCAGCTTTGGCTGCTGCTGGGTCATGCAAGGGCCAGCCCTAGGGGAAGAGCTGCTGGCACACAGCCCTGCCAAGGGCTGAGCCCAGCACAGTAATTACCTCCTGTGTCTGGGCCTGTGCCTGGCATCGCCTTCTTTCCTGACAATGAGCCACTGCTTCCTCTGGGAAACATTTCCACCTGCATGGTCTTTTGGTCCATCCCTTGAGAAAGGAAGAGGCACAGCTGAATCAGATGGAGAAGTTCTTGATTTGGGTGCTGGCATTTTCAGGACCTCATGCTTGTCAAATATGGGGATAAGGTTCAAAAAATGCCTTGGCTTTTGGGCCAGGGCCAGGGCCCTCCCTCCTCCAAAAAGCTGCCAATTCTGAGCAGTAGTGAGGGGATTGTGCAGGGTGAGGGCACACACGTGCACGGCTCTGTCCTGACACCTGCAGCGATGCTGCCCTGGCTGAGCTTTGGGCTCTGAGCTGGCAGCTCTCCCAGGGGGAAAGGCCTTCACCTACCCTCGCCATCTCCCCGAGCCTCAGTCCTGGACGTGAGTTGGGAAGCCAGATCACCTTCACCAGGAGGCTTGGCTGCAAGGAAAGGCAGGACAGAAGAGCTCCCGTGGCTCTGTAGGAGATCCTCAGGCTCCCTGGGGCTGGCAAAGGAGCTTCACAAAGCCCAGCCCAGGGGCAACAGCCACTTCCCTCTCTGCTCCTCTCCGTGGCTGCACAGAGCACATGGAAGGAGACACTGGCATTGCACATGGGAAGAAGATTGACAGCTAAATGCTCCTTCCTCCCACTGACAGCGATGCTGGGGGATCACTCAAGGCTCCAGAAGGGAGCAGGGCAAGGCTTCCAGAATCCTTCAGCCCTGAGATTATGTTAAGGGATATGGCACATGAGTGAGCTCTTGCCACCTTGACATTATCCCATCAGGAAAAGCACATTGAGAACTTGCCTCGAGCATTCTCCAAGTCTTGCCAGCTGTCATCTAGCTGGGCTTCCAGATAATCCATGTCCTGATCCCAGTCTAGAAGCCAGTACAGATCAGAACCACGTCCATGGTGCGCTGGGATCCACTTCTGCCTTGGGGTAGTGGGCACTGCAAGGGGTTTGGGTTAGATCGTGAGTACCAGATGTCAGTGGACATGGCGAAAGCTGCAGAGGGGCCTGGGGAGCTCTGGGCTGGCTCTGGTCACTCTCCACCCTCTTTGCAGTCCCTGTGCAACATCCCTGGTGGGGGGTGACAGGGCCAGAGCAGGGGTCCTGGCTGCTGAGTCTCAGGAGAAGGCTGAGGGACATGGACCCACCTTGTCCTCCCTGCAGCATTTCCTTCAGCATTTGTTTCATGGGTTTTGATGGCACATGGAGTTTCTGGTGTCCTGCAGCTTTGTTCTTTCCACTTGGAGGACCTTAAGAGAAAACAGTTCCCCTTTGCAGGAATGGATCCCAGAAAACCAGTGCTCAGCCTGTGGGGTCAGGAGGGACACACCACTCACCCCTGCGATGGGAGCCGGGCTTGCGTACAGTTACCAACCCAGGAGCTGGGAAAGTCCTGCCTGCAGACACACCTGTAACTCAACAGCCACAGAAGCTTCTGTCACCTCTGCTCATCTGCACAGGCAGCACTGAGCCACAGCAGTGGTGAGGGGAACGCGATGGGCGAGGGCACACACGTGTATGTCTCTGTTCTGACACCTGCAGTGGTGCCAGGACATTGAAACTGCTTATTCTGCCAGGAAAGGACCATTGAGAACTTACGTCCAGCATTTCTCAAGTGTTTCAAGCCATCATCCAGCAGGGCCTCTGGATAATGCAAGTTGTGATTCCAATCTAGGAGGGAGCCCAGATCAGAACCCTGCCATGGTGTGCTGAGATCCCCTTCTACTTTTGACAACTGGGCACTGCAAGGGTGTCGGGTAAGACCCTGGGTACCAAATGTTAGAGGACAATGGCCAAAGCTGCACAGGGGCCAGAGGACCTCTGGGTTGGTGTCTGGTCACTCTCCAAGCTCTTTGCAGTCCCTGTGCAACATCCCTGGAAGAGGTGTCTGTATGGATGCTAAATCTGAACCACAGTGCCTGTACAAATTGCAGGCCGCATGGCTCCTCAGGCTGCCTGAGAAAGTATCCTGGGAAAAATATGAGAAGGAATTAAAACAATTCTCAGGGACACTAAACAGCCTTGCAGTCTCTTGTTTTCCCTTGCAGGAGGGAGTCAGAGGGGTAGAGTGCCCCTGACCAATGATGGTGATGTAGCACTTTGTTAACCAATAAGAGTTTCCTTTCTGTACTTCCCACGTATCTGGCTATAAGACAGGCCTGAAGCAATAAACTAAGGAATTCTCATGTTGTGACTCCCTTGAGAGTCCCGTGTCGTTCTTTCTTGCCGTTCCCAATTGGAACGACATCTGGTGACCGCCGACGTGAAGTTGAACCGACCCCCGAGGTCCGGTAACCCGACATAAACTGCAGCTGACCCCCGAGGTCAGAAAGCAACCAACGTGACTTCTGCTAATCCCCTGAGGGTAAGCAGCGAGCGGGAAAAAGCCAGCCCTTCCCCCTAGAGGGGTAAGTGGAATTCTCCCGGGCTTTCCAAGAGGAAGCTGGTTCTGGAAACCAACGGGATAGTGGAGCCCTGCCGGTGAGCGGGCTTGGAACGGCTGTCTTGGTGAAGCAGAGCTCAAAATCCTGGGTCTGAGCCGATAGCGTGTGCATAATTGCATTCGCGGAGCCGCCAAGATAAAGTCCTCATAATGGGGAACTGTACTTCAGCTGATGAACAGCTTGCCTACCTTGCATGGCAGGATGCCCTGCCCCGCATGGGACTCAGTGTTTCTGAAGATGCCATGCGTGCTTTATTTCAGTGGGTTAAAGAGCAAGGTTTTGATATAACTATGGACAATGCCTTTGATCTCGAACTTTGGCTGTCGATAGAGAACCATTTATGGTTGGAATTCATTAACGGAGATATCAGCGTGTGTAGCCTGGCAGCCACCTGGGGAGTGCTTTTTAAAGCGCTGAAATGGAGCCAGTCTGAGGACAGTGAAACCGGGATGAAAAACTTAGATGCCGGAGGTGCCTCCTTTGTACAAGATGAGAAACTGGGAGATAAGACCGTAGATGAGCAGCGTAGCGCTCCCGCGGCTCTGCCTGGACCCTTAGAGAACTTTAACCGCGGGCAGGAGCAGTTTGCGAACCAGAGATCTCCCTCTCCAGAAAAGTTTGAGCGCCCGTCACCCATGGAGCTGGGCGCGCGGGCTTTGCCAACGGGAAAGCGGCAGGCAAGAAGAGACTGCCCGCCTCCGCCTGTGCCACCCGCAAAGCCTCCGCCGGCGCCAAAAGCGCCACCGCCGGCCGCCGCACAACCTCCTTCCTCCAGCCCCTCCGCGCTGTCCGAGCTTCTTCCTTCTGTGCCGCGAACAGAAGCGCAAACACCCCCGCTGCGGCCCATCCGAGGTGCTGGCGGAGAAGCGGCGGGGGAGGGAGGGGGGGAGAGCCCAGGCCTCCCCTGCGCTCTCCCGCGCTCCAGCGGAGAGGTGCGGAGTGGGGGAGGGGAGCGAGCCTCGCTCCCCCCATGCGCGCCTGCGCGACCCGCGCATTCGCGAATCCGCACTCATCTCGCGCTCGCCCGCGTCCGAAGTACCGGCGAAAAAGCGGCAGGGGAGGCCGGCGAACCTCGCTCGCCCCGCGCGTGCGCGGGACGCGCTAGCCCTGCGCCCACCTCGCTTCCTCCGTGCTCGGCTGCGCTCACCCTTGCGCTCCCCCCGCGCTCCAGCGGGGAGGCGCGGGAGGGAGAGAGAGCGCTTGCCGTGCTGCTCTCCCAATCTGAGCTCTAACAGAAGCCCCCCCGCACCCATAAAGGTGGCGGGGGGAGAGAAAGACAGCGGCAGGCCCCTCCACCGGGACCTTCTGCACCAACCCAAAGAAATACCTCAACGAGTCCGTCAGCTCCGGCGACCTGAGCAAACCAAAGTCCTGCAGTCACTGCGGGACCCAAATTTACTCACTTTGTACCTTTTAAGTCTTGTGCTTACAGAACTGACAACCAGCCGCGAAGAGATGGTAACTTCAAGTTCCCTGAACCTTCCTGGAATTCATGAACTACTGTTCAAACCCGATGAACAATAACAGCAACCATGTAAACTTTATAAATCCCTCAAAAACCCCCTCAATTATATTTGAAGAAAAAATCCAGAAAAAAACCCAAAAAAACAAAAAACAAACAAACAAAAAAAAAAACCAAAAAAAAAAAAACGGGATAAGAAGAGGGGATCAAAGCAGCATAAATTGCATTGTGCATTGTTTTTATCACTTTGGTGTTCTTTCAAACTACTCTATTGACAAGTTAGACTGTCAATTCGAACAGACTAACAATGTTGTATATAGTGTTGTATATAGTGTGTGTACTAATTCACTGAATTAGAAACATTGGAGTCAACCATCAAGTCCTTGCAAGGAGAACAATTCTTAAATACCAAAACATAAGCCAAAATTCTAAATTAATTCTAGATCAGCATCCATTCAAAGTTCTAGTAAAGAAACCTCTTGAGCTGTGTTTGTTCTCTGTCCTACAAGGGCCCAGTAGGATATAACAAACACTGCCTTTTTTATTTTTTCTAACAGAAAAGGGTGAGTTATGGATGCTAGCTTTGGAACAGGCTGCAAGGAGCTGCAGAGACTGCAGGCCCATAGCCTCTCAGTCCTGCCTGAGAAGCTAGCCTGGGAATTCAAAGGAGGATTTCAAAACAATCCTCAGAGACAGAAAACAACTGCCAGGTGCTGTTTGTCTGTCCCTTGTTTTCCTTGCAAGAGAAAGTCAGAGGGTGGTGAGCCCCACTGACCAATGATAGTGATGTAGCACTTTGCTAACCAATAAGAGTTTCTTTTCTGTACCTTTCCACGTATCTGTCTATAAGACAGGCCTGAAGCAATAAACTAAGGAATTCTCGTGTCGTGACTCCCTTGAGAGTCCAGTGTTGTTCTTTATCGTCGTTCCCAATCGGAACGACACTTGGAATACTCCTATTTTTGTTATTAAAAAGAAATCTGGAAAATATCGATTATTGCACTACTTACATGCACTAAATGAACAAATGGAGCCAATGGGGGCACTGCAATCTGCTTTGCCCAATCCTGCAATGTTGCCAAGAGATTGGCCCTTGTTAATAATTGGTTTAAAGGACTGTTTTTTCACTATCTCACTGCATGAACAGGATACTTGCAGATTTGCTTTTACCTTGCCCTCATTAAATCGAGCAGAACCCGACAAGAGATTTGAATGGACAGTTTTACGACAGGGTATGCGTAATTCTCCTACCTTGTGCCAGCTTTATGTTGATAATGCTTTGCAGCCACTACGTGTTCGATGGCCTACAGCCATTATTTATCACTATATGGATGATATTCTTTTTGCTCGGTCACAACCTTTTGCAGATAAACAAGTTAAGGACATTCAAACACAACTACTTCAGAATGGACTGGTTGTTGCACCTGAGAAAATAGAGCAGTCATCCCCATGGAAATATCTCGGGGGGACTTTAACTGAGCAGTATGTTGCCCCTAAGAAACTGTCATTGAACACGTCACTTCATACTGTTCATGATGCTCAGCGATTGCTGGGAGATTTGCAATGCCTTAAACCTGTTGTGGGTATTCCTAATGAACTTTCACAATCCTTATGACCTTTGTTAAAAGGTACCGATCCTACAGCACCTATAGAGGTCACCAGTGAGCAACAAGAAGCTCTCAATAAAATAATGGACAGTATCCAGACAGGTGTTGTTCGTAGGCGAGATCCAGACTTGGACATTAACTTTACTGTATGGTTTGGACCTCAACATCTCATCAGTGCTTTAACACAGCAACAAAAGGAAACAGGGGAGATATGGGTACTAGAGTGGTTGTTGCCACCACTACAACAGAGACATACCTTAATTCAAAAAATTGAAATTTTAGCAGATTTAATAAAACAAAGGTAGAAGCGATTGTGACAAATTATGGGTGCAGATCCAGCTGTAATTCAAATACCAATAAAAAAGGACACTTTAGACTGGTATTTAATTCACAGCTCCACACTGCAAGAAGCAGTGCTTGACAACAGCAGTGTGGTCAGTACTGAGGAGGTGCCTGGAATACCACTACGATGGATAGGCCAGCAGAATTGGATTGAAAAGCCCAAACGATCATTTTGCCGTTACCAGGGGCATCAACGGTGTTCACTGATGCTGGAAAGAAATCTCGCACAGCTGCTGCTACATGGCAAAATTCAGAAGGACAACGGAATCATCACATTATTCCAGCTCAAAAGGAGGACACATTACAAACTCTGGAATTAGTCGCTGTTGTTTGGGTTTTGGTGCAGTTTAAGGGTCCTGTTAATGTGGTAACTGATTCTTTATATGTTGCAGGAGTGAGTGAACGTATTGAAAAAGCAGACATAAAGGAAGTAAAAAATCCTCGTTTATATGAACTGTTTTTGCAGCTTCAAAGAGCAGTAAAGTTGAGGACTGCTGCCTTTGCTATTATCCATATTTGTAGTCACAAATGGGATGTGGGTTTAGGAGAAAGAAATGCTAGGGCAAACCGATTGGTTTCTAAAGATCCAAAAACAGGACTATGGGGAGGTCCCAGCAAGGTACTGTATTGGGGACGTGGTTATCTTTGTGTGTCTACCCCCACAGGGCCTGTCTGGGTGCCGAGCCGATGGACTAAACCTGCTGATCCCAGGGATTTACCTTCAGCTGATCCAGAAAATTCTGCAGATACTTCTCACTCTCTACCATCAACATAGAGATGGGATCTGATGAACTCTCACATGCAAATCTTGTATACAGTACCAGAGTGTGAATGTTATCCTTTTGTATGTTACATTTGTAAAGTGTGTAAAGAAAAGTGCTGGACACATTCTAAGTGGGGTCCATCCCCAAGAGGGATTTGTACAGAGTGTTACAACTTTGAAAGAAATTTGACTGAGGTTGCATTACAGGGAGGTATACAAACAGGACAATTTGAAAAAGGATCTGTTAGATGGTGGGAGATTTATGCTTTTGGGATAAACCCAGAAAATTATTGTTATCATCCGAATACCCCTTTGCCGTATATTATTGAAATAACCACAATACGCTGTCATAAAACACTTACACAGGTCAGGTGTGATATTCCAGGGGTAAAAAATAAAAATTGGGAGCAATTCTTAAAACGGCAGTCTCGAGAGAAAGGGTCTTTCCCTGAAAGTTATCCCTGCTGCTGAGAAGATGGAACAGCCCGTGGTTCGAAGCAACCGAATCGACGGGCCAGGCAGAGGGGTAAAAGAAAAGGGAAGCAAGATCTCCCATGGGATCCAGCCAAGATGCTGGCTGAATTGCCTACAATCTTTTTAAAGTCCTTAAGAGACTATCTCTGATTCGGTTGTTGTAGTGGTTTACCATGATAAAGGGAAATGAAGGGCTCTTGATTGACATTGATGAAAGACAAAATATGTGGATAATGTGGGCCAATCAAACTGGACAAGATAATTTTTGCCTTTCAATGGCTACCCCTTCAGATCCTTTTCGAACTTGTTTAGTGGGTGCACCTTTAGAGGATTCACTCAATGCCACAATGTTTAAAAAATGGACAAAGAATTGGAAAACGCCCGAAGAAGCAAACAAAACATTATGTGAAATCCCATCAGGTAAATTCACGATCAATATTTGTGACACAGGTTTAATCCCAGCAAATCCCATTGATGCTCAAAATTAGTACATTGCTACAGGTTTAAATGTTACCGGGTCAGAATCACAAGAGTTAAGACTGTTAGGCTCAGCCCCTAGCAATTATTGTTTAACTTTTGTCAATTGGGCTAGGAACAATCATGCAAAAAGGTCTCATGGGCCAAATGGTACAAATGTTTCTCCACAAAATTTGCTGTATTTGCAAAATAATGATGCATACTGTGGCAATTGGTCTCACAGGGTAAATTCTAGCAGTTCACCTCTACAATTACCACCTGGTATTTTTCTAATCTGTGGACATCGTGCATGGCAAGGACTGCCAGCAAACATTTATGGAGTGCCTTGTTATTTTGGGAAATTGATGTTGTTTGCACCCACTATACAGCAACTATGAGGAGCCAATAGAATCAGGTTATGAACAAAGAGAAGTGTGTTCCAATTGGGGCCAGAATGCAAGGATCAGGTTGAACTTTGGGAACGTCCTACAGTGATTGTGTCATTTGTTTTTACACCTGGAGTATCTAGTGCTCAAGCCTTAACACAGTTACGACGACTGGCATGTTGGACAGGAAAACAGTTTAATATTACATCAAAGGTTTTGTCTGATTTGCTTTTGGATACGAAGAGTGTTAGGCATGCTGTATTGCAGAATAGAGCTGCTATTGATTTTTTGCTATTAGCACAGGGCCATGTCTGTGAAGACTTTGATGGGATGTGTTGCATGAATCTTTCTGACCATTCAGTGTCTATTCATGCTCATCTCCGACAACTACAGAACAATATGAAAATATTAACCATGGAAACAAATCCATTAGAGGAATGGTTTCAATCCCTAGGTCTCACAGGATGGTTAAAATATTTGGCACAAATGGCAATTGTTGTTATATTGATCATTGTGATTGTGTTACTGTTTATTCCTTGCATACTGCAACGCTTGCAAAACATGATGAAAAGGGCTACTTCTACAGTTTTGTTAGTACAAAAAGAAAACAGGGGAATTACAGAGGAATGGCTAGAGAATCATGTTCCCATGCAGCAGTTAGCTGAGCAAGAATGAGACAATGGAGTACAGTTGGTGTGAGATGTTGAAGGTCAGGAAGACCTTAGTGATAACTGTTAACTGAGAACAGGATGCTGTGATCAGAAGAATGTGAATTCAGCATAGATGAGCGATCACAGGAATGTTGAATTAGGTGGAGTGGACCTTAACTGAAATATCCAATAATGAGCTTGCTTTTGCACTATGTATGAGCCTAATTATTGATGCTATATAAGTGGTTTTAGAGTTACCAATAAATGAGACTTGCTGATCATTCATATTGAGTGCTGCATTTCTCCCGCCGAACTCATCATTTAGGTCCAAGTTTCAAACTGCAAAATTTTTACACTCAAGACACAGTCATGAAGAACATGTATTTCAATTTTCTATTCCTTTAACTACAGTGTAAAATATCTTAATATTGGAAAACATCCATAAAATCTCTCAAGGAAGGCAGCTAATGGATCCTTTTCACTAGCACGGGTACAAACTAAGGAACTAAAATCAAAGCTGAGTTCTCTTTTTCAAAAGATCAGTTACCTCTGTCTTACTCCAGTGTTATAGAAGATTCTCCACTACATTTTTGGGGGTAATTTTTATCTTTCATATTTTTTTCGGGGTTTTTTTGTTTGCTTTTGTTGTTTTTGTTGGTTTTTTTTACAGAAAACATGTCCTAGAAAAGGCATGTCCTTTGCTCCTGGTTCCCGTGTGGAGCAGCTCCCTTCCCGCTGGCTGAGCTGCTCAGGCAGAGCCCGGCAGCTCCTGGCCCTGCAGGGCTGAGGCTTTTCCCCGTTGCTGGGCACAGACTGATGGAGCAGCACTGCTGAACACGGGCACACGCAGAGGGAGCAGAGCAGCTGCCTTTGCCCACCTGAAGCTCCAAGGCCAAACTCTGAACAGGCACGGCTGCAAGAGACTCGCAGGCTCCCTGTTGGCTCTGCTGCCCCACTTGTGCCCGGCCCAGCTCTGCGGGAGGCAGAGGGAGAACAAGGGGCAGCTCCCTCCCAGCCCCAGCCCAGGGACCCCTCCAGCCCCGGGCCTTGGGCCACTGTCAGCACCCGCTGCTCCAGCCACGGCTTCTTCTGCCACTGACAGCAACAACCAAACTGGGGCTGGTCCCGAGGGAGCAGCAGCAGTGCCTGCATCTGATCCCTCAGTCTGGGGCAGCCCCCTGGGGGAACAGAGGGCACAGCAAGAGGGACAAAACCAGTCAAGGTCAGAGACTGGGAAGAGCCAGAGCTGGGAGCAGGAACAGCTGCTTCATTGAATCCTGGAGAAAGCTCTTGGCTGGGTCAAAGCACTGAAAGTGTGAAGAGCAGAGAGGAGGCCACACCAAACAATGCTCCTGTTTTCACATTTCCCCTCTCCGTGTCCCAGAAGGAATTGAATGAACTTATTCTTCTCTCCAAGTGGTCTCCTTCAGCTTGAGCAGCTCAGCACCAGGAGCTGAAGGAGCTGAAGCCTCAGGCCACAAGAGCTGAGCAAGAGGGGGCCTTTGGACTAAAGTAATGCTGCTAAGTAATGGACCTAGCTGAATGCAGCAGATAGAATCCTGGTATTATAGAATCCATTCTGCTGGAAAAGACCTCTGAGCTCATCCAGTCCAGCCAGTCACCCAGCAGTGTCAAGCCCCCCGCTAAACCTCGTTTCTGAAGTGCCAAGGTCTGCACAACAGGCCCTGAGTGAGGCCTGAACAACAGGCCCTGAGCCAAAGGTGATCTCTGAATGAATCTTCCAACCAAGGGTTATCTGTCCATCTGCTCATTACTGAAATATTCATGGTCATGAACACTGTGATAGATGTATCCACTCATCAATGAAACATGGATTGACCTTTCTGTGTTTAGAAGCCAGACAAGGCCATGAAATCTGACATCTGGCCTTGTTTGGGGTGTATGGTCAGAGACAACCCCCTTGGTTCCTCCTTGAGGCCTGGCCAGGCTTTGGCAGGGACGCAAGAGGAGGATGAAACCAGATGTTCCCACACCAGAAGTGCTGTCAGTTGGTTTATTCAGCACTATCAAAGCTGGGCCCTCTCTCACAGCGGGGTTGGAGCCTCACCTGTGGCTGGAGGCACCTGCAGGAATTCCCAGTGTCTGGAGTGGCTCTCCAACCCTAGGCTTGTTTGTCCAAGTAAAATAACAATAACAATAACAATAATAATAGTAATAACAACACAATAATATATATTTATATATATAACTAAAAATCGATAATGTGAAATAATGCTGACAATTCCAATTTGTTACCTTTGGCTGCTCACTGTAACACTAAAATACCCTACAAAAAAGGACTAGCAAAGACCCAAATGTCAATGGTAAACATTGTGAACTGTATACAAGGAATAAAGGAGGAAGGGATAAAACTGGCTATTTTTATAGGGTTTGGTGATGCTGTGATGTGGAATGCTTTGTCTGTTCCTGGGAAAAACACAGTGATTAAGACTGCTGGGTTTTTCATGTAACACACTATCTACAAGCTGCAGGATTGGTTGAACAATTGTTAAAAGAGCAGTTGATAAAATGAGGAGATGGGAACCTGTCCCGGTGGAGAACCCATCTCCCAGATGGGCTCCATGCCCTTAACAATGGGCCCACTGGGAAATGGAAACCCCTGGGTGTGCACGGCTGCACCCAATTTGCAAACACAGCCATGGACAGTGAGACTTGGACTGCCTGGGAAATTGTTCTGGCTGTGATGGCCCCTGCCAGGGCCACCCCAGAGGCTGCAGGGCTGGACCTTCATGCACTGGAATTCATTAGGAGAAATCAGAAGCAAATGACAGTTTACAATGCAGGAATAAGAATTCAGATTCTTCCAGGACACTTTGGTTTGATAACTGCTCACTGGAGCTTGGCCTTGCAAAGGGTTCATGTCACGGGAGGAAGAATTGATGCAGATTATCAAGGAGAAATTGAAGTAAGTCTGTTAAACAATAGTGAACAAGATTTGATTGTTCAACCCCATGACAAGGTAGAAGAAATATTGATATCGCAATTGGAAAAATAATTGTGAAGAAAGAATATCCACTTCAAATTGCCTCCATTTGTGGATAAAAAGAGTTTGGACCCAGCAGTCCTAATAAAGGAGCCAGAGTGTGGGTCCAGAGGCCAAATGGCCCTCCCAAGCCAGCTGAAGGAACAGCTCTGGGCAAAAACAACACTGTTTGAATCATGAGACCTGGGCAGGAACAATGGGAATATGTCCCTGCAGCCAAGTGTTCTCTGCCAGAACAAGTCAATGAGATGGGATATTGTTTTACAGACCCTGCCAGACCAAATCTCCCTGTTTGCCCCAACGGCCCCTTTGGAGAATGCTCAGATCCACAGGGCTCCATGTGAAGGCTGATGTGACCCTGAGGGACTTCCACACCAATTCCAGACAGGAACCTGGCTGTCCCTCAGGGACTGGGACCCGGCACCTCTCCAGCCGAAGGGAAAAGGACCCCAGCAAGCCTTGTTAGCCACAGACAGCGCGGTAAAGCTGAACAGCAAAGGACCTTGGGGACATTATTCTGGAATTCAAAAGGTGCCAGCTCCATGGACAACAGAATTATTGTTCCTAACGTGAATGAGGGTGAGGAAAAAGGATGAGTAAGCTTGTGATGGTAAAGCACAGAAATCCTTTCACATTGTGGCCTCCAGCTAGAACAGGGCTTGGTTTCTACCGGAAGGGAAAGCTCAGTCAATCCTGTAAAACTGATAATTGCATTCCTGTGTTCCACAGCACAGTTTTCTCTGAGTGTCCCTGCACTGGATCCGTTACGAGTCAGAGCCCATTGACAGAGTTTTGGCCACCCCACAGGGTGAGCCCTCCGAGGGAACCCCATTCCTCCCAACCTGAGCTGAGAACAAACCCAGCAATTAGTTACATTGAGTATTTTGGCTACTTTGATCTTTAAATTTTCAAAATAATTTTGATGACTAATGCCTTGATTAAACTTCAGAGGTGTTTCTGGCAAACAAAGATCCTGTCTGACTCTCAAGATACAACTTACAGGTGTTGGGGGTTAGGTGTCCTTTATTTTCTATTTAGTTCTGGCTTGCCTGTGGAATTTTTACTCATGACTTGCAGGGAAAACTTAACTGCGGGTACTTGGTGGGTGCTTGAGGAAAGATAAAGAGTTTGGCTGGGCCCAGGGGGGGAAGGGGGCAGGAAAAGGGGAGGGTGGGGACAGCTTGGTGGCTTCTTCAGCTTCGGAGAAGAACACTTTGGGTACAGAGCTGTTGTGGTGGGGAGAAGGGAATTTCGCCATCACCCAGATGGAGCTGCTGCTTCTTCTCCTTCTTCCCTCTTCATTGGTGGCCTCGCACCCCCTGTCCTGCCGGGACGTGTGGCAGTGCCAGCCACCGCCACGGAGCTGCTGATCCACCTCAGCCACTGGCCCGGGATCTCATCTCATCCCTGCTGTTCCAGCTGAGTGTTCCTCAGAGCCCTGCAGGAGCACCAGCACTGACTGCCAACCCGAGGGGGTTTGTGAAACAAAGCCTCTCCTCCATCCTTTCCCGTCTCAGCCCAGAAAGCTGTCACGGGGTCCCTGGCTCTGTTTTCTTGCTAACGCTGTAGTTATTGTTGTTTGTTTGCCTGGTTATAAATATTAGTAAAAAACTGTCATTCCTATCCCCAGATCTCTGCCTGAAAGCCCCTTGATTTCAGGATTATCATAATTCGGAGGGAGGGGGTCTACATTTTTCATTCCAAGGGAGGCTCCTGCCCTCCCTAGCAGACACCTGTCTCTCAACACCGTGACATTTCCATGAGTAAATTTTACAAAGTTTTCAATAAAATTCTTATTGATAAATTTGACTCCATTTCATTTCTAACAAGCTGTTCCTAAAGATCCCGTCAGGCTGTCTTAGACACTTTGGGCAAGGGATTCCTTCCAAGCTGGGCCACTTGGGGGGGATGGGGGCGGCCCCAGGGCGGAGGGCAGGGTGTGCAAGGGCCCTTTGTGACACGCTGCAGCACGGTCACCGTGGGATGGTGGCAACGGGAGCAGATGTCAAAGGGCCCTTTGTGACACGTGCTGCCATAGGAGCTGGCGGTGACAGGGCCACGCCACAGTGCTCGGTGCACGCGACGGGTCAGGACGCGCCAGAGCGGTGCTGTGAGGAGCCCCCGCACAGCGCACTCCTTTGTGTCGGACCTGGAGCTTTTCTGAAGCACTATTACTACAGGTGACCTCGAGGCCAGACCACAGGTCTTGCTGACCTGCGGCCTTGCTGAGGCTTCCTTCTTAAGGTTCTCTTGAGGGCAGACCGTGGGACTTGGTGACCCGGAGCTTTTCCGACGTGTCGCCCATCCCTGCAGTCTCTGCCCTTGAGACCAGACCACAGTCCCTGTTGAGGAGCCTCCTGTCCTTGTGGCAGAAGCCCTCAAGACCCAAGTGCAGGACTCGCTGTCTTGCAATCTTGCCAGGACTTGAGTCTTGCAGGTGCCTTCCAGGCACGACTGCAGGACTTGCTGACTCTGAGCTTTTCCGAGCCATCTCTCCTGCAAGCAGCCATAAATCCAGTCACTGCCATGGAGCAGCGACCCCCAAGAGTGCCCAAGTTGGCCTGGCTTGAGGAGGAGGAAGAAGAAGGCTCTGGAGCTGTCCTGGCACAGGAGACTGAAGAGGTGCAGGAGTTCCAGGCACCACAGAAGGGTGAGTTGCAGAGCTCGGCCTTAGGGCTAGTGCCTGTTGCCAGCTTGGCCCCATCCCATTCCATGCCATGCCATCCCCTGGTGCTGTTCCTATGGAAAGGATTGGAGAGCCTGGAAGAAGATTTGGAGCAGCGACCCCCAAGAGTGCCCAAGCTGGCCTGGGTGGAGGAGGAAGAGGAGGAAGAGGAAGAAGGCCCTGGAGCTGCCCCAGCACCAGAGACCGAAGAGGTGCAGCAGTTGCAGCCGCTGGAGGAGGGTGAGTGGCAGAGCTGGGCCACAGGGCTGGTGCCTGCGGCCATCTTGGCCCCATCCCATCCCATTGCATCCCATCTCATCCCATCCCACACTGTCCGGTGGACACACACCCATGGACAGCACAAAAAAGGGGCTGGGGCTGCCCCCGCAGCAGTGGCCGTGCTGCATCCCCTGGGGCATCCCGGGACTGTCCCTGCCTGGGGAACACAGGGCTGGGCTGTGCTCTCCGGCCTCTCCCGCAGCCCCTCAGCTCTGGCTGCTCTTTGCCAGATGCAGCCATGGACGGCACACAAGAGCAGGACACCGCCCGTGGCCGCTTCCGCAGAGCAGCGCAGGTACCTGCAGCCATCCCCACCTGGGCTGGGCCTGCTGGCACTGCTCAGCCCAGCACCGCACTTGGAGCACTCCATGCAACTTCCCTGCCTTCCTGCCCTTCTCCTACAGTTTCTTTACCAATTCATCACGAGAATTGGCAAGGAAGACACCAGACCTATGGACACTGAGGTCAAAGCATCCTCAGAGGTCTTGGTAGAACAGAGCAGCGCTGCCCAGCTGGATCTGCTTGTAGAGACGGCTCTTTTCAATCCAGAGCAAGTAAGCAGCCTGTGGCCAGCCTTTGATCCTCCAGCAATTGCTTGGCTTTCCCAAGCCACGCCTGCTGCTCACTTGAAGCTTTTGAGGCCATGGCAGTGGGCTGGAAGAGAAGCACTTGTCTGGGGAAGAAGCTGGGCACATTGCTGACTCCCTCTGCTAGCATTCCAAGTCTCCCTGTGCCTTCTCCAGGTGCCCGGCGTGGTGAGGTACATCCACCAGTGGCTCATGGCCAATGAGGCTGCTGAGCACAGGATGGACTGGGCCCTGATGCAAGTGGCCGAGGCAGAGCCCGATGATGTGGCCATCACTCTCCTGCGGGTGGCCCCAACGTGTGACAGGTATGGGGCCCAGCTGCCCCGAGGCCTCAGGGCTCCCCAGCCCATCACCCTGTACAGCCCGGCCCTGGGCTGTGAGCAACACAGACTTGCAGGGCCCTCTGGCTGCTCCCTTTGCCAGCCCTGCTACAAAGTCGGCCCCCGAGCCTGCTGCCGTGCTACCAGCCTGCCCCTCAGGGGCCTGTCCCCACAGGGCTGGGCTGCCTGGCTGCTGCTGCCGCTCAGGGGCAGTGGGCACAGGCAGAGCTGGCGGCCAGCTCAGCTCCCCGCTGCTGCCCAGCCCACGGTGCTGTGTCTGACCCCGCAGAGCTGCTATGGCCATGTGGACGACCATCTTGCTCTCGCCCTGGATTTCAGAGGAAGTGACACCGCTCCTCATCAATGTGGTGGGGAGCTGGCCGCAGAAAAACCTGGGCACCTCTGATGGGGACAAGACGGCTGTCTTTTCCCTGACTGTGAGTTTCTGGAGCTGGCCTTTGCTCACCGCAAGGCCGGACGCCTCTCCAGCAGCTCTGTTGCCTCCTTCCCCCACTGCATCTCCCTGCTTCAGGCACTGGCCACAAACCTGGCCTAGGGGCAGCTTCAGGGCCACCAGGCCCGCTGCTCCCCCTGCGTCTGCCCCGGCCTCTCCCTGCCACGCTCAGGCCCTGCCACACAGACGCCCCGGCACTGAGCGCTGTCTCGGGCTGCTTTGTCCTCTGCAGGCAACTCTGGTGATGTGGAAGATCCTCCAGGGGCCCTGTTGCCCACAGATCCTCACAGTCTATTTCCCCCGCCTCTTTGTGCATCTGCTCTTCCAAACGTACTTCAGTACTTTGTATATGACAGAGGACGTCCATACCTTCTGGAAGGAATGCCAGGAGCAACACGGCCTCTCCACCAGCCCCAACAGGTGCTCCATGCCACTCCTCTTGTCCCTGCCACTTCCCCAGCCTCAGAGCCAGCGCTCCCAGCGTCACCTGGGCTTTGCTGTGCACACAGGTTTGCAGTGCAGACCCTGAAGGCCCTGCTCTGCAGTCTCCACTTGGAGCATGTGGTGGTGGCAATGGAACGCAAGTGTGGCTGGGACACGCTGCTCTGTGCTGACACCCACCACTATGCCATGGGTCTGCTGGCCAGGTGAGACCCCCTTGTCCCCACTGCCTCTGACATTTGTGCCCCATGACCAGGATGCCCCCCACAGTCCCCGTGGCCATGGGCCTGAGGGCCTCGTCACCGAGGGATGGCCAAGGAGACTGCAAAAGGCTGTGAGAGGAGGGTGCCCAGGAGCAGCCACATCTCAAGGGCCCAAATCCCCTCACAGGGTGCTGGGGCAATAAGACAACTGTGTCCATCAGTCCTGGGAGAGGTTTTTCACGCCCTTGCTGAGACTCTTTCTGCCATTTTCTGCCTTCCAGGGTAATGCGCCGTGCATCCGCCCACTTGTGTAAAGGCATCTTAAGCTACCTGCTTGAGGTGCTCAGCAAACCGTTGCCACACTGGGATGTCTCTGCCATGGCATTCCTTGTGGAGGTGAGCCTGATGGCCAGCACTACCTCGCTCAGCTCCCTGCCAGCCCTGTCCCCTGGCATAGCCACAGCTGCCTGGGACGGCACCCGTGCCCTGTGCTGCTACCTGGGCCCAGCCCTACGCACTTCCAGGCTCCTGCTGGCCGGCTCCCCTCTCACTGCCCTGTGCCTTTCAGCTCCTAGATTGCCTGGACTTGAGTGACTGTGGTGACAGCCTAATGGAGATCTTGTATAAGTACCTGTGGTACAATTCCACAGAGATGCATCACCAGGTTCTCAGGGCTCTCCTCCTGCTAAAGGACCATCCCTCCATGGTGAGAAGGGGGCAGCAGCTGAAGCCGTGTGGGCAGCATGAGGCTGGGCAATGCTGTCCCTTGGCCTTGGCTGGCCTTTGCCTTGGGCGCTGAGGCAGCTCCTCGCAGCTCTCCTGTCTCCTGCTTCAGCTGCCCGAGTGCTTTGGGACAGCCCTTTGGCCTCTGGGCCCTGCGGCAGCTGCCCGGGCTTTCACACACTTGTGTTCTGCACAGGCCGAAAGAATTCAGAGCCTGACAGGAAGACTAGTGCACCTCCTGTGGGACTTGGACAGTGACGTGGCCAGGATGAGCATTGCTCTCCTGAGCCATATTTTCACAGATGAAGACACCCCAATATCCTGGCGCAGGGCCCTGCAGCTGGCTGAGCCGCTCCTGAAACTCCTGGACAATGTAAGGCTCTGTGCCCCAGCCACGGCCACTGCCTGCTGCCCGGACACTTTGTGCCCTGTGCATTTGCAGGCCTGTGCCAATGTGGGCCACAAGAAGCCAATGATGAGGTCATTTTTCCTTCCTTCCTTTCATACAGCCCCATAGCCAGGTGCAGCTGCTCTCCATGTTTCTCCTTCGAAGAGTGATGTCTTCAGCAGAAGAAGAAGGAAGAAAGCCCCTGAAGGAACGAGTGTACCAGAGCCTGCTCCCACTCTTTTTCCACTGCCAAGATGAGAATCGGCATGTGGCAGAGGTGAGGACTCCTGGGCTGCTGCTGCGCCTTGGCAGGGGGCTCAGCTGCCTCCTGCCCTGACGCAGGCTTGCAGGCTGCAGCCTCCTCCAGCCCTTGGCACTGGGACACTCCTGTGCCCTGCCTTGTGGGGCCATTTGCTGCTCTCTGCTGCTCCCCAGGCCTCTCGGACAACGCTCCTTCGCGCGGCTCACTTCCTGAAGAGGCCAGACCTGGAAAAAGCTGTCAGGAAGGAGAAGCTGTGGAAGTTTGCCAGGCTCGTGGTAAGGACGGCTGGAAGTCCCAGTCTCAGACTAGAGAAGCCCCCTGGCCCCGGTGCTCAGTGTGTGGGGCAGGCAGCTGTGCCCCTGCCCACTGCTGCAGCCGGGGGCCGCACGGCTTCTTCTCCAGCCCCCTGTGGCCCCGAGCCGGGTTCCGATGGAGCCCCGGCCCAGCGGGGCTGCGGGCCGGGCCGGCACCGCGGCTCCCCGGGCAGCAGCCGGCCCTCTGCCCCCTCCAGAGCCCGGCGCCAGCGGCTGCTGGCCGGGCCTCAGGGCTGGCCGGGCACGGGAGGGCGCGACTGGCCGCAGGCAGCAGCGCCCGGCCGAGGGACAGAGCCCGCGCCAACCCTTCCCTCCTGCCGCTCTCTCCAGCTGGCCGACCACAGGATCCCCTTGGCCGAGCACCTGCGCCGGGCCCTGCAGTACCTGCAGGACCCACAGGAGACCCTGCGAGCGGCGGCCATCAGGGTCATCGGTGAGTCCCGAGCCCGGGCTCCCTCCCCGTCCCGCCGCAGCTCGGCCCCAGCCCCGGCTGCTGCCCCGGCAGCGGCACCCGGGCCCGGCGCCTGGAGCCCCGGCTGTCCTCGGGGCTGCTGCTGCCGGCCTCTGGCAGCCGTGCCCTTGGGCTGAGTCAGGATGCGGCAAGGGCCCGGGCTGAGCCCTGCCGGGGCAGGAGGCCGTGTGGCCACAGGGCTGGCAGCGCCGCTGGCAGAGAGCTGTGCTGCTGGGACCCTGACAGGCTCTGTGTTCTCAGGGATGGCCGGGGAGCAGCTGAGGGGGCAGCAGGCAGAGCTCCAGGTTTTGTGCAGAGGTGAGCCACGGCAGCAGGCTGACAGTGGTGGCTGTCGGGGGCAGCTGCAAGCCCTGGCCAAGCTGTGGAGGGCTCTGCTCCCTGTGCCGATGAGGGGCGGCGTGGGCAGAGCACAGTGAGATTTCAGGGCCACGTGGGGCATTTGTGGCCAGCAGCTTTGGGCTGACCCCCTTGGTCCCTGCTCCCTCCTGGCCAAGGCAAGAGCCGGCTGGCATGGCCCTGGCAGGGGGCTCTCGCTGGGCCCCCACAGCTCTGGGGTGTGACCGTGGCTCTGTTCGTCTCTCTTGCAGCCCTCGAACGCCTGACGGAGGACAGAAGCGGTGCCGTGTCAGACCTGGCACTTGAAACGCTGTATGTCCTCCGGGCCATCCAGAGTGCCCGTTACTCCATTCTCCAGAGGATGGAAGACCAAATCCTCAGGGCATGGAGGACACGGCCTCGTCTGTCAGGCTTGGGCTGGCTGCGCTGCTGGAGATGTGCTCAGCGCTGACCTGAGAGGCTCTGTCTTCTGGTGCCACATGGGCCAGCCAGGATTTTTTATTTCATAAGGGTTGTTATTTTCCTTTTTTCTCTTCTTTTTACTATGTAAATAATATAGGATATGTTAGGGCTGAGAGGCTCTGTCTTCTGGGGCCACATGGGCCATCTGTTATTTTTTTTTTCATAGAGATTGTTTTTTTCTTCGTTTCGTTTCCATCTAGTATGTAAATAATATAGGATATGTTATAAACCACAAGAGTCCCAAGACCTTTCTTTTGCTGCCCAGGGTGTGCGGGGCATAGGGGAAGAGAGGGAAAAGGGTTCTTGTGTTCAGCAACCTGCCAGGGCATGCAGTGGTGCAGGGGAAATGGCCAGAAGCCCCTTGGCCTTTGGTGGTTGTGCTGAAGCCACAAGCTCTGTGGCAGGCAGGAAGCGCCATCTGTGTCCTGCTGCCTGTGTGTTGGTGCCGTGATGGCTGAGGAGCTGCTGGAGCTCCTGTGGGGCTGCAGCGCTGCTGCCGGGCCAGGCTGGGGGAGCCCCTGAGGGCACGGGGTGCTGGGAGGCCGTGAAGGGATGAGGGGCTACGGAGGCCCAGACGGGACAAGGCAGTGGGAAGGCACAAGGGGGATGTGTGAGGGAGTGGGTGGCAGGAGGTTCCAAGGGGACAGAAGGCCCTGGAGGAGCCGGGGTGGTGGGAAGCCCTGAGGAATTGGGTGTCAGAGGCCATAAGCAGCCCCCGGGCAGCCGCCTGGTCCCTTACACCTGGCTGCTCCGGTGCTGCCCCAAAATGTCCCCCAGGCCTGCAGCAGAATGCCTGGAGGCTGGGACACCACCCCAGCGGGAGGGTGGGGACAGCCTGAGGTGCCCAGGCTGGGCTGGCTGGGGACATGGAGGGCAGGGGGTGCTGCCAGGCCACGGCCACTGGGTGCCTCCAGGAAGGGGCAGTGGGCAGAGGCAGGGCTGGCGGCCAGCCCGGGCCCTCGCGGCTGCCCAGGCCACGCTGCTGTGACCGAGGCCCCCCTGACACAGAGCTCGGGGCCCACAGAGCTGCTGCCACCATGGGGAGGGTGGCGATGTCTCCTCCAGCAGGGCTGCCCAGTGGCTGCTGCCCAAGCGGCTCTGGAGCCCACAGAAACAGCAGCAGAGTGTGCCCAGGAACAGCAGCAGCCCCAACGTCGGCACCTGCGCACTGAGGCGTCCGCAGCAGCCGGGTGCCAAACAGGGGGAGGCTTTGGGCACAATTGCCTTTGCTTTGGCAAAAGGCTTCAGCAGAGTTGGCCACAATGGCTTTCTCTTCACTTGCAGCCTCACAGCAACGCTTGCCAGCTTCAGGTGCAGCCTGTGCCCGTGACTGACTTGGATGGCCGTGCTTGAGGGCGAGCTCGCCTTCCACACTCAGGTGCCCCAAAGCAGAGGCACTGGCACCATCCTGAGAAAGAGAGAGAGAGAGAGAGAGAGAGAGAGAGTCTGATGGGGCAGCTGCCCTCCCTCTCATCTGTCCAGGCACCTTAAAGACACATGAAACCAAATCCTGGACTTGCTTGGAACAAAGGAAGAAGCAGCATGTGCTGAAAAAAAGCAGGGACTTACACGGCTCAGTTTTGCTTTCCACTTGGGCAATCCCAGAATCCCTGAGCACTTGGTGTTGCAAAGTAGCATCAGCATCATGCAGTCTCCAACCACCCTGCCATGGGCACAGGTGGTGTGCAGGCACAGGTGTCACTAGAATTGGGAGAACACTTTTCCTTGTTGACCTTTTCCTCTCCTGGATTTCAATCAAAGATGAAAACATCATCTGGTGAATGACAGGTGAATAGTGTAGCTCACAGAACTAGGAGTAGGAGTCTCCAGTGGCCCATGGTGTGTCCATTCAACCATTGTTAGATTGTCCAGTTGGAGCTCAGCACGGTGCAGCCCGGGCACAGGCACCAGGCTGGTCCATTTCAGCATCCCAAAGCCTTGGTGGCTCCCTGTGCACCCATTGTCTCCTGAATCCATTCTTGAACTCCCAGTTACTGCTGTGCCAGACATGAGAACACAGGAACAGCTTGTTTGGCTCATTCTTGCCTTTGCTGCTCCTGCCTAAAGGAATCATCAGGACTATATGCTGATGGAATGGGATCGCCGAACAGCAGGGACTTTGTCTGTAGAGTCTAAAACTAAAACCTTGTCTGACTGTTCAGACACTCTAAAATCCAGGGTGAGAATGACAGCTTTGGTATGGAAGAATCCTAGAAATCTTGACTTGTGATTTTTCTAGTCAAGGATTTGAATGCCAATGTGGAAACTACCAAAATATTCAAATTGTTTTCATTGGCAACCCCTTTGAAATGGCATCAGCACACCTCCAGGGGACAGGGTATGACAGTGGGGACAGTACTTGGCAGCTCATGGCTTCAGATGTGGGAGGTAAATATTTTGCCTAGGTACACATTGAAGTTCAAGTTTTCCCATGGTTTGGATTGACTGGTCATTGCAGGTAACTTTAATCAATGCAAAAGGATGTAAAAGCACCGTTCCTGGAGAATGTGCACTAGGGAGGAAATAGGGAGAAAACCTTGAACACAGCCAGCAGGCTCTGGAAAAATTTATAAAAATTAAAATTAAAAATAGATGTAGCTTTGTGACTGTTCAGACAGGACTCTTTGTGTCTGGAGGTGATCGTAAAACATTTTAAAATCTTAGGAAATTCGGGAACTCAGAAAGAAAGTTAGGCTTGGCAAGCCCTGGGAAAAGTAGGCCCTGGAAATGTTAGGCCTTGTGCTTGCTAAAGATCATGTGAAACTGCATCTGTGTAATCAATATATGATAAATGATAGAATTGTTAGATGTGATTAGATATAATTATTGTTTAAAGAACATGAGGAACAATGTTAGGGGGCTGGGGTGGGATCACGAGAAATCCATGCTTGGGTAAAAACAATGCATACAATGGAACAATGTAAGTTTAATAATTAATATGTAAGTTGTATAACGATAGAGTATAAAACATGTTCAACTCAAAACCAAGATGGGTCAGATTTGGGTCTGTGTACCCCTGACACCCAGAGCTCTTCAATAAAGTACCTGCATATAATCATTCTGTGATGATGTGTGTTCCTGAACTCTAACATTTTGGTGACCCAGATGGGACCTTGTGAGTGCTGCTGAGCGAGCTGGCGACCCGATCCTGCTCCAGCCGGCACCGAGGGATTCTCGGGGAGCCCATCGGCCGCGACCGTCTGCGCTGCTCACAGCGTCCCCAGGAGAAGAGGTAAGGTGCTTTCACTTTGGTTTGGGTGCCTGCCAATAAGACGCAGCAAAAGCTGCGCTTGGTTGGGCTAAAGGAATTCCTGTTGGGATTGCCTGGGCGCTGTCCGTCAGACGACTGCGAAAGCGTCGCAGGTTTGGCATTTGTGGTGTATTGTAGTTGTGACATGGAGAAGCTTAAAGGGGTTTTGGGCAGCAATGCTCTCATAGCAGGAACTTCTCCTTTGGGGTGCTTATTAGCACATTGGAAACAAGGTCACTTTGGGGAAGAATTACATAAGGCTGAATTGATTTTGGTGAGATCTCCCCATGGAAAAAGACCCCTGTGACACTGTCTCATCTGTTGGTAGCTATAACCTCTCTCTTTCTTTACTTTGTTTTCTTTCTCCTCTCTCTCTCTCTCACTCCCTCTCCTCTATCACATAACCCTTGTTATCACTAAAATAAATGTACATTATTGCTGTTGTGATTTCAACTGAAATCCCTTGTGTCCTTTGTGCCCTCTGAGATCAAAGAAACTTCTCGCGACTCCCACTGGCGTTAGCGAATCGTGACATTTAAACTGGAGTCACGGACAGGATTTGTGACAGACAGAAGGGGCTGCAGGTTTGTTGTGCAGTCTGTATTAGGGGAAAGATGTTTTGCTCCAGCTGCACCCAGCCCGACACTCCCAAGAGAGTGAGTGGTGTCTAGAAAGCAAGGGGGGCAACTCGAATTTCCCACAAACTGCACACGCCGAGGTGAAAAGCACCCCACACTCACTTGAGGGCTCTGTCTGCAGAATTTCACAAAAGATCTCTTAGTGCAAAAGGGTGGGAATGTTTTTGTTGTTGTTGTGTGTATGAATTTTGAGTGCTTGGTGTAGCAAAGAGACAATCAGAATTTTAAACTGAAAGAGTGCCTCCCGAGCAGATTTGGTCTTTTTACCCACACAGGGAAGCAAAAAGCAGTGTGGGTGTGGGTGTGGGTGTGGGTGTGGGTGTGGGTGTGGGTGTGTGTATAATTGAAGTTTATACCTCCCTGTAGTGGTTTTCCCTTTGTAAAAATGACTGAAAAGGGCAGTGCAGAAGTTAAAGCTGCATTTTATGCTCTGTTAGCAAAACACAATGCCAGACCTTCTCCGGGAGGGGAAAAGCGGGCGCTTAGTTACTGGTTTAATTTGGAAAATGTGATTGATAGAGTGTGTTCTTTACAAGATGAAAGAAAATTTAAATTGGTCAAAAATCAAACTCTACTCTGCTCAGTTTTGGGAGCTTGTTTTACTGCAGCTCTAGAAATTGGCTTTAAGCAAAGAAGTGAGGAAAGAAGAGGGGGAAACCTCTCTTCTGAATCAAATTTACCCTCCAAAAGAGCTAATTCATTCCAGTAGAAATGATGGACCTGTAAAAATGGCAGAAGAAAAATCAGAGAAAGCAAAGGTGTTAGATGCATTGGTTCTCTTAAGGAAAACCCAGACAAGAGAAAAGGAATCTCTCACTGCCAGTATTGGTGGTCACTGGAGATAAAGAAGGGGGTCCCCAGCAAGGTAATAGATGGCTTCTCACTTCAAAGTTGAGTGAAGTTGTTTCTAATTGGCACTGTCCCAAGTTCATTGTATGGAATGCCCCATTGGATAACCCAGCACAGCTCCATGGGCTCTGGGCTGTGAGCCAAAGCCGTCTCCTTCTCAGCTTCTGGGAGTGGAGCCCAAAGAGCCTCAGAATCAGGGAAACTGGGAACTCTGCTTCTCCTGGGTGAGCAGAGAGGCAGAGGTTGCTTTTATTTCAAATGCTCACGAGAAATAACAAAACTGGAGACATATTGATTACAGCAATAGTGTGTAGAGAATATTTGAACAGAAGGTGGGCATGATATTTTAGTAAAGGCCTGTCTGCACAAACCAGCTTTTGGTATAAGTTGTGATATTAAAGGCTCATGTCCTTGAAACTTTCCTGAAGCAGAGAGAATTGTTGCTATATTTTATATATTAGTAAAGGCCTGTATGCACAAACCAGCCTTTGAAATAAGTCGTGATATTAAGGGCTAAAATCCTTGAAACTTGCCTGCAGAAGAGAGAGTAAAGCAAAACAATATCCTTGTGTACAAGGATAAGAATGTAAACCTGTGTGTGTTAGCCAATAGTAGCTTGCTCTGCCCGCAGACCCTGTAGAACCCTATAAAAGGTGTGTTAATAATAGAAATAAACGGCATTCACAATTACTTCTGTGAAGACTGGTGAACAGCTCGGGGGTCTTTCAACATCTGGCGCTCCGACCAAGGACACCCCTGCGGGCAGAGGGGCTTTGGAGTCAGCGGAGTGGATCTGGGCATTAGACGTCGCGGGCTTGGATCGGCACCGGATAGGCAGCCTGAGCGTGGTGAAACGCTGAGCGGTAGGACGTGGAAAGTCAGGCTGCTGGGGGGGGCCCAGGAAGGCAAGGGCGTGGTAGAAGGGTCGCAACCTTCCCCCTTGCGGGTGGCCGTCAGCATGGAGGCAGAGTTTGCGGCGGTTAAAAAACTGCTTCTCTGCATCCTCGTTAAACGAGGCGAAGCAGCCCAGGAAAAGGATCTGGATATGCTCATTATATGGGCTAATTGTCATGGGCATTTGCAGTGCTCACACTGCTTTTTGCGGTGCAAGAACGGACTGGTATGTCGGCTCTGATATGGGAAATGGCAATTACAGAAAAGAGCAAGGACACTGCGTCTCTCGGTCGAACTTGGCAGATTGCAATTAATACCTTAAAAGACAGAAAAGTGAGATATGCTGAGGCTGTGAGCCCCGTAATTCCACCTGCGTCACAGCGGCAGATGCCTTTACCTCCCACTGCTGGACAAGCACTCCTATCTATGCTGCCCATGGAGAGAGGGAGGGAGAGTCAAAGAGAAGAAAAAAAAAAAAGAGAAAAAAAAAAAGAAAAAAAAAAGAAGAAAAAAAAAAAAAAGTTCCACAGCGAACGCTGAAACAACGAACAGAATCTGTTCAGTTATGGCAGGATGTGATACATCCAGAAATATTTGCTTCATTTTTGGAGTCACTTTTAGCATTACAATCTTATTAAAGTTCCATCTTCACCACCCTGGAAGAAAAGAAGCCAAATTTAGTCTAGTTTCCACCCGAACCAGGGGGACATGGGGGAGCACAGAAGTGGGCTCTGTGAGAACAAAGGCACCCTGGGGGTAGAAGCAGCAGCAAGAAAAGTTCCAAGGCCACGCTGATAAGCTGCAATGATCGCCGCTGTTAGCACCTGGCCTGAGAGACTTTTCGTGTAACATCGCCTGCTCTTGTAAAATCGTGCCCTTTTTTCCTCTATCAGCAAACAACAAGAGAGATTGAGAGAAAAAAAAAACCTGCATTTGTTAAAGTTAACTTTGTGAGGTTTTTCTTTTCCTTTCTCTCTGTTTTCCTCGCTGCAAGAGTATGTAGAGAATGTGAAGGAAGATAAGAGCAGAACTGCAGCAGCAGTAGGGTGGGCAGTCCGCCCCCCCTGCTCCCTCTCTAAGAAGAAGCACCCAGATAATACCCAGTTTGTGAAAAAGTCATAATTTATTGGGTTTTCAAAATGTTTTTATATACCATTGTAGAGTTAATTTTGTGTTTTAAGTAATTATGAGTTTATGCAATTGCAGTTTTTAAGATTTTACTAGAGAAGTTATTGTGATTCTTTGAACGTTTAAGAAAAAAAAAAAAAAAAAAAAGAGAAAAAAAGAGAGAGAAAGAAAGTGTTTAAACATGGTATGATTTACAGCTTCTAGGAAAACCTTCCAATTAATGATATCTACAGAAGAGATTTGTGGTTTAAAAAATAATTAGTTAAGAGAACTTTACTGTACAAGACAAAGTTAAGTTAAAGTATATATTATCTATTTGCTTGTTTTTTTCACAATTTTAATAAGGTAATTTTAATGTGAGTCCTTTTGTTATATAAAGCACATATAACTGCATATACACCAATCTGGATTTTGGGTTTTAGTTTAAGAATTGGACTTGGTGTTTCTGAAAAAATGTAAATGTAGTACTTTTGAAAAGTGCTACAAAGCTGGATGGTAACTCACCAAATCCTGTGTTGTGGTTTTTCTCTAGAAAAACTGCACTTTCAAATCCTAACCAATTTAAGCATATACTAGGCAAATTCCTGTTATGAATAAGTATTTTTAGTAACATTTGCAGTTATTGTGGGTTATTCTCAAAGTTAGATGACATAGAATTGTGATGTATTTGTTACATTCTTATAATCTTTATAGTGAATTCATGTTACTGTTATATTGTGTTTAAAAAGTATATATCAAACTTTTAGTTGCCTTTTTGTACTAACAGAATAATATTAAGTTATGATTTTATTTAATATAGATTAAGTGTTAATAGAATTAAGGATAGTTAAGTTTTATAATGTTTAGGCTTGAATGTTTTTAAGTTAAGTTTTCTAACTTAGATATTCTTTTAAGGTTAAGTTTGTTATTTCCTTTTATCATATATAATTATTGTTAGGTTTAAATATTGTTTAATTTAAATTGTTTTGTGTTTTATTGGAGACACTTGTTTAAACTGAAAAGTATAGTTATTTTCCTAGAGAGATGAAGACAGCCACAACTGAAACAGCAGTGATGGAACACTGGTGAACACCTGCTTGTGGATAGAAGGGAATGCAGTCTGTGACACCCTTGACTTCATCAGGAGTTCTATTGGTTGTTGCAATCTCTGCAGTTTTGTTTGTTATAGCTTTCTTATTTTTCAGTGTTTCCAGAATTTTAAGAAGATGTATCATTGCTGAGGATCAGCTGCCATAGGAGAGGCTTCAGATTAAACCAACTGCTGCATGGTTTAATTGGTCTGGTACCTAAGGCTTCTGATCATTTGATTTGTACAAATGTATTTTAACAGTTTGCTGTGCTGTAAGCATCTCATAGCTGCTACTATTGAGAACCTTGTTCTAGAAATATGTTAAGAGGCATCTTTCCAGTTTAAAGCCAGGCCCTGGCCAAGCCTTGACTTTACCTGGAGGGAATGTTTGCCATCAGATCCAGATGTTTTCTGTCCCAAATCAGTATTTGAGTCACTTTTTGACTCAGCAATTTGACCATGTTGATATGACAGCTGGATCAGTTTTGAAGTGAGCTTGGAGAATCATTTCCGGAGGTGATTACCCAATCCTTCACTGATTGTTTTGTTTCTGTTTGCTTGCTAACTATGGGATGCTGGTGCAGTGTTTTAGTAATTAATAGTAGTTTTATATTACATGTGTTATTAATAATGTTTATGATTTAATTGATTTTTAACCGGTATAAGTTCTTATTAATTGTGTATATGGTTTTGTGTTGCTGTTGATGTTTATAACAGAAGTACATCTCATTTTATTTTTTTTTAAGAAAACAGGGGAAATGGATGCCCTAAAAACATTTGATTAGTGTAATTCATTAACTTCAAGGAGAGAAGTGCCTGTGTTTTGTTGGCAGGTTCAGAAAGGTCACCTGTCCATCTGACCAGACTGTGTGCCTCTGAACACATGAGATCCAGTGAACAGAGAAGTCATCACACAGCCTTGGTACTCCAGACATGGATCAGAAGTGGACCTGTCAGGACACAGTTGTGTCTGAACACTACACAGACAGTTGCCAACAGAAATTTTATGTTGTTATTATGATGTTATGTCTCTACCAATTTTTCAGGTATCCTTTGTTTCAAGATTTAGAAGGATCTGAAGAACAACTTGAACATCCAAACCCTCAGTCACCGATCAGCTGCCAGCTGACATCACGGGAGCAGTGAACGTTCCAGGACTGAATCGTGTTAGAGAAATTCTGTAGAAGATCTAAGAAGTGTAGAGACTCCACCTAACTGTATATAAAGCAAATTGTAGGTGTGTGTTTACCCTTTCAGCAAATTGCTTTCACGCTTAGACTACATATATACCAAAGCACGTGTGTTAAAAGTAGTTCTATAATAGGTTAAGATAAAGAGTTTATCCTGTGTAGTAATTGTTGTTAGGATAAAGTATAAGTATTCCCCCTTCAAGAGCTAGTGTAAGCATCTTTGAAAGTTCATTTAACGATTGGAGTTTTAGCTGTAAGTTTGCAAATATGGTGTCATTTGCATGGAACAAACTGCTTATGGTAATTGTGCTGTGTATAGTCCCAACCAACTGTCTGCTAACTAACATCCAAAAGAGGCAGAACATGTGGGTCACTCTGGCACACTGAACTGGCCAAAGGTCAATGTGTCTAAGCCTAGCCACACCTGGAGATCCTTTCGCACCTGTCTCATAGGAGTCCCTGAATGGGATCCTCCAGCATTTAAAGATTTAATTAGTAATGAGACTCGACTGAATTGATTGGCAATGTTGCAAGAGTGCAATTGCACTGTTTGCTTCACATCAAGACAGACTGAAGCCTGTTGGCAAGCAAAAAATTACCAAAGTTCTCAACGTTACAACCCTCAGAAGAATTAGATTTGTTAAGTTCCACCAATACCTCAGGTGGATGGATAATGTTTGAACCCCCGACAAAAAGTCATTCTAACAAAGTAATGTAGCCCTGAGCTGCAGTCAACCCTATAGCTGATCTCGTTACTACCATAGAAAGTAAAGCCTTTGTTCGTGGTACAATCTCACAGGGCAATTACCAAAGCGATTACCTAGTTCCATCTTCCTAATCTGTGGGGATAGGGCATGGAATGGGATTCCTGCTAGTCCACATAGAAGACCCTGTTATCTTGGGAAATTTAACTTTGTTCCACCCAAGCTAACACCAATTGTTGAATATAGCTAGCAAAATGAAGAACATCAAACAGTCAAAGCGAAGCCTGAATGAATTAAAGTTTAGCCACCCTAAAAAGGCTCGCTTGTTGGACTAAGGAAGGATTGAATTTAACATCCACAATGTTAAGTGAGCTTTCAGCCAATGTGAGTAGTGTATGTCATGCAATATTATGAAATCGAGCTGCAATGGACCTTTTGCTCTTGGCGCAGGGACGTGGTTGTGGGGAGTTTGAAGGCATGTGCTGCTTGGATCTTACTGATCATTCAGCTTCCATCCATAAGCAACTGCAACAGCTACAGGATGTGTTACATGCCCTGAAAGAAGATAGTGACCCCACTGGAAGCTGGTTCGCCAGCTGGGGCATCACCGGATGGTTGAGGTCTCTTGTGCTAGCAGGGGGACGGACTTTACTTATAGTGTTAATTGGGATGACAGCCTAAGTTGTGTGTTACCTTATCCAAAGCCTGGTTTGTGCAAAAAGAGAAAGGGGGAATTGTTGCTATATTTTATATATTAGTAAAGGCCTGTATGCACAAACCAGCCTTTGAAATAAGTCGTGATATTAAGGGCTAAAATCCTTGAAACTTGCCTGCAGAAGAGAGAGTAAAGCAAAACAATATCCTTGTGTACAAGGATAAGAATGTAAACCTGTGTGTGTTAGCCAATAGTAGCTTGCTCTGCCCGCAGACCCTGTAGAACCCTATAAAAGGTGTGTTAATAATAGAAATAAACAGCATTCACAATTACTTCTGTGAAGACTGGTGAACAGCTCGGGGGTCTTTCAACAGAGAATGAAGCAAAACAACATCCTTGCGTATAAGAGCAAAAATGTAAACCTGTGTGGATTAACCAAGAGTAACTTGCTTAGCCCGGGAACCCTGTAAAACCCTATAAAAGTGTGCTGAAGATAGAAATAAATGGTGTTCTCCATACTTCTGTGAAGACTAGGCTGAATAGTCTGAGCGGTTTCTCAATAATAGTGGGTCCTATACATCCACTTTTTACTTTTGTAGTTAACACTGGAGCCCAAATTTCTGTGTTGACCAATAAAGACTAGTGCAGGATTTGAGAGCAATAAATAGAACAAGTTAAGATATTTACCCAGTGGTAGCTAATCCTTGCACATTGTTAACATCTATAAAAGAGAAATAGAAATGGTTTACTGTATTTGATTTAAAAGATGCCTTTTTCTGCACACCCCTTGACAAAAAAAGTAGGAAACTGTTTGTCTTTGAGTGGGAAAGTCCAGAAAATAGAAGGAAAACTTCACCTGAACACGACTCCCACAAGGATACAAGAACGGTCCAACCCTATTTGGAAGCCAGCTGGGGAAGGAGCTGGAGATTTGGACCGAGAACGGGCAAGTACTGAGAAAACAATACCTGCTGTTACAGTATGTTGATGATATACTGATAGCTACAGAAGAGAAAACAACCTGCATAAAGGTACCAATTGAAATTTGAAATCAGCTGGGAATGGGAGGATATAAGGAGTCTAAAGAAAAGGCACAAATTGCCTGGCAGAGTGTGATTTCCCTGGGATGTGAAATCTCACACGGGCAATGTAAGCTGGGTACTAATTGTATTCAAGCTATTTGTGCTATTCCAGAACCCCAGAACGTGCATGAGCTGCGAGTCTTCCTTGGGATGACAGGGTGGTGCTGCCTGTGGATCATGGACTATGGACTAATTGCAAAAGCCCTGGATGAGGCCCAGAAGACGCAGCCGTTTACCTGGGGCAGAGCACAGAAGGAGGCCTTCCTCAAACTGAAGGAGGCATTGACAACTGCTCCGGCGTTCGGATTGCCAGATTTGTCCAAAGATTTCCAGCTGTTTGTGCATGAAAGGCTACACCTAGCACTAGGAGTGCTGAGCCAAGGTTTGGGAAGCTGGGAAAGGCCGGTAGGCTGCTTTTCCAAACAGCTTGACAAGGGGAGTGCTGGATGGCCTTCATGCCTGCGGGCAGTTGCAGCCAACGTGATGCTGCCACAAGAAGCCAGGAAACTCACCATGGGTAGACACATAGATGTCTCTGTGCCACACATGGTGAGCACTGTTTTAGAACAAAAGAGGGGCCATTGGCTATCTCCAAGCAGGATGATGAAATTCCAGGTAATCCTGACTGAGCAGGATGATGTCACACTAAAGACAACTGACCTCTTGAATGCAGCTCTGTTCCTGGGTACCACAACTGAAGAAGGCCCATTAGAGCATGACTGTGTAGAAGTAATAGAGGACACCTATTTGGCAAGAGAAGACCTGAAAGACATCCCACTGGAGCAAGCAGAGTGAGAGCTATTCACAGATGGAAGCAGCTTGGTGGAGAACGGGACCAGATACGCTGGATATGCGGTAACAACAGTCAGTGCAATAGTGGAGGCAAAAGCATTATCAGCAAATGCATCTGCCCAGAGGGCAGAACTGGTTGCCTTAAGCAGAGCACTAGAACTGAGTAAAGGGAAAAGAGGAAACATCTGGACTGGCTCAGAGTATGCTTTGGAGTAGTGCATGTCCACAGAGTGCTGTGGAAAGAAAGAAGACTGCTGTCTGCTCAAGGTACACACATTAAACATCAAGATGCAGTCCTGCAATTGATAAAAGCAATACAAAACCTGAACAAGTAGCAATTATGCACTGCAAAGGACACCAATCAGGAAGCTCCAAAATTTGTGAAGAAAATCGGAAAGCAGACTGGACAGCTTGACAGATTGCTTGAAATGGGCAAAGAACAATGGCATTGATATCTTTAAAAGTTAATGTATCTCAATTTAATTTGCCTCCAAAACCGAAATATTCAATAGGAGATGAGAAATTGGGACATTTTCTAAATGCACAAAAGAATTCAGAAGAGTGGTATGTAACTGCACAAAGACAAATAGTGTTTACCCCATTGATAATGAGAGAAATTCTATAAATGAAACATAACAAATGTCATTGGGGTGCAGAGGCATTGGTAAAATGGATGAAACAAAAATTAATCTCGGTACAGATGCTAACAATGGTAAAATCAGTAATGTCAAAATGTGAAATGTGCTTAAAAACAACTCAGTGGCTAGACACAGGCATAGCTAGGGAAGATTAGGATAGGAACAGAATCAGGATGACACTTGGCAAGAACCCTCTTGTAGAGTGAAATTTGGCTGGGCCCTAGAGTCTTTGCTCGGTCCTAGAGCAAACTATCAGAATAAAGAAATGTTGTACAAACCTACAGGTCAGGTAGAGAAATTGGCAAGAGTGAGCTGGGAAAGATTTAAAGAACTAAATGTATAATTACAATTTATTACTCCTGAAAGAGCATGGAGTGTGTGGGTTTTTAAATGGATGGATTGATCATTGCTGTGTCCACATCCCAAATGTGACTGCAGATGTAGAACATGACATCAATCAGTTGCAACAAATAGAGCACAAAGCACAGGAAGAGCAAAAGGATTTGACTACAAGTTGGTTAGGCAAAATCTTCAAAGGGTTAGGGTGGAATGTGAGTTCATGGATTAAATCTATCATTGAGAGTGTGATCATCTTACTAATTGTATTCTTAGCAATTTGGTTAATTCACAGCATCTTCAAGGGAGAAATAAAGAAGAAAACATCCTGGAACCAGAAAATAATAAAGGCACTGACACAAGATCCACCCCCACCATCTTCTGGTTCTCCAGTTCCTGACAGCATCCAGGACAACGTTTACATCAATCAAGGATTCGAAGAACATCGAGTGTAAACTCAGAAACAAAGGACTGTGTCAAGTGCAAACATTTGCACTTACAGTGAAGTGAAAATGCTTTCAAAGGGGGGAATGATAGTAAAAGGTTCTAAAATCATAGAAAATTTGGGGACTCAGAAAGAAAATTAGGCTTGGAAAGCTCAAGATGAGTAGGCCCTGGGAAATGTTAGGCCTTGTGCTTGCTAAAGATCATGTGAAACTGCACCTGTGTAATCAATATATGATAAATGATAGAATTGTTAGATGTGATTAGATATAATTATTGTTTAAAGAACATGAGGAACAATGTTAGGGGGTTGAGAGGGGAACACGAGAAATCCATGCTTGGGTAAAAACAATGCATACAATAGATCAATGTAAGTTTAATAATTAATATGTAAGTTATATAACGATAGAGTATAAAACATGTTCAGCTCAAAAGCAAGATGGGTCAGATTTGGGTCTGTGTACCCCTGACACCCAGAGCTGTTCAATAAAGCACCTTCATATAATCATTCTGTGATGATGTGTGTTCCTGAACACTAATTTCATCAGATTTTACTGGAATTTTGTGGGATTTTGTGAAATTTTGTGGACATTTTTGGATATGTTGTGGATGTTGCTGGAATTTGGTAGAATTTTGAGAAGTTATAGGGAATGTTGTGGCATTTTTCTGGAATTTTTTGAGGCTTTTCCAGAATTTTGTGGGATATTGAGGAGATTTTGTGGGATGTTTCTGGAATTTTGTGGGATTTTTGTGGGATTTGGAGGAGACTTGAAGAATTTTGAGGGATTTTTCTTGGATTTAGTGGGAAATGGTGGAGATTTAATAAGCTTTTGCAGGAAGTTATTTTTCTTAGTGACCCAACGACCCAACACCTGTGTGCTGCACTACGGTATTTTCTATCCAATCACCTCCTACTACCCAAAAACCCCTAGGAGAAGAACATGAAGAAGAAAGAAGAAGGACAAGAGAAAAACCCTAAATCCTCCATCTTGTCTCTTGTTCTCTAAACTACTTTTTCACCCAGTGATTTAGAAAACTTTCTAATCTACACACTCACACTTTTCCTATCTAACTTCAACATTTGTTTTCATGTATCACCATGAAAACATGCTCATGAATTTCGTATTATATGAAATTCAGTGTTTCTTTGAATCCTAAAAGTAAGTATTAAAAACAAGGGGACACACTCGGACTCCAACATGTTATCTACCTTTGATTGATCCAAGGAGCTATTAATCATAATGCTGCCTTAATTAATAGGATTAGTCACCCAAGTCTCAGGCTAGATAGTGAAGGCACAGGCAAGCAGCTTAGCAGAAGGTTTTCTAGGAACATAAAGAAGGAATCCAGGACATTGTCCTGTATTTTCCTTTAAAACAGCTCTGAGAAATTCCCAGGATACTCATGTTAGGAGAAAAGTCCTACATGATTTACATGACCCTGCTGAGCTTCCGAGATCAGGCGGGATCGGGCGCTCTCAGGGCGCTCTGGCCGTAGGCGCTGCTTCCCCTCTCAGGAGCGCTCACCTTCCTGCCGTGCCCCGCAGCCTCACCAACACAGCCCAGACACGCAGAGCACACAGCCCGGCCACCAGGGCTGCCTATGGCCACAGCGGACTCGGAGCCACAGCCAGCAGCACACAGGCCACACAAAGCACAAAACCCACACCAGGCCAGGCACACAAGGCACACAAAGCACACCAGCCACCTGTGCCCACAAGCTCCTGCCCCTCGCCAAGGCTGCCCAAGGAAAACAAGGCACCTGCCGGGACCTGTGCTACTGTTCAAAGTTATTAGTCTCTGCCATATAACAGGAAGAGATGGTCCAAAATTAAATGGCCTCAATGTCACCAGGAGTTCTTCACACAGTGCAGGTGTGACATTTGAAAGCAGACAGACTACAGTCCTTTTTTTCTGTGTAACTTCTGGCTGCAAGTCTGTGGCCATAGGGAGATGCCACAATGTGTCATTTAAAAATCATCATTTTTAAAAGCCCAAACAACCAACCACAGCTTCATCTTTCTTGGAGGACTTCATCAGTTTATTCCATAACAGGAGCACAATCTAACCAAGAGAACACAGAACTGTCATTCCAAATACATGGGCTATGCCCCTTCCACTTGGGCTAAGGGGCTGGATTTCCATCAGTGACCACAAGCCAGGACTTTCAACAGTGTTTGCTGCCTTTTTCTCTAAGGCATCATTTGGGATATTTTATGGCCTTTAATTAAATGCAAAAAAATGCTACCTTTTCAAATACTTTGTAAGGAACTGAAAAGACAAACTTTCCACAGCCAAACAAAAATAGTGTGTATGTCTCTAGATGCATATATGGAGGTGGAAAAAGACAAGAGGATAGAAGGTAAGAAAAAATAGGATTTTTTCTTAATAGGATTTTTCTTAAAATAGGATTTTTTCGTCTGGGATTGGGGGGAGGAGAGGAGGGAGGGGCAGGAATGGGACAGTGCTCCAGGGTCTGTGGCAAACAGTAAAGAAAAATATGGAGAGGTGTCAGAGAAGTAGAGGTGTCAGAAAATTAAAGGTGTCTCCAATAACATAACTATTTGAATTTTAAGATGGAGTGTCTGTAGGCAGCTAAGCAGGGAGATGACAAGGATGGGAGTGTGAAAGAGTTAAGGATCAAAGGAATTGCTCGGGATGGATCTATCTGTGAATAGCACTAACACAAGTTTGCTGCCATTTTAAGCACCAAGTGCTCCACTCAGCCATACTTTGAGATCAAGTTCCTGTAAAAGTATATATTTAAGTTACGTATGAGGGCATTTCTTCACACAGGAACAATTTGAGCTATTCCTGCAAAGGCAGGCAGCTCAATATTTGAGATATAGAGTGGTTCTGCAAGGAGATCTGTTTTCTTAGACTGATGGACTTGGAATACAAATATGAGTCCGATGTTTCTTGTGACACCCATGTCTGGAAGTTTACAGTAACCCTGAGGTGATGGCCCTGCTTCAAATTCATGCATTATGTCAATGAAGAACTGTGCACGGACTGGAAAAGCTGCTTAGCCGTATTTTCCCAGGAGACTGAGCTGTGTGAAATCATCTAAGATGAGTGTTTCATGGGGCTTTCCATTTCTGTTCCTGTTGGGAAGGCAGATTGCCTCAGTGAGCTGAGCAGTGAGTCATGAAGGTCACACAACCAAAAAAAAGTGGAAAAAACTATTTCAGTTGGAAGAGTCCTACACCAGTCATAGAATGACAGAATCATAGAATGGCTTGGGTTGGAAGGGACTTTGAAGATCATCTAGTTCCAATCACGCTGCCACGGGCAGGGACACCTTCCTCTAGAGCAGGTTACTCCAAGCCTTGTCCAGCCTGCTCTTGAACACTTTCAGGCACGGAGCACCCACGGCTTCTCTGGGCAACCTGTTCCAGTGCCTCACCAGCCTCACCCTAAAGAATTTCTAACATTTCATCTAAATGTACTTTCTTTTGGTTTCAAGCCATTTCCCCTTATCCTATCACTACATGTCCTTTAAAAGTCTCTCCAGCTTTCTTGGAGCCCCCCTTTAAGGTGCTTTAAGGTTGCCCCAGAGCCTTCTGTTCTCCAGGCTGAACAAACCAAACTCTCTCAGCTTGTCATCGTAGGAGAGGTATTCCAGCCCTCTGATCCTATCCATGGTCTCCAGCAGTCCCATGGCCTCCTTCAGCTGCTTGAATCAATTCAGGGCTGAGCAAAATGTTAAGAATGTTATTCAGCTCATTGTCCAAGTACCTCTCAAACAGACAGGCTTGGAACCATCAATCATCTCTTTAGGAAGCCTGTTAGGAAGTGTTTGACCCATGTCTATTGATAAAAATGCTTGCTAAACCTCATCTAGCTCAGTTTGGAACCATTCCCATCTGTCTTATCACTGGATACCGGGGAGAAGAGATCAGCACCTTGCCTTCCTCAGGTGTTTGGAGAGAGCAAAGAGTTTGCTGCTCAGCCTCATTTCCCCCAGCTGCCAGCACTGCTGGGTAATTCCCCCTTTTGACCAATTAATGATGCTGTGTTTCATTTGCCCCAGCATGACGTTCCCTGGGGGCACACTGCTGACTCCTCTTTAGCCAACACCCCCAGATCCTTTTCTGTAGGGCTGCTCTCCCCCCACTTCTGTCCAAACCTATACTTGTGTCCAGCTTGACTTTTTTCTTAGTGTTGACCTCTACAATTCTGCATCACCAGCAGACTCTGCTGATTATGTCCTCACATGCTTCTGCTAAATTTATTTGGCCCATCTCAGCTTTTATCCGTGTATCTACTTGTCCAAATCAGAGGATACATATGAAAATATTTCCCAGCCTTGTTTGTGCATTTCTCACGGTCAAGTACATACATTGCTTTGAATTGAAGAAGTATTTCAATAGGTGAATGAAAACTATCAGCATTATACAAGGCAAGGTAGAAATGCAAATTAGAGGGAGAAGTTGGTTTTAAAGACACAAGCGATTAGGGCCAGTCACATCGGTTAGTTTTGATTGCAAGGCCACAACTTAGACCTAGTGCTTGGGATTTTCCACAGAAGCATTCAGTCTGGCTTTGATGACATTGAGTTATGAGGCATCTACTCTTTTCTTCATGTTTTGATTTACTGGCCATTCACTCCACATTACAAAAAAAAAAAAAAAAAAAAAGTTTGATAAGTATTTTCTCCTGAATTTTTGTATCTTTTGTACCCATAGTATTGTTTGCTGCTAGATGAAAGAGTTATTTCATATCCTGTACTTTTACCCTGAGAAGGCAGTTAGAAACTATGATCAAATAACCCCTCAGTCCTCTTTTTGGTAAGTACATTGATCTCTAAAAGATCTATTTAAAGAGTAAAACTGGGGGGGGAGAGGGCAATGATCATTTTACTTGCATGCTCCTGTAATTACTGATGCCATGGGAAAGATATTTATTACAACAATATGTCTGGAACTGTACAACATACAGAGAAATGTGTGCTCTCCAAATTTACTTGGATTATCTCAAGGTTTTTCCTAAGACTGCATTTATCTTGCATTGCCTTGACTGTCAATGCATCATTGCTTTTATGTTCTTAGAGGAGCAAGAATGAAGACACTCTGAAATGGTATTAGAATTCCAACCGGGATTTCTTCCAGTGCTGTTCAGCGTAAGTAATTGAAACCCAATATTGTATCTTTATATACTCTGGAGCATTTCTTCCAAGGAGCAAATTTCTACTCACTTACTGTTGTGTAGGTTATAAATGACATTCTGCATTTCTTCAGATCCATTCTTTTAGCCTGGGATTAAGATTTTCTGAGGTGGAACAAGCCCTTTGGAGTTGGGATCGAGCCCTTTTGGGGTCAAATGGAGCTGTTTTGCGTGGGATTGAGTTGTTCTGAGGTGACAGATGGATCCCTCCTGGCTTTTGGAGTGCAAAGAGATGGAGATGAGAAGCAAACTGTGGCCAAAGGAGAAGGATAAGCAGCCAGGTGTATTGCCAAGGTGGATCCCAGGAATGTGCCCAAGGTGGCTCCTCCAGTGGGGGATGGAGCTGCAGCAGCGCACGAAGCTCTTCCCGCACTCGGGGCACTCGCAGGGCTTCCCTTCCGTTGGTGTCGGGTCAAGTGAGAGCTCTGTGAGAAGCTCTTCCCACACTGGGAACGCTCGTGGGGCCTCTCCCCGCTGTGGATGCGCCGCTGCTTGACCAGGTTGCTGTTGTGCTTGAAGCCCTTCCCGCAGTCGGGGCAGCGGAAAGGCCTCTCATCCCTGTGAATCCGATAGTGCCGGAAGAGAATGGATCTGTTGGGAAACCTCTTCCCACACTGAGAACACTCGGAGATCCCTGTTCTGCTCTGGGAGCGCTCCTGGTGTTGATCCCAGTCCCTGTGCTGGCCTCGCTCTCAGTCTCGGAGCAGTCCCGGGGCACTCCCGGAGCCGATTCCGGTCCCGGTGTCGATCTCAATGGCGCAGCGGTGCCGGTCCCGGTCTCAGTCCCGGTCCCGGAGCGGTGCCGCTCTCGGTGCCGGTGCCGGATTCAGTCCCAGTCTCAGGCCCGCTCTAGGCCTCAGTCTCGGTCTCGGTCTCCATCTGGGTCTCGCTCCCAGTCCCGGTGCTGCTCGAACCGAGCCCTTTTCAGGTGATTTCAGGTCCCTTTTGGGCGTTTCAGGCCACTTTGGCTGATGTTGGGGCCCTTTGGGTGATTTGAGGCAAAACCAGCGACTTTCAGGGTGGACCTTGCACCCATTTGGGAGATCCCAGGGGGATTTTAGGCCATTTGGAGTGGGTTTGACACCGCTTTGGGCATTTTTATGCCCTGGTGGTTGCACTTGGGACTCCTTGGGATGATTTTAACCCCATTTGGCTGATGTTAGGCCAAACCATGCGGATTTAGCGCGCAGTTTAGGTCCCTTGGGATGATTTTGCTTTTCTCCTTTGTTTATTGAAATTTCAGCAGTTTTAACACTTTTTTCCCCGCTTTTTTATCAAAATCTTCATAAAAATTGCCCCAAATGTTCTCAAAATCCTAAAAATTCCAGAAAAACTCCACAAAATTCCACAAAAATCCCACAAAACCTACTGAAATTCCCACAAAATTCCAGAAAAATACCATCAAATTCACCAAACAGATTCAAAATCCTGAAAATTCCAGAAATATCTCACAAAATTATAGAAATATCCCACAAAAATCCCTAAAGCTTTTAAATATCCCACAAAATTCTTTAAAAAATTCACAAAATTCCACAAAACCACCATAAATTACAGAAAAATCTGATGCAATTACACAAAATTCCACTAAATTCCAAAAATATCCCAAAAATCTACTCTAATTTGAAAAAACTCCAGAAATATTCCAGAAAAAAATCCAGTGAAACACCACAAAATTCTTCACATTTTCTCAACATCCACAAAATTCAAGAAAAATCCCAGGAAATTGCAGAAAAATACCAAAAAATTCCCTGAAACTTCTCAAACCCAAACCAAATTCCAGAAACATTTGATAAAATCTCCACAAATTCTCGCAAAATTTAAGAAAAAACCCACAAAATCCCCTAAATTTTTTCAAAACCCAACCAAATTCCTGCAACATCTCACAAAATCTCCACCAATTTCCACAAAATCTAGGAAAAATCCCGCAAAATTCTTCAAGTCTCCTCCAAATCCCACAAAAATCCTACAAAATTCCAGAAACATCCCACAAAATCTCCTCAATATCACAGAAAATTCTAGAGAAATTCCACAAAATTGCAGAAAAATGCCACAAAATTCCCTAAATCTTCTGGAAACATTACCAAATTCCTGCAACATCTCACAAAACCTCCACAAATTTCCAAAAAAACTAAGGAAATTCCGTCAAAATTCTTCAAGTCTCCTCCAAATTATACAAAATTCTGAAAAGCCCCACACAATTCCCTCAATCTTCTCAAATTTCTACCAAATTCCTGCAACATCTCAAAAAATCTCCACAAATGTCCACAAAATTCAAGAAAAATCCCTCAAAATTCATTAAATTTCCTCAATATCCCACAAAATTCCAGAACCATCTCACAAAATCTCAACAAATTTCCACAAACTTCAAGAAAACTCCCACAAAATTCTTGAAAAAGCCTCAAAATTCCAGAAAAAAATCCCACACAATTCCCTGAATCTTCTCAAAACATTACAAAATTCCACAGACATCTCAAAAAATCTCCACACATTTCCACAAAAGCTACGAAAATTCCATCAAAATGCTTCTGGTCTCCACCAAATCCCAAAATATTCTAGAAAAGCCCCACACAATTCCCTAAATTTTCTCAAAACCCAACCAAATTCCTGTAACATCTCACAAAATCTCCACCAATTTCCACAAAATCTAGGAAAAAATCCCTTAAAATTCCTCAAGTCTCCTCCAAATCCCACAAAAATCCCACAAAATTCCAGAAACATCCCACAAAATCTCCTCAATTTCACAGAAAATTCTAGAGAAAGTCCACAAAATTGTAGAAAAATGCCACAAACTTCCCTAAATCTTCTCCAAACATTACAAAATTCCAGAGACGTCTCACAAAATCTCCACCAATTTCCTCAAAATCTAAGAAAAATCCCTCAAAATTCCTCAAGTCTCCTCCAAATCCCACAAAATTCAAGAGAAATCCTCAAAATTCCAGGAATTGCCACAAAATTCCCTAAATCTTCTCAAAACCCAACCAAATTCCTGCAACATCCCACAAAATCTACACGAATGTCCACAGAAATGCCAAAAAAATCCCCAAATTGCTTCAATATCCCACAAATTTACAGAACCATCGCACAAAATCTCAACAAATTCCCACAAAATTCAAGAAAACTCTCACAAAATTCTTCAAGTCTCCTCAAAATCCCACAAACATCCCACAAAATCCCACAAAATCTCCTCAATATCCCACAAAATTCTACAGAAATTCCACAAAATTCCACGAAAATCCCACAAAATTCCATCCATCTTCTCAAAACCCAACCAGATTCCTGCAACTTCTCACAAAATATCCACCAATTTCCAAAAAAATCTAGGAAAAATCCCATCAATTCTTCAACTCTCCACCAAATCCCACAAAAATCCCACAAAATTCCAGAAACATCCCACAAAATCTCCTCAATATCAAAGAAAATTATGGAAAAGCCCCACAGAATTACAGAAAAATGCCACAAACTTCCCTAAATCTTCTCAAAACATTACAAAATTCCAGAGACGTCCCACAAACTCTCCACCAATTTCCATATTATCTAAGAAAAATCCCTCAAAATTCTTCAAGTCTCCTCGAAATCCCACAAAATTCTGGAAAAGCCCCTCACAATTCCCTCAATCTTCTCAAATTTCTACCAAATTCCTGCAACATCTCACAAAATCTCCACAAATGTCCACAAAATTCAAGAAAAATCCCTCAAAAATCATTAAATTTCCGCAATATCCCACAAAATTCCAGAACCATCTCACAAAATCTCAACAAATTTCCACAAAATTCAAGAAAACACCCACAAAATTCTTGAAAGACTCTCAAAATTCCAGAAAAATCCCACACAATTCCCACAATCTTCTCAAAACATTACAAAATTCCAGACATCTCAAAAAATCTCCACACATTTCCACAAAATCTAAGAAAATTCCCTCAAAATTCTTCAGGTCTCCACCAGTTTCCACAAAATTCAAGAAAACTGCCACAAAATTCTTCAAAAGCTCCTCAAAATTCTAAAAAAATCCCACAAAATTCCCTAAACCTTCTCCAAACATTACAAAATTCCACAGACATCTCACAAAATGTCCACAGATTTCCACAAAATCTAAGAAAATTGCCTCAAAATTCTTCAAGTCTCCTCGAAATCCCACAAAATTCAAGAGAAATCCTCAAAATTCCAGGAAAATGTTACAAAATTCCTTCAATCTTCTCAAAACCCTACCAAACTCCAGCCACATCCCACAAAATGTCCACAAATTGCCACAAAATTCAAGAAAAATCCCACAAAATACTTCATGTCTCCTCAAAATTTCTACAAACATCCCACAACATCCCACAAAATTGCAGAAAAATCTCACAAAATTCCACAAATTTACTCAAAACCCAACCATATTCCTGCAATATCCCACAAAATCTCCACAAATGTCCAGAAAATCTAAAAAAATTCCCCCATAATTCTTCAAGTCTTCTCAAAATCCCACAAACATCCCACAAAGTCCCACAAAATCTCCTCAATATCCCAAAAAATTCTAGAGAAATTCCACAAAATTCCAGCAACATCCCACAAAATTCCCTAAATCTTCTCAAAATCCAACCAAATTCCTGCAACATCTCACAAAATCTCCAACAATTTCCACAAGATCTAGGAAAAATCCCTCAAAATTCACTGAATTTCCTCAATATCCCACACAATTCCAGAACCATCTCACAAAATCTCAACAAATTTCCACAGAATTCAAGAAAACTCCCACAAAATTCTTGAAAGCCCCTCAAAATTCCAGAAAAATCCCACACAATTCCCTAAATCTTCTCAAAACATTACAAAATTTTACAGACATCTCAAAAAATCTCAACAAATTTCCACAAAATCTACGAAAATTCCCTCAGAATTCTTCAGGTCTCCACCAAATCCCAAACTATTCTGGAAAAGCCCCACACAATTCCCTAAATTTTCTCAAAACCCAACCAAATTCCTGCAGCATCTCACAAAATCTCCAACAATTCCCAAAAAAAACTAAGAAAAATCCCCCAAAATTCTTCAAGTCTCCTCAAAATCCCACAAACTTCCCACACAATTCCAGAAAAATCCCACAAAATTCTCTAAATTTTCTAAAAACCCTACCAAATTCCTGCAAGATGTCACAAAATCTCCACCAATTTCCACAAAATCTAGGAAAAATCCCTCAAAATTCCTCAAGTCTCCTCCAAATCCCACAAAAATCCCACAAAATTCCAGAAACATCCCACAAAATCTCCTCAATATCACAGAAAATTCTAGAGAAAGTCCACAAAATTGCAGAAAAATGCCACAAAATTCCCTAAATCTTCTCCAAACATTACAAAATTCCAGAGACGTCCCACAAAATCTCCACCAATTTCCTCAAAATCTAGGAAAAATCCCTCAAAATTCTTCAAGTCTCCTCCAAATCCCACAAAATTCTGGAAAAGCCCCATAGAATTCCCTAAATCTTCTCAAAACCCAACCAAATTCCTGCAACATCCCACAAAATCTACACGAATGTCCACAGAAATGCCAAAAAAATCCCCAAATTTCTTCAATATCCCACAAATTTCCAGAACCATCTCACAAAATCTCAACAAATTCCCACAAAATTCAAGAAAACTCTCACAAAATTCTTCAAGTCTCCTCAAAATCCCACAAACATCCCACAAAATCCCACAAAATCTCCTCAATATCCCACAAAATTCTACAGAAATTCCACAAAATTCCACGAAAATCCCACAAAATTCCATCCATCTTCTCAAAACCCAACCAGATTCCTGCAACATCTCACAAAATATCCACCAATTTCCAAAAAAATCTAGGAAAAATCCCATAAATTCTTCAACTCTCCACCAAATCCCACAAAAATCCCACAAAATTCCAGAAACATCCCACAAAATCTCCTCAATAGCAAAGAAAATTATGGAAAAGCCCCACAGAATTACAGAAAAATGCCACAAACTTCCCTAAATCTTCTCAAAACATTACAAAATTCCAGAGACGTCCCACAAACTCTCCACCAATTTCCATATTATCTAAGAAAAATCCCTCAAAATTCTTCAAGTCTCCTCGAAATCCCACAAAATTCTGGAAAAGCCCCTCACAATTCCCTCAATCTTCTCAAATTTCTACCAAATTCCTGCAACATCTCACAAAATCTCCACAAATGTCCACAAAATTCAAGAAAAATCCCTCAAAAATCACTAAATTTCCTCAATATCTCACAAAATTCCAGAACCATCTCACAAAATCTCAACAAATGTCCACAAAATTTAAGAAAATTCCCACAAAATTTATGATAAGCCCCATAAATTTCCAGAGAAATCCCACAAATCCCCTAAATTTTCTCAAAACCCAACCAAATTCCTGAAACATCCCACAAAATCTCCATCAATTCACAGAAAATCTAAGAGAAATCCCTCAAAATCCCAGAAAATCTCACAAAAATCCCTAACTTTTTTCAAAACCCTACCAAATTCCTGCAACATCCCACAAAATGTCCTCAAATATAAAAAAAAATCATGAAAAATCCCACAAAATTCCCTAAATCTTCTCAAAACCTTAACAAATTCCAGAAACATCCAACAAAATCTACACAAAGGTCCACAAAATTCCAGAAAAATCACACGAAATTCCCTAAATCTCCTCAATTTCTCACAACTTCCATGAAAATCCCACAAAATTCCCTAAATTGTCTCAAAACTCAGAACATTTAGCAAATGCCCCAATTTCTCATCTCCTATTGAATATATTTGTTTTGGAGGCAAATTAAATTGAGATACATTAACTTTTAAAGATATCAATGCCATTGTTCTTTGCACTTCTCGAGCAATCTGTCGAGCTGTCCAGTCTGCTTTTCTATTTTCTTCACAAATTTTGGAGCTTCCTGATTGGTGTCCTTTGCAGTGCACAATTGCTACTTGTTCAGGTTTTGTATTGCTTTTATCAATTGCAGGACTGCATCTTGATGTTTAATGTGTGTACCTTGAGCAGACAGCAGTCTTCTTTCTTTCCACAGCACTCTGTGGACATGCACTACTCCAAAGCATACTCTGAGCCAGTCCAGATGTTTCCCCTTTTCCCTTTACTCAATTCTAGTGCTCTGCTTAAGGCAACCAGTTCTGCCCTCTGGGCAGATGCATTTGCTGATAATGCTTTTGCCTCCACTATTGCACTGACTGTTGTTACCGCATATCCAGCGTATCTGGTCCCGTTCTCCACCAAGCTGCTTCCATCTGTGAATAGCTCTCACTCTGCTTGCTCCAGTGGGATGTCTTTCAGGTCTTCTCTTGCCAAATAGGTGTCCTCTATTACTTCTACACAGTCATGCTCTAATGGGCCTTCTTCAGTTGTGGTACCCAGGAACAGAGCTGCATTCAAGAGGTCAGTTGTCTTTAATGTGACATCATCCTGCTCAGTCAGGATTACCTGGAATTTCATCATCCTGCTTGGAGATAGCCAATGGCCCCTCTTTTGTTCTAAAACAGTGCTCACCATGTGTGGCACAGAGACATCTATGTGTCTACCCATGGTGAGTTTCCTGGCTTCTTGTGGCAGCATCACGTTGGCTGCAACTGCCCGCAGGCATGAAGGCCATCCAGCACTCCCCTTGTCAAGCTGTTTGGAAAAGCAGCCTACCGGCCTTTCCCAGCTTCCCAAACCTTGGCTCAGCACTCCCAGGGCTAGGTGTAGTCTTTCATGCACAAACAGCTGGAAATCTTTGGACGAATCTGGCAATCCGAACGCCAGAGCAGTTGTCAATGCCTCCTTCAGTTTGAGGAAGGCCTCCTTCTGTGCTCTGCCCCAGGTAAACGGCTGCGTCTTCTGGGCCTCATCCAGGGCTTTTGCAATTAGTCCATAGTCCATGATCCACAGGCAGCACCACCCTGTCATCCCAAGGAAGACTCGCAGCTCATGCACGTTCTGGGGTTCTGGAATAGCACAAATAGCTTGAATACAATTGGTACCCAGCTTACATTGCCCTGGTGAGATTTCACATCCCAGGGAAATCACACTCTGCCAGGCAATTTGTGCCTTTTCTTTCGACTCCTTATATCCTCCCATTCCCAGCTGATTTCAAATTTCAATTGGTACCTTTATGCAGGTTGTTCTCTCTTCTGGAGCTATCAGTACACCATCAACATACTGTAACAGCAGGTATTGTTTTCTCGGTACTTGCCCGTTCTCAGTCCAAATCTCCAGCTCCTTCACCAGCTGCCTTCCAAATAGGGTTGGACTGTTCTTGTGTCCTTGTGGGAGTCATGTACAGGTGAGCTGAGTTTTCCTTCCTATTTCTGGATTTTCCCATTCAAAGGTAAACAGTTTCCTACTTTTTTTGTCAAGGGGTATGCAGAAAAAGGCATCTTTTAAATCAAGTACAGTAAACCATTTCTATTTCTCTTTTATAGATGTTAACAATGTGCAAGGATTAGCTACCACTGGGTAAATATCTTTAGTTATTCCATATATTGCTCTCAAATCCTGCACTAGTCTTTATTGGTCAACACAGAAATTTGGGCTCCAGTGTTAACTACAAAAGTAAAAAGTGGATGTATAGGACCCACTATTATTGAGAAACAGCTCAGACTATTCAGCCTAGTCTTCACAGAAGTATGGAGAACACCATTTATTTCTATCTTTAGCACACTTTTATAGGGTTTTACAGGGTCCCTGGGCTAAGCAAGTTACTCTTGGTTAATCCACACAGGTTTACATTTTTTCTCTTATACGCAAGGATATTGTTTTGCTTCATTCTCTCTGCTTCAGGAAAGTTTCAAGGACATGAGCCTTTAATATCACAACTTATACCAAAGGCTGGTTTGTGCAGACAGGCCTTTACTAAAATATCATGCCCACCTTCTGTTCAAATATTCTCTACACACTATTGCTGTAATCAGTATGTCTCCAGTTTTGTTATTTCTCGTGAGCACTTGAAATAAAAGCAACCTCTGCCTCTCTGCTCACCCAGGAGAAGCAGAGTTCCCAGTTTCCCTGATTCTGAGGCTCTTTGGGCTCCACTCCCAGAAGCTGAGAAGGAGATGGCTTTGGCTCACAGCCCAGAGCCTGTGGAGCTGTGCTGGGTTATCCAATGGGGCATTCCATACAATGAACTTGGGACAGTGCCAATTAGAAACAACTTCACTCAACTTTGAAGTGAGAAGCCATCTATTACCTTGCTGGGGACCCCCTTCTTTATCTCCAGTGACCACCAATACTGGCAGTGAGAGATTTCTTTTCTCTTGTCTGGGTTTTCCTTAAGAGAACCAATGCATCTAACACCTTTGCTTTCTCTGATTTTTCTTCTGCCATTTTTACAGGTCCATCATTTCTACTGGAATGAATTAGCTCTTTTGGAGGGTAAATTTGATTCAGGAGAGGGGTTTCCCCCTCTTCTGTTTCTTTTAGCGAGTCAGCATTTTTGAATTTTCATCCTGGAGGGCTGCTCGCAACAGATGGATCTTACTCTTTTCTTCATTGAATTGTTTTTGCAAAATTTCAATTAGGTTTTAGAAGGAGTCTATTCTAGTTCTTTCCTCACTTCTTTGCTTAAAGCCAGTTTCTAGAGCTGCTGTAAAACAAGCTCCCAAAACTGAGCAGAGTAGAGTTTTATTTTTGACCAGTTTAAATTTTCTTTCACCTTGTAAAGAACATACTCTATCAATCACATTTTCCAAATTAAACCAGGAACTAAGCGCCTGCTTTTCCCCTCTTGGAGAAGGTCTGGCATTGTGTTTTGCTAACAGAGCATAAAATGCAGCTTTAACTTCTGCACTGCCCTTTTCAGTCATTTTTACAAAGGGAAAACCACTACAGGGAGGTATAAACTTCAATTATACACACACACACACACACAAACACACACACTGCTTTTTGCTTCCCTGTGTGGGTAAAAAGACCAAATCTGCTCGGGAGGCACTCTTTCAGTTTAAAATTCTGATTGTCTCTTCACTACACCAAGCACTCAAAATTCACACACACAACAACAAAAACATTCCCACCCTTTTGCACTAAGAGATCTTTTGTGAAATTCTGCAGACAGAGCCCTCAAGTGAGTGTGGGGTGCTTTTCACCTCGGCGTGTGCAGTTTGCGGGAAATTCGTGTTGCCCCCCTTGCTTTCTAGACACCGCTCACTCTTTTGGGAGTGTCGGGCTGGGTGCGGCTGGAGCAAAACATCTTTCCCCTAATACAGACTGCACAACAAACCTGCAGCCCCTTCTGTCTGTCACAAATCCTGTCCGTGACTCCAGTTTAAATGTCACGATTCGCTAACGCCAGTGGGAGTCGCGAGAAGTTTGTTTGATCTCAGAGGGCAAAAAGGACACAAGGGATTTCAGTTGAAATCACAACAGCAATAATGTACATTTATTTTAGTGATAACAAGGGTTATGTGATAGAGGAGAGGGAGAAAGAGAGAGAGAGAGGGAGGAGAAAGAAAACAAAGTAAAGAAAGAGAGAGGTTATAGCTACCAACAGATGAGACAGTGTCACAGGGGTCTTTTTCCGTGGGGAGATCTCACCAAAATTAATTTAGCCTTATGTAATTCTTCCCCAAAGTGACCTTGTTTCCAGTGTGCTAAGAAGCACCCCAAAGGAGAAGTACCTGCTATGAGAGCATTGCTGCCCAAAACCCCTTTAAGCTTCTCCATGTCACAACTACAATACACCACAAATGCCGAACCTGCAACGCTTTCGCAGTCGTCTGACGGACGGCGCCCGGGCAATCCCAACAGGAATTCCTTTAGCCCAACCAAGCGCAGCTTTTGCTGCGTCTTATTGGCAGGCACCCAAACCAAAGTGAAAGCACCTTACCTCTTCTCCTGGGGACGCTGTGAGCAGCGCAGACGGTCGCGGCCGATGGGCTCCCCGAGAATCCCTCGGTGCCGGCTGGAGCAGGATCGGGTCGTGAGCTCGCTCAGCAGCACTCACAAGGTCCCATCTGGGGCACCAAAATGTTAGAGTTCAGGAACACACATCATCACACAATGATTATATGCAGGTGCTTTATTGAAGAGCTCTGGGTGTCAGGGGTACACAGACCCAAATCTGACCCATCTTGGTTTTGAGTTGAACATGTTTTATACTCTATTGTTATACAACTTAAATATTAATTATTAAACTTACATTATTCTATTTTATGCATTGTTTTTACCCAAGCATGGATTTCTTGTGATCCCACCCCAGCCCCCTAACATTGTTCCTCATGTTCTTTAAACAATAATTATATCTAATCACATCTAACAATTCTATCATTTATCATATATTGATTCCACAGGTGCAGTTTCACATGATCTTTAGCAAGCACAAGGCCTAACATTTCCAGGGCCTACTTTTCCCTGGGCTTGTCAAGCCTAACTTTCTTTCTGAGTTCCCGAATTTCCTAAGATTTTAAAATGTTTTACGATCACCTCCAGACACAAAGAATCCTGCCTGAACAGTCACAAAGCTACATCTATTTTTAGTTTTAACTTTTATAAATTTTTCCAGAGCCTGCTGGCTGTGTTCAAGGTTTTCTCCCTATTTCCTCCCTAGTGCACATTCTCCAGAAACTCTGCTTTTACATCCTTTTGCATTGATTAAAGTTACCTGCAATGACGAGTCAATCCAAACCCTGGGAAAACTTGAACTTAAATGTGTACCTAGGCAAAATATTTACCTCCCACATCTGAAGCCATGAGCTGCCAAGTACTGTCCCCACTGTCATACCCTGTCCCCTGGAGGTGTGCTGATGCCATTTCAAAGGGGTTGCCAATGAAAACAAGTTTGAATATTTTGGTAGTTTCCACATTGGCATTAAAATCCTTGACTAGAAAAATCACAAGTCAAGATTTCTAGGATTCTTCCATACCAAAGCTGTCATTCTCACCCTGGATTTTAGAGTGTCTGAACAGTCAGACAAGGTTTTAGTTTCAGACACTAGAGACAAAGTCCCTGCTGTTCGGCGATCCCATTCCATCAGCATATAGTCCTGATGATTCCTTTAGGCAGGAGCAGCAAAGGCAAGAATGAGCCAAACAAGCTGTTCCTGTGTTCTCATGTCCTGCACAGCAGTAACTGGGAGTTCAAGAATGGATTCAGGAGACAGTGGGTGCACAGGGAGCCACCAAGACTTTGGGATGCTGAAATGGACCAGCCTGGTGCCTGTGCCCGGGCTGCACCGCGCTGAGCTCCAACTGGACAATCTAACAGTGGTGGAATGGACACACCATGGGCCACTGGAGACTCCTACTCCTAGTTCTGTGAGCTACACTATTCACCTGTCATTCACCAGATGATGTTTTCATCTTTGCTTGAAACCCAGGAGAGGAAAAGGTCAACAAGGAAAAGTGTTCTCCCAATTCTAGTGACACCTGTGCCTGCACACCACCTGTGCCCATGGCAGGGTGGTTGGAGACTGCATGATGTTGATGATACTTTGCAACACCAAGTGCTCCGGGATTCTGGGATCGCCCAAGTGGAGAGCAAAACTGAGCCGTGTAAGTCCCTGCTTTTTTTCAGCACATGCTGCTTCTTCCTTTGTTCCAAGCAAGTGCAGGATTTGGTTTCATGTGTCTTTAAGGTGCCTGGACAGATGAGAGGGAGGGCAGCTGCCCCATCAGACTCTCTCTCTCTCTCTCTCTCTCTCTACCTCTCTCTCTCTCTCTCTCTCTCTCTCTCTCTCTCTCTCTCACTCAGGATGGCGCCAATGCCGCTGCCTTGGGGCACCTGAGTGTGGAAGGCAAGCTCGCCCTCAGGCACGGCCATCCAAGTCAGTCACAGGCACAGGCTGCAGCTGAAGCTGGCAAGCGTTGCTGTGAGGCTGCAAGTGAAGAGAAAGCCATTGTGGCCAACTCTGCTGAAGCCTTTTGCCAAAGCAAAGGCAATTGTGCCCACAGCCTCCCCCTGTTTGGCACCCGGCTGCTGCGGACGCCTCAGTGCGCAGGTGCCGACGTTGGAGCTGCTGCTGTTCCTGGGCACACTCTGCTGCTGTTTCTGTGGGCTCCAGAGCTGCTTGGGCAGCAGCCACTGGGCAGCCCTGCTGGAGGAGACATCGCCACCCTCCCCATGGTGGCAGCAGCTCTGTGGGCCCCGAGATCTGTGTCAGGGGGGCCTCGGTCACAGCAGCGTGGCCTGGGCAGCCGCGAGGGCCCGGGCTGGCCGCCAGCCCTGCCTCTGCCCACTGCCCCTTCCTGAAGGCACCCAGTGGCCGTGGCCTGGCAGCACCCCCTGCCCTCCATGTCCCCAGCCAGCCCAGCCTGGGCACCTCGGGCTGTCCCCACCCACCCGCTGGTGTGGTGTCCCAGCCTCCAGGCCTTCTGCTGCAGGCCTCGGGGACATTTTGGGGCAGCACCGGAGCAGCCGGGTGTCAGGGACCAGGCGGCTGCCCGGGGGCTGCTTATGGCCTCTGACACCCAATTCCTCAGGGCTTCCCACCACCCCGGCTCCTCCAGGGCCTTCTGTCCCCTTGGAACCTCCTGCCACCCACTCCCTCACACATCCCCCTCGTGCCTTCCCACTGCCTTGTCCCGTCTGGGCCTCCGCAGCCCCTCATCCCTTCACGGCCTCCCAGCACCCCGTGTCCTCAGGGGCTCCCCCAGCCGGGCCCAGCAGCAGCGCCGCAGTCCCACAGGAGCTCCAGCAGCTCCTCAGCCATCACGGCAGCAACACACGGGCAGCAGGACACAGATGGCGCTTCCTGCCTGCCACAGGGCTTGTGGCTTCAGCACAACCACCAAAGGCCAAGGGGCTTCTGGCCATTTGCCCTGCACCACTGAACGCCCCGGCAGGTTGCTGAACACAAGAACCCTTTTCCCTCTCTTCCCCTATGCCCCACACACCCTGGGCAGCAAAAGAAAGGTCTTGGGACTCTTGTGGTTTATAACATATCCTATATTATTTACATACTAGATGGAAACGAAACGAAGAAAAGAACAATCTCTATGAAACAAAAAATAACAGATGGCCCATGTGGCCCCAGAAGATAGAGCCTCTCAGCCCTAACATATCCTATATTATTTACATAGTAAAAAGAAAAAAATAGAAGAAAACAATTCTTATGAAATAAAAAATCCTGGCTTGCCCAGATGGCCCCAGCAAACAGAACATCCTAAATCAGCGCTGAGCACATCTCCAGCAACGCAGCCAGCCCAAGCCCGACAGACGAGGCCGTGTCCTCCATGCCCTGAGGATTTGGTCTTGCATCCTCTGCAGGATGGAATATCGGGCACTCTGGATGGCCCGGAGGACATACAGCGTTTCAAGTGCCAGGTCTGATACGGCACCGCTTCTGTCCTCCGTCAGGCGTTCGAGGGCTGCAAGAGAGACAAACAGAGCCACGGTCACACCCCAGAGCTGAGGGGGCCCAGCGAGAGCCCCCTGCCAGGGCCATGCCAGCCGGCTCTTGCCTTGGCCAGGAGGGAGCAGGGCCCAAGGGGGTCAGCCCGAAGCTGCTGGCCACAAATGCCCCACGTGGCCCTGAAATCTCACTGTGCTCTGCCCACGCCGCCCCTCATCGGCACAGGGAGCAGAGCCCTCCACAGCCTGGCCAGGGCTTGCAGCTGCCCCCGACAGCCACCACTGTCAGCCTGCTGCCGTGGCTCACCCCTGCACAAGACCTGGAGCTCTGCCTGCTGCCCCCTCAGCTGCTCCCCGGCCATCCCTGAGAACACAGAGCCTGTCAGGGTCCCAGCAGCACAGCTCCCTGCCAGCGGCGCTGCCAGCCCTGTGGCCACACGGCCTCCTGCCCCGGCAGGGCTCAGCCCGGGCCCTTGCCGCATCCTGACCCAGCCCAAGGGCACGGCTGCCAGAGGCCGGCAGCAGCAGCCCCGAGGGCAGCCGGGGCTCCAGGGCGCCGGGCCCAGGTGCCGCTGCCGGGGCAGCAGCCGGGGCTGGGGCCGAGCTGCGGCGGGGCGGGGAGGGAGCCCGGGCTCGGGACTCACCGATGACCCTGATGGCCGCCGCTCGCAGGGTCTCCTGTGGGTCCTGCAGGTACTGCAGGGCCCGGCGCAGGTGCTCGGCCAAGGGGATCCTGTGGTCTGCCAGCTGGAGAGAGCGGCAGGAGGGAAGGGTTGGCACGGGCTCTGTCCCTCGGCCGGGCGCTGCAGCCTGCGGCCAGCCCCGGCCTCCCGTGCCCGGCCAGCCCTGAGGCCCGGCCAGCAGCCGCTGGCGCCGGGCTCTGGAGGGGGCAGAGGGCCGGCTGCTGCCCGGGGAGCCGCGGTGCCGGCCCGGCCCGCAGCCCCGCTGGGCCGGGGCTCCATCGGCACCCGGCTCGGGGCCACAGGGGGCTGGAGAAGAAGCCGTGCGGCCCCCGGGTGCAGCAGTGGGCAGAGGCACAGCTGCCAGCCCCACACACTGAGCACCGGGGCCAGGGGGCTTCTCTAGCCTGAGGCTGGCACTTCCAGGCCGTCCTTACCACGAGCCTGGCAAACTTCCACAGTTTCTCCTTCCTCACAGCTTTTTCCAGGTCTGGCCTCTTCAGAAAGCCCGCCGCGCGAAGGAGCGTTGTCCGAGAGGCCTGGGGAGCAGCAGAGAGCCGCAAATGGCCCCACAAGGCAGGGCACAGGAGTGTCCCAGTGCCAAGGGCTGGAGGAGGCTGCAGCCTGCAAGCCTGCGTCAGGGCAGGAGGCAGCTGAGCCCCCTGCCAAGGCGCAGCAGCAGCCCAGGAGTCCTCACCTCTGCCACATGCCGATTCTCATCTTGGCAGTGGAAAAAGAGTGGGAGCAGGCTCTGGTACACTCGTTCCTTCAGGGGCTTTCTTCCTTCTTCTTCTGCTGAAGACATCACTCTTCGAAGGAGAGACATGGAGAGCAGCTGCACCTGGCTATGGGGCTGTATGAAAGGAAGGAAGGAAAAATGACCTCATCATTGGCTTCTTGTGGCCCACATTGGCGCAGGCCTGCAAATGCACAGGACACACAGTGTCCGGGCAGCAGGCAGTGGCCGTGGCTGGGGCACAGAGCCTTACATTGTCCAGGAGTTTCAGGAGCGGCTCAGCCAGCTGCAGGGCCCTGCGCCAGGATATTGGGGTGTCTTCATCCATGAAAATATAGCTCAGGAGAGCAATGCTCATCCTGGCCACGTCACTGTCAAAGTGACACCGCGGCCCAGCAGCGAGTCGATCCTGTAGTGCTGCTGCAGGGCCTGCTGTGCCTTCCCTGGGGAAGAGACGCTGCCGTCAGCGCTCGGCCCGGGGCCAGGAACGGCCCCCGAGCGCTCCCCGACCTCCCCGGGCCGGGCATTCGCAGGCGTTCCCTCATTGGAACGCGACAGTGGCGGAGCTCAGGCTCGGGAAGCCGCAGCGGAGGCGGCGACAGCGGCCGCGCCGTCTGTGTCCTCCGCGGGCCCCGGGAGGAGCCGGGGCCGGGGCCCGAACCAGAACCGGAACCGGAGCCTGCATCGGGGCTGGAGCCCAGGGCAGGGCAGGTGGAGCCAAAGGGTGGCAATGCCACCCCAGCCCCAGGCACTGATGCCCACCCAGCACAGCCAGAGACCCAGGCAAAGAGGAGACCTCCACGGGACGGGTGGGGACGGGGACGGGGACAGGGACAGGGACAGGGACGGGGACGGGGCAGCCCCACCTGCGGCCGGGGGTGGGCGGGGGGCATGGCCCAGCCGGGCACGGGGAGAGGGAGGCTTGGAGAGGAGGGGGCACTGGGAAAGGGAGACCGGGAGAGGATGCGGGACTGCGGGAGAGGGAGAGGAGAGACAGAAAATTGCTAAATTCTCTTCTTGCCGCGGCTGCCGCTGCTGCCGCTGCTGCCGCTGCTGCCGCTGCTGCCGCTGCAACTGAAGCACCGGGGCCGTTTGTCCCCGTGTCCGTTTGTCCGTTGCCTGCTCGGCCCCGCGCCGAGCCCCGCGCTCCCCGGGCAGCCCCTGAGCCTGGCCAAACACGGGAACTTTGCCCTGGTGAGCCAAGAGCCAGAGTCTGGACTCCCGCACAGGGACACAGCAATGCCCTTGGCTGCTGCTGTGCCTTGTCCCTGCTGAGCGTCAAACACTGTCTGAGCACATTCCCTGAATGCAGAATTTGTACCTGACCCAAGCACTGCACTTGTGTCTCCAGCATTGCTTTCCAAGTAAAACAGGGGAAGGCAAACTGGGTATAGCTCATGGTATTTTACAGTGTCTAAAACTTGCCAAGTCTCAAATCTTAGAGGTGAGATCCATTTGGAATGAATGGGATAGAGAAACAGTGCAAGATGGAAAAGGGGAACATAAAAATAAATAGAGAAATATAGAGAAAAACATATTGGTTGTTTCTTTTGATTTTATTTTCATTTCTATAAAAAGCTGTTTCAATTTTCCCAGAATTTTCTCCACAGTCCCATCTGTTCTTTCCAAAAACCTGTCCTGGAGAACGAGGCGCAGCTCCTGTCACAAGATGTGCCCCCAGCTGCAGCTTCTCTTGGCTCCCCACACTGTGAGTGCAGCACAACTCTTGCAGCAAAGCAGGACAAATGGTTGAAGAACGTGACAACTTGTTCTTTCTTTTCCTTGTGCACTGGGGAGTTGTGCCATTGCTAAGGTTTTCATCGTTACTCTTCTAGCCAAAGAAAACATGATGAGGTACCAGGAATTGTGAGGGAATACAGGCCTGGCTGAATGTGGAGAAAGAATCTCCAGAGCCTGCAGCCAGCAGTGGAGAGCTCATCATTCCAACAGCCCCATGGACATGTTGAAAGTGATCTGGAACATGAAAATGGGCTGACAGAGAGAGTTTGTTTCTGTGTTCAGTTGAGATGATTCTATATCTTTTGCAGTGGTAGAAATCAAGAGCACAATCAGTGGATGATAAGCAGCAGAACATGATAAGCTGGACCTCTCAGTGGATGACAGAAAGACTGTGAAAAGGAGAAATGCAGGGAATGACTTGGTGAACTTTGTGTGTAAGAAGGGTCTTTTTTTCCGAATAATTCCCAATTCATTCCCTTTGCTTTTATCCTTTTAACAAGACCAATTGCATCTCCGATTCCCCAGGAAATGAGAACCCTAAGCTTGTGGAACTGCCTGAAAGGTGCCCTGTTCCTTTTTCTTCTGCTGCTCAGAAGAAACAATGAAGTGAATTGGGAAGTTCTGGTTTTTCTTTCTCCTGGTGGATTTTTTCATTTTATTTGCCACTGTGGAGGCAATTTCTGTGATGGCCTCTGTCAGTTGATTCTATTTCAGCAGCAGCAGCAGCAACAGGGCTGTGTTTGAGCACTGCAAATGTGACCTGTGTGGCTTTAATTCCCCTCGACTTAGTGCTCAGGGACTTGGGAGCATTTTAATGTCTGCTACTCATGATGCCTGAAACAAAAATCCTGAGTTCCCCGTGACAAAAGCACAGTGGGTAGCAGTGATTGGAAGAGGCAATTGCAGCTGTACTGCTAAAATTCAGGTGGCAAGCAGAAGAGGGGCAAGAGCAGCCAGGATCTAAAACTGCCAAGACAAATGTAGGTTAAATAATTTTGTGGGACTTTTCTCAAATTTTGTGGGATTTTTCTGAAATTTTGTGGGATATTGAGAAGATTTAAATAATTTTGTGGGATCTTTCTTTCTAAATATATTTTGTGGGAATTCTGAGGTATTTTTCTTGAATTTTGTGAGATTTTTGTGGAATTTAGTGGAAATTTGAGGAGATTTTGTGGGATGTTTCTGGAATTTGGTAAGGTATTGAGAAGATTTAGGGAATTATGGGGGATTTTTTCATAATTTTGTGGGATATTAAAGAGACTTGAATTTTGAGGGATTTTTTTAGAATTTTTTTGGATTTTGAGGAGACAGGAAGAATTTTGAGGGATTTTTCTTAGATTTTGTGAACATTTGTGGAGATTTTGTGGGATGTTTCTGGAATTTGGTAGGGTTTTCAGAACATTTAGGGAATAGTGTGGGATTTTTCTTCAATTTTGTGGGATATTCTGGAATTTTGTGGAAATTGGAGGAGATTTCTTGGGATGTTTCTGTAATTTTCTGGGATTTTGAGGAGACATGAAGAATTTTGAGGTATTTTCTTAGATTTTGTGGAAATTGGAAGACATTTTGTGGGATGTTTCTGGAATTTTGTGGTATTTTTATCGAATTTTGGGAGAGTTTGAAAAGATTTGAAGAATGTTGAGGGATTTTTTTCTGGAATAGTCTAAGGCTTTTCAAGAATTTTGTGGGATTTTGAGGAGATTTAGGGAATTTTGTGGGAATTTTCTGAAATTTTGTGGATTTTTGTGTAGATTTTTTGGGATGTCCCTGGAATTTGGAAAGATTTTGAGAAGATTTAGGTAATTTTTTAGAATTCTTTGGGAATTTTGTGGGATGTTTCAAGAATTTTATGAGATTTTTCTGGAATTTTATGGAAAATTGTGGAGATTTTGTGAGATGTTTCATGAATTTTGTGGGATAAGGAGGATATTTAGGGAATTTTAGGGCATTTTTGTTGAATTTTTTTGACATTTGAGGACATTTTGGTGGATGTTGCTGGAATTTGGTAGACTTTTGAGAAGATTTAGGGAATTTTGTGGGACTTTTATGGGATTTTGTGGGATTTTGAGGAGAGCTGAAGCATTCTGAGGGACTTTTCTGGAATTTTTTGGCATTTGTGGGGATTTTGTGGGATGTTTCTGGAATTTGGTTGGGTTTTGTGATAGATTGGCATTGAAGAAAACAAAGAGAAACACCTAAGGAAGTTCAAACTGCTGGCGGCTGATGGGAGTTTGTCTCCTCGCCAACAGCTGGCCATTTCTAAGAATTGGCAGCAGTTTTAAGCACTGCAAAGTGAGATCAAGCTGTGAACAGCAGCTTAAGCCCTAAGGCTGGGAATTTCTTTGTCTCTTGGTTTGCTGGCTGTGAAAGGTAACTGAGCTCCAGCTGGCTTCCCGTCCCCGGCCCAGCCCATGCGGCCCGGGCAGGGGCTGGGCTGGGCCTGCCGCGGCTCCCGGCCGGGAGATGGGGCCTGCGGGGCTTGCCCCGGGCTCTGGCCGGGCCAGGCCGCTCCCTGGCTCGGCTGCACTTTTTGCTGCGACTGAATTCACCACAGACTGCCCAGGAAAGAAAGAAAAAGCTCTTGAGCTGCGGCGGGCTGAGACAGTGACCACACTCTCCAGAGCAGCCATGAAGAATCTTCCAGCGCACACAGCTCCAGCCGCTGCTCCGGCAGAGATCACAGAACCATCTACAAAGCCTGGGCAAGATTTTAACCTTTTCATTACCCAGATGAGACTTGCAGATTAATCCTTTTACCCAGAGAGAGAAAAAGAGAGGAATCAACATGTAAAGAGACTTTATAAACTATTAGAGACAGTAAAGAAAAGAATTAAGCTTCAGAAGAGGTAGAGAATAAGGAGATGCTTTAATTAAGCTGAAATATTTTTCTGTTAAAGCTACGGGGATGGATAATAAGGTCCTGAAAAAACTCCTTTAATTCATGACAGGATATATTGGGAGGAATGGAGTGTTCAAAGTGTGGATTTTCAGCAAGAGGTGGAGTAATTGTGATACAGTGAGGTGCTGGAACAGAGCGGGGAGAAGTAATAGTTGAAGATTTGCGGCCTTGAGAGGCAAAGAGAAAACTTCTGTTTCCAGGGAAGCTCACAGAGACAGATGAAGAGAACTTTTGCCTTTGAATAAAGGTGTCATCCTTAAAATGACACCCCTAGACTCATTGACCCATACACACCTCAGAGTGATGTGAAATGGGAGGAGTGAACTGCTGACAGGATTTCTGGGCAGCTGGCATCAGAGAAATAGAAAACTATAACAGAAATAATTTTCCTGTGAAAAACTCCACAAATTAGCAGAAGAAGACTTCTGTTTCTCTACAAAGACTGATGAAAAGACTCTAGCAGGAATTAGGACATTTTAAACACCAAAGTTCCAAGGTTTTTTGTCTCTATGTTGCCATGTGAACAAGGGAATGGTTCGGTAGTGGGGGAAAAAAGGGTTTTCTGGCGGTTTATTCTGGTGTTCTTATTCTTGTAGTTTGTTAATAAAATTTCTTTATTCCTTTTAAGTTTTAAGTCTGTTTTTCTCCTGCTCTAATCCATATCTCACAGCAAAAAATAAGTGAGTTTTCTAGTAATTTTTTAGTTACTGCCTCTAAAACACGACATTTATTGGGTGCATTAGCCGGAAAAATGAAATTAGCAAATCTAAACCAATACAAAAGAAACTCCTCAAAATTCCAGGAAAATGCCAAAAAATTCCTTAAATCTTCTCAAAACATTACCAAATTCCAGAGACATCTCACAAAATGACCACAAATATCCACAAAATTCAAGAAAAATCCCACAAAATTCTTGAAAAGCACCACAAAATTCCTTAAATCTTTTAAAACCCTACCAAATTCCAGAAACATCCCACAAAATCTGTAGAAATGTCCACAAAATTGCAAAAAACTCCCACAAAATTCCCTGAATCTTCTCAAAACCCTACCAAATTCCAGAAACATCTCACAAAATCTCCACTGCATTCCCCAAAATCTAAGCAAAATTCCTCAAAATTTCCACAAATTTTCACTAAATTTTAGAGAAATTCTACCATATTCCAGAAAAATCCCAGAAAATGTTCACAAAATACAGGAAAAACCACACAAAATTCCCTATATCATCCCAAAACCCAACCAAATACCTGAAACATCTCACAAAATCTCCACAAATTTCCAGAAAATCTAAGAAAAGTCCCTCAAAATACTTCAGGTCTCCTACAAGTCCAACAAAATTCTGGAAAAGCTCCACAAAATTCCAGAAAAATTCCACAAAATTCCCTTAATCATCTCAAAACCTTACCAAATTCAAGAAATATCTCACAAAATTGCCACAAATGTCCAGCAAATTCAAGAAAAATCCCACAAAATTCCTTAAATCTTCTCAAAACATTACAGAATTCCAGCGACATCTCACAAAATGTCTACAAATGTTCACAAAGTTCAAGAAATATCCCAGATTTCCCTGAATCTCATCAATATCCCACAAAATTCTACAAAAAAAATCCACAAAATTCCAGAAATGTCCCACACAATTCCAGTAAAATCTGATGAAATTGTTAGAGATCTGGAACATACATCATCACAGAATGATTCTATGAAGGTGCTTTATTGAAGAACTCTGGGTGTCAGGGGTACACAGACCCAAATCTGACCCATCTTGGTTTTGAGCTGAATATATTTTATACTCTATCGTTATACAACTTACATATTAATTATTAAACTTACATTGTTCTATTGTATGCATTGTTTTTACCCAAGCATGGATTTCTCGTTATCCCACCTCAACCCCCTAACATTGTTCCTCATGTTCTTCAAACAATAATTATATCTAATCACATCTAACAATTCTATCATTTATCATATATTGATTCCACAGGTGCAGTTTCACATGATCTTTAGCAAGCACAAGGCCTAACATTTCCAGGGCCTACTTTTCCCAGGGCTTGCCAAGCCTAACTTTCTTTCTGAGTTCCCGAATTTCCTAAGATTATAAAATGTTTTACGATCACCTCCAGACACAAAGAGTCCTGTCTGAACAGTCACAAAGCTACATCTATTTTTAATTTTAACTTTTATAAATTTTTCCAGAGCCTGCTGGCTGTGTTCAAGGTTTTCTCCTTATTTCCTCCCTAGTGCACATTCTCCAGAAACTCTGCTTTTACATCCTTTTGCATTGATTAAAGTTACCTGCAATGACCAGTCAATCCAAACCATTAGAAAACTTGAACTTCAATGTGTACCTAGGCAAAATATTTACCTCCCACATCTGAAGCCATGAGCTGCCAAGTACTGTCCCCACTGTCATACCCTGTCCCCTGGGGCTCTGCTGATGCCATTTCAAAGGGGTTGCCAATGAAAACAAGTTTGAATATTTTGGTAGTTTCCACATTGGCATTCAAATCCTTGACTAGAAAAATCACAAGTCAAGATTTCTAGGATTCTTCCATACCAAAGCTGTCATTCTCACCCTGGATTTTAGAGTGTCTGAACAGTCAGACAAAGTTTTAGTTTCAGACACTACAGACAAAGTCCCTGCTGTTCGGCGATCCCATTCCATCAGCATATAGTCCTGATGATTCCTTTAGGCAGGAGCAGCAAAGGCAAGAATGAGCCAAACAAGCTGCTCCTGTGTTCTCATGTCCTGCACAGCAGTAACTGGGAGTTCAAGAATGGATTCAGGAGACAGTGGGTGCACAGGGAGCCACCAAGACTTTGGGATGCTGAAATGGACCAGCCTGGTGCCAGTGCCCGGGCTGCACCGGGCTCAGCTCCAACTGGACAATCTAACAATGGTTGAATGGACACACCATGGGCCACTGGAGACTCCTACTCCTAATTCTGTGAGCTACACTATTCACCTGTCATTCACCAGATGATTTTTTCATCTTTGCTTGAAATCCAGGAGAGGAAAAGGTCAACATGGAAAAGTGTTCTCCCAATTCTAGTGACACCTGTGCCTGCACACCACCTGTGCCCATGGCAGGGTGGTTGGAGACTGGATGATGTTGATGATACTTTGAAACACCAAGTGCTCAGGGATTCTGGGATTGCCCAAGTGGAGAGCAAAACTGAGCTGTGTAAGTCCCTGCTTTTTTTCAGCGCATGCTGCTTCTTCCTTTGTTCCAAGCAAGTCCAGGATTTGGTTTCATGTGTCTTTAAGGTGCTTGGACAGATGAGAGGGAGGGCAGCTGCAGCATAGGGCTCCTGCCCCGTCAGACTCTCTCTCTCTCTCTCTCTCTCTCTCTCTCTCTCTCTCTCTCTCTCTCTTTCTCAGGATGGTGCCAGTGCCTCTGCCTTGGGGCACCTGAGTGTGGAAGGCGAGCTCGCCCTCAAGCACGGCCATCCAAGTCAGTCACAGGCACAGGCTGCAGCTGAAGCTGCCAAGCGTTGCTGTGAGGCTGCAAGTGAAGAGAAAGCCATTGTGGCCAACTCTGCTGAAGCCTTTTGCCAAAGCAAAGGCAATTGTGCCCAAAGCCTCCCCCTGTTTGGCACCCGGCTGCTGCGGACGCCTCAGTGCGCAGGTGCTGACGTTGGGGCTGCTGCTGTTCCTGGGCACACTCTGCTGCTGTTTCTGTGGGCTCCAGAGCCGCTTGGGCAGCAGCCACTGGGCAGCCCTGCTGGAGGAGACATCGCCACCCTCCCCATGGTGGCAGCAGCTCTGTGGGCCCCGAGCTCTGTGTCAGGGGGGCCTCAGTCACAGCAGCGTGGCCTGGGCAGCCGCGAGGGCCCGGGCTGGCTGTTAGCCCTGCCTCTGCCCACTGCCCCTTCCTGAAGGCACCCAGTGGCCGTGGCCTGGCAGCACCCCCTGCCCTCCATGTCCCCAGCCAGCCCAGCCTGGGCACCTCGGGCTGTCCCCACCCTCCCGCTGGGGTGGTGTCCCAGCCTCCAGGCCTTCTGCTGCAGGCCTGGGGGACATTTTGGGACAGCACCGGAGCAGCCGGGTGTCAGGGACCAGGCGGCTGCCCGGGGGCTGCTTATGGCCTCTGACACCCAATTCCTCAGGGCTTCCCACCACCCCGGCTCCTCCAGGGCCTTCTGTCCCCTTGGAACCTCCTGCCACCCACTCCCTCACACATCCCCCTCGTGCCTTCCCACTGCCTTGTCCCGTCTGGGCCTCCGCAGCCCCTCATCCCTTCACGGCCTCCCAGCACCCCGTGCCCTCAGGGGCTCCCCCAGCCTGGCCCGGCAGCAGCGCCGCAGCCCCACAGGAGCTCCAGCAGCTCCTCAGCCATCACGGCACCAACACACGGGCAGCAGGACACAGATGGCGCTTCCTGCCTGCCACAGGGCTTGTGGCTTCAGCACAACCACCAAAGGCCAAGGGGCTTCTGGCCATTTCCCCTGCACCACTGCATGCCCTGGCAGGTTGCTGAACACAAGAACCCTTTTCCCTCTCTTCCCCTATGCCCCGCACACCCTGGGCAGCAAAAGAAAGGTCTTGGGACTCTTGTCGTTTATAACATATCCTATATTATTTACATACTAGATGGAAACGAAACAAAGAACAATCTCTATCAAACAAAAACTAACAGATGGCCCATGTGGCCCCAGAAGACAGAGCCTCTCAGCCCTAACATATCCTACATTATTTACATAGTAAAAAGAAGAGAAAAAAGGAAAAGAACAACCCTTATGAAAAAAAAAATCCTGGCTGGCCCATGTGGCCCCAGAAGACAGAGCCTCTCAGGTCAGCTCTGAGTACACCTCCAGCAGCGCAGCCAGCCCAGGCCCGACAGACGAGGCCGTGTCCTCCATGCCCTGAGGATTTGGTCTTGCATCCTCTGGAGAATGGAGTAACGGGCACTCTGGATGGCCCGGAGGACATACAGCGTTTCAAGTGCCAGATCTGACACGGCACCGCTTCTGTCCTCCGTCAGGCGTTCGAGGGCTGCAAGAGAGACGAACAGAGCCACGGTCAGACCCCAGAGCTGTGGGGGCCCATCGAGAGCCCCCTGCCAGGGCCATGCCAGCCGGCTCTTGCCTTGGCCAGGAGGGAGCAGGGACCAAGGGGGTCAGCCCGAAGCTGCTGGCCACAAATGCCCCACGTGGCCCTGAAATCTCACTGTGCTCTGCCCACGCCGCCCCTCATCGGCACAGGGAGCAGAGCCCTCCACAGCCTGGCCAGGGCTGCAGCTGCCCCCGACAGCCAACACTGTCAGCCTGCTGCCGTGGCTCACCTCTGCACAAAACCTGGAGCTCTGCGTGCTGCCCCCTCAGCTGCTCCCCGGCCATCCCTGAGAACACAGAGCCTGTCAGGGTCCCAGCAGCACAGCTCCCTGCCAGCGGCGCTGCCAGCCCTGCGGCCACACGGCCTCCTGCCCCGGCAGGGCTCAGCCCGGGCCCTTACCGCATCCTAACCCAGCCCAAGGGCACGGCTGCCAGAGGCCGGCAGCAGCAGCCCCGAGGGCAGCCGGGGCTCCAGGGCGCCGGGCCCGGGTGCCGCTGCCGGGGCAGCAGCCGGGGCTGGGGCCGAGCTGCGGCGGGGCGGGGAGGGAGCCCGGGCTCGGGACTCACCGATGACCCTGATGGCCGCCGCTCGCAGGGTCTCCTGTGGGTCCTGCAGGTACTGCAGGGCCCGGCGCAGGTGCTGGGCCAAGGGGATCCTGTGGTCTGCCAGCTGGAGAGAGCGGCAGGAGGGAAGGGTTGGCGCGGGCTCTGCCCCTCGGCCGGGCGCTGCTGCCTGCGGCCAGTCCCGGCCTCCCGTGCCCGGCCAGCCCTGAGAAGCCGTGCGGCCCCCGGGTGCAGCAGTGGGCAGGGGCACAGCTGCCAGCCCCACACACTAAGCACCGGGGCCAGGGGGCTTCTCTAGCCTTTGGCTGGCACTTGCAGCCCGCCCTTACCACGAGCTTGGCAAACTTCCACAGCTTCTCCTTCCTCACAGCTTTTTCCAGGTCTGGCCTCTTCAGAAAGCCAGCCGCGCGAAGGAGCGTTGTCCGAGAGGCCTGGGGAGCAGCAGAGAGCCGCAAATGGCCCCTCAAGGCAGGGCACAGGAGTGTCCCAGTGCCAAGGGCTGGAGGAGGCTGCAGCCTGCAAGCCTGCGTCAGGGCAGGAGGCAGCTGAGCCCCCTGCCAAGGCGCAGCAGCAGCCCAGGAGTCCTCACCTCTGCCACATGCCGATTCTCATCTTGGCAGTGGAAAAAGAGTGGGAGCAGGCTCTGGTACACTCGTTCCTTCAGGGGCTTTCTTCCTTCTTCTTCTGCCGACGACATCATTCTTCGAAGGAGAGACATGGAGAGCAGCTGCACCTGGCTATCAGGCTGTATGAAAGGAAGGAAGGAAAAATGACCTCATCATTGGCTTCTTGTGGCCCACATTGGCGCAGGCCTGCAAATGCACAGGGCACAAAGTGTCCGGGCAGCAGGCAGTGGCCGTGGCTGGGGCACAGAGCCTTACATTGTCCAGGAGTTTCAGGAGCGGCTCAGCCAGCTGCAGGGCCCTGCGCCAGGATATTGGGGTTTCTTCATCCAGGAAAATATAGCTCAGGAGAGCAATGCTCATCCTGGCCACGTCACTGTCCAAGTCCCACAGGAGGTGCACTAGTCTTCCTGTCAGGCTCTGAATTCTTTCGGCCTGTGCAGAACACAAGGGTGTGAAAGCCTGGGCAGCTGCCGCAGGGCCCAGAGGCCAAAGGGCTGTCCCAAAGCACTCGGGCAGCTGAAGCAGGAGGCAGGAGAGCTGCGAGGAGCTGCCTCAGCACCCAAGGCAAAGGCCAGCCAAGGCCAAGTGACAGCATTGCCCAGCCTCATGCTGCCCACACGGCTTCAGCTGCTGCCCCCTTCTCACCATGGAGGGACGGTCCTTTAGCAGGAGGAGAGCCCTGAGCACCTGGTGATGCATCTCTGTGGAGTTGTACCACAGGTACTTATACAAGATCTCCATTAGGCTGTCACCACAGTCACTCAAGTCCAGGCAATCTAGGAGCTGAAAGGCACAGGGCAGTGAGAGGAGAGCTGGCCGGCAGGAGCCTGGAAGTGCGCAGGGCTGGGCCCAGGCAGTAGCACAGGGCGCGGGTGCCGTCCCAGGCAGCTGTGGCTATGCCAGGGGACAGGGCTGGCAGGGAGCTGAGCGAGGTAGTGCTGGCCATCAGGCTCACCTCCACAAGGAATGCCATGGCAGAGACATCCCAGTGTGGCAACGGTTTGCTGAGCACCTCAAGCAGGTAGCTTAAGATGCTTTTGCACAAGTGGGCGGATGCACGGCGCATTACCCTGGAAGGCAGAAAATGGCAGAAAGAGTCTCAGCAAGGGTGCAAAAAACCTCTCCCAGGACTGACTGACACAGTTGTCCTATTGCCCCAGCGCCCTGTGAGGGTATTTGGGCCCTTGAGATGTGGCTGCTCCTGGGCACCCTCCTCTCACAGCCTTTTGCAGTCTCCTTGGCCATCCCTCGGTGACGAGGTCCTCAGGCCCATGGCCACGGGGACTGTGGGGGGCATCCCGGGCAGGGGGCACAAACGTCAGAGGCAGTGGGGAGAAGGGGGGCTCACCTGGCCAGCAGACCCACGGCATAGTGGTGGGTGTCAGCACAGAGCAGCGTGTCCCAGCCACGCTTGCGTTCCATTGCCACCACCACATGCTCCAAGTGGAGACTGGAGAGCAGGGCCTTCAGGGTCTGCACTGCAAACCTGTGTGCACAGCAAAGCCCAGGTGACGCTGGGAGCGCTGGCTGTGAGGCTGGGGAAGTGGCAGGGACAGGAGGAGTGGCATACCTGTTGGGGCTGGTGGAGAGGCCGTGTTGCTCCTGGCATTCCTTCCAGAAGGTATGGACGTCCTCTGTCATATACAAAGTACTGAAGTACGTTTGGAAGAGGAGATGCACAAAGAGGCGGGGGAAATAGACTGTGAGGATCTGTGGGCAACAGGGCCCCTGGAGGATCTTCCACATCACCAGAGTTGCCTGCAGAGGACAAAGCAGCCCGAGACAGCGCTCAGTGCCGGGGCGTCCGTGTGGCAGGGCCTGAGCGTGGCAGGGAGAGGCCGGGGCAGACGCAGGGGGAGCAGCGGGCCTGGTGGCCCTGAAGCTGCCCCTAGGCCAGGTTTGTGGCCAGTGCCTGAAGCAGGGAGATGCAGTGGGGGAAGGAGGCAACAGAGCTGCTGGAGAGGCGGCCGGCCTTGCGGTGAGCAAAGGCCAGCTCCAGAAACTCACAGTCAGGGAAAAGACAGCCGTCTTGTCCCCATCAGAGGTGCCCAGGTTTTTCTGCGGCCAGCTCCCCACCACATTGATGAGGAGCGGTGTCACTTCCTCTGAAATCCAGGGCGAGAGCAAGATGGTCGTCCACATGGCCATAGCAGCTCTGCGGGGTCAGACACAGCACCGTGGGCTGGGCAGCAGCGGGGAGCTGAGCTGGCCGCCAGCTCTGCCTGTGCCCACTGCCCCTGAGCGGCAGCAGCAGCCAGGCAGCCCAGCCCTGTGGGGACAGGCCCCTGAGGGGCAGGCTGGCAGCACGGCAGCGGGCTCGGGGGCCGACTTTGTAGCAGGGCTGGCAAAGGGAGCAGCCAGAGGGCCCTGCAAGTCTGTGTTGCTCACAGCCCTGGGCCGGGCTGTACAGGGTGATGGGCTGGGGAGCCCTGAGGCCTCGGGGCAGCTGGGCCCCATACCTGTCACACGTTGGGGCCACCCGCAGGAGAGTGATGGCCACATCATCGGGCTCTGCCTCGGCCACTTGCATCAGGGCCCAGTCCATCCTGTGCTCAGCAGCCTCATTGGCCATGAGCCACTGGTGGATGTACCTCACCACGCCGGGCACCTGGAGAAGGCACAGGGAGACTTGGAATGCCAGCAGAGGGAGTCAGCAATGTGCCCAGCTTCTTCCTCAGACAAGTGCTTCTCTTCCAGCACGCTGCCATGGCCTCAAAAGCTCCAAGTGAGCAGCAGGCGTGGCTTGGGAAAGCCAAGCAATTGCTGGAGGATCAAAGGCTGGCCACAGGCTGCTTACTTGCTCTGGATTGAAAAGAGCCGTCTCTACAAGCAGATCCAGCTGGGCAGCGCTGCTCTGTTCTACCAAGACCTCTGAGGATGTCTTGACCTCAGTGTCCATAGGTCTGGTGTCTTCCTTGCCAATTCTCTTGATGTATTGGTAAAGAAACTGTAGGAGAAGGGCAGGAAGGCAGGGAAGTTGCATGGAGTGCTCCAAGTGCGGTGCTGGGCTGAGCAGTGCCAGCAGGCCCAGCGCAGGTGGGGATGGCTGCAGGTACCTGCGCTGCTCTGCGGAAGCGGCCACGGGCGGTGTCCTGCTCTTGTGTGCCGTCCATGGCTGCATCTGGCAAAGAGCAGCCAGAGCTGAGGGGCTGCGGGAGAGGCCGGAGAGCACAGCCCAGCCCTGCGTTCCCCAGGCAGGGACAGTCCTGGGATGCCCCAGGGGATGCAGCACGGCCACTGCTGCGGGGGCAGCCCCAGCCCCTTTTTTGTGCTGTCCATGGGTGTGTCTCCACAGGACAGTGTGGGATGGGATGAGATGGGATGCAATGGGATGGGATGGGGCCAAGATGGCCGCAGGCACCAGCCCTGTGGCCCAGCTCTGCCACTCACCCTCCTCCAGCGGCTGCAACTGCTGCACCTCTTCGGTCTCTGGTGCTGGGGCAGCTCCAGGACCTTCTTCCTCGACCTCCTCTTCCTCCTCCTCCACCCAGGCCTGTTTGGGCACTCTTGGGGGTCGCTGCTCCAAATCTTCCAGACTCTCCAATCCTTTCCATAGGAACAGCACCAGGGGATGGCATGGCATGTAATGGGATGGGGCCAAGCTGGCAACAGGCACTAGCCCTAAGGCTGAGCTCTGCAACTCACCCTCCTGTGGTGCCTGGAACTCCTGCACCTCTTCAGACTCCTGTGCCAGGACAGCTCCAGAGCCTTCTTCTTCCTGCTCCTCAAGCCAGGCCAACTTGGGCACTCTTGGGGGTCGCTGCTCCATGGCAGTGACTGGATTTATGGCTGCTTGCAGGAGAGATGGCTCGGAAAAACTCAGTGTCAGCAAGTCCTGCAGTTGTGCCTGGAAGGCACCTGCAAGACTCAAGTCCTGGCAAGACTGCAAGACAGCGAGTCCTGCACTTGGGTCTTGAGGGCTCCTGCCACAAGGACAGGAGGCTCCTCGACAGGGATTGTGGTCTGGTCTCAAGGGCAGAGACTGCAGGGATGGGCGACACGTCGGAAAAGCTCCGACGGTCACCAAGTCCCACGGTCTGCCCTCAAGAGAACCTTAAGAAGGAAGGCTCAGCAAGGCCACAGGTCAGCAAGACCTGTGGTCTGGCCTCGAGGTCACCTGTAGTAATAGTGCTTCAGAAAAGCTCCAGGTCCGACACTAAGGAGTGCGCTGTGCGGGGGCTCCTCACAGCACCGCTCTGGCGCGTCCTGACCCGTCGCGTGCACCGAGCACTGTGGCGTGGCCCTGTCACCGCCAGCTCCTATGGCAGCACGTGTCACAAAGGGCCCTTTGACATCTGCTCCCGTTGCCACCATCCCACGGTGACCGTGCTGCAGCGTGTCACAAAGGGCCCTTGCACACCCTGCCCTCCGCCCTGGGGCCGCCCCCATCCCCCCCCCAAGTGGCCCAGCTTGGAAGGAATCCCTTGCCCAAAGTGTCTAAGACAGCCTGACGGGATCTTTAGGAACAGCTTGTTAGAAATGAAATGGAGGCAAATTTATCAATAAGAATTTTATTGAAAACTTTGTAAAATTTACTAATGGAAATGTCTCAGTGTTGAGAGACAGGTGTCTGCTAGGGAGGGCAGGAGCCTCCCTTGGAATGAAAAATGTAGACCCCCTCCCTCCGAATTATGATAATCTTGAAATCAAGGGGCTCTCAGGCAGAGATCTGGGGATAGGAATAACAGTTTTTTACTAATATTTATAACCAGGCAAACAAACAACAATAACTACAGCGTTAGCAAGAAAACAGAGCCAGGGACCCCGTGACAGCTTTCTGGGCTGAGACGGGAAAGGATGGAGGAGAGGCTTTGTTTCACAAACCCCCTCGGGTTGGCAGTCAGTGCTGGTGCTCCTGCAGGGCTCTGAGGAACACTCAGCTGGAACAGCAGGGATGAGATGAGATCCCGGGCCAGTGGCTGAGGTGGATCAGCAGCTCCGTGGCGGTGGCTGGCACTGCCACACGTCCCGGCAGGACAGGGGGTGCGAGGCCACCAATGAAGAGGGAAGAAGGAGAAGAAGCAGCAGCTCCATCTGGGTGATGGCGAAATTCCCTTCTCCCCACCACAACAGCTCTGCACCCAAAGTGTTCTTCTCCGAAGCTGAAGAAGCCACCAAACTGTCCCCACCCTCCCCTTTTCCTGCCCCCTTCCCCCCCTGGGCCCAGCCAAACTCTTTATCTTTCCTCAAGCACCCACCAAGTACCCGCAGTTAAGTTTTCCCTGCAAGTCATGAGTAAAAATTCCACAGGCAAGCCAGAACTAAATAGAAAATAAAGGACACCTAACCCCCAACACCTGTAAGTTGCATCTTGAGAGTCAGCCAGGATCTTTGTTTGCCAGAAACACCTCTGAAGTTTAATCAAGGCATTAGTAATCAAAATTATTTTGAAAATTTAAAGATCAAAGTAGCCAAAATACTCAATGTAACTAATTGCTGGGTATGTTCTCAGCTCAGGTTGGGAGGAATGGGGTTCCCTCGGAGGGCTCACCCTGTGGGGTGGCCAAAACTCTGTCAATGGGCTCTGACTTGTAACGGATCCAGTTCAGGGACACTGACAGAAAACTGTGCTGTGGAACACAGGAATGCAATTATCAGTTTTACAGGATTGACTGAGATTTCCCTTCCGGAGAAACCAAGCCGTGTTCTAGTTGGAGACCACAATGTGAAAGGATTTCTGTGCTTTACCATCACAAGCCTACTCATCCTTTTTCCTCACCCTCATTCACGTTAGGAACAATAATTCTGTTGTCCATGGAGCTGGCACCTTTTGAATTCCAGAATAATGTCCCCAAGGTCCTTTGCTGTTCAGCTTTACCGCACTGTCTGTGGCTAACAAGGCTTGCTGGGGTCCTTTCCCCTTCGGCTGGAGAGGTGCTGGGTCCCAGTCCCTGAGGGACAGCCAGGCTCCTGTCTGGAATTGGTGTGGAAGTCCCTCAGGGTCACATCAGCCTTCACATGGAGCCCCATGGATCTGAGCATTTTCCAAAGGGGCCGTTGGGGCAAACAGGGAGATTTGGTCTGGCAGGGTCTGTAAAACAATATCCCATCCCATCGACTTGTTCTGGCAGAGAACACTTGGCTGCAGGGACATATTCCCATTGTTCCTGCCCAGGTCTCAGGATTCCAACAGTGTTGTCTTTGCCCAGAGCTGTTCCTTCAGCTGGCTTGGGAGGGCCATTTGGCCTCTGGACCCACACTCTGGCTCCTTTATTAGGACTGCTGGGTCCAAACTCTTTTTATCCACAAATGGAGGCAATTTGAAGGTGTTATAAATGCAAAGGCAATTTCGGGTTATATAAAAGAGAAAATTTATTATCAAACAATAATAAATTCGAACAAAGAGAAAAAAAAAACCACAATAAAATAAGCAGCGCAGCGCTGGGTGGACAGGGTCTATACGCAAGGTATAGATGCTCCCAAATCCACGCCTGAGAGTCCTTTGGCCTGGGTTTTTATAGGAAGTTTGTGTCCCGAGGCCAAATTCCAAGCAGGCACCCTTTGCTAAGAGGTTCTTGATTGTTCGAAGAATAGATTTCCTGGCACTGGGGAATAGAGTCAATAGACGTTGGGCAGAGGCTCCTCATATGTAAAGAGGTCCAGGATGTCTTTTTGATATCATTTTGGTCCGGGCCATTAGGGTGGAGTGGTGGCACCCATCCTGGAGCCGATGGCTATCTCGGCTGGCTCCTCTTCCTTTGTCTAGTTTCTCCATTTCTCCAGCACAGGTGGTCAGGGCGGAGATGCTCGGGCTCGGCGATATCTCGTCCGGGCCCGTTCCTTTGTTTGTTCGATGGCCCGTGTCCTGCCCATTCTTTCGGCGCTGATGTGCCTGCTTGCAATTGTTATCTGGGTGCTTGGCTGCAATCTGTTGCTTTGGAAGAGAAATCCTGCCTCGACCTGGAGGAGGATTTCTCATTCCATATTTTCATCATTTACAATTACATATACTTTATTTAAACCTTTTCTTTCGAATTTTTATTCATCCAATTCTTTATTACAGTCCCCCACCTAATAATTTGACCACATTAAAAATTCGTATTATTTTATTCAATCTTACAGAGGGATGAGTGTGAGATTAACCACATTCACTTTTCTCCCAGTCTGATATTTTGCTTTTAGGATTTAACTCGTCTTCATCTCTGGAGAAACAGAATACTTGGTCAAATTGTAAACATACCCGGTCAACTTCACTTTTTAACAAATCTAAAATTATTGGTTCATTATTGAAGGAAGCTTTTGTTTCATGTTTTAAATTTCTATCTTCTTAATACATTTTTCCACTTATAGTACACGTTTTCAAGTTCGCTTTATTGTAACATAGGATTGATTTTGTAATATGCTACAAAGGTGGATTGTCTTTTTCTTCTGATCTAGATGGTTTTATTACATTGACTATAAATTGAAATCGGAGGAATCCCTCCCACTTCTCTCTTGTACCTGAAGTGGGTAGTTTTGATCTTTTGTCTTTCAGGAGTTTGAAACTGCCCGTCTTTAAAACTTGCCTTTGAGCAGTAACACCAGACCTCCCCCTTTAATTTACAGATCTTATACTGAGTGCCGTTGGAAAAACACATCCCCTTCTGCAGTTCTGGAGGACAGTCAATCTTTCGTCCGGTTTCTGTGGCAGTCTGACACTGCTCACACTTCCCCAGGGGACTCTCCCCCTGGAGGTACCTCGGGACTCGTTCCCTCGGCCAAGCACACGGCTAGGTTCAGGACTATCAGGATTCCCCACCATTGCATCTCTCTGCCTTGCCCTTCGCCCGTATAGGAACATACGGCGGGGATTACCATCTTCTCGGCAGCAGGGACTGTCTTCAGGGGCCCTTGTAGTCCTTAAGGCGTACCTTCTTTTGAAAGTAGCCCACCGAGACAATTTAGTTGGGTCTGTCCTACACAGTACTTTAAACTTTAATTGTTTTTCGGCACTCGATTTCTAAAGCCTTGGCTTTGGAATCTAACTGGCCTCTTAACCCCTTTTGGAACAATAGGAACCACTCAGGAGAGTTTAGTTCCAAGGACCCCGCCCGGGTGGCAAGTGTTAAGAAACGGCTAGTCTCCTCCTGTTCTTTCTCTAGACACTTTGTGCACAATCCTTTAGGTTTGTACCCTCTTAAACAGTGGGCTACCCAAATCTGTTTACAATAAGCACACTCGAAGTGGATAAATGGAAAACAATTACAATCAGGATTAATACAACTTATCTGGTCGTCACTTGTCATTTGTGATGACGCCGGCGTTTGATTTTCAGCTCTCTCGGAGGTGTGGTGACTTTCCCCTCGGAGGAGTTGTAATCCGTTACTTTTTTCACTCGAGGTGAGTGTGTCCAGTTCTTTTCTGCAGTCCGGACAGCTGTGTCTGTGGTCAGGAGGACGAGAAACGGTCCTTCCCAGTGAGGGTTGAGGGGGAGCTCTTTCTAAGCTTTGATCAGGACTTTATCCCCAGGCTGCATTTGGTGTATGGCAAATCCCAGTGTTGTGCTTTGGGGAATCAGTCCTCTTTTCTGCAGACTGGTTAACAAAGCCGCTCGTTTTTCCTCTTTGTCTGCCAGGTTGTTACTTCGGGTGTGGAACTGCCATCCTGTTTGGTGTCCTTTTACATGGACAACTGATATTTCCTTTGGTTCTCTGACAGCCTGTAGAATTTGTCGAATGATTTCCCTATGGATTAACTCTTTTTTTTTTCGTATTTATCAGACTTCTTTTTCTCAAATTTTCTTAAAAGTATGTACTACCTTAAAAGCATACCGCGAATTTGTATAGATGATCCCCCTCTTTCTTTTCAACCCCTGGAGGGCTCTCAGGAGAGCATAAAGCTCGCAAGCTTGTGCAGACCAGCTTGCTTTCAGGGGGCCTGATTTCACAATGCTTCCTGATATGCCATTTACTCTAGCATATCCTGACTTTCTTTTTCTCTCAACAACTTTCGAGGATCTTTCTATAAACTACTTTTCTCCTTTTTCTAACTCCTGATTTTCTAAATCTGGTTTAACTTTAGTTTGCAATTCCACAGTTTCAATGCAATTGTGTAATAGTTTCTCTGTTGGTTCCCCAAACAGGAACTGCGCAGGATTCTGCGCAGTAGTGGTTCTTAATTCTAAACTAGGCGAGCTGATTAAGATGGCTTCATATTTCAGAAGCCTCAAATCAGTCAACCACTTTTCCGCTTTTTGTTGTAAGATATTTCTTACATCATGTAGACTATCAAGGGAGCTCTGAAAGTTACCCCTTTTTTTTTTTTTCTTCTCTTACTAATAAAGCCACTGCCACAATTGCTTGCAAACAAGTAGGCCAACCCCGACTAACCGGGTCTAAAAATTTTGAGAGAAACCTTATGGGCTTCTTTTTTCTGCCCACTCTTGGGTCAGAACTCCTTGTGCTGCTTGTCTATTCACATCTACGAATAATTGAAATTCTTATTGGTATCCAGTAAAGTTAGTACGGGGGCAGTTATGAGTGCATCTGTAAGAGACGCTTTCTGGGGACGGTCAGAGACACGGCAAAGACCTCTATAATCGAGTTAAGTGTTAGAAGTTTATTTCAGGGCGTGGGGTAGAGAGGTAGAGAGAGAGAGCAAGAGAGGGCAAGAGAGAGAGCGCAAGAGAGACGGAAAAAAAGAGCAAGCAAGAGAAAAAAAGAGACCGAGCTCTTCTATACCACTACTTATATAACCTATACCTTTGAATATTCTATTCCTTTTCTAACCAATCTTTCTAAGTATACTAATATAGTAACATTTGTGTACAACCTATAGAAATCGCTATTTTTGCATATTTTTAGTTATCTCAGGGTCCTTCAGACCTTTCCTTATAAGGCTGGGATGAGGGGCCTCAGCTTGGTTTTATTGCAGGAAAGAATGTGTTCTGGCATACCAGCCCGGTTGGTTTCTTTGAATTATTCAAACCGTGCTATCATTTGTATTTCTTCCTTAGCCTTTCTGGCTACAAAGTCATATTTATAATTTCTTTCTAATTCTACCTTCCCAACATCTCCCCCGTTTTGTCTATGAATAACTAAGATATTAGATACGGTTCTACTCATTAGTTTCTGCATGCATTGGAGTATACAAGGTATAGCTATTAAAACTACAATTATCACTATACAGATTAAAACAAAAAGATAAAAACAACATGCACTTGGGTAAACGACAGAACTCCATTTTTTTTTTTCTTGAGCTGCTTCTGGTAGATCACTTTCTTCTTGAAGATTCTGCGTAGATCAGGCTTGGGCGTCTGCTTCTTGGCTCTTTTTTGCAGGGTCACTGGCTGGTGTGGAGGTTTCAGCAGACTTCGATGTGCAGTAGGGTTTTAGTGAGCTTTTGATCTCGTGCCTCTGCTTGAGCCGCGATTACTGCAGCTTGTGATGTTTGTGCTAAAAGAGCTTTTTCCAGCTTCTCCCCTAAGGTTCTCCCCAATTCAGTTGCTTGAATTGCTGCTACATGTTGTGGACTTCCTATTTTGTTACAAGCGTCTATCATTTCTGGCACTGTTGGCTTTTCTTTTCCCAGGGCTTTGATCACCTTCTTACATTCGGCATTAGCATTATTTTCGATAATGTCCCGTATCATAATTGGACGGGCTGTATCATCACCACACTGGCGTTCAGCAGCTTGAATTATACGATCCACAAATGTTGTGAATGGCCCAGAGGCTTCTTGGCTAATAAGGTTATAAGCTTTTTCAAAAGTTCCGGCAGGCTGAATTTGCAAGAAGGCTCGCCATGCCATTTTTTTGATGTCATCTAATGCTACCCTAGGCAATTTTATCTGATTTTCATTTCGGTCATCTGGAGGTTCACCTGTGAGCTTTGACAGGGTGAGAGCACGCAAATCTGGATCATTACTACGTCTATAATTGTCCAATACATTTCTGAGTAGTCTCTTCCATTTCAATTCCCATAGCATAAATTGCGAATCTGTAAGGGTGATGCTAGCAAGATGTTTGCAGTCATTGGGCGTGAGAGTATGCTCTTCTAGTGTACTTTTCAGCAGTTGTTTAAAATATGGAGAGCAAATGCCACTGTCCTTTATCGCTTTTCGCAGTTCTTTTATCTCCTGGGGTGAAATAGCTGTCCATGTTCTTGGACCGCCCGCCTGCTGACTAAATAACACCGGCATTGCTAGGGGGTTTATGTTTTCTTCTTTGCAAATTTGTCTTTTGACTTCCAGCCAGTTTGTAAGTTGGCTATCATCATAACATTCTTGGGAATTTATGTGTAGTGGAGCTTCGAATTTTACAATCTCACTTTGAAGTGGTAAAGTCAGGGGATTAGCTGTTGCATGCATAGAATAGTTCACTGTCTCTCCTGTATTTATTAATGCAGATACTGTGTTAGAAATTCCCCCTTCCTTTTGTACCTTTTGTGTAGCCAGGTGTAGCGGCGGCCTTGTAGTTGTAGTGTCGGCTGACAGTAGCTGCGATAGGGGACGGTCAGGGGGCAGAACGGGATGCTGCACTTGCGGATAAGCCTCTGGGAGCTGCGGCACGGCCGAGGGCAGGGAAGCAGGTTTCAGTTGTTCGCAGTTATAATGCGCGGGGGCATCTGACAGCGAAGCGGCAGTTCTTGGTGATATTACAGCCGGGTCTGGTAGAGGATCGGGGGAATACACAGGACCAGACGCTGGCGGGAGTAGCGCGGTGTTTTGTGACCGTGTGGAAACGTGTGGCTGACACTGCGTTTGTGTAAGTTCCGGTCCAGGGTCAGTGGTGGCGGCCCTTGTGGCAGGCAGAACCGGGACCTGCTGCGGCTCGGGACCGCGTGGCCAGAGAGAAACAGCAGAAGGAGCTGAGGGGGCCGGGGTGGACCGGGCAGCGGAGGCTGGAACGTCTGCGGGCCGCGGCAAAACGGGAGGTGGAGAAAAATGAAACAACGAGATGTTCGAGGCAGCAGTGGTCTGTGTCGGCTCAGGGGCCGAGGTGTGACCCGCTGCTGACGGCGGGGCTGACTCAGCGGTGACAGGAGGTAGTGGAGGAGTTAGGGAAGAGGCTGCAGTGTGGTTTTGTAGCGCAGATAGAATATAAGCGGTAGCCGCGATGACGGCCGCAGGGTGCAGCGGGGGAGGAGCGGGAGATTCTCCGGTGGGGAGGAGGGGTGGTGGAGTTGAGGCGACAGCACCGACGGGGGGAGGAGCCACGATGACATCGCTGGGCGGAGGCGCAGGGGCGGAGTCAAGGGGCGGGGTCGCACCGGTGACGGGAGCGGGAGGGGCGGGGTGCACCGCAAGGGCAGAGCCGGGGGTGGGCAGCGCGGGGGTTGTGACAGCGGAGACGGGGTTTCTTGAGGGAACGGGGAGCTCGCCGCTTGCCACACTGGGGGCGGGAACAGTATCGGGAGGGGGAGGGGGAGCAGGGGCGGGGGCCGCAGGGTCTGCCGAGGGGGATGGGGTCACCGGAACAGATTGCGAAATCACGGGGGCTGGGGGGGGTGGGGAAGGGACGCGCGAAACTGCGGATGCTGGAGTCACTGAGTTTCGGGGGGCCGGAACGGGCCTGGCCACGTTTCGGGTCTCCGTGGCCAGGGACAAACGCATAGTAGGGACTGGATCCGACGCGACAGCCACTGATGGTTGTTGCTTATTATGAAAGAGTTCTACGAGAGTTCTACACGCTGGGACCAGCTGTGCGGCTGTCATATCGCGGTGTGAGATATTATTAAAGAGTTTAATACCGACCGTGTCCCAAAAATCTCTAGTAAATACAGCTGAACGGTCAGCGTTGGGGAAGTTAAGTAGAGTCCATTCTAAAAGATCTTTTAGCTCTTGTTTCGGTAAATTATTGGACTCAGAGCGTAATAAATGTTTTAGTCGCTTATAGAGGTCTCTGTCGTGAATAGAGTAAGATTGTCCCATGATTAAAACTTGTGCGCACTAACCTCAGTACCGGAGAAAACAGCGTATCCAATCCCAGCTTCTCGTGGGGGCTGGCCAGGCTCCCCTGCTGCGGCTCCAGACGCTGCTTTTCGGGTTCCTTCACCAAGCTCCGCTTCTAGCTGTTGCTTTGCAACACTGCAGCGAGCTCAGAACCCCTTTCCAGCACAGCACCAAGCGGTGCCAGGCACCTCGCTGTGCTCCACTCCCGGGCTGAGTCTCCCAGAGCTCCAAAAGACACCGATCCTCAGCGTCTCTGGACTCAGGAACTCCCCTTGCAACTTTAAAGAGCTTCGGCCCAACTCGCTCGCCAATTGGTACTGGCTCGCCAATCTGTAGGAGACGCTTTCTGGGGACGGTCAGAGACACGGCAAAGACCTCTATAATCAAGTTAAGTGTTAGAAGTTTATTTCAGGGCGTGGGGTAGAGAGGTAGAGAGAGAGAGCAAGAGAGGGCAAGAGAGAGAGCGCAAAAGAGACGGAAAAAAAGAGCAAGCAAGAGAAAAAAGGGACCGAGCTCTTCTATACCACTACTTATATAACCTATACCTTTGAATATTCTATTCCTTTTCTAACCAATCTTTCTAAGTATACTAATATAGTAACATTTGTGTACAACCTATAGAAATCGCTATTTTTGCATATTTTTAGTTATCTCAGGGTCCTTCAGACCTTTCCTTATAAGGCTGGGATGAGGGGCCTCAGCTTGGTTTTATTGCAGGAAAGAATGTGTTCTGGCATACCAGCCCGGTTGGTTTCTTTGAATTATTCAAACCGTGCTATCATTTGTATTTCTTCCTTAGCCTTTCTGGCTACAAAGTCATATTTATAATTTCTTTCTAATTCTACCTTCCCAACAGCATCCTTTAATTTCTGAAAATTAAATTCATTTTGCTCAGTCTATTTCAACTTATCAGTGTTTAACCTTTCATACAGAAATTTTACTTTTTCACTAAATCCTTTAATTCATTGTCTGCAATATCTCAGGAGCCCCAAAAATTGTCTTATCTGTCTTTTTTGTTTTTGGGGCAGGGAGTGCAAGAATCCCTGCTACTCTCTCAGGGTCTAATTTCTTTTTCCCTTGAGATATCCAATGACCAAGGTATTTTACTTCGGGCTCTGTGAATTGCAATTTGGATTTAGATACTTTCAACCCCTTCCGTCTCAAGAAATTCAGTAAAGAAATCGTGCTTTTCTTCACCTTTTCTTCCGTCGTTCCGGCAATTAACAAGTCATCTACATATTGTAACAATTTTGTCCCCTCCTCTGGAATGAATTGGGTGAGTAGTTGTTCCAGAGCTTGTCTGAACAGATTTGGGGATTCTACAAACCCCTGCGGGAGGACCGTCCACCTCAGCTGTTGCTTTCGGTTTGTGTCCGGGTCCTCCCACTGAAAGGCGAAGAAATTTCTACTCTTTTCATCTAGAGGGCAAGTCCAAAAGCATCTTTTAAATCGATTACACTATACCATACATCTTTAGGTGAGAGCCTGTTCAGTAAAGTGTAAGGACTGGCCACCACCAGGAATCTGGTTCGGGTTCTAACATTTACAGCTCTGAGGTCCTGAACCAATCGTAAACTGCTATCTGTTTTTCTTACAGCCAGGATGGGGGTGTTATGCTGAGACATACAGGGTTTCAGGGTACCCCTTTAAGGAGGTCGGCAATTACTTGTTTTAATCCCCTTCTCCCTTCCATCGGGATGGAGTATTGCTTGATCCTTATAGGGTCTTCAGGGTCCTCGATTTCTATTTTAATAGGCTTGATATCTAATTTCTCTATTTCTCCTTTTGAGTGCCACACTCTAGGGTTAATTTCTTCTTCGTCTTTGGGAGTCAGTTTGAATATTTTTACTACTAATTCAGAGTTTTTAACAACGATATTAATTCTTAATGCAACAATCATATCTCTTCTTAATGAATTATAATCTGCTTTTTCTACAAGCAATAAATTTCTTAAACAAATTTTATTTTCCGATTCTATTTCTACATTCTCTATTACAGATACTTTGAAAGGATCCCCCTTGATTCTAATTACAAAAACTTTTTCCTTGCTTGTCACACACCCCTCTGGCAATTTCTGCAGAGTACCTCTCTCTGTTCTAGTGTCCACTAAAAAGCTTACTTCCTGCCATTGGGGACTCACTTTTAATTTTATCAAGGGCTCCTTGGATGTTCTTGTCTCCAAATTAAAGAGCCTCTGACAGCCCTAATCTTCTTGAAAAATCTTTTCATTTTTTTTTTTTTTATTCTTTGCCTGCAATCCTGCTGAATGTGTCTTACTTTCTTACAGTAGTAACATTCGGGGACCTCTCTCCGTGGGGTAGGGGCTGCCTTGTGAGTGCTTTTCTGTTTTCTAGGTAGTGTTTTAAACTTACCTTGTGTTTGTTCTTGGTTTTGGACTTCTTTGACCGCAGCTACCAAAACCTTAGCTTACAGTCTCTGTTTTTCATCCTCCCTTCTCATATATACTTTTTGAGCTTCCCTCAGAAGCTCTTGGAGGCTTTTATCTTGTTACCTGTCAATATTTTCTAATTTCCTCCTAATGTTTTCCCAGGATTTGGCAACAAATTGTGTTTTTAGTAAGACTTCCCCCACGGGAGAGTTCGGGTCAGTTCCAGAGTAGATCTGAAAACTTCGCCACAACCTCTCTACCCATTCCGTGGGCGATTCCTCCTTCCCTTGGCATTCCCCGAACACTTTACTAATGTTTTGACCTCGGGGAACTGCCTCTCTTATTCCCTGAACAATCATGTTTCTTAAATCCACCATGCTCTGCCTGCCCTCCTCCCTGGGCATTCCAGCTCGGGCTCACGCTAGGCCATTTCTGGTCACCTGGTGTCCCCTGTGGACTGCGTCGGTCCCAGTCTCTGATACCGGCTTGTTTAATCATTTCTCTTTCCTCTTGATTAAACAGGCGATCTCAGGATGGTCATAAGATCATCGTATGTGTAAATACTACTTCCTAAAAAGTTATCCAGCTTTTCAGCCACACCAAAGGATCGTCTAACAATCGCCCCATCTCCTTTTTAAACGCTAGCACATCCCCGGAGTTAAGAGGAACATTCACAAATCCAATCACTCCCGGGGCTGTCGGTACTTCCCTGAGAGGGAACGACCGGTGCTCATTCTCACTACTCTCTCCCCCCTCCTCGCCCATCATTTTTGCTTTCAAACGAGTTCTACTTGCAGGAGGGGAACTGAGGTTTGTGGGGGTTTTCTCTTTTGTTGATTGTGGGAACTCCCCTGCCACCCGGTTACCGGTAGGGACCCCTTCAGTTAAGTGTGAGGGTCCCGGCTGTGGCGGCCGGACCGGCAAGGACGGATAGAGCTGTCCCCAGCCTTGTGCCGGAGAAACCTCTGAGGAGACTCCTGTGGCTGCAGTGTTTGCAGGCTGGGAAAGGGGAAGGGCTGCCAGCATCGCTGCCAGCACCGAGTCTCCCGCTTGAGACACATGCATCTCAGTGGGTTGGTCTCGGGGGCCCGAAGGTGCTGAAGGCACCACTTGATCTGGGGACGACGGCCCAGCCAGTCCATGGTACGGGGGAGGTAAGTGGTCAAGAGGTTCCTAGGATTCAGTTTTCGACTCACGTTTTTGTTTTTGTTTCATTGGGAACAGCCCTACCCTGGCGTTTAACCAGAGCTTAGCATATTCCCTCTCCTCGGGGTCCGAGGGGTCCTTGTTCTCCACATAGGAGAACAACTTATTACAGGTTTATTTTTTCAGATGTGCCTAACACTGGCTAAGTAAGGTGACTTCTCAACTCCTGTCTTCCCCAAACTTCTATACAATAATGTATTAATTTTTCTTTCGATTTCCCTTTCCTCAGGGGACAATCTTCCCAGTGTTTTAACATTTACTTCAAGGGACTTTCCAGCGGGATGTCTGGTGATCTCTCTCCTCCGGATTGGAGGGATTTTTCCCTGTGCTCTTTCTTTGTAGCTTACTTTTTCTCTGCTCTATACTTCGCAAATATACTCGTTACACGTCCACCTTTCAAATGTGCCCACCACAGGCTAAGTGAGGTGGTTTCTCAGTTCTTGCCCTCCCCAGACTTCGGCACAATACCAGATCATTTTTGCCTTAGATTTCTTTTTTCTCTCAGAGCAATTTTCCCAATATTTTAACATCCATCCCAAGGGACTTTCCGGTGGGATGTCTAGTGATCCCTTCTCTCTCTCAGAGGGACCCTTTTCATTACTCTTTTTCTGCATCTTACTTTTTCTTTGTCCCATATTGAAAAATATCTTACCTTTCTTGCGTTGTGTTCGTTCCGCCTTTACCAGATGAATCAAAGTCTTTGCTAATACTCACCTCGCAGTTAGCTGTACTGGAGTCTCTTGTATTCAGCACTTCGATTCTCTCTTGGACCTTTGCCTAGGTCCGTTGACTGAAAGGGTTTACTAATTCCCGAGCTCGACAGGACGTCCTCTTCCCCTTTCAGCCTCCTGTGATCGGTTCCCCAGGACCTCCTTCGTCCCAGGTTTTTACAATCGTGTAAAGAGAGAACTTTTTCACCCCGAATCGCTTCCTTCTCGGCCGGCCAATTCCCTCGCGGGAGGATGGAACCGCGACCTTGAAGTCCGCACTCGCTTCGTGATCAGATCACGTCTCACACAATCGCCCAATCATCAGCTCAACCTCACAATACTTACAGCTATTTTCCTGCGAGGGTGTCTTCGTGCACAGATGACTTTTTACGAGCTACCAAGCCGCGGCTTTCTCGAAGGCTCCTCGCCTTCCCGAGCTCTCTGGATCCTTTTTCCTTTTTATTGTGGTTTTTACCTTAGCCTAAATTTGGTTTGGATGTCGGAATGAGCTGCGGAGATTCTCGACTCACCAGGCCGCTAAAATCAGCGGGGGTACCCGTCCTGGGTAGCGAGATTCTCCTGCAATTTCTCCGATCCGAGTCACGGCACCAATCTGTTATAAATGCAAAGGCAATTTCGGGTTATATAAAAGAGAAAATTTATTATCAAACAATAATAAATTCGAACAAAGAGAAAAAAAAACCACAATAAAATAAGCAGCGCAGCGCTGGGTGGACAGGGTCTATACGCAAGGTATAGATGCTCCCAAATCCACGCCTGAGAGTCCTTTGGCCTGGGTTTTTATAGGAAGTTTGTGTCCCGAGGCCAAATTCCAAGCAGGCACCCTTTGCTAAGAGGTTCTTGATTGTTCGAAGAATAGATTTCCTGGCACTGGAGAATAGAGTCAATAGACGTTGGGCAGAGGCTCCTCATATGTAAAGAGGTCCAGGATGTCTTTTTGATATCATTTTGGTCCGGGCCATTAGGGTGGAGTGGTGGCACCCATCCTGGAGCCGATGGCTATCTCGGCTGGCTCCTCTTCCTTTGTCTAGTTTCTCCATTTCTCCAGCACAGGTGGTCAGGGCGGAGATGCTCGGGCTCGGCGATATCTCGTCCGGGCCCGTTCCTTTGTTTGTTCGATGGCCCGTGTCCTGCCCATTCTTTCGGCGCTGATGTGCCTGCTTGCGATTGTTATCTGGGTGCTTGGCTGCAATCTGTTGCTTTGGAAGAGAAATCCTGCCTCGACCTGGAGGAGGATTTCTCATTCCATATTTTCATCATTTACAATTACATATACTTTATTTAAACCTTTTCTTTCGAATTTTTATTCATCCAATTCTTTATTACAAAGTGGATATTCTTTCTTCACAATTATTTTTTCAATTGCAATATCAATATTTCTTCTACCTTGTCATGGGGTTGAACAATCAAATCTTTTTCACTATTGTTTAACAGACTTACTTCAATTTCTCCTTGATAATCTGCATCAATTCCTCCTCCCGTGACATGAACCCTTTGCAAGGCCAAGCTCCAGTGAGCAGTTATCAAACCAAAGTGTCCTGGAGGAATCTGAATTCTTATTCCTGTATTGTAAACTCTCATTTGCTTCTGATTTCTCCTAATGAATTCCAGTGCATGAAGGTCCAGCCCTGCAGCCTCTGGGCTGGCCCTGGCAGGGGCCATCACAGCCAGAACAATTTCCCAGGCAGTCCAAGTCTCACTGTCCATGGCTGTGTTTGCAAATTGGGTGCAGCCGTGCACACCCAGGGGTTTCCATTTCCCAGTGGGCCCATTGTTAAGGGCATGGAGCTCATCTGGGAGATGGGTTCTCCACCGGGACAGGTTCCCATCTCCTCATTTTATCAACTGCTCTTTTAACAATTGTTCAACCAATCCTGTAGCTTGTAGATAGTGTGTTACATGAAAAACCCAGCAGTCTTAATCACTGTGTTTTTCACAGGAACAGACAAAGCATTCCACATCACAGCATCACCAAACCCTATAAAAATTGCCAGTTTTATCCCTTCCTCCTTTATTCCTTGTATACAATTCACAAAGTTTACCATTGACATTTGGGTCTTTGCTAGTCCTTTTTTGTAGGGTATTTTAGTGTTACAGTGAGCAGCCAAAGGTAACAAATTGGAATTGTCAGCATTATTTCACATTTTTGATTTTTAGTTATATATATAAATATATATTATTGTGTTGTTATTGCTATTATTATTGTTATTGTTATTATTATTTTACTTGGACAAACAAACCTGAGCTAAAGACTAAAACCACTCCACGTGGGAGCATTCCAAAAACAATTGTTCCTTCTGTTGGTGCTGTTAACAAAATCCCTCCTTGTCTTCCCAAACCCTTGAGTTCTTTTCCTTTTTCCATATGCAATGTTTGGATGCATTTTAAGACATCCAGCGGTTCAGCCTCTTTTAACCGACTGCCCCACTGCTCGCACGGTGCTCCGACCTCAGCCCCACTCCAGAGCCAGCGAACTCTGGGGAGAGCTTCCCTTCTGGGAATTACAGATGGGACTGATTCCTTACATTTACATTTTAAAAGTGACATTTTGTTGTGATCTGGCTAGACTTTGCCAGTTTTGTTTCAGCAGCAGGCAGAGTCAGCACCAAAGGCACAAACACCACCTGAAGGAATCAGTGTCACTGCAGCTCCAAGCAGCAAAAGATGACAAAAGGAGCAGCTCAGCAATGAATCCAATCATCAGTGCCAAAGATTGCCTGCAGGGATTAACAAAGATCCAGCACCAGTTCCCCTCAGACTTTGCCATCCCCAGATCCACCCATCAGCTGGGGAAGCTGTCACAGCCAAGGGCTGGAGAGCCACTCCAGACACTGGGAATTCCTGCAGGTGCCTCCAGCCACAGGTGAGGCTCCAACCCTGCTGTGAGAGAGGGCCCAGCTTTGATAGTGCTGAATAAACAAACTGACAGCACTTCTGGTGTGGGAACCTCTGGTTTCATCCTCCTCTTGGTTCCCTACAGAAGCCTGGCCAGGGCTCAAGGAGGAACCAAGGGAGTCGACCCTGACCATACACCCCAAACAAGGCCAGATGTCGGATTTCATGGCCTTGTCTGGCTTCTAAACACAGAAAGGTCAATCCATGTTTCATTGATGAGTGGATACATCTATCACAGTGTTCATGACCATGAATATTTCAGTAATGAGCAGATGGACAGGTAACCTTTGGCTGGAAGGTTCATTCAGAGATCACCTTTGGCTCAGGGCCTGTTGTTCAGGCCTCACTCAGGGCCTGTTGTGCAGACCTTGGCACTTCAGAAACGAGGTTTAGTGGGGGGCTTGACACTGCTGGGTGTCTGGCTGGACTGGATGAACTCAGAGGTCTTTTCCAGCAGAATGGATTCTATAATACCAGGATTCTATCTGCTGCATTCAGCTAGGTCCATTACTTAGCAGCATTACTTTAGTCCAAAAGCCCCCTCTTGCTCAGCTCTTGTGGCCTGAGGCTTCAGCTCCTTCAGCTCCTGGTGCTGAGCTGCTCAAGCTGAAGGAGACAACTGGGAGAGAAGAATAAGTTCATTCAATTCCTTCTGGGACACAGAGAGGGGAAATGTGAAAACAGGAGCATTGTTTGGTGTGGCCTCCTCTCTGCTCTTCACACCTTTCAGTGCTTTGACCCAGCCAAGAGCTTTCTCCAGGATTCAATGAAGCAGCTGTTCCTGCTCCCAGCTCTGGCTCTTCCCAGTCTCTGACCTTGACTGGTTTTGTCCCTCTTGCTGTGCCCTCTGTTCCCCCAGGGGGCTGCCCCAGACTGAGGGATCAGATGCAGGCACTGCTGCTGCTCCCTCGGGACCAGCCCCAGTTTGGTTGTTGCTGTCAGTGCCAGCAGAAGCCGTGGCTGGAGCAGCGGGTGCTGACAGTGGCCCAAGGCCCGGGGCTGGAGGGGTCCCTGGGCTGGGGCTGGGAGGGAGCTGCCCCTTGTTCTCCCTCTGCCTCCCGCAGAGCTGGGCCGGGCACAAGTGGGGCAGCAGAGCCAACAGGGAGCCTGCGAGTCTCTTGCAGCCGTGCCTGCTCAGAGTTTGGCCTTGGAGCTTCAGGTGGGCAAAGGCAGCTGCTCTGCTCCCTCTGCGTGTGCCCGTGTTCAGCACTGCTGCTCCATCAGTCTGTGCCCAGCAACGGGGAAAAGCCTCAGCCCTGCAGGGCCAGGAGCTGCCGGGCTCTGCCTGAGCAGCTCAGCCAGCGGGAAGGGAGCTGCTCCACACGGGAACCAGGAGCAAAGGACATGCCTTTTCTAGGACATGTTTTCTGTAAAAAAAACCAACAAAAACAACAAAAGCAAGCAAAAAAACCCCCCCCAAAAATATGAAAGATAAAAATTACCCCCAAATGTGTAGTGAAAAATCTTCTATAACACTGGAGTAAGAAAGAGGTAACTGATCTTTTGAAAAAGAGAACTCAGCTTTGATTTTAGTTCCTTAGTTTGTTCACATGCTAGTGAAAAGGATCCATTAGCTGCCTTCCTTGAGAGATTTTATGGATGTTTTCCAATATTAAGATATTTTACACTGCAGTTAAAGGAATAGAAAATTGAAATACATGTTCTTCATGACTGTGTCTTGAGTGTAAAAATTTGCAGTTTGGAACTTGGACCTAAATGATGAGTTCGGCGGGAGAAATGCAGCACTCAATATGAATGATCAGCAAGTCTCATTTATTGGTAACTCTAAAACCACTTATATAGCATCAATAATTAGGCTCATACATAGTGCAAAAGCAAGCTCATTATTGGATATTTTTATTTAAGGTCAACTCCACCTAATTCCACATTCCTGTGATCGCTCATCTATGCTGAATTCACATTCTTCTGATCACAGCGTCCTGTTCTCAGTTAACAGTTATCACTAAGGCCTTCCTGACCTTGCAACATCTCACACCAACTGTACTCTATTGTCTCATTCTTTCCCAGCTAACTGCTGCATGGGAACATGACCTTTGCTCTCTAGCCATTCCTCTGTAATTCCCCTGTTTTCCTTTTGTACTAACAAAACTGTAGAAGTAGCCCTTTTCATCATGTTTTGCAAGCATTGCAGTATGCAAGGAATAAACAGTAGCACAATCACAATGATCAATATAACAACAATTGCCATTTGTGCCAAATATTTTAACCATCCTGTGAGACCTAGGGATTGAAACCATTCCTCTAATGGATTTGTTTCCATGGTTAATATTTTCATATTGTTCTGTAGTTGTCGGAGATGAGCATGAATAGACACTGAATGGTCAGAAAGATTCATGCAACACATCCCATCAAAGTCTTCACAGCCATGGCCCTGTGCTAATAGCAAAAAATCAATAGCAGCTCTATTCTGCAATACAGCATGCCTAACACTCTTCATATCCAAAAGCAAATCAGACAAAACCTTTGATGTAATATTAAACTGTTTTCCTGTCCAACATGCCAGTCGTCGTAACTGTGTTAAGGCTTGATCACTAGATACTCCAGGTGTAAAAATAGATGACACAATCACTGTAGGACGTTCCCAAAGTTCAACCTGATCCTTGCATTCTGGCCCAAATTGGAACACACTTCTCTTTGTTCGTAACCTGGTTCTATTGGCTCCTAATAGTTGCTGTATAGTGGGTGCAAACAATGTCAATTTCCCAAAATAACAAGGCCCTCCATAAATGTTTGCTGGCAGTCCTTTGCCATACGCGATCTCCACAGATTAGAAAAATACCAGGTGGTAATTGTAGAGGTGAACTGCTAGAATTTACCTTGTGAGACCAATTGCCACAGTATGCATCATTATTTTGCAAATACAGCAAATTTTGTGGAGAAACATTTGTACCATTTGGCCCATGAGACCTTTTTGCATGATTGTTCCTAGCCCAATTGACAAAAGTTAAACAATAATTGCTAGGGGCTGAGCCTAACAGTCTTAACTCTTGTGATTCTGACCCGGTAACATTTAAACCTGTAGCAATGTACCAAATTTGAGCACCAATGGGATTTGCTGGGATTAAACTTGTGTCACAGATATTGATCGTGAATTTACCTGATGGGATTTCACATAATGTTTTGTTTGCTTCCTTGGGCATTTTCCAATTCTTTGTCCATTTTTTAAACATTTTGGCATTGAGTGAATCCTCTAAAGGTGCACCCACTAAACAAGTTCGAAAAGGATCTGAAGGGGTAGCCACTGAAAGGCAAAAATTATCTTGTCCAGTTTGATTGGCCCACATTATCCACATATTTTGTCTTTCATCAATGTCAATCAAGAGCCCTTCATTTCCCTTTATCATGGTAAACCACTACAACAACCGAATCAGAGATAGTCTCTTAAGGACTTTAAAAAGATTGTGGCAGTTCAGCCAGCATCTTGGCTGGATCCCATGTGAGATCTTGCTTCCCTTTTCTTTTACCCCTCTGCCTCGCCCGTCGATTCAGTTGCTTCAAACCACGGGCTGTTCCATCTTCTCAGCAGCAGGGATAACTTTCAGGGAAAGACCCTTTCTCTCGAGACTGCCGTTTTAAGAATTGCTCCCAATTTTTATTTTTTACCCCTGGAATATCACACCTGACCTGTGTAAGTGTTTTACGACAGCGTATTGTGGTTATTTCAATAATATATGGCAAAGGGGTATTAGGATGATAACAATAATTTTCTGGGTTTATCCCAAAAGCAAAAATCTCCCACCATCTATCAGATCCTTTTTCAAATTGTCCTGTTTGTATACCTTCCTGTAATGCAACCTCAATGAAATTTCTTTCAAAGTTGTAACACTCTGTACAAATCCCTCTTGGGGATCGACCCCACTTAGAATGTGCCCACCACTTTTCTTTACACACTTTACAAATGTAACATACAAAAGGATAACATTCACACTCTGGTACTGTACACAAGATTTGCATGTGAGAGTTCATCAGATCCCGTCTCTATGTTGCTGGCAGAGAGCGAGAAGTATCTGCAGAATTTTCTGGATCAGCTGCAGGTAAATCCCTGGGATCAGCAGGTTTAGTCCATCGGCTCGGCACCCAGACAGGCCCTGTGGGGGTAGACACACAAAGATAACCACGTCCCCAATACAGTACTTTGCTGGAACCTCCCCACAGTCCTGTTTTTGGATCCTTATAGCGAACCCATATTGGACTTTGAGTTTTCTCTGCTTTAGGTGCACTATGACGTATTGCTGCAGGCAAATCACTGTTTCCGAAAATACACAGAAAATTTTAAACAAACAATGCAATAATCATTCTTGTGGATCTTTGATCTCTCTAAATTTGTTCAGATATTGCTTTAAAGTACCATTAGCTCGTTCTACTATTGCCTGACTTGTGGGGGAATGTGGAATCCCTGTTATGTGTCTGATTCCCCATGATTGCATCACCTGCTTAATTCTACTACTACAATAAGCAGGCCCATTGTCTGTTTTGATAGAACGTGGAACTCCCATGACTGCAAAACAACTTACTAAATGTCACTCAATATTCCGTGCTTTCTCACCAGATTGAGCTGTGGCCCAGATGTAATGACTGTAAGTATCAATGGTGACATGTACATACTTAACTCTCCCAAATTCTGCAACATGAGTAATATCCATTTGCCACAACCCATTAGCCTGTAATCCTCTAGGGTTTACCCCAAGACCCAATCCACTGCCTTGATTATGAAAACTACAAATAGGACATGCTTTGACAATAGCCTGAGCCTCCTCCAAAGGTATCTGAAACTCTCGATGGAGACCACTTGCATTTTGATGAAAGATGGCATGAGCTTCTCTAGCTAATGTCTGTGGTGGGACAGGACTATTTTGTGTCAAAGAAACCAATTGATCTGCCCTAGCATTTGCTTCTCCTAAACCCACGTCCCATTTGTGGCTACGAATATGGATAATAGCAAAGGCAGCAGTCCTCAACTTTACTGCTCTTTGAAGCTGCAAAAACAGTTCATATAAACGAGGGTTTTTTACTTCCTTTATGTCTGCTTTTTCAATACGTTCACTCACTCTTGCAACATATAAAGAATCAGTTACCACATTAACAGGACCCTTAAACTTCACCAAAACCCAAACAACAGCGACTAATTCCAGAGTTTGTAATGTATCCTCATTTTGAGCTGGCATAATGTGATGATTCCATTGTCCTTCTGAATTTTGCCATGTAGCAGCAGCTGTGGGAGATTTCTTTCCAGCATCAGTGAACACCGTTGATGCCCCTGGTAACGGCAAAATGATCGTTTGGGCTTTTCAATCCAATTCTGCTGGCCTATCCATCGTAGTGGTATTCGAGGCACCTCCTCAGTACTGACCACACTGCTGTTGTCAAGCAATGCTTCTTGCAGTGTGGAGCTGTGAATTAAATACCAGTCTAAAGTGTCCTTTTTTATTGGTATCTGAATTACAGCTGGATCTGCACCCATAATTTGTCACAATCACTTCTACCTTTGTTTTATTAAATTTGCTAAAATTTCAATTTTTTGAATTAAGGTATGTCTCTGCTGTAGTGGTGGCAACAACCACTCTAACACCCATATCTCCCCTGTTTCCTTTTGTTGCTGTGTTAAAGCACTGATGAGATGTTGAGGTCCAAACCATACAGTAAGGTTAATGTCCAAGTCTGGATCTGGCCTATGAACAACACCTGTCTGGATACAGTCCATTATTTTATTGAGAGCTTCTTGTTGTTCACTGGTGATCTGTATAGGTGCTGTAGGATCAGTACCTTTTAACAAAGGTCATAAGGGTTGTAAAAGTTCATTAGGAATACCCACAACAGGTTTAAGGCATTGCAAATCCCCCAGCAATCGCTGAGCATCATGAACAGTATGAAGTGACATGTTCAATGACAGTTTCTGAGGGGCAACATACTGCTCAGTTAAAGTCCCCCCGAGATATTTCCATGGGGATGACTGCTCTATTTTCTCAGGTGCAACAATCAGTCCATTCTGAAGTAGTTGTGTTTGAATGTCTTTAACTTGTTAATCTGCAAAAGGTTGTGACTGAGCAAAAAGAATATCATCCATGTAGTGATAAATAATGGTTGTAGGCCATCGAACACGTAGTGGCTGCAAAGCATTATCAACATAAAGCTGGCACAAGGTAGGAGAATTACGCATACCCTGTGGTAAAACTGTCCATTCAAATCTCTTGTCTGGTTCTGCTCGATTTAATGAGGGCAAGGTAAAAGCAAATCTGCAAGTATCCTGTTCATGCAGTGAGATAGTGAAAAAACAATCCTTTAAATCAATTATTAACAAGGGCCAATCTTTTGGCAACATTGCAGGATTGGGTAAACCAGGTTGTAGCGCCCCCATTGGCTCCATTTGTTCATTTACTGCACGTAAGTCATGCTGCAATCGATATTTTCCAGATTTCTTTTTTATAACAAAAATAGGGGCATTCCAAGGACTTGTTGACAACTTTAAATGTCCTTGTTGATATTGTTCCAGCACTAATAGATGAGCTCGTTGCAGACTTTCCCTTTTTAAATGCCACTGTTCAACCCATACTGGTTCCTGAATTATCCATTTAAGTGGGAATGGGAAAGTCCAAACAATGGCCTCTACTCTAAAGGGTGCTCATTGGTCAAAATAACACCAAGTTGTGACAAAATATCTCGCCCTATTAGACATTGAACCTTGTCTGGTAATGGAACAATTGACAAAACAGAACTGATGACCTTCCCATCTAATTGAATATGGATTTGAGGAGACCTTTTTGCCAAAGTTAAGCCTCCCACCCCTGTAACAGTAACCATACTGGACAACAAAGGCCATTCCTGGGGCCAATACTGTGGAGCAACAATACTTGAGTCTGTCCCAGTATCCAATAGTCCTTCTAATTGGTGGGATTCTCCGTTATAATTGGGAACAACTTTTCGCTTGGGTCGAGTGTTTAAGCCGAGGGTAAGCAATGTAAGTCCTCCTGTAGAACCAAATCCACCTGTACCCTGTAATTGATTTTGCAATGGTGTCAATTGATGGGTATATTGTGGTAGTGGCACCAGTTGTGCAATTCGCTGTCCCTTATCAATTCTGGCTGGTGGTGCCAGTGTATATGCCACGATATATATTTCACCAGAACAGTCCACATCAATTACTCCAGGTAAAATAAACAGTCCCATTAGACTAGCAGATGAACGTCCCAACACTATTGCGCCCACAGCTTTTCCATTTATTATCACTGGTCCCATAATTCCCGTGGGAATCTTGTAGGGCTGAGATGTCAATAAATCCACAGTCACTGAGGCTGCCAGGTGTCGTGGTTTTAAACCAGTAAGTAAAAAATTACTTATTTCTTGTTGTGAGATATGGATTAGAACAAGAGCAAAACAGGCTTAAAACTTAAAAGGAATAAAGACAGTTTATTAACAAACTACAAGAATAAGAACACCAGAATAAACTTTCAGAAAACCCCCTTATCTTTCACATCTTAACTATTCTTCTGTACGCATGACAACATAGAGACAAATAACTTTAGGACTTTGGTGGTTAAAAACAGTCTTAATTCTTGCTACAGTCTTTTCATCAGTCTTTGTAGAGAAACAGAAGTCTCTTTCTGTTAACTTACGGAGTTTCTCACAAGAAAACTATTTTTTGTCATAGTTTTCTATTTCTCTAATGCCAGCTGCCCGGAAATCTGTCATTAGATCTTCTCCTCCCATTTCACATCTCCGAGGTGTGTATGGGTCACTGAGCTTAGGGATTTTATTTTTAAGGATAAGTCATTCAAAGGCAGAAGTCTTCTTCATCTGTCTCTGTGAGCCTTCCTGGAAAACAGTTTTCTCTTTGCTCCTCAAAGCTTCAAAATCTTCACTTAACTCAATTCCAGCGACTCACAGTATCACAAGTACTCTCTCTCTCTTCTGCTCAAAAGTTACACTTTGAATATCTTATCCCTCCCAATACTCTTATCATGAATTAAAGGAGTCTTTTTATACTATTATTGTCTATCTCCATAGCTTTAACAGAAAGATATTTCAGCTGTAAAGCATCTCCTTATTCTCTCTTTCTTATTTAAACTTAACTCTTTTCTTCACTGTTTTTGGTGGTTCTATGATGTCTTCTCTATGTTGATTGTCTCTCTCTGTTTTTCTGACAAAAGGAGTAATCTGTACGTTTATCCAGGTAGTAAAAGAATTAAAAGCTTTAGGAAAACTGCAAGAGTTCATGGTGTTAAGTTTCAGTCTAGCAGCTAAAACTGAAAACCAAGCTCGGCTGACGAGCGCTGCTTCTCTTCCCCCTCCCCTCTTCCACCCCGAGGCCTTGTCGGCCTGGAGAGGGGGGGAGGAGGCTGAGACAGAGCCTTGTTACCTCCTCAGAAGCCGGAAACCAAAGAGAATAAGAGAATTCTGTCTGTACTTCTTAAGGGGGTGTTTACAAGTTGAATTCACTTTTTAATAGTCAGATCTGCTGTCAATGACTGATAATTGGTCAGGAGGAAAAACTCCCATCAGCCACTAGCAGCTTCAACTTCTCTTCTTTCTAAGCTGTCTTAAAAGTAAAGCTACCCTATGACAGCTCTCTTGTTCTCTTTGGTTTCTGGCTTCTGACAAGGTAACAGGCTCTGTCTCGGCCTCCTCCCCCCTCCAGGCCGGACAAGGCCGCAGAGGGCGGGGGGGGAGAAACGGAGCCGGCCGGCCTGGCTTGGTTTGCAGTTTCTGCTGCTGAACTGAAACCTGACACCATCAACATCTGCAGCTTTCCAAGACTTTAACTCTTTTACTACCTGGATAAAACATACAGATTACTCCTTTTTCCCAGAGAGACAGAGAGAGACAGACAATCAACATAAAGACGACATCATAAAACCATCAAAAACTGTGATGAAAGGAGTTAAGTTTTAGATGCGGAAGAGAGAATAAGGAGATGCTTCAATTAAACTGAAATATTTTTCTGTTAAAGCTATGGAGATGGACAATAGTGTTCTGAAAAAGAGCTCCTTTAATTCATGACAGAGTATATTGGGAGGAATGGAGTGTTCAAAGTGTGGATTTTGAGCAAATAGTGAAGCGATTGTGATGCTGTGAGATACTGAAACAGAGGGAGAAGTAATAGTTGAAGATTTGTGGCCTTTTGAGAGGCAAAGAGAAAACTTCTCGTTCCAGGGAGGCTCACAGAGACAGATGAAGAGAACTTTTGCCTTTGAATAACTCATCCTTAAAAATGACATCCCAAGACTCATTTGACCCTTAACACACCTCAGAGTGATGTGAAATGGGAGGAGTGAACTGCTGACAGATTTTTTCCAGGCAGCTGGCATCAGAGAAATAGAAAGCTATAACAGAAATGGTTTTCTTGTGAAAAACTCCATAGATTAGCAGAAGACTTCTGTTTCTCTATAAAGCTGATGAAAAGACTCTAGCAGGAATTTGGAGTGTTTTAAACACCAAAGTTCCAAGTTTTTTGTCTCTATGTTGTCATGTGAACAAAGGAATGGTTGGGTAGTGGGGGAGAAAGAGGTTTTCTGGAAGTTATTCTGGTTTTCTTATTCTTGTAGTTCTGTTAAAAAACTTTCTTTATTCCTTTTAAGTCTCTTTTGCTCTTGTTCTAATGTATATCTCACAGCAAGAAATAAGTAAGTTTTCTTGTAATTTTTTAGCTACTGCTTTAAAACCATGACATTTATTTGGTGTGTTGGCCGGGAAACGAAATTAGCAAATCTAAACCACAACATTGTGCTGCACCCCAGGGCCAGGCTCTGCCTCTCTTGGCTCTGGCTGCTGCTTCCAAGCTGTCCTCTGTGATTTGGATTTGCAAGCCACCTCTCTGACCAGCTTCCACTTTGCTTGAAAAATTCAGCACCATGTTGGTGGCTGAACAAGTCCCAGAGCTGGGGAGAAGGATTTGAGATGCAATTTGCATCCCAGAGTTGTTACAGTGGGGAAAATGTCGCATCCCTCCTGTGCCTGGAGCTGCTAATCTTGTTGCAAATATTGAAAACCTCTTTAGCTTCTCTCATTCTACCTAAATTTGATGACTGCTTTGATTTCACACCTCTTTCATGCAGGTTTTTCCTCTGTCCTTGGCTAGAATTGTCAGGCCTGAGAAATTTTGTTGAGCCTTGGGACAGCTCCCATCATCTATCCCTGCTCCTAATGCTGCTTTGAATTCTCTTGGGAATGTGAGCATGAGGGAAACTGGGGGGACTTTAGTGAGAGGAAAAGTGAGGCACAGAGGCTGAAGTGCAAATGCAGAGTGTGCAGGGTCAGCACAGTCTGCAGTGTTGTGGGGATTTGGGCCATGCAAACAGATGTTTCTTCTCTGGGAATGGCTGATTCCTTTGGTGTGTCTCCTCCTGAAATTGCTGTGCACCAGGGCTGGTGCTGGAGCTGCAGCAGCACAAAGTTGCCAGGGAGCCGTGTGGGAGCCAGTGGGAATCATTTCTTTGCTGCTTTGGATGAAAAGTTGTGACATGAATCTCAGTGTCAGGGAGGTGCCACGTTCATGCTGCTGCAGTGCCCACACACTGTGTCTGGAGACAGCTCAGGAGAAAAGGAAGAAAGGCCAGGATGAAATCCCATGTGCTACTGAACTCTATCAGAAAGTGCTTGGAGTGTAGTGTGTGAAGTGACTGGGGAGAGCTGGATAGAAGGGAGAGCTGTGAGCAGTGTGTGGCACATCACTGACATCCTTGCAGTGATCTTTGCACAGAGATGAAAAAGTATCAGTTTGCATGGCCTGAATCTCTGTATTCTCTGGGTCTGGAAATTCTGCGTGTTGCACAAGCTGTGCTGAGCTCATCTGGCTCTGAAATAGCTGAAATATCATCTCTGCACCTAGGGCAGGAAGAGCATCAGAGTTCTGAAGAGATGAATAAAAATCTGTCATAACCCAGAAGCAAACCTTGGCAATAGACGTGTGTGGCAGGTGAGACTGAAAGCTTTCATTCTTGTCCTGGGAGAATGAATTCAGCAATAAAAAGTCCTCTCTCTTGGCATTAAAATACTTTAGTTTCAGCTCTGCCCCAGCCCATCAATGTCCCTGTGTGGTTGGGGGTAGGTTCTCCCCCTGTAGCTCTCTGCAGGTTGGTGCTAATTCAAGATGTTCTGGCAGGTTCCAATGTTTTGGTGCCCAAGCAGGGAGTGCAGAACAGGGATTACAAGTGCTGACATTTGCTGGGCTAGAAAGTCCAAGGGACAAATTTGTGCCAATTAAGGTCTCCCCTTTAACTAGGAGGAACAATTGATGTTGTGCTTGTAGCAGAGTGTGGTGAGAGAGGGGGTTTCCAAAGGAAATCTTGGTGCATGTGGTCCAGAGGCCCCTGTGCTGAGGCTCCCTCCAGGCTGGCTCCAGCCCCTCAGGGTGCCCAGGAAGCAGGCTGCCCGCAGCCCAGTGCAGCCTCCTTAGCCCTGGGGCTAGCCAGGGAAGAGCCATGGATGAGGCTGAGCCCTGCTCCCATGTGGGATGCCATGGGACAGGGCCCACTGGGATTTGCCCCTCCAGCTATCAAGTGTGTGCAGAGAAACTGCAAGGAGAGGGTGAGCTCTGTCAGTGGGACCCCCTGTGCACAGGGAGCCCACTCCTGGGGTGGCTGTGCCAGCTCCTGCAGGGACATCCAGCCCTGGGAACCTGGAGCGAGTGGAAAGCACAACTTTGCAAATGTGCCCGAGGCAAATGCAAAGAGAACTGGGGTTTTGCAAAGAATGTTTATTGGTAGAAGAAAAGGAACAAGAATGAACTACACAACATATTTACATTGTAAGAATATTGGTAACAACAACAATAAACTATAGAACCTATTTACCTAAGAACATATCTAACAAAACTACATGAAACTTATTTACAGAACACTTAAGCAAACTCTAAAACATCTATCAGAACACAACAACTGTAAAACGTATATACAGCAGGGTGGCATCTGTGTCCGGGATGTGCCTCAGTCCTGGAAGAAAAACAAGTAGCACGGTCAGTGCAGTCAGGCATGGAGGGGTGTTCCATGTGCTGCCAGGCTGGGACACTGGCACAGTGAGACTCTGCTGCCAGAAGTGAGGCTGGCTGGGGCTGGGGGCTGTGGCCCAGGCACTGGAACAGGGCTTGTGTGGCCCAAAGCAAGCCCAGGCCAGGCCAGGGATGGCCAGCAGAATCCAGTGCATGGGCTAGCATGTCCCTGAGCAGGGAGTGCCCAGCCCAGCCCCAGGCTGGCAGCAGGGGACCCACTCTGCCTGTGGGGAGCACCTGCCTGTTCTGCTGCTGGCATCGCTCTTTATCCCAACACCATGTCCTCCTCCTCATCTTCCATATCAATATCCATCTCCTCAATGTGCTCTTCCATGTCCACCTCCATTTCTTCCTCTCCCGTCTCCTGTCCATCCACTTCCATTTCCTCTTCTGTATCCATCTGTGTATCCACTTCCATCTCTTCCTCCACCTCCTTCACATCCACCTCCATCTCCTCCTCTGTGTCTGTGCCAGCCTGCAGAGGTAGCAAAATCTCCCAGTGGGGTCCCTTTCCCACACTATCCCACAGAGCTCCAGCCCAGCCAGGCAGCTGTGGGGTGTCCACCTCTGTGGAATGGTACCATACCTTCTTTGGAGCAAATGCAGACATCCTGCAGGGATGGAGAGCAAAATGCACTCAACGGGGAGCTTTTGGGACTGCTGGGGGTATGAGGGAGCAGGTGACAGCAAGGTGACAGGGGTAGGCCTGGAGCAGGGTGAAGAGCGTGCTGACACAAGGAGCCAAGGGTTGTGTTGTGGCCGTTGCTGGATGCTGGAAGTTCTAGCTGGAGCGTGCACTGTGACATCAGTGCCAGGAGCCCAGGCCCAGGCTGAAGTGGACAAGGGAGATGCTAGAATGATGGAATCCCTGGGTGCTTGGGCTTGGAAGGGACCCTAAAGACCATCTTGTTCCAAGCTGAGCAATCTTCCCCCAGAACAGGTTGCTCAGAGCCCTGCTCCCAGCTGGCCTTGGATGTTGCCAAGGATGGAGCATCCCCAGCCTCTGTGCCCAGCCTGGGCCAGTGGCCCAGCAGCCTGAGTGGAAAAGAGCAGCTGCATTAGATCCAACTTCAATCTCACTCCTGCAGTTGAAAGCCTTCTCCTCTCTGTGCCCATCTTTCCTAGAGCTGCAGGGAGGCCTCCCCAGCCCCTTCTCTTTCCAGGCTGAGCATCCCCAGCCCCACATGGACAGCACTCAGATCCGTGGGGGTCGAGGCTAAAGGGTGGCAAACGGCATCAGGAAGTGAGAGATGGAAGCTTTTGGAGATGGAAGGTTTGCCTCTAAATGTAGAAAAGAAATGAAAGTGGAGGGGAAAATGGTGGGACTCTGGCTCTGTTCTAACTGGGGAAGATTTTCTTCTCTTCTTTTCTGTCGTGCTGCCCCAAGTTTTGTTGTTTGAAAGGAGGTTTGGCAAAATATTCATTGTCTTCTCCATTAATAAAAAAATCGCACAAAATTCCAGCAAAATCTGACAAAATTCCCACAAAAATCCCACAAAATGGCAGAAAAACACCACAAAATTCCCTAAATTTTGTTTAAATCCCACAAATTCCACAAAAATCCACAAAATTGCAGAAGAATTCCACCAAAAGTACTGGAAAAACCCCATAATGCTTTAATTTTTCTTTAAATCCTGCAGAATTCTTGAAAAAGTGCACAAAATTCCACAAAAAACCCAACAAAATTCCCTAAATCTCTTCAAATTCCCACAACATCCAACAAATTCCCTCAAAATTCTTGAAATCTCCTCAAAATCCCACTAAATTTCAGAAAATTCCACAAAATTCCTGAAAACTTTGAAAAATTCCACAAATAGTCCATAAAATGCACCCTACAAAAAACCTTAACTAAATTCTGTAAATTATCTCAAAGTCCAACAAAATTCCAGAAAAACTCCACAAAATTCCCTAAACCACCTCAAAATCCCACAAAATTCCACAAAACTTCCACAAAATTCCATAAATCTCTGCAATATCCCGCAAAATTCCACAAAAAATACACAAAATTCCACAAAAATCCCACAAAATTCCAGAGAAATTCCAGAAACTTCCACAAAATTCCCACAAAATTTCCTACATTTTCTCAAAATGTCACGTGTGATGGACTGACATTTCAAAAAACAAACACCTAAGGAAGTTGAAGCTGCTGGAGGCTGAGAGGAGTTTTTCTCCTGGCCCATAAGAGGCCATTGCTGAGAAGTGCCAGCAGTTTTGCCCATTGCAAAGTGCCATCAAGCTGGGAACAGCACTTGAAGCCCTAAGGCCGGCAATTTCTCTTGGCTCTCTTTGCTTTGCGCCTTTTGAAGAGGTAGCAGGGCTCGGCTTCAGCCTCCTTCCCCCCAGGCCAGCCAAGGCCACGGGAGGGGAGCGGGGCTGGCCGCAGCTCTGCGCTTCCCGGGGAGGATGGAGACTGGCAAGTGCCAGGAGCCCCTTCTCAGAGGCTTGGCTGGGCCTTGCACAGCGGGGCTGCCGGGCCAGGCCGCTCCCTGCCTGGCCTGCACTTTGTGCCGCTGCTCAGTTTCACCACAGGCTGCCACTAAAGGCAGGGAAAGATAGCAGCTTGCAGCTTTGTGCTCAGATAATGGCCACACTCCCCACAGCAGCCATGGGGAAAAATCATCTGTGTTCCTGAATGCCAACAATTTCATCCGATTTTACTGGAATTTTGTGGGATTCTCTGGAATTTTGAGGGATTTTAAAAGGAGACTTGAAGAATTTTATGAGATTTTTCTTAGATTTTGTGGAAATTTGTTGAGCTTTTGTGGGATGTTTCTAGAATTTGGTAGGGTTTTGAGAAGATTGTGGGAATTTTGTGGTATTATTCTGGAATTTAGTTGGATTTTGAGAAAATTTAAAGAATTTTCTGGGATGTTTCTGGAATTTGGTGGGGTTTTTTTGAATTTTGTGAAAATTTCTGGAATTTTGTGGGATTTTGAGGAAATTTGAAGAAGTTTGAGGGATTTATCTTAGATTTTGGGGGAATTGGTGGAGGTTTTGTGAGATGTTTCTGGAATTTTGTGGGATTTGTGAAGAGACTTGAAGAATTTTGTGCGACTTTTCTTAGATTTTGTGGGAATTGAAGGTGATTTTGCGGGATTTTTCTGGAATTCTGTGGACATTTGAGGACATTTTGTGGGATGTTTCTGGATTTTTGTGGGGTTTTAATAACATTTAGGGAATTTTGTGGGATTATTTTTCTGGAATATTCTAAGGCTTTTCAAGAATTTTGTGGGATTTTTAGGAGCTGTGGAAATTTTGTGTGATTTTTCTGGAATTTTGTGGACATTTGTGTAGATTTTGTGAGATGTTTCTGGAATCTGTTAGGGTTTTGAAAATGTATAGGGAATTTTGTGGGATTTTCCTGGAATTTTGTGGGGCTTTTAAAGAATTTTGTGGAATTTTGAGGAGACTTGAAAAATTTTGAAGGACTTTTCTTAGATTTTGTAGGAGTTGGTTTAGATTTTTTGGGATGTCTCTGGAATTTGGTAGGGTTTTGAGAAGATTTAGGGGATTTTGTGGGAATTTGAGGAGATTTTGTTGTATATTTCAGGAATTTTCTGAAATAATGAGAAGATTTAGTGAATTTTGTGGGATTTTTCTTGAATTTGGTGGTCATTTGAGGACATTTTGTGGGATATTTCTGGAGTTCCGTAAGGTTTTGAGAAGATTTAGTAAATTTTGTGGAATTTTCCTGGAATTTTGTGGGGCTTTTTAAGAATTTTGTGAGGTTTTGAGGAGACTTGAAGCATTCTGAGGGATTTTTATAGAATTTTGTGGAAATGTGTGGAGATTTTCTGGGATATTTCTGGAATTTGGTAGAATTTTGAGAAGATTTAGGGAATATTGTGGGATGTTTCTGGAATTTGGGGGATATTGAGAAAATTTTAAAAATTTTGTGGGATGGTTTTTGAATTTTTGTGGAGATTTGTGTAGATTTTGTGGGATGTTTCTGGAATTTGGTAGTGTTGTGAGAAGATTTAGGGAATTTTATGGGATTTTTCTGGAATTCAGTGGGGATTTTAAGGAATTTTGTGGGATTTAGAGGAGACTAGAAGAATTTTGAGGGATTTCTCTGAAATTTTATAGGAATTGGTGGAGATTTTGTGAGATGTTTCTAAAATTTGATAGGTATTTAGAAAATTTAGGGAATTTTGTGGGATTTACCGGGAATTTTGTGGGGCTTGTCAAGAATTTTGTGGGATTTAGAGGAAATGAAGAATTTTGAGAGATTTTTCTGGAATTTTGTGGAAATTTGTAGAGATTTTGTGAGATGTTTCTAGAATTTTGAGGGATATTGAAAAGATTTAGGGAAATTTGTGGGATTTTTCCAAAATTGTGTGGACATTTGTGGACGTTTGTGGACATTTTGTGGGATGTTGCTGTTATTTGGCAGGGTTTTGAAAAGATTTAGGGAATTTTGTGGGATATTTTTTTAACTTTTATGGGTCTTTTTAAGAATTTTGAGGGTTATTGTGGAAATTTGTGGACATTTTGTGAGAAATTGCAGGAATTTGGTAGGGTTTTGAGAAGATTTCCGGAATTTTGTGCTATTTTTTTAGCATGTTGTGGAATTTTCAGGAATCCTGTGGGATTTTGAGGAGATTTGAAGAATTTGAGGGATTCTTCTTAGTTTTTGTGGAAATTGGTGGAGATTTTCTGGGATGTTTGTAGAATTTTGTGGATTTTTGTGGAATTTCGTGGGATTTTGATGAGACATTGACATGGTTTTAAAGCTGAAATTAAATAACTACTAGAAAACGTAGTTACTTTTTGCTGTGAGATAGGGATTAGAACAAGAGCAAAACAGGCTTAAAACTTCAAAGGAATAAATAAAGTTTATTAATAAAACTACAAGAATAAGAACACCAGAATAAACTTCCAGAACACACTTTTATCCCCCACTACCCAACCATTCTCTTGTTCACATGGCAACATAGAGACAAAAAACCTTGGAACTTTGGTGTTTAAAACAGTCCCAATTCCTGTTAGAGTCTTTTCATCAGACTTTGTATAGTAAAAGAAGTCTTCTGCTAATCTATGGAGTTTTTCACAGGAAAACCATTTCTGTTATAGTTTTCTATTTCTCTGATGCCAGCTGCCCAGAAATCTGTCAGCAGTTCACTCCTCCCATTTCACATCACTCTTAGGTGTGTATGGGTCAATGAGTCAAGGGATGTCATTTTTAAGGATGAGTTATTCAAAGGCAAAAGTTCTCTTCATCTGTCTCTGTGAGCTTCCCTGGAAACAGAAGTTTGCTCTTTGCCTCTCAAGGCTGCAAATCTTCAACTATTACTTCTCCCCGCTCTGTTCCAGCACCTCACTGTATCACAATTACTCCACCTCTTGCTGAAAATCCACACTTGGAACACTCCATTCCTCCCAATATACTCTGTCATGAATTAAAGGAGTTTTTTTCAGAACACTATTGTCCATCTCCATAGCTTTAACAGAAAAATATTTCAGCTTAATTAAAGCATCTCCTTATTCTCTACCTCTTCTGAAGCTTAATTCTTTTCTTTACTGTCTCTGATAGTTTATAAAGTCTCTTTACATGTTGATTCCTCTCTTTTTCTCTCTCTGGGTAAAAGGATTAATCTGCAAGTCTCATCTGGGTAATGAAAAGGTTAAAATCTTGCCCAGGCTTTGTAGATGGTTCTGTGATCTCTGCCGGAGCAGCGGCTGGAGCTGTGTGCGCTGGAAGATTCTTCATGGCTGCTCTGGAGAGTGTGGTCACTGTCTCAGCCCGCCGCAGCTCAGGAGCTTTTTCTTTCTTTCCTGGGCAGTCTGTGGTGAATTCAGTCGCAGCAAAAAGTGCAGCCGAGCCAGGGAGCGGCCTGGCCCGGCCAGAGCCCGGGGCAAGCCCCGCAGGCCCCATCTCCCGGCCGGGAGCCGCGGCAGGCCCAGCCCAGCCCCTGCCCAGGCCGCATGGGCTGGGCCGGGGACGGGAAGCCAGCTGGAGCTCAGTTACCTTTCACAGCCAGCAAACCAAGAGACAAAGAAATTCCCAGCCTTAGGGCTTAAGTGCTGTTCCCAGCTTGATGGCACTTTGCAATGGGCAAAACTGCTGGCACTTCTCAGCAATGGCCTCTTATGGGCCAGGAGAAAAACTCCTCTCAGCCTCCAGCAGCTTCAACTTCCTTAGGTGTTTCTCTTTGTTTTCTGAAATGTCAACCCATCAGACATGGGATTTTGGGAAAATGTAGGATATTCTGTGGGATTTTTGTGGAGGTTTCTGTAATTACTCTGGAATTTTTGGGGATTTTGATGAGATTTAGGTAATTTTGTGGAATTTTTCTGGAATTCTGAGGGATTTTGAGGAGATTTAAATAATTTTGTAGAATTATTCTGGAGTTTTCTGGAATTTTGAGGAGATGTATGGAATTTTGTGGAAATTTTGTGGGATTTATCTGGAATCCTGCAAGATTTTGGGAAGATTCAAATAATTTTGTGGGATTTTGAAGAGGTTTAGAGAATTTTTTAAGATTTTTGTGGAATCTTATGGGATTTTTTCTGGAATTTTGTGGGATTTTGAGAACACGTAAAGTATTTTGTGGGATTTTTTTCTGGATTTTTGTAGATTTTATGAAAATTTGAAGAATTCTGTGGCATTTTTGTAGAATTACATGGGATTTTTGTGGAATTCTTGGGATTTTGGTGTCATTTTATCAGATTTTGCTGCAATTTTGTAAAATTTTTCTTGAATTCTGTGAGATTTTTGTGTAATTCTGTCAGATTTTACTGCAATTTTGTGGATTTTTTTGTGGAATTTTGAACAATTTTTGTGGAATTTTGTCGGAATTTGAAGAGACTTAAGGAATTCTGTGAGATTTTCCTGGATTTTTGTGGACTTTTGTGGGATTTTTGTGTAATTTTTCTGGAATTTTGTGGAATTTTGAGAAAATTTAAATATTTTCAAGGAATTCTTGTGGAATTTTGTAGGGTTTTTTTGAATTCTATGCAATTTTGAGAAAATTTAGGGTATTTCGAGGAAATTTGAGGCAATTTCGGAAACTGTGGGATTTTTCTGAAATTTTGTGGGATTTTGTAAGGATTTGAGGAAGTTAGTGGGATTTTTGTGGGATTTTTGTGGAACTTTGATGGATTTTTATGGAATTTTGTAGATTTTTTCTGGAATTTTGAGGGTTATTTCTGGCTGTCTTTGAAAACTGGAGGAGATTTTGTGGTATAGTTCTGGAATTTGGTGGGATTTTGAGTAGATTTAGGGAATTTTGTGGAGCTTTTCTGCAATTTTGTGGGAATTTGAGGTAATTTAGAGAATTTAATTAAAGCTTTTTGCAGAATTTTGTGGAGTATTTGTGGAATTTTTGAAAGTTTTCAGGAATTTTGTGGAATTTTCTGAAATTTTGTGGGATTTTCAGGAGATGTCAAGAATTTTGAGGGATTTTTCTTGGACGTGGGAATTTGAAAAGATTTAGGGAATTTTGTTGGTTTTTTTGTGGAAGTTTGTGCATTTTTTTCTAGAATTTTGTGGGATTTAAAGAAAAATTAAAGAATGATGGGATTTTTCCTTAATTTTTGTGGAATTCTTCTGGAATTTTGTGGATTTTTTCTGCAATTTTGTGGATTTTTTTCTGCAATTTGTGGGATTTTAACGAAGTTTAGGGAATTTTGTGGGATTTTTGTGCCATTTTGTGGGATTTTTGTAGGAATTTTGTCAGATTTAACTGGAATTTTGTGGGATTTTTTTATTAATGGAGAAGACAATGAATATTTTGCCAAACCTCCTTTCAAACAACAAAACTTGGGGCAGCACGACAGAAAAGAAGAAAAGAAAATCTTCGCCAGTCAGAACAGAGCCTGAGTCCCACCATTTTCCCCTCCACTTTCATTTCTTTTCTCCATTTAGAGGCAAACCTTCCATCTCCAAAAGCTTCCATCTCTCACTTCCTGATGCCGTTTGCCACCCTTTAGCCTCGACCCCCACGGATCTGAGTGCTGTCCATGTGGGGCTGGGGATGCTCAGCCTGGAAAGAGAAGGGGCTGGGGAGGCCTCCCTGCAGCTCTAGGAAAGATGGGCACAGAGAGGAGAAGGCTTTCAACTGCAGGAGTGAGATTGAAGTTGGATCTAATGCAGCTGCTCTTTTCCACTCAGGCTGCTGGGCCACTGGCCCAGGCTGGGCACAGAGGCTGGGGATGCTCCATCCTTGGCAACATCCAAGGCCAGCTGGGAGCAGGGCTCTGAGCAACCTGTTCTGGGGGAAGATTGCTCAGCTTGGAACAAGATGGTCTTTAGGGTCCCTTCCAAGCCCAAGCACCCAGGGATTCCATCATTCTAGCATCTCCCTTGTCCACTTCAGCCTGGGCCTGGGCTCCTGGCACTGATGTCACAGTGCACGCTCCAGCTAGAACTTCCAGCATCCAGCAACGGCCACAACACAACCCTTGGCTCCTTGTGTCAGCACGCTCTTCACCCTGCTCCAGGCCTACCCCTGTCACCTTGTTGTCACCTGCTCCCTCATACCCCCAGCAGTCCCAAAAGCTCCCCAGTGTGTGCATTTTGCTCTCCATCCCTGCAGGATGTCTGCATTTGCTCCAAAGAAGGTATGGTACTATTCCACGGAGGTGGACAGCCTGCAGCTGCCTGGCTGGGCTGGAGCTCTGTGGGATAGTGTGGGAAAGGGACCCACTGGGAGATTTTGCTACCTCTGCAGGCTGGCACAGACACAGAGGAGGAGATGGAGGTGGATGTGAAGGAGGTGGAGGAAGAGATGGAAGTGGATACACAGATGGATACAGAAGAGGACATGGAAGTGGATGGACAGGAGATGGGAGAGGAAGAAATGGAGGTGGACATGGAAGAGCACATTGAGGAGATGGATATTGATATGGAAGACGAGGAGGAGGACATGGTGTTGGGATGAAGAGCGATGCCAGCAGCAGAACAGGCAGGTGCTCCCCACAGGCAGAGTGGGTCCCCTGCTGCCAGCCTGGGGCTGGGCTGGGCACTCCCTGCTCAGGGACACGCTAGCCCATGCACTGGATTCTGCTGGCCATCCCTGGCCTGGCCTGGGCTTGCTTTGGGCCACACAAGCCCTGTTCCAGTGCCTGGGCCACAGCCCCCAGCCCCAGCCAGCCTCACTTCTGGCAGCAGAGTCCCACTGTGCCAGTGTCCCAGCCTGGCAGCACATGGAACACCCCTCCATGCCTGACTGCACTGACCGTGCTACTTGTTTTTCTTCCAGGACTGAGGCACATCCCGGACACAGATGCCACCCTGCTGTATATACGTTTTACAGTTGTTGTGTTCTGATAGATGTTTTAGGGTTTGCTGTAGTGTTCTGTAAATACGTTTCATGTAGTTTTCTTAGATATGTTCTTAGGTAAATAGGTTCTATAGTTTGTTGTTGTTGTTACCAATATTCTTACAATGTAAATATGTTGTTCATTCTTTTTCCTTTTCTTCTACCAATAAACATTCTTTGTTTTTCACACCCCAGGTCTCTTTGCATTTGCTTCGGGCACATTTGCAAAGTTGTGGATTGTTTTGGGAACAATGCTTTCAGGACTCTAAAGAGAATATCAAAACCGCTCTGCCACACTCTCAGCTGCTGCAGCCCCAAAAAGCACTGGCTCTCTTTGCTCACAGAGTCACAATTGTGCTGGCATTTCTACCACACCACAGGACAGCGATTTTTTTCTTTTTCTCCTGGAAATACCTACAGCACTTCTGGGTAGCAAGGCAAACATGAGCCTCTTTTAGTGGCCCTTGAAATTGGACATGTGAAATGAGGTACACAAAGCCACAGGCCAGCTGAACCTGTCATCTCTGAATGGGTCTTCACCTTCTTCCCAGGAAGATGAATGGCAATCACTATTTTGGCAGGGAAACTGCATCAGCTGGCAATTTGCTGTAGAAAATGTGCTTTCTGCTCCTCTCACAGCCAAAACTCCTACCCATTTCTTGGAAGTCCTTCTTAGATAAGGACCATGTTCAACTGAGTGGCAGTGAAGCCAAATGGCAATCCAGCAATCAATTGTCCTGTCCACAATCTCCTCCATCCACGTGGAAGGTTACTCACGGGCACACAGGAGTAAGTGTAGTGGTTTAGATTTGCTAATTTCATTTTCCCAGGTAGAGCACCAAAGTTATGTCGTGGTTTTAAAGCAGTAACTAAAAAATTACTAGAAAACTTACTTATTTCTTGCTGTGAGATATGGATTAGAACAAGAGCAAAACAGGCTTAAAACTTAAAAGAAATAAAGAAAATTTATTAACAAAACTACAAGGATAAGAACACCAGAATAAACTTCCAGAACAACCCTTTTTACCCCCACTACCTAACCATTCCCTTGTTAACATGACAATATAGAGACAAAAAACCTTGGAACTTTGGTGTTTAAAACAGTCCTAATTCTTGCTAGAGTCTTTTCATGTAGAAAAACAGAAGTCTTCTGCTAATCTATGGAGTTTCTCATGAGAAAATTATTTCTGTTATAGTTTTCTATTTCTCTGATGCCAGCTGCCCTGAAATCTGTCATCAGTTCACTCCTCCCATTTCACATCACTCTGAGGTGTGTATGGGTCAATGAGTCTAGGGGTGTCATTTTTAAGGATGAGTTATTCAAAGGCAAAAGTTCTCTTCATCTGTCTCTGTGAGCTTCTCTGGAAACAGAAGTTTTCTCTTTGCCTCTCAAGGCCTCAAATCTTCAACTATTACTTCTCCCCGCTCTGTTCCAGCACCTCACTGTATCACAATTACTCCACCTTTCGCCCAAAATCCACCCTTTGAACATTCCATTCCTCCCAATATACTCTGTCATGAATTAAAGGAGTTTTTTTTCAGATCACTATTGTCCATCTCCATAGCTTTAACAGAAAAATATTTCAGCTTATAAAGCATCTCCTTATTCTCCACCTCTTCTGGAGCTTAATTCTTTTCTTTACTGTCTCTAATAGTTTATAAAGTCTCTTTACATGTTGATTCCTTTCTTTTTCTCTCTCTGGGTAAAAGGATTAATCTGCAAGTCTCATCTGGGTAATGAAAAGGTTAAAATCTTGCCCAGGCTTTGTAGATGGTTCTGTGATCTCTGCCGGAGCAGCGGCTGGAGCTGTGTGCGCTGGAAGATTCTTCATGGCTGCTCTGGAGAGTGTGGTCACTGTCTCAGCCTGCCGCAGCTCAAGAGCTTTTTCTTTCTTTCCTGGGCAGTCTGTGGTGAATTCAGTCGCAGCAAAAAGTGCAGCCGAGCCAGGGAGCGGCCTGGCCCGGCCAGAGCCCGGGGCAAGCCCCGCAGGCCCCATCTCCCGGCCGGGAGCCGCGGCAGGCCCAGCCCAGCCCCTGCCCGGGCCGCATGGGCTGGGCCGGGGACGGGAAGCCAGCTGGAGCTCAGTTACCTTTCACAGCCAGCAAACCAAGAGACAAAGAAATTCCCAGCCTTAGGGCTTAAGCTGCTGTTCACAGCTTGATCTCACTTTGCAGTGCTTAAAACTGCTGTCAATTCTTAGAAATGGCCAGCTGTTGGCGAGGAGACAAACTCCCATCAGCCGCCAGCAGTTTGAACTTCCTTAGGTGTTTCTCTTTGTTTTCTTCAATGCCAATCTATCACAAAACCCTACCAAATTCCAGAAACATCCCACAAAATCCCCACAAATGCCACAAAATGCCAGAAAAATCCCTCAAAATTCTTCATCTCTCTTCAAAATCCCACAAAATCCCATAAAAATCCCACAAAATTCCCTAAATCTTCTCAAAAGTCTACCAAATTCCAGCAACATCCACCAAAATGTCCTCAAATGTCAAAAAAATTCAACAAAAATGCCCTAAAATTCCCTAAATATCCTCCTTATCCCACAAAATTCATGAAACATCTCACAAAAACTCCTCAATTTTCCACAAAATTCCAGAAAAATCCCACAAAATTCTTGAAACATCCCACAAAATTCCCAAAGAATCCCAAAAAATTACCTAAATCTTTTCAAAACCCTTCCAAATTCCAGAGACATTCCACAAAACCTACACAAAAATCCACAAAATTTCAGAAAAATCCTACAAAATTCCCTAAATTTTCCCAATACCCTAACAAATTCAAAAAACATCCCATAAAATCTACACAAATGCCAACATATTTGAATAATCCTAAAAAATTCCCAGAGCTCCTCAAAATCCCAAGAAATTATTGAAAAGCCTTAGAATATTCCAGAAAAAAATCCTACAAAATTGCCTAAATCATCTCAATATTCCAAAAAATTCCAGAAACAACCCAGAAAATCTCCACAAATGTCAAAAAAATTCAAGAAAAATCCCACAAAATTCCCTAAATCTTCCCAGAACCATACCAAATTCCAGAAACATTCCACAAAATCTAAACCAACTCCCACCAAATCTAAGAAAAAATGCCTCAAAATTCTTCAAGTCTCCTCAAAATGCCTCAAGATTCTAGAAAAAGTCCCACAAAATTCCCTAAATCTTCTCAAAACCCCATCAAATTCCAGAAACATCCCACGAAATCTCCACAAATCTCCACAAAATTCAAAGATAATCCATCAAAAATCTTCACGTCTCCTCAAAATCCCACAAACATCCCACCAAAATCCCACAAAATATCCTCAGTATCCCACAAAATTCTAGAAAAATTCCACAAAATTCCAGAAAAATCCCACAAAATTCCCTCAATCTTCTCAAAACCCAACCAAATTCCTGCAACATCTCATCAAATCTCTACCAATTTCCACAAAATCTAAGAAAAATTCCTCAAAATTCTTTAAGTCTCTTCCAAATCCCACAAAATTCAAGAGAAATCCTCAAAATTCCAGGAAAATGCCACAAAATTCCCTAAATCTCCTCAATATCCCACAAAATTCCACAAACATCCCACAAAGTGTCCACAAATTTCCACAAAATTAAAAAAAAAGCCCCACACAATACCAGAAAAATCCCCAAAAATTTTTTAAATTTTCTCAAAACTTCACGAAAGTCAGGAAACATCCCACAAAATCTTTACAAATTAACACAAAATCTAAGAAAAATACCTCAAAATTCTTCAACTCTTTTCAAAATCCCACAAAATTCCAGAAAATTCTAAAACATTCCATAAAATAACACAACATTCCAGCAAAATCCCAAAAATTACAGAGGAATAAAAAAATATCCCTAAATCTTCTCAAAACCCTTCAAAATTCCAGCAACATCCCACAAAATGTCCACAAATGTCCACAAAATTCATGAAAAATCCCACAAAATTCCCTAAATCTTCTCAAAACCCTACCAAATCCCTGCAACATCTCACAAAATCTCCACTGATTTCCACAAAATTCAAGAAAAATCCCTCAAAATTCTTCAAGTCTCCTCAAAATCTCACAAAAGAGCAGAAAATTTCACATTAGAAAAAAATATCCCACAAAATTCGAGAAACATCCCACCAGCACTCCACAAAATTCCACAAAATCTAACAAAAATCCCACAGAATTCTTCATCTCCACAAAATCCCTCAAGATTCCAGAAAAAGTCCCACAAAATTCCCTAAATCTTCTCAAAACCCTACCAAATTTTAGAAACATCCCACAAAATCTCCACCAATTCCCTCAAAATCTAAGAAAAATCCTTCAAAATTCTTCAAGTCTCCTCAAAATCTTACAAAAATCCCACAAATTTCCAGAAACATCCCAAAAAATCTCTTCAATATCCCACAAAATTCCTGAAAAGCCCCTCAAAATTCCAGAAAAATCCCACAAAATTCCCTAAATCTTCTCAAAACCCAACCAAATTCCAGAAACATCCCACAAAATCTCTACAAATTTCCACAAAATCTAAGAAAAATCCCTCAATATTCTTCAAGTCTTCTCAAAATCCCACACAAAATGCCAAAAAATTTCAGAAACATCCAACTGAATTCTTAAAATTTTCTCAAAATATCAAAAAAATCCAGACTAATCTTACAAAATTCACTAAATCTTCTCAAAATCCCACAAAATTCCAGAAAAATCCCACAAAATTCTGAAAATCCCTCAAAATCTCACAAATTTCTTGAAAAAACCCATAGAATTCCCTAAATCTTCTCGAATACCTATCAAATTTTAGAAACATCTCACAAAATCTCCATCAATTCCTACAAAATTCCAGAAAAATCCCTCAAAATTCTTCAAGTCTCCTCAAAATCCCACAAATCTTAGAAAAATCTCACAAAATTCCGTAAATATCCCACAAAATCTACTCAATATCCCACAAAATTCCAGAAACATCAAACAAAATTCCAGAAAAATCTCACAAAATCTCCAATTTTTTCAAAATCTAAGAAAAATCTCTCAAAAATCTTCAAATTTCCTCAAAATCCTACAAAATTTCAGAAAATTTCACAAAATTCCAAAAAATCCTACAAAATTCCAGAAGCATCCCAGAAAATTCTTTAAATTTTCTCAAAGTCCCACAAATCTCCAGAATAATCCCACAAAATTCCTGAAATCTTCTCAAAACCCTACCAAATTCTAGAAACATCCCACAAAATCTCAACAAATTTCCAGAAAATCTTAGAAAAATCTCATGAAATTCTTTAAGTCTCCTCAAAATCCCACAAAATTCCAGTAAAATCGGATGAAATTGTTGGCATTCAGGAACACAGATGATTTTTCCCCATGGCTGCTGTGGGGAGTGTGGCCATTATCTGAGCACAAAGCTGCAAGCTGCTATCTTTCCCTGCCTTTAGTGGCAGCCTGTGGTGAAACTGAGCAGCGGCACAAAGTGCAGGCCAGGCAGGGAGCGGCCTGGCCCGGCAGCCCCGCTGTGCAAGGCCCAGCCAAGCCTCTGAGAAGGGGCTCCTGGCACTTGCCAGTCTCCATCCTCCCCGGGAAGCGCAGAGCTGCGGCCAGCCCCGCTCCCCTCCCGTGGCCTTGGCTGGCCTGGGGGGAAGGAGGCTGAAGCCGAGCCCTGCTACCTCTTCAAAAGGCGCAAAGCAAAGAGAGCCAAGAGAAATTGCCGGCCTTAGGGCTTCAAGTGCTGTTCCCAGCTTGATGGCACTTTGCAATGGGCAAAACTGCTGGCACTTCTCAGCAATGGCCTCTTATGGGCCAGGAGAAAAACTCCTCTCAGCCTCCAGCAGCTTCAACTTCCTTAGGTGCTTCTCTTTCTTTCCTGAAACGTCAACTCATCAGACGTGGGATTTTGGGAAAATGTAGGAAATTTTGTGGGATTTTGGTGGAATTTTGTGGATTTTTTCAGGAATTTTGTGGGATTTTGATGAGATTTAGGTAATTTTGTGGAATTTTTCTGGAATTCTAGAGGATTTTGAGGAGATTTCAATAATTTTGTGGGATTATTCTGGAATTTTCTGGAATTTTGAGGAGATGTATGGAATTTTGTAGAAGTTTTGTGGAATTTTGTGGGATCCATTGGGAATTTTGCAGGATTTTGGGATGATTTAAATAATTTTGTGTGATTTTGAAAAGGTTTAGGGAATTTTGTAAGATTTTTGTGGAATCTTATGGGATTTTGAGGAAATGTATGGAATTTTGGGAATTTTTCTAGATTTTTGTGGAAATTTTGAGGATATTTAAATGATTTTGTGGGAATTTTGTGGAATTTTGTGAGATTTTTGTAGATTTTTGACAGAGTCAAAACTGCTGGCACTTCTCAGCAATGGCCTCTTATGGGCCAGGAGAAAAACTCCTCTCAGCCTCCAGCAGCTTCAACTTCCTTAGGTGCCTCTCTTTGTTTCCTGAAATGTCAACCCATCAGACGTGGGATTTTGAGAAAATGTAGGAAATTTTGTGGGATTTGTGTGGAAGTTTCTGGAATTTCTCTGGAATTATTTTGGATTTTGATGGAATTTTGTGGATTTTTTCTGGAATTTTGTGGGATATTGAGAAAATGTAAAGTATTTTGTGCGATTTTTCCTGGATTTTTGTAGATTTTATGAAAATTTAAAGAATTCTGTGGCATTTTTGTAGAATTACGTGGGATTTTCTGGAATTCTTGGGATTTTTGTGTCATTTTATCAGAGTTTACTGCAATTTTGTGGAATTTTTCTTGAATTCTGTGAGATTTTTGTAGAATTTTATCAGATTTTACTGGAGTTTTGTGAATTTTTGGTGGAATTTTGAACATTTTTTGTGGAATTTTGTGGGATTTTGAAGGGACTTAAGGAATTCTTTGAGATTTTCCTGGATTTTTGTGGACTTTTCTGGGATTTTTGTGGAATTTTTCTGGAATTTTGTAGAATTTTGAGAAAATTTCAATATTTTTGTGGAATTCTTTTGGAATCTTGTAGGGTTTTTTTGAATTTTATGCAATTTTGAGAAAATTTAGGGAATATCGAGAAATTTTGAGGTGATTTGGGAAACCGTGAGATTTTTCTGAAATTTTGTAAGGACTTTGAGGAGATTTAGGGAATTTCATGGAATTTTTTCTGGAATTTTGTGGGATTTTGTAAAGATTTGGGGAATTTAGTGGGATTTTTGTGGGATTTTTGTGGAACTTTGAAGGATTTTTCTGGAATTTTGTGGTTTTTTTCTGGAATATTGAGGGTTATTTCTGGCCGTCTGTGGAAACTGGAGGAGATTTTGTGGTATAGTTCTGGAATTTGCTGGGATTTTGAATAGATTTAGGGAATTTTGTGGAGTTTTTCTGGGATTCTGTGGTATTTTGAGGAGATTTCAAGAATTTTGAGGGATTTTGGTTCGATTTTGTGGGAATTTGAGGAGATTTACGGAATTTTCTTGGGTTTTTTGTGGAATTTTGTGCATTTTTTCTAGAACGTTGAGGGATTTAAAGAAAAATTAAAGAATTGTGGGATTTTCCAGTACTTTTTGTGGAATTCTTCTGGAATTTTGTGGACTTTTTCTGCAGTTTTGTGTATTTTTTCTGCAATGTGTGGGATTTTTGTAGGAATTTTGTCAGATTTTACTGGAATTTTGTGGGGTTTTTTTATTAATGGAGAAGACAATGAATATTTTGCCAAACCTCCTTTCAAACAACAAAACTTGGGGCAGCACGACAGAAAAGAGGAAAAGAAAATCTTCCCCAGTTAGAACAGAGCCAGAGTCCCACCATTTTCCCCTCCACTTTCATTTCTTTTCTACATTTAGAGGCAAACCTTCCATCTCCAAAAGCTTCCATCTCTCACTTCCTGATGCCGTTTGCCACCCTTTAGCCTCGACCCCCACGGATCTGAGTGCTGTCCATGTGGGGCTGGGGATGCTCAGCCTGGAAAGAGAAGGGGCTGGGGAGGCCTCCCTGCAGCTCTAGGAAAGATGGGCACAGAGAGGAGAAGGCTTTCAACTGCAGGAGTGAGATTGAAGTTGGATCTAATGCAGCTGCTCTTTTCCACTCAGGCTGCTGGGCCACTGGCCCAGGCTGGGCACAGAGGCTGGGGATGCTCCATCCTTGGCAACATCCAAGGCCAGCTGGGAGCAGGGCTCTGAGGAACCTGTTCTGGGGGAAGATTGCTCAGCTTGGAACAAGATGGTCTTTAGGGTCCCTTCCAAGCCCAAGCACCCAGGGATTCCATCATTCTGGCATCTCCCTTGTCCACTTCAGCCTGGGCCTGGGCTCCTGGCACTGATGTCACAGTGCACGCTCCAGCTAGAACTTCCAGCATCCAGCAACGGCCACAACACAACCCTTGGCTCCTTGTGTCAGCACGCTCTTCACCCTGCTCCAGGCCTACCCCTGTCACCTTGTTGTCACCTGCTCCCTCATACCCCCAGCAGTCCCAAAAGCTCCCCGTTGTGTGCATTTTGCTCTCCATCCCTGCAGGATGTCTGCATTTGCTCCAAAGAAGGTATGGTACTATTCCACGGAGGTGGACACCCCGCAGCTGCCTGGCTGGGCTGGAGCTCTGTGGGATAGTGTGGGAAAGGGACCCCACTGGGAGATTTTGCTACCTCTGCAGGCTGGCACAGACACAGAGGAGGAGATGGAGGTGGATGTGAAGGAGGTGGAGGAAGAGATCGAAGTGGATACACAGATGGATACAGAAGAGGACATGGAAGTGGATGGACAGGAGATGGGAGAGGAAGAAATGGAGGTGGACATGGAAGAGCACATTGAGGAGATGGATATTGATATGGAAGACGAGGAGGAGGACATGGTGTTGGGATGAAGAGCGATGCCAGCAGTAGAACAGGCAGGTGCTCCCCACAGGCAGAGTGGGTCCCCTGCTGCCAGCCTGGGGCTGGGCTGGGCACTCCCTGCTCAGGGACACGCTAGCCCATGCACTGGATTCTGCTGGCCATCCCTGGCCTGGCCTGGGCTTGCTTTGGGCCACACAAGCCCTGTTCCAGTGCCTGGGCCACAGCCCCCAGCCCCAGCCAGCCTCACTTCTGGCAGCAGAGTCCCACTGTGCCAGTGTCCCAGCCTGGCAGCACATGGAACACCCCTCCATGCCTGACTGCACTGACCGTGCTACTTGTTTTCCTTCCAGGACTGAGGCACATCCCGGACACAGATGCCACCCTGCTGTATATACGTTTTACAGTTGTTGTGTTCTGATAGACGTTTTGGAGTTTGCTTAAGTGTTCTGTAAATACGTTTCATGTAGTTTTGTTAGATATGTTCTTAGGTAAATAGGTTCTATAGTTTGTTGTTGTTGCTACCAATATTCTTACAATGTAAATATGTTGTGTAGTTCATTCTTGTTCCTTTTCTTCTACAAATAAACATTCTTTGTTTTTCACACCCCAGTTCTCTTTGCATTTGCCTCGGGCACATTTGCAAAGTTGTGCTTTACATTCGCTCCAGGTTCCCAGGGCTGGATGTCCCTGCGGGAGCTGGCACAGCCACCCCAGGAGTGGGCTCCCTGTGCACAGGGGGTCCCACTGACAGAGCTCACCCTCTCCTTGCAGTTTCTCTGCACACACTTGGTAGCTGGAGGGGCAAATCCCAGTGGGCCCTGTCCCATGGCATCCCACATGGGAGCAGGGCTCAGCCTCATCCATGGCTCTTCCCTGGCTAGCCCCAGGGCTAAGGAGGCTGCACTGGGCTGCGGGCAGCCTGCTTCCTGGGCACCCTGAGGTGCTGGAGCCAGCCTGGAGGGAGCCTCAGCACAGGGGCCTCTGGCCCACATGCACCAAGATTTCCTTTGGAAACCCCCTCTGTCACCACACTCTGCTACAAGCACAACATCAATTGTTCCTCCTAGTTAAAGGGGAGACCTTAATTGGCACAAATTTGTCCCTTGGACTTTCTAGCCCAGCAAATGTCAGCACTTGTAATCCCTGTTCTGCACTCCCTGCTCGGGCACCAAAACCTTGGAACCTGCCAGAACATCTTGAATTAGCACCAACCTGCAGAGAGCTACAGGGGGAGAACCTACCCCCAACCACACAGGGACATTGATGGGCTGGGGCAGAGCTGAAACTAAAGTATTTTAATGCCAAGAGAGAGGATTTTTTATTGCTGAATTCATTCTCCCAGGACAAGAATGAAAGCTTTGTCTCCTCACCTGCCACACGTCTATTGCCAAGGTTTGCTTCTGAGTTATGACTGATTTTCACTAATCTGTTCAGAACTCTGATGCTCTTCCTGCCTAAGGTGCAGAGATGATATTTCAGATATTTCAGAGCCAGGTGAGCTCAGCACAGCTTGTGCAACACACAGAATTTCCAGACCCACAGATTCAGGCCATGCAAACTGATACTTTTTCATCTCTGTGCAAAGATCACTGCAAGGATGTCAGTGATGTACCACACACTGCTCAGAGCTGTCCCATCTATCCAGCTCTCCCTAGTCACTTCACACACTTCACTCCAAGCACTTTCTGATAGAGTTCAGTAGCACATGGGATTTCATCCTGGCTTTTCTTCCTTTTCTCCTGAGCTGTCTCCAGACACAGTGTGTGGGCACTGCAGCAGCATGAACGTGGCACCTCCCTGACACTGAGATTCATGTCACAACTTTTCATCCAAAGCAGCAAAGAAATGATTCCCACTGGCTCCCACACGGCTCCCTGGTAACTTTGTGCTGCTGCAGCTCCAGCACCAGCCCTGGTGCACAGCAATTTCAAGAGGAGACACACCAAAGGAATCAGCCATTCCCAGAGAAGAAACATCTGTTTGCATGGCCCAAATCCCCACAACACTGCAGACTGTGGTGACCCTGCACACTCTGCATTTGCACTTCAGCCTCTGTGCCTCACTTTTCCTCTCACTAAAGTCCCCCCAGTTTCCCTCATGCTCACATTCCCAAGAGAATTCAAAGCAGCATTAGGAGCAGGGAGTGATGATGGGAGCTGTCCCAAGGCTCAACAAAATTTCTCAGGCCTGACAATTCTAGCCAAGGACAGAGGAAAAACCTGCATGGAAGAGGTGTGAAATCAAAGCAGTCATCAAATTTAGGTAGAATGAGAGAAGCTAAAGAGGTTTTCAATATTTGCAACAAGATTAGCAGCTCCAGGCACAGGAGGGATGTGACATTTTCCCCACTGTAACAACTCTGGGATGCAAATTGCATCTCAAATCCTTCTCCCCAGCTCTGGGACTTGTTCAGCCACCAACATGGTGCTGAATTTTTCAAGCAAAGTGGAAGCTGGTCAGAGAGGTGGCTTGCAAATCCAAATCACAGAGGACAGCTTGGAAGCAGCAGCCAGAGCCAAGAGAGGCAGAGCCTGGCCCTGGGGTGCAGCACAATGTTGTGGTTTAGATTTGCTAATTTCGTTTCCCGGCCAACACACCAAATAAATGTCATGGTTTTAAAGCAGTAGCTAAAAAATTACAAGAAAACTTACTTATTTCTTGCTGTGAGATATACATTAGAACAAGAGCAAAAGAGACTTAAAAGGAATAAAGAAAGTTTTTTAACAGAACTACAAGAATAAGAAAACCAGAATAACTTCCAGAAAACCTCCTTCTCCCCCACTACCCAACCATTCCTTTGTTCACATGACAACATAGAGACAAAAAACTTGGAACTTTGGTGTTTAAAACACTCCCAATTCCTGCTAGAGTCTTTTCATCAGCTTTGTAGAGAAACAGAAGTCTTCTGCTAATCTATGGAGTTTTTCGCAAGAAAACCATTTCTGTTATAGTTTTCTATTTCTCTGATGCCAGCTGCCTGGAAAAAATCTGTCAGCAGTTCACTCCTCCCATTTCACATCACTCTGAGGTTATGGGTCAAATGAGTCTTGGGATGTCATTTTTAAGGATGAGTTATTCAAAGGCAAAATTCTCTTCATCTGTCTCTGTGAGCTTCTCTGGAAACAGAAGTTTTCTCTTTGCCTCTCAAAAGGCTACAAATCTTCAACTATTACTTTTCCCTCTGTTTCAGTATCTCACAGCATCACAATTACTCCACCTCTTGCTCAAAATCCACACTTTGAACACTCCATTCCTCCCAATATATTCTATCATGAATTAAAGGAGCTCTTTTTCAGAACACTGTTGTCCATCTCCATAGCTTTAACAGAAAAATATTTCAGTTTAATTAAAGCATCTCCTTATTCTCTCTTCCCCATCTAAAACTTAACTCTTTTCTTCACTGTTTTTGATGGTTTTATCATGTCTTCTTCATGTTATCTCTCTCTCTCTCTCATCCTTCTCTCTCTCTCAGAAAAAGAGTAATCTGCAAGTCTCATCCAGGTAGTAAAAGAGTTAAAGTCTTGGAAAGCTGCAGATGTTGATGGTGTCAGGTTTCAGTCCAGCAGCAGAAACTGCAAACCAAGCCAGGCCGGCCGGCTCCGTTTCTCCCCCCCCCGCCCTCTGCGGCCTTGTCCGGCCTGGAGGGGGGAGGAGGCCGAGACAGAGCCTGTTACCTCGTCAGAAGCCAGAAACCAAAGAGAACAAGAGAGCCCTGGCTTTACATCTTAAGGTGGTGTTCACAAGTTGATCTCACTTTTCAATGGTCAAAACTGCTGTCAGTTCTTAGAAATGACCAATAATTGGTCACAAGAAAAGACTCCCATCAGCCTCTCGCAGCTTCAACTTCCTCCCAGCTCCCAAAGCTGTCTTAAAGGTAAAGTCACCCCATGACACACCTGTCTTCCAAAACAAAGACAGATGGGGAGTTTCTCCATCCTCCTTACCTTTGCAGGGCCGGTAGAGGTCTTGGTTCCGCATGCTCTTTTTGTGGGGCTTTTTGTGTCTGTCCCCCTCCACTATGGGGGGGCTCGAGTTGTGTCTGTGCCCCTCCGACTTAGGGGGACAGGGGATATTTGCTGCCCCCTTTCTGCTTCTGGGAAGCCTGTGTGGGCTCTTTGTCCCCCTCTGATTTGGGGGGTGCCAGTGTTGTCACCATCCTGGCAGCCCCCAACCGCTCTTTGACCTTTTCCAGACCAAGGGTGTTCTCTGTCCCGTTGCAATTTGCGGGGCTGGCACAGGCACCTCCTCTTTGGGGGGGCTGGCAGTCTCCCCTTCCCACTCGCACTTGGGGGCTACTCTGGGCTCCATTAATCTCTTATTTTGGGGGGGTTGGGTATTTATCTCCCTTCAGTTTGGGGGGCCCAGGGATCATCTCCATCCTCCTCCAGTTTTGAGGGGCCTGGGAGTAGTCTCTGCCTCTCACCGATTTGGGGGGACTGGTGCAGGCTCCACCCTGCTCTGATTTTGAGGGACAACCTGGAGGAAAAGCATCAAAAGCTTGACAAAGGCTGAAGGGAACGCTCTGATTACCCCATTTGCCAAGAGGTTCCCTTAGCTGAAGTTGCTAACAAGGACCAGAATTGCCAGCCCGCAGTGGGTTTCGGGTTGTTTTATTTCCTGGGCCCTCAGTGCTGCGTGGGACACGGGAACTGGGTGCTGCAGAGGCTGCGGCAAGGCATCAGAAATGCCCACCCAACACAGAAGGATGGTAGAAGATCTGCTCCAGCACTGGCCGGTCCATGGGGTGCTTGGACAAACACCAGCAGATCAGATGTTGGCACTCTGGGGAGAGAAGGCAGAAAGCAGCGCTCACTTGCAGAAGGCTCCTGCCCAGCTGCTCCCAGCGCCTGCAGAAGCCGGGCCACGCTGCGTGTGCTCGGAGCTGCCCTGGGCGGGAGAGCGGCACGGCAGGATAAGCCGTGGCCTTGATTGGGAGGTGGCCCCTGCCTGGACCCACCACCACTGTTTGGCATCCCCGGGCCCGCCGTGCTGGGCCTTGCACGCTGAGCCCACGCCCGCTGCCCGTGGCCATGTCCCACCCTTGGCCCCGGCCATATCCCTGCTTGCCACGGCCCGCTCTGTCCCGCTGTCCCCGCTCACTCACCAGCTCGTCCCACGGCAGGACCATGTCCTGGGCCACGCACTTGATGGCCACCTGCAAGCCGTGGAGAGAGGGGGGCTGAGCTCAAGCCTGGCTCCAGGACACTTGCTGCTCCTCCACCTGCTCCTGAGATGGCTCCCCTGGATCGGGCTGGGCTCCCACTTCAACCTGTGGGCTTTCCCTGGCCATATCAGTGGTCAGGGCTGCACCTGTGCTGTTGAGGTCCAAGGGTCCAAGGGAACTGGGAGACCTGTCCCTGGGCTCTGCACCTTCTGCAGGCTGACAGGTCTGGCTGAGCCTCTCCGAGGGATGGAGGCTGTCAGAGATAGCAGAGGCTCCTAGCACCATGGACATTCTCTGACAGCCTGAGCTTCTTGCATGGGTGGCAGGTGTTTTCTGCTGTGCCATCCTTGCAAGGGTTGAGGCTCTCCCAGGGATGGTGAATCTTGCTGGGAGCAGCCTCCTGAAGGGATGGCGGCTTCTGGAGGAGCTGGGCGAGCCATAGCAGGGCACGTGGCCTCACTTCATCAGCTTCTCCAGTTCTTTCCACATCGCCTGCCACATCCCAAAGAAGAGCGGCACAAATGTCCCATTGTGTGCCCAGTGCTGGATCATCACTTCCTGCAGCTCTAGGGCCACTGCCACGCAGGGACTGCAGCTGCAGGAGCTCTCCAGAGGGCTTGCGGGAGCACCTGGCCACTTGTGAAGGGTCGCCCAAGGCCTGGAGAACCTGGGAGCTGCAGGGGCTGCTCGGTTCCTCCATGAGCCTCTGGGCCTAACCCTGGGGCGCTTCCATCTCCTCCTCATCTGCTGTCTCCGTGGTTTCCAGTGGCCAATGGCCCACCAGCCACAGCAACCAGCAGCAGGACAAGTGCAGGCATCGGGATGCCACCGTCACACATGGCTACGGCACGTCCCATGGTGACTGCACTGGCAGCTGCGGGGGCTGGCCCGGTTTATATAGGGCTGGCGTGGTGATGTCACAGTGCTGTGGCCAGGACAGCTGTGTGACATCATGGCCCTGCATCACCCCAGCGCTCAGCTCCTTTGTGACATCACGGCCCCACCCAATTCAGGGGTCACACAACCGGCTCATCCCTGAACATGAACATGGCCGGGAAAAGCCTGGAAATAAGAACCGGAGCTCAGCCCCTTGCAATGAATCCTTCCCTGGAGCAAGTGGCAGCACATCAGGAAGAGTGCTGCTGCCACCTGTGTCAAGCCCCAGCTCCCAGAATGCTGCAGCGGCACCAACTTCAAACAACCACTACCCTGTGCCAGAGAAGATCCCCCAGAGACAAAGGGAGGTGAAGTTCCTCTGTCTCTGGGGAGATCTCCTGAAATGGCTGGCGAGGACTGCAAGAGTTTTTTCTTAGCAGCTCACCAACTTCTGCAGAGCCTCTGTTGTAAATCAATCAGGATATTCCAAAGAGCACTCATTCTTGTCCCACTGCTCTGGTTTTGACTGCCATAGGGTTCCTTTCTTCCCAATAGCTGGCACATGCTGCGTTTGGATTCAAGATGGGAATGCTGTGGTTCAGTCAGGGGTGGTTTGTTTTCTGCTGAGGAGGGCTTGCCCTTTTCCAGGACTTTGCAGTGTCCCTTGGTATAATGCATGTTTTCCACTGGGAAGGGATGGGTGAGATGCAAAGAGGGATGGAAAGAATGCATTAGAAAACCTGTACAGTGTCTGTGTTTATCAGGTGACCATCCACATCCTGGAAGGGGATGATTTAATTTCTATATTTTTTAAATAAATGTATTTAACAAGTCAATTTTTATTGTGCCTCACATTTTTGGCCACCTTCGTCTCCAGCTGAGCTTTCACTGCACCAAATTTCTTGCTACAGTGGCAAGAAGCATCTCTGTATTCTTCTCCTGACCTTCATTCCTTGTCCTCTACCCGTCCCATCCCGCACCAGGGAGCGGGGACCTTCCTGGGGCAGATGCAGGAGGATATCCAGGACAGTCCTTGCCTGGGACGGGTGTCAAGGAGATCCAGGAGGGTTCAGTGTCCAGCTCTAAGTCCTGGGACACCCTGTGCCGTGCTCCCAACAGCCCCGATTTTCAGGAAGGAGCCACAGCAGCCTCCTGGCCATCCATGGATTTTTCTCCCAGGAATTCGCTGTGGAGCTTGTTTCTGTTTTCCTGCTCTTTGTGAGCTCCTGTCCACATGGCATGGAGCTGGAAGAGGTGGGAGGGGGCAGAACACACAGCTGGGGAACTCTTGAGGGCTGCTGTGTTTCTGGCACCCTGCTTTCCTCCTCTCCTTTCGTGTAGCTGTGGGCCGGGACGGAGCATTTTTCTGGGGGAGCTCCCGGTGCCCTGGATCCCTGCCCTGAAAGGGGAGGGCCTAGAGACGGCATCTCTGCCCTGCCCCACGCAGCCAGGCTGTCCCACAGAGCTCCTGCAAAGCCCTGCTCCTGCCCGCCAGGGCATTAATTAGCGAGGTTTTAATGAGGGAGGAAGGAACGGCGTTCATTAGGGAGGGGATGGCGGGGAGCCGCTCCGAGCCGAGGGGGCGAGGCCTGAGCGGGAGGCGGGGCCAGCGCTGAGGGGAAAAAGGGCGGCAAAAGGCTCAGCCCTGCTGAGGGGAAACGTCGGGAAGGAGAAGACAGAGTGAAATTGTTGGGGAAAAGGGAGACACGCACCCCGAACGGTGGCTGGGGAAAGCTCCATACACTGCAGCCTGCATAGCCCAGCCCCAAACCCAGGGGAAGCCATGGCTAAAATCCAGGATAAACAGTGCTGAGGATCCAAGGAATCAGAGCCATGATCCGTGTGGAGAGTGTCCCTGACAGGAGGAACGTAAATGGAAGTGAGCGAGGCTGGGGCAGGAGGGTCAGAGCGAGCAGAGAAGGGGGAGCCTCTGTCCATGGCAAGGCCCAGGGCAGCCCTGTCCTGGCAGGTGGGCAGGGAGCGGATCCTTGAGCTGCTGCACGTTTGTGCTGCCCTCGCTCAGCCGGGAACCCCCTCATTGCCCGGGGGGAGCTGGTGGCAGTGGGGAGTGGGAGAGGAAAGAAGCGGAACACAAGGATCTGTCCTACAGCCACATGGACTGCAATGCTGTGTTCATGGGCTGTGCCAAATGGCTGCCCTGTTGGGAACAGAACCAGAAACCTCCACCTAATTTACTGCTCTAGGGAAAGAAAAAATTCCCAACTTTAATTCCAGGGAGGATAATTTAATATCTCCTTGGCATCTGGAGATCTATTACCTGAATCCAGTCATGAGTTTCCTTCAGGTCTTCACCCTCAGGACCAGTTAAAAGACAGTGGGGTTAAACTCTTTCCCACTTGTTAAATCTGGATCATCCCGTTCTGTGAGGGACTTTCTTGGTTGCCACAGCCTTAACTTGCTGTGAGGCTTTAAGGATTAGAGAGCCTCCTACTCTCCTCACTTACCATTAAAGCCGTGGCTGCACAAGTTTACAAACAATGGGGCCACCTCTTGCCAAGTGGTCTAACATTTTAGAAAAAGGGGCCATTGGTCTTCAAGAACTGCCCTGTGGTGTTCCTGCACTAGAACTCCTTTGGCCTGCTTCTGTTCAACACCCACATAAAATTCAAATTCTTTTTCCCTGTTTGGAAGGGCTAGGGCAGGTTCTTCAGTTCATCTGCTGTTTAAGACTTCAAAATTCTGACAGTAGTTTTGCCCATTGAAAAGTGACATCAACCTGTGAACACCACCCTTTAAAAGTTAATCCCGGGAATTTCTCTTTCTCTTTGGTTTCTGGCTTTTGAAGAGGTCACAGGGCTCCGGTTCAGCCTCCTCCCCCCAGGTCTGACAAGGGCACAGGGGGAGCAGGGCTGGCCAGAATTCTGCGGTTCCCAGCGGGGGATGGAGACTATGAAATGACAGGAGCCCCTTCCCAGAGGGAAGTACTCCCATCTGTACTACTGGACTGCCCTGACTGTCAATCTTTGACTTCTTCAAAGGGTCATTGCTAAACAAAACCTTGGTTTTGCCTGCTGACATTGCTGGTCAGGCAGTGTCCCGGGAGATGCTCTTGATGGTTTCCCCTTTTCCTGGTCATGGCACTGGAGGAGGTCCAGGCCCAGGTGATGCCACTGAAGGAAATGTGCCCTCATCCCAGGGACGCTCAACACGGACTCCCCCAGCCCCTCAGTGCCCCGCTGCTGGTCACAGCAGCCCCTGCCTGGCTCCTGCCACCCACACTCTGGTCAGCCCTGCCTGCTCCTGGACATGGGGCTCAGCCAGGGCTGGTGCTGTGTGGGCTTTGCTGGTGGTACCAGCCGGACACTGGGGTGAGAGCTCCATCTCTTTATTGGAGCAGAAGAGCTGTGCTGGGCCCTGCCCTGGCAGGAGGGACCCACCTTCAGTCCAGGCCACAGAGCAGGGCGGGTCCCTTCAGGGACACAGGGCCTTGCTGTGGGTGCTGGCAGCATCTGCACAGCAGCAAGCTGGTAATGCAGCTGTGCCAGGGACAGTGGGCATGGGCATGGAGATGTGAAATGTGTGGTGCAGGTGTCCCTGAGGGAGGTGTTTGGTCGTTCTTGTGAAGCTGCAGAGGGGCACCTATTGAGAGAGGAGATGGCTGAGGTCCCAGCTGCAGCTGGCACACAGGGACCCTCCTGCACAGCGGGAGATTCTCACTGTGCTCAAAGATTCCCTCTGAAGACTAGGAGGGGAGCTTGTCAGAAGTCCCGAAAAATATCTGGGGAAAGGTCTTAGGTTAGTTGTTGAGACGAGGTACAAATCTCCAGCGGGAAAAGAGCCTCTCCAGTAGGCTGGGTGTTTTGGGGTGTCTTAGTTCTTCCTAGAATAAAGATTACCAATTGACTGCAATTTCAGTTTTTATTCTAGATGTGTAAAAATGTTCCGAGATTTTCTGAATTCTAAAACTACCTTGAAAAATACAGAACTACTATGGAAATAATAATCTATAATTGTAGATTTCTTTCTACAAAAAATATTTCTAAATATTTCTAAAAATTTCAAATTTCTAAAAATGAAAAGCAAAGGCAAAACGAGGTCGCCTTTTCAGAATTCTAAAACTAATTTGAAGAATCCTAAACAACTGTGAATATTGGGAAGAAACATTTGGGGATTACTTGCTACCAACAATATCTCTAAAGGGTTCTAAAAATTTCTAATTTCTACAAATGAAAAACAAAGTCAACATGGTGCCCCATGCCCGGCTGCTGCCTGCCCAGCCAAGGCTGTGGCCAGCCAAGCAGCTGTGCCAGTGCGGGTGGTACCAGCCAGAGCCCAGAGCAGAAGCCCAAAGGTGTTGCTCAAACCCTTCCCTGGCAGGAGGGGCCCACATTCAGGCCTGGCCAGGCACCAGGGCCAGCACCTGCAGGGACAGAGGGTCCTGTTCTGGGTGGTGGCGGCACAGCAATAAGCTGATAATGCAACTGTGGCAGGGACAACGGACACTGGCTTGGAGATGGAGAATGACAGGTGCAGGTCTCCCAGACTAACGTGTTTGGCAGGACATCTGGAGGTGCAGAGGTGCTCCTGTGGAGAGAGGAGGTGGCTGAGGCCCCCAGCTGCCGCTGGCACGCAGGGATCCTCCTGCACAGCAGGGCCCAGAGCGGCCAAGGCTCCCCAGCACGGCTGGAGCTGCTGGCACAGCTTGGCCCAGCTGGACAGCTGCCCCTCAAGGCCCCGGCGAGCAGGGGATGGCTCTGGGCAGGGTCCCTGGCCAGGAGCGGGCCCCAGAGCGCCTCTGCCTTTCAAGGGCAATCTCGTCCCCGCTCCTTCTCCTGCCCACCTTGCTTTGCCTCTGCCCGCTGCTCCTGGGGCTGCTCTTGGCCAGGCAACCTCAGTGGCAGCCAGCACTGGCTGCAGCCCCAGCGGGCTCCCCAGGACAAGGCCCAGCAATTAAGAGGCCAATTAAAGGCCTGGGCAGCAGCAGAACTCTTGGCAGAGTTATTTGGACAACCACTGACTATCTACAGGTCCACAGCAGACTCACTGGGAATGTTTCTATTCTACAATAGACTTTCAAAAGAAGCTGTTTGAGGGAAAGATGAACAAAACACTCACCGTTTTGTCTTCCAGCAATACCAGATTCCAACACCGCATAAAACAAGTAAATGCACCAAACAAATCAGGCCTGCCATTAATTCTGGCCAACAGCGTGTTCCCTGACAGAAACCTCTTCCGATGTCCTTCTGGGAATTGGGAACACGTGTTGTGGTGCTGGCTGCATCTGTGGGAGCAATGGGCAGTGAGAGCCCATGCTGTGCTGCTCTGCTGAGCTGGCAGCATGGTGGGAATGTCCAGGATGTTCTCTGTTTCCCCCAGAGCTGGGGCCTGCAGGCACCTTGTTGGCCCTTGGCACAGGCTGTGCCACCCAACAAAGCCCAGAAGGCCGGGAGCAGAGCCCGGGGGACAGCACAGCTGCTTGGGCAGTGGCTCCTTCCAGGGACACGGGCCAAACCCATCCCTGAGCAGCCACTGCCACTCCTGACCCTCCCTTCCCTGTGACAGCTCCCCCAGCCCAAGGGGACAGAGCCAGGCCCTGTCAGGGGCCAGTGCAGCCCCTGCCCAGTTGGGAGCCAGGGCTGGCTGTGGCCCTGGGCTCGTGGCAGGGCTCCCGCTCGGGGCTGCTCCTGTGCCTCGGGCCTCTGGGCGCTCACGGCTACCTCTGGGAGCAGCTGCAGTGGGATAGATGTTGGTGCATGAGTCCCATTTCCCAGGAGCTGGAAACGAGCTCCAGAGGCCTGGAAGCTGAGGTGCCTCCAGCTTTGGCTGCTGCTGGGTCATGCAAGGGCCAGCCCTAGGGGAAGAGCTGCTGGCACACAGCCCCGCCAAGGGCTGAGCCCAGCACAGCAATTACCTCCTGTGTCTGGGCCTGTGCCTGGCATCGCCTTCTTTCCTGCCAATGAGCCACTGCTTTCTCTGGGAAACGTCTCCACCTGCATGGTCTTTTGGTCCATCCCTTGAGAAAGGAAGAGGCACAGCTGAACCAGATGGAGAAGTTCTTGATTTGGGTGCTGGCATTTTCAGGACCTCATGCTTGTCAAATACGGGGATAAGGTTCAAAAAATGCCTTGGCTTTTGGGCCCTCTCTCCTCCAAAAAGCTGCCAATTCTGAGCAGTAGTGAGGGGATTGTGCAGGGTGAGGGCACACACGTGCACGGCTCTGTCCTGACACCTGAGCTTTGGGCTTTGGGCTCTAAGCTGGCAGCTCTCCCAGGGGGAAAGGCCTTCACCTACCCTCACCATCTCCCAGAGCCTCAGTCCTGGACGTGGGTTGGGAAGCCAGATCACCTTCACCAAGAGGCTTGGCTTCAAGGAAAGGCAGGACAGAAGAGCTCCCGTGGCTCTGTAGGAGATCCTCAGGCTCCCTGGGGCTGGCAAAGGAGTCACACAAGGCACAGCCCTGGGGCCAGCCCCTTCCCTCTCTGCTCCTCTCCGTGGCTGCACAGAGCACATGGAAGGAGACACTGGCATTGCACATGGGAAGAAGATTGACAGCTAAATGCTCCTTCCTCCCACTGACAGCGATGCTGTGGGATCACTCAGGGCTCCAGAAGGGAGCAGGGCAAGGCTTCCAGAATCCTTCAGCCCTGAGATTATGTTAAGGGATATGGCACATGAGTGAGCTCTTGCCACCTTGACATTATTCCATCAGGAAAAGCACATTGAGAACTTGCCTCCAGCATTCTCCAAGTCTTGCCAGCTGTCATCTAGCCGGGCTTCCAGATAATCCATGTCCTGATCCCAGTCTAGAAGCCAGTACAGATCAGAACCACGTCCATGGTGCGCTGGGATCCACTTCTGCCTTGGGGTAGTGGGCACTGCAAGGGGTTTGGGTTAGATCGTGAGTACCAGATGTCAATGGACATGGCCAAAGCTGCAGAGGGGCCTGGGGAGCTCTGGGCTGGCTCTGGTCACTCTCCACCCTCTTTGCAGGCCCTGTGCAACATCCCTGGTGGGGGGTGACAGGGCCAGAGCAGGGATCCTGGCTGCTGAGTCTCAGGAGAAGGCTGAGGGACATGGACCCACCTTGTCCTCCCTGCAGCATTTCCTTCAGCATTTGTTTCATGGGTTTTGATGGCACATGGAGTTTCTGGTGTCCTGCAGCTTTGTTCTTTCCACTTGGAGGACCTTAAGAGAAAACAGTTCCCCTTTGCAGGAATGGATCCCAGAAAAGCAGTGCTCAGCCTGTGGGGTCAGGAGGGACACACCACTCACCCCTGCGATGGGAGCTGGGCTTGCGTACAGTTACCAACCCAGGAGCTGGGAAAGTCCTGCCTGCAGGCACACCTGTAACTCAACAGCCACAGAAGCTTCTGTCACCTCTGCTCATCTGCACAGGCAGCACTGAGCCACGGGAGAGGTGAGGGGAACGCGATGGGCGAGGGCACACACGTGTATGTCTCTGTTCTGACACCTGCAGTGGTGCCAGGACACTGAAACTGCTTATTCTGCCAGGAAAGGACCATTGAGAACTTACCTCCAGCATTTCTCAAGTGTTTCAAGCTGTCATCCAGCAGGGCCTCTGGATAATGCAAGTTGTGATTCCAATCTAGAAGGGAGCCCAGATCAGAACCCTGCCATGGTGTGCTGAGATCCCCTTCTACTTTTGACAACTGGGCACTGCAGGGGTGTCAGGTAAGACCCTGGGTGCCAAATGTCAAAGGAGAATGGCCAAAGCTGCACAGGGGCCAGAGGACCTCTGGGTTGGTGTCTGGTCACTCTCCAAGCTCTTTGCAGTCCCTGTGCAACATCCCTGGAAGAGGTGGCTGGGGCAGCCCAAGGCCCATTGGGGCTCTCTCACAGCTACAGCTGAAAGACTTGCTAAAGCAATGAGGAAAAACTGCAGCAGGCAGTTGTACAACTATCCCTCCCTCACTCCTGCCCTCTCTCCCTCCCTTCCTGCCTTCCTCTCTGTCTCCATCCCTCTTTTCCCTGGGACAGCTCCCCCAGCCCAAGGGGGCAGAGCCAGGCCCTCTCAGGACACACTGGAGCCTTGGCCTCCCCCTTCTGCCTTTTCCCCACCCTGGGCACCCCTTTGCAGCCCCTGCCAGGTTTTGGGACGTGTCTCCCATGGATGGACCCCAGCAGGACTGCTCAGTAGCCGAGTGCCCTGAGCCTGCTGGGGATAATTCCTCTGGGCTGTGCCGGTCTTGGCCAGGCTGTGCCTGCACTGCCAAGCAGCAGAGATGGCAGCTCAAGCCTCAGCAGGGCTCAGGCCCAGAGGCACAGCAATTACCTCCTGTGACTGTGCCTGGCATGGCCTCCCTTCCTGCAGCAGAGGCTGCCCATGGGCCACTGCTTCCTCCGGGAAACGCCGCCTTCAGCACAGCCGCTCTGTCCACTTCTGCAGAAAGGGGCAGCTGGATCAGATGGAACCATTCACCACTGGGGAAACTTCAGGAGGCAATGCTTGTCAAAGGCATGGTTAAGGATCAAGAATCCCTGAAAATTTTTTGGCATTGGCCAGGGCCTACACTATCAAAACAGCTGCCCTTTCTGATCTACCTGGGGACCGAGAAATTGCAGGGGATCTCAGTGTGAGCATGACCCCTGCTGCACTTTGGGCTCCCTGCCTGCTGATGCCAAATGCCTTCCTGCAGAGGCTGGGGAGACGCTGCAGCCAGGCCAGGCTGGGAAACAGCCCTGCAGGCCAGGAAAGCAACAGTGGGGCAGCGAGGCTGCCATGGATCCTCTTCCCGCTGTGCAAAGAAAGCCCCTGGCTGCTGAGTCTCAGGAGAAGGCTGAGGGACATGGACCCACCTTGTCCTCCCTGCAGCATTTCCTTCAGCATTTGCAGAGTGATTTTGGATGGCACATGGGGTTTCTGGTGTCCTGTAGCTTTGTTCTTTCCACTTGGAGGACCTTAAGTGAAAATAGTTCCCCTTTGCAGGAATGGATCCCAGAAAACCAGTGCTCAGCCTGTGGGGTCAGGAGGGACACACCACTCACCCCTGCGATGGGAGCCGGGCTTGCGTACAGTTACCAACCCAGGAGCTGGGAAAGTCCTCGCTGCAGACACACCTGTAACTCAACAGCCACAGAAGCTTCTGTCACCTCTGCTCATCTGCACAGGCAGCACTGAGCCATGGGAGAGGTGAGGGGATAGCACAGGACGGGGGCACACACGTGCACGGCTCTGTCCTGACACCTGCAGCGATGCTGCCCTGGCTGAGCTTTGGGCTCTGAGCTGGCAGCTCTCCCAGGAGGAAAGGCCTTCACCTACCCTCGCCATCTCTCAGAGCCTCAGTCCTGGACGTGGGTTGGGAAGCCAGATCACCTTCAGCAAGAGGCTTGGCTGCAAGGAAAGGCAGGACAGAAGAGCTCCTGTGGATCTGTAGGAGATCCTCAGGCTCCCTGGGGCTGGAAAAGGAGCCGCGAAAGGCAAAGCCCTGGGCACAGCCCCTTCCCTCTCTGCTCCTCTCCGTGGCTGCACAGAGCACATGGAAGGAGACACTGGCATTGCACACAGGTAGAAGATTGACAGCTAAATGCTCCTTCCTCCCACTGACAGCGATGCTGGGGGATCACTCAGGGCTCCAGAAGGGAGCAGAGAAAAATTTCCAGAATCCTTTAACCCTCACATGACCTTAACAGAAACGGCACATAAGTGAGCACTTCTCACCTTGACAGATTATTCTGTCAGTACAAGTGGCAATTCAGAACTTACCTCCAGCATTCTCCGAGATTTTCACAGTCTCATTCACCAGTGATCCCAAATAATTCAAGTCATGATCCCAATCTAGAAAGAAGCACAGATCAGAACCATGGCCATGGTGCACTGGGATCCCCTTCTGCCTTAGGGAACTGGGCACTGCAAGGGGTTTGGGTAAGGCTGTGGGGGCCAGATGTCAATGGACATGGCCAAAGCTGCAGAGGGGCCTGGGGAGCTCTGGGCTGGCTCTGGTCACTCTCCACCCTCTTTGCAGGCCCTGTGCAACATCCCTGCAGAGGCAGCAGGTCCAGCCCAGGGCCCCTGTGGACTCTCTCCCTCCCACAGCGGAAACCCTCCCTAAAGCCCTGTGGAAAACCATCCCCAACTCTTTCCAGGAGAAGGAAGTGCTGTCCCAGGAAAGGGAAGCCAGGCTGCGGGCTCACCTGCTCCCTGTGCTCGCTGCGGAGCAGCCTGGGCAGCCCTGTCAGGCAGGGCCACTGCCAGGAGGAGCAGGAGGAGGAGGCGCAGAGCAAAGGCCATGGTGCCTTGCCCTCTGCCAGTCCTGCAGCTCTTGCTGCCACCACTGTCCTGACACCGCTGTCCCAATGTCAGCACCGCTGCTTCCGCCGCCGCTGCTGCCGCAACAGTCGTGGTCAAGGACTGACTGCTCGGTCCTCGTGGTGCTGTGCAACCACGGGGCTCTGGGACCTCTGTGACCTCAGAGCCTGCTGTCACCTCAGCCTGCTGTCACCCCACAGGCTGCTGTGACCTCATGGCCAGGGTGGAATTGTGTGGGGAGTGGGATCTGCCTTCTTCACCAGGGAGCTCAACCTGCCCAGCAACTCTGCCCAAGGGCTATGACAGGGTCCCAGCCCAGCTGATCTCACAGGCTGGGGGATGAAGGGATGGAGAGCAGCCCTGCTGAGAAGGACTTGTGGCTGCTGCAAGGAGAGAGGCTGGACATGAGCCAGCCATGTGCCTCCAAAGGAGGCTGCCCAGCAGCTTGAAGGAGGTGATTCCACCACCCCTCTGCTCTGGTGTGAGCCCACCTGGAGTACTGCATCCACCTCTGGGTGCCCAGCACAGGAAGGACATGGTCCTGTTGGAGCTAGTCCAGAGGAGGGACAGAATGCTCTGAGGGCTGGAGCCCCTCTGCTTTGGAGACAGGCTGGGATAGCTGGGGGTGTTCAGCCTGGAAGAGGGAAGGCTCCACGCAGACCTGATTGCTACCTTTCAGTACTTTAAGGGGGCTTGTAAAAAAGACAGGACAGAACTTTTAGTAGGGCCTGTTGTGACAAGACTGAGGGGGAATGTTTTCAATCTAAAAGACAGTAAATTCAGACTAGACATAATGAAGATGTTTTTTACACTGTGGGTTTTGAAACCCTGGCACAGGTTGCCCAGAGAGGTGGGCATCCATCCCTGCTGACATTCAAGCTCATGCTCTGAGCAACCTGATCCAAAGGTGTCCCTGCTCACTGCAGGGCACTGCACTAGATGGCTTTTAAATGTCCCTTCCAAGCCAAGCCATTCTGTGCTGCTGTGCACCAGTAGAGCAGTGCTGGAATAATGCTGGGGTGATGATGCTGGCACCTGTGTTTTGGTAGTTGTGCCATTTAGCTGTTGGCCAAGAGAGGATTGATGGGCTGCACAGTGAAGTCTGCAAAGAACAGTGTGCTCAAGGAGAAACAGGAGAGGAACAGGGCTTCCAGCTCAGATAAATGCCAGCAATTTGCTGCCCATTCCTTGTTAAGAAATAAAGCAATGTTCTGAAGATCTCTTCAGTGTGGGTGCACTATTGGCTATATCAGTGCTTGTGTTCTGTAAAACAGGTGAGTTGTTACAGCTTCTTGCCCCATTTACCACTGGATAAAACCCAAATACTGCATTGCTCCATGTCTCCTTTCTTCCAAGTAAAGGCAGATTTTGTTCATTCTTCAGTGGGACATATTCATCTGTTGACAAGCAAATTCTTCTTGCCATTCACACAATGTTGATTTGCACTAATCCGATTATAATTAAGACCGTAATTTATCAGAGTATAATTAAGACCATATAATTAATTGTAATTAAGGCTGATGGATTGTGAGGCAAAGTGTTGCATCATTTTCCCTTTAGAGAGTTTTTCTCTAATTCAATGACATTTGAAGACAGCTGTAGCCTACCATACTTCTGGCATACTAGAAATGAAAAAACAGCCATGGAAACAGGCTGTTCTATCCTTTTCTCCTCCTCCCTGAAGTCTGAGCTCTTCAGCTGCCTCACAAACATTGTTTTAATTCACACAGGTATCCATCAGGACAGTGGCTGTGAAGCTTGGAACAATGTAGGTTTAGAGCAGCAAAAATAATAATCCATTTCCCAGGTTAAGCCAAGCATTTCCCAAATAACTCTAGCTATCCTCAGGGATGTTTCCAAAAGTATCATAGTAAATGTTGGGAGCGGGGAGAGAGAATGTGAACAAAATTAAAAATACAGCTTTCTGAGATCTTTTTATTCCTATAAAAACAGAATCAAAATTGTTTATAGATAGAACATTAACTAAGAAGTGAACAACAGATTGTCAAGATAATTGCTTAGGAATCAAAAATATCTAAATAAAAATAAGTTAACATGTGGATTTATAAGAAAACAATCGTACTAAGAAAAAAAAAACAACAAACCTACCAAATCTAAAAACAATATGGCTGCCTCATCTGTCTCAATATCAAAAAAAAAAATTAAAAAAAAAAAAAAAAAAAAAATTGAAAATAGTCAGATCCTCATGACCATTACTATATACAGGACCCTCCAGGTAATGGGAATAAACGAAGGAACTTTTGGACATTTTTTTTCTTTTTGGGCTGGGGGAGCTGTCACAGGGAAGGGAGGGTCAGGGGTGGCAGTGGCTGCTCAGGGATGGGTTTGGCCCGTGTCCCTGGAAGGAGCCACTGCCAAGCAGCTGTGCTGCCCCCGGGCTCTGCTCTCATCTTTCTGGGCTCTGTTGGGTGGCACAGCCTGTGCCAAGGGGTGGCAAGGTGCCTGCAGGCCCCAGCTCTGGGGGAAACAGAGAACGTCCTGGCCGTATCCAGCGTGCTGCCAGCTCAGCAGTGGAGCACAGCACAGGCTCACGCTGCCCATTGCTCCCACAGATGCAGCCGGCACCACAAGACATGCTCAGAAGATCTGGGAGAGCATGAGAAGAGTTTTCTACCAGGGAACACATGGTTTGATTAAGTTAATGGCCACTGTGGCTGGTGGAGCACTTTTCCTGCTGATGTGCTATGCTGGAATCTGGTATTGCTGGAAGAGAAAACAGTGAGTGTTTTGCTGATCTCGGCCTCAAACAGCTTCTTGAAAGGCTGCTCATAGTCGGGAAACATTCCCAGTGAGTCTGCTGTGGACCTGTAGATAGTCAGTGGTTGTCCAAATAACTCTGCCAGGAGTTCTGCTGCTGCCCAGGCCTTTAATTGGCCTCTTAATTGCTGGGCCTTGTCCTGGGGAGCCCGCTGGGGCTGCAGCCAGTGCTGGCTCCCACTGAGGCTGCCTGGCCAAGAGCAGCCCCAGGAGCAGCGGGCAGAGGCAAAGCAAGGTGGGCAGGAGAAAGAGCGGGGACGAGATTGCCCTTGAAAGGCAGAGGCGCTCTGGGGCCCGCTCCTGGCCAGGGACCCTGCCCAGAGCCATCCCCTGCTTGCCGGGGCCTTGAGGGGCAGCTGTCCAGCTGGGCCAAGCTGTGCCAGCAGCTCCAGCCGTGCTGGGGAGCCTTGGCCGCTCTGGGCCCTGCTGTGCAGGAGGGTCCCTGCGTGCCAGCGGCAGCTGGGGGCCTCAGCCACCTCCTCTCTCCACAGGAGCACCTCTGCACCTTCAGAAGAGCAGCCAAAGACTTTAATCACCGAGAAGCTGATCTGTCATCCCCGCTCTTCACCTCTGTCTACTTCTGCTCTGCTGCAGCTCCATCCCCATCTTGAGTGCGTCCCAAGACCCACACGTGCAAAGTGAGACCCTCTGCCCCTGAGCCCCCTGGCCCTGGTCCCTGGCCAGGGCTGAAATTGGGCAGCCCCTGTCCACCAGAGCAGGGCTGGGCCCATGGTTTTTGTTCCAATAAAGAGATGGAGCTTTCATCTCAGTGTCTGGATGGTACCACCAGCAAAGCCCTCATGGCACCAGCCCCTGCTGAGCTCCATGTCCAGGAGCAGCCGGGTGTGCCCACAGTGTGGACAGGCAGGAGCCAGGCAGGGGCTGCCATGACCAGTGGTGGGGCCACGAGGGGCTGGGGGAGCCCATGCTGAGCGTCCCTGGGCTGTGAGGGCACATTTCCTTCAGTGGCATCACCTGGGCCTGCACCTCATGAGGCACCCAGGGCTAATTTGGGCTCTCTGCTAAGGTGTGCAGGGATCCCCCATGAGGTGTGCAGCGGGGTTAAATTGAGAGGGTTTTTTCCTCTTCTCAGCACAGCAAAGGGGACACTCTTGGCTGAGGTTTTGCAGAGCTGGGAGGAAGCCTCTTGCGAGCCCTTGGGCCCGGCCTGTGGGCACAGCGGGCAGGCAGAGCCCATCCCTTGAGGCCAGTCCGGGCTGCTCGGGCCGGGCCGGGCCGGGCCAGGTGAGGGCCCCGGCAGGGAAGGGCCGTGGCCGTGGGCTCTGATGAGGCTGCCGAGCTTCACCCTGGCCCTGTGCTGCAGCCAAACACACATTTACAGCCACAGCCATTCTCTGGGGCACAGGAGGCACCCGGGGCTGGAACTGAGGCCATGGCTTCTCACCCTGAAGGGAGGCTGGCTCTGTTGGTTTGGAGGGCACAGCTTAGATCCCAGTTCCCTTTGTAAACCTGCTGGGGAAGTGTGGAGGGGCAGAGAGTTCCAACCCTTTTCATTGGGCAGTCTGGCTGATGCTGTGGGGTTTTTCAATTTTTTGGCCTCTGAATTTGTGTCCTGGCAGAGGGTTAAGTTTGCTTGCTCTCACAAAGGCCCTTTTCTTCTTGGTGCTCAGTGGGACTGCAATGCAGCCGGGGTTGAAGGAGGATCTGCGGCCGCTTGGGCCATGATTGTGGGACACCGTGTGGGACCTGCTACTTTTGGCTGTGATTTGTGGTGCTGCTGGTTCAGGCCTTTTACAGTAACTGACTTCAGTTCGTTCATCTTGTCACCAAAGGTTGGGAATAAATCTCTTGAACACCCCTGTAGTATTAAGAGGCAGGCATTGCTTTCTTGAAGTGCTGCATGCACAGGCCATGGGGATCACAGGGCCTTCTTGGTGGGGTCTTCAGGGAGCCTGGTGGTCATTGAGGGAGGAAGCTGATTCTACTGGAAAAAAGAGGGTTTTCCATGTGTGGAAAAGAATAACCTCTCACTTCCCCATCCCTTTCTGTACAAAGTTATACAGGCAAGTGCATTCAAATATCTCTTTCTGCATTGTCAGCGTATTTTTCTTTCGATATCTATCTGTCTATCTATCTATCTATCTATCTATCTATCTATCTATCTATCTATCTATCCATCCACCTACCTACCTACCTACCTTACTAATCTATTTCTATGCATGAGGTTTTGTTACTTTATAAATTATGACACTTCAATTGAGAGCTGGAAAATGATACCATCCATGTTTGATATAGCAAAGCTTGGCTTTAGGAACACACATGAACTGTGATTTCTTTCTTGCTAGACATATGCTGGCTTGTTTAGATTGACTTTGAACTGATAGCCTGCAAAGCTGGAAAATGCCTGGTGGCCATTGCTGTGATATCCTTAAAAATCCTTTTTTCATTTTTATTTTTTTCTTTTGTGCTGGTTGGTAAATACCTTTCTTCCTTGAGCTGTGTGCTGGCAATATTGGAGGTAGAAAATAACATAATACTGCATTTTTTGGATACTTGATAGCTGTCCTGTGAAATTTTATTGTAGTATGTTCTGTCTAATACCCACTCAGAATTAAATCAGCTGGTCAGCTACTGAGCACAACTTACTGCACAGCTGCAGCTCAAGTTTCCACAGTGCAAGTGGCTTTTTCTTCCTCTGCATATGTATCAAACACAACCAAGTGCAAGGCTGCTGACAGAGGAAAGAGCCTTGTTTAGTGGAGCCAGGACTTTGGGAAGGTGGTAGCTGTTAGATCAACACCCAGCAAAGTGCCTAAATTCCTTTTTGTGACTGCTGTCTGGTGACTTTGGCCTGGCTTCTTGAGGAGGTTCAATTTTCATTTAGAAATGGCACGAGAACACTCCGTGTGCTCCCGTGGAGCCAGGGCTGTCCCAGGACACATGGAGCTGGGACAAAGGGCACATTGATTCTCATCTCAAGAAGCCACCTGAGCTCCTCATGGCAGCAACCCCACGCACTGCTAATGGATCCATTACAATTAACTCAGCACACAGCTTGGAACTTGAAGCTCTGACATACGGAGCTTGTTCAGTTCTGCCACGGAGGAATGGAGTTTGAAAACAAAGAGGTTTAGCAAGGAGATCCACGCACAGCTAAACTCTTTGTACTCTAGCAAAGGAAGTCTTAGGATGTAAACCCTCACCCATCCTCTGGTTTTACCCCTCCAATGAGCCAAATTCTTGGTCTTCATTCCTGTGTCAGTAGGAAAATATGACAGGGAAGTGGAGATTTTCCTTGGCTTCTTCAGCTGGCCAGCTTGTAACCTCATCCTCTGCCACAAACAGGAACAGACAAACTGGGATTTTGTTATGAAACCTACTTGGTGTTTGATTTTACCCAGAAGTAACTGAGATTCACTGGAATATTTACAAGCCATAAATGATGGATTTATTGTGGTTGCTAGAATCTTTCAGATTTTACAACTTTTCTGCTGCACGAGAACCTGGCACTTGCAGAACTCTTGCCCCATGCACTTCTCTAGTGCTTCTTGCAGAGAAGTGCTTTGGGATTAATCAGGATGAGTGCCACGTTCACGTGTGGTTTATGGAGCCCACAGGACAGGGAATTGTCTTTGCTGAGGGCACTGGCTGTCATTCCAACACCTGCATCACTTTTTCTACAGTAATCCTTGTGAGAAAGGTTGTTCTTTGCCATAGAGATTTTTAGTCCACATTTTTTATCTCAAACAGCCAAAAGTTTTCCATCTCACACGTTTCTGATGCTGATTTTTCCATTCCAGTCTGTTGTTGGACTTGTCAGGAAAATTCATCTACAAACACCAGAGGTTTATGTCTAAAAAGGAGACAGAGGAGTCCTTTTACTTGATTTGAATAAAGGGAGAGGCCATGGGCCATTCTCCTGGGGTCTCTCAAATTTTTGGAGGACACAGCCTCCTATTTATCCAAATTTCCCAGCCACGTCCCTGTCTCTTTCCCCATTGGCTGAGGTACTTGAGAGGTCCAGACTCCCCGGAGTGCCTGATACCTAAGATTCCCCTCTAATGTATAACCCTCCTTCTTCATTTTTAATTCTTATGGAATTTATGGTTTTCCCCCATTGTTTCTTTCATCTTTCAGTATCAAATTTCATTTATCAGCAAACTTACAGTTTGTTTGTAAAGGCAAATATCTTTTTTCCATTCATCAATCAGAGGAATCCTTCCCATTGTTTCTTTTATCTCTCAGTGCTAGTTTTATTTACCAGCAGACCCACAGCTTGTTTTTAAAGACAAATCTCTCATTCCTCTCAACCTCTCTTTTTAAAAAAAAATTCTTACTAATTGTCTTTACAAACTTTAGTTATCATTGACTTTATTTCCTATTCCTTGATTTTTTTTTTTTGTTTTGCAATTATTTGCAGTGACATCAATTTCTGTCCTTTTGTAGCTATTCCTGGATTAGTAGCTATGGCTACTACCTGCATCCTCTTTATCAAATGTTGAAGAAATTGTACTAAGCAAGGGATCACGCATGCTAAAAGATAAGAGTTGCTACAGCACAAGAAAAGCATTTGTTAAACCCACAGTTTACTAGATAACCACAAAAACACGTCTTATTCTCAATTCTTTCTATGTTTGGACTGATACATGAGTTAACTTTCCTATTGCTTTTGTAATTTCTTTCACCACCTTTTAGCTATCAGTTAATTTGCCACACTCTCCCTTCTTCTGCTGACAGAGTTTGCATTTCTAAGCTCTCACACGAGGCTTCTACCTGCAGTTCCATTTAAATCTGTTTTGTTGGATCTGGACCAGAACCTATTACAAAGGATTTGAGTTTTGTTTCAGTGTTGCTACTTCTACTGATCATCACGGACAACACGTGTCCTGCTTATGGAATTGTTTTGGGGGCAGCTTAAAAATAAGGGCTCCAAAAAACCTTCTCTTTCCCCTCTGCTTTATAGCCTTCAAAATCTTTTTGGTAATTATGGAAGGAACACCTTGCTTAGCTGCTGGTAGTGAACTTAACAAACATTTGATTCTATTTGCCTTGATATCTGAAACAATTATAAGGAGGGAAGTTGGGGGTCTAACACTCTGAACCTAAAGTCTAGTCAGAAATGCTTTTTCCCGCGTATGTGCTTCTTGTTCTATTTAGACAATAAATGCTTTTTTTCAGAAGAATGAAGCCACCATAGACTTCCTTCTTCATCTGAAAATCTTGTTTATTATGGACTTAACTCACTGGTTAGGTTTGACTGGGCTGGCCACCCACAGCCAGTCTTCAGATCTTCCTGGCCTTCCACAGACTTCACAATTTTTCAGGTAAAAGGATTTGCTACTTCTTCTCTTATGGTTAAAAATTACTTTTCTACTTTTGGCTTCAACCTCAAGTGGCTGACAATATCAAGGTAAGATTATTAAGACAAACATTTTAATGGTGTAATTTAATTTCCTAACTTAACTTTTACTTTCATGTTGTCTTTACACGACCTGTAAAGGCGAGTGAAGGCACAGAAAGAGCTTTAACATAAAGAAACCAATGACAGTGAGGATTGGCCTCTAATGACTGGAGATTTGAGAGAAGGGATGCCCACACAAACTATTTCAGCAGCCAGGCTGTGGGAGGCACACGGGGCTTCCCCTGATGTTGATGGCCTGGCTACTGCTCCAGTCCCCTCTTGTGGAGCATCAGTGGCAGCCTGCCGAGCTTCTCCTCTAGCTGAGATGTCTGAATTTCTGGGGCCTTAGAGACCTTGACTCGAGAGGGATGGCTCTACCCGTGTTCAGCTCTCCTGACGGCTCTTTCTGTGCTCAGCAACACTTGCACAGGTCTACACTACTTTGCTGCTGCTGCTGCTGCTTCTCTCTACTCCTTCACTAGGACTCAATCTCCTGGCTGGATGTTGTGAACAGCAAAGTCTAAAGGCAGGCTCTGTGCTAGCTGAGCTTCTTGTCAAAGAGCTTTTACAAGAGACACTATCCAGGCTACATATTGTTTCCAATAGATATCCTTTATCCCTACCCCCAGGTAATTCTCAAGGCTGAGGATTACCAGGATAAGGAATTCTAAACAGCAGTTCAAAGGGAGATAATTGAGTATCCCCACTGGGTCTGGCCCTTCTTCTTGCCCAAGCCAGTGGCAAGAGCCGGCATCTTAGTTTCTATCACCAGCTTCAGAAGGTGTTTCTTTATTTCCCCATTCATCTTTTCATCTCAGACAGAACTCTGGGGGTGCCAGGGGCTATGGAGGTTCCATTGGATCCGTAAAGCAGTCAAAACTCTGAGACATAAACTTTGAAGAATTTAAGAATTTAGAGAAGCTGAGGCCTTCATTAGAAAGAAGCCTTGCTAAATCTAAACAAAATAAATAGATGTGCCTTGCTAAAATTAAAGGGAGCTAGAGAAACTTTGCTAAAATTAGAGGTTAATCGTTGGCTAATAACTAATTGTCTGTCAACTCTATGCTTGTTCAGCTGGGCTTATAATGAGAAGCAATGAATCTGGTAAGGAACTTGAAGAACAGAAGAGAATTGCAAATCAGAAACTCCTGGAAGACATGAAACTAGGAGCCCAGCCAAGGGTCCATTTGTCACTTTGCATTGAAAAGGTAGAAAGGTCAGAAGGAGGAAGAGCCATATCCCTTCCCTCCCTTCTCTCACCCCTCCTCATAAAAGGACCACCAACTCATTTCAAGGAACAAACTACGCATGCTTAATTGCTTTTTTCCTAATTAGCATAGGAAGCAGAGTGTGGGTGGCAACGGGGTTATGAATATGCATTTGTGTTCCATATTTCTGGAAATAAAAAGCCTGTATTCACCAGTATTCGGGGCCCTGTGTATTAAGGGGTGATCTGACACATGGGCCCAGCGCTGCTAATAATCATACACTTTTTAACCCTAAACCAGTTCAAGAGTCTTTGTCTGTCTCAGTTGGATAGTGATACTAGATCATATCCATATTTTAGTAAATCAGTCTTAGAATGCAGCCAAAAATTGCATGTGGAAAAAGGAAAAGAACTGGTGGGTTTGGGAAGATGAGGATGGATTTTGTTAACAGCACATTGGAAACAGCACCAAGAGAAGGAACAATTGTTTTTGGAATGCTCCCATGTGAAGGTACAGCAGGTTTTAGTCTTGAGCTCAGGTTTGTTTGTGCAAGTGAAACAACAAAAACAACAATGATGATGATGATAATGATAATAATAATGATAATAATAGTAATAATTTTAATAATGATAATAATAATAATAATCAATAATATATATTTATATCCAAAATTAAAAATTGATAATGTGCAATAATGTTGACAATACTAATTTGTGAGCTTAGGTTGCTCACTGTAACACTAAATACCCTACAAAAAAGGACTAGCAAAGGCCCAAATGTCAATGGTAAACTTTGTGAATTGTATACACAGAATAAAGGAGGAAGGGGTGAAGTTGGCTGTTTTTATATGGTTTGCTGATGCTGTGATGTGCAATGTTTTGTCTGTTCCTGGGAAAAATACAGAGATTAAAACTGCTGGGTTTTTCATGTACCACACTATCCACAAGCTGCAGGATTGGTTCCATGGCTGGAGAGGCTGTTAATAGAGCAGTTGATAAAATGAGGAGATGGGAACCTGTCCCGGTGGAGAACCCATCTCCCAGATGGGCTCCATGCCCTTAACAATGGGCCCACTGGGAAATGGAAACCCCTGGGTGTGCACGGCTGCACCCAATTTGCAAACACAGCCATGGACAGTGAGACTTGGACTGCCTGGGAAATTGTTCTGGCTGTGATGGCCCCTGCCAGGGCCAGCCCAGAGGCTGCAGGGCTGGACCTTCATGCACTGGAATTCATTAGGAGAAATCAGAAGCAAATGACAGTTTACAATACAGGAATAAGAATTCAGATTCCTCCAGGACACTTTGGTTTGATAACTGCTCATTGGAGCTTGGCCTTGCAAAGGGTTCATGTCACGGGAGGAGGAATTGATGCAGATGATCAAGGAGAAATTGAAGTAAGTCTGTTAAACAATAGTGAACAAGATTTGGTTTTCCACCACAATGCAGGGTAATACAGTTATCCATATTGCAGTTTTAAAAACAATTGTGAAAAAAGGATATCCACCTCAAATCACCTCCATTTGTGGAGATAAAAGGTATGGATCCAGCAGTCCTAATAAAGGAGCCAGAGTGTGGGTCCAGAGGCCAAATGGCCCTCCCGAGCCAGCTGAAGGAACAGCTCTGGGCAAAGACAACACTGTTGGAATCCTGAGACCTGAGCAGGAACAATGGGAATATGTCCCTGCAGCCAAGTGTTCTCTGCCAGAACAAGTCGATGGGATGGGATATTGTTTTACAGACCCTGCCAGACCAAACCTCCCTGTTTGCCCCAACGGCCCCTTTGGAAAATGCTCAGATCCACGGGGCTCCATGTGAAGGCTGATGTGACCCTGAGGGACTTCCACACCAATTCCAACCAGGAGCCTGGCTGTCCCTCAGGGACTGGGACCCGGCACCTCTCCAGCCGAAGGGAAAAGGACCCCAGCAAGCCTTGTTAGCCACAGACAGCACGGTAAAGCTGAACAGCAAAGGACCTTGGGGACATTATTCTGGAATTCAAAAGGTGCCAGCTCCATGGACAACAGAATTATTGTTCCTAACGTGAATGAGAGTGAGGAAAAAGAATGAGTAAGCTTGTGATGGTAAAGCACAGAAATCCTTTCACATTGTGGCCTCCAACTAGAACATGGCTTGGTTTCTCCGTAAGGGAAATCTCAGTCAATCCTGTAAAACTGACAATTGCATTCCTGTGTTCCACAGCACAGTTTTCTGTCAGTGTCCCTGCACTGGATCCGTTACAAGTCAGAGCCCATTGACAGAGTTTTGGCCACCCCACAGGGTGAGCCCTCCGAGGGAACCCCATTCCTCCCAACCTGAGCTGAGAACATACCCAGCAATTAGTTACATTGAGTATTTTGGCTACTTTGATCTTTAAATTTTCAAAATAATTTTGATGACTAATGCCTTGATTGAACTTCAGAGGTGTTTCTGGCAAACAAAGATCCTGTCTGACTCTCAAGATACAACTTACAGGTGTTGGGGGTTAGGTGTCCTTTATTTTCTATTTAGTTCTGGCTTGCCTGTGGAATTTTTACGCATGACTTGCAGGGAAAACTTAACTGCGGGTACTTGGTGGGTGCTTGAGGAAAGATAAAGAGTTTGGCTGGGCCCAGGGCGGGAAGGGGGCAGGAAAAGGGGAGGGTGGGGACAGTTTGGTGGCTTCTTAAGCTTCGGAGAAGAACACTTTGGGTGCAGAGCTGTTGTGGTGGGGAGAAGGGAATTTCGCCATCACCCAGATGGAGCTGCTGCTTCTTCTCCTTCTTCCCTCTTCATTGGTGGCCTCGCACCCCCTGTCCTGCCAGGACGTGTGGCAGTGCCAGCCACCGCCACGGAGCTGCTGATCCACCTCAGCCACTGGCCCGGGATCTCAGCTCATCCCTGCTGTTCCAGCTGAGTGTTCCTCAGAGCCCTGCAGGAGCACCAGCACTGACTGCCAACCCGAGGGGGTTTGTGAAACAAAGCCTCTCCTCCATCCTTTCCCGTCTCAGCCCAGAAAGCTGTCACGGGGTCCCTGGCTCTGTTTTCTTGCTAACGCTGTAGTTATTGTTTTTTGTTTGCCTGGTTATAAATATTAGTAAAGAACTGTTATTCCTATCCCCAGATGGCTGCCTGAGAGCCCCTTGATTTCAGGATTATCATAATTCGGAGGGGGGGGTCCACATTTTTCATTCCAAGGGAGGCTCCTGCCCTCCCTAGCAGACACCTGTCTCTCAACACCGAGACATTTCCATGAGTAAATTTTACAAAGTTTTCAATAAAATTCCTATTGATAAATTTGACTCCATTTCATTGCTAACAAGCTGTTCCTAAAGATCCCGTCAGGCTGTCTTAGACATTTTGGGCAAGGGATTCCTTCCAAGCTGGGCCACTTGGGGGAGGGGATGGGGGCGGCCCCAGGGCGGAGGGCAGGGTGTGCAAGGGCCCTTTGTGACACGCTGCAGCACGGTCACCGTGGGATGGTGGCAACGGGAGCAGATGTCAAAGGGCCCTTTGTGACACGTGCTGCCATAGGAGCTGGCGGTGACAGGGCCACGCCACAGTGCTCGGTGCACGCGACGGGTCAGGACGCGCCAGAGCGGTGCTGTGAGGAGCCCCCGCACAGCGCAGTCCTTTGTGTCGGACCTGGAGCTTTTCTGAAGCACTATTCCTACAGGTGACCTCGAGGCCAGACCACAGGTCTTGCTGACCTGTGGCCTTCCCGAGGCTTCCTTCTTAAGGTTCTCTTGAGGGCAGACCGTGGGACTTGGTGACCCGGAGCTTTTCCGACGTGTCGCCCATCCCTGCAGTCTCTGCCCTTGAGACCAGACCACAATCCCTGTCGAGGAGCCTCCTGTCCTTCTGGCAGGAGCCCTCAAGACCCAAGTGCAGGACTCGCTGTCTTGCAATCTTGCCAGGACTTGAGTCTTGCAGGTGCCTTCCAGGCACGACTGCAGGACTTGCCGACTCTGAGCTTTTCTGAGCCATCTCTCCTGCAAGCAACCATAAATCCAGTCACTGCCATGGAGCAGCGACCCCCGAGAGTGCCCAAGTTGGCCTGGCTTGAGGAGGAGGAAGAAGAAGGCTCTGGAGCTGTCCTGGCACAGGAGTCTGAAGAGGTGCAGGAGTTCCAGGCACCACAGGAGGGTGAGTTGCAGAGCTTGGCCTTAGGGCCAGTGCCTGTTGCCAGCTTGGCCCCATCCCATTCCATGCCATGCCATCCCCTGGTGCTGTTCCTATGGAAAGGATTGGAGAGTCTGGAAGAAGATACGGAGCAGCGACCCCCAAGAGTGCCCAAGCTGGCCTGGGTGGAGGAGGAAGAGGAAGAAGTGGAAGAAGGCCCTGGAGCTGCCCCAGCACCAGAGACCGAAGAGGTGCAGCAGTTGCAGCCACTGGAGGAGGGTGAGTGGCAGAGCTGGGCCACAGGGCTGGTGCCTGCGGCCATCTTGGCCCCATCCCATCCCATTGCATCCCATCTCATCCCATCCCACACTGTCCTGTGGACACACACCCATGGACAGCACAAAAAAGGGGCTGGGGCTGCCCCCGAAGCAGTGGCCGTGCTGCATCCCCTGGGGCATCCCGGGACTGTCCCTGCCTGGGGAACGCAGGGCTGGGCTGTGCTCTCCGGCCTCTCCTGCAGCCCCTCAGCTCCGGCTGCTCTTTGCCAGATGCAGCCATGGACGGCACACAAGAGCAGGACACCGCCCGTGGCCGCTTCCGCAGAGCAGCGCAGGTACCTGCAGCCATCCCCACCTGCGCTGGGCCTGCTGGCACTGCTCAGCCCAGCACCGCACTTGGAGCACTCCATGCAACTTCCCTGCCTTCCTGCCCTTCTCCTACAGTTTCTTTACCAATACATCAAGAGAATTGGCAAGGAAGACACCAGACCTATGGACACTGAGGTCAAAGCATCCTCAGAGGTCTTGGTAGAACAGAGCAGCGCTGCCCAGCTGGATTTGCTTGTAGAGACGGCTCTTTTCAATCCAGAGCAAGTAAGCAGCCTGTGGCCAGCCTTTGATCCTCCAGCAATTGCTTGGCTTTCCCAAGCCACGCCTGTTGCTCACTTGGAGCTTTTGAGCCCATGGCAGCGTGCTGGAAGAGAAGCACTTGTCTGGGGAAGAAGCTGGGCACGTTGCTGACTCCCTCTGCTAGCATTCCAAGTCTCCCTGTGCCTTCTCCAGGTGCCCGCCGTGGTGAGGTACATCCACCAGTGGCTCATGGCCAATGAGGCTGCTGAGCACAGGATGGACTGGGCCCTGATGCAAGTGGCCGAGGCAGAGCCCGATGATGTGGCCATCACTCTCCTGCGGGTGGCCCCAACGTGTGACAGGTATGGGGCCCAGCTGCCCCGAGGCCTCAGGGCTCCCCAGCCCATCACCCTGTAGAGCCCGGCCCAGGGCTGTGAGCAACACAGACTTGCAGGGCCCTCTGGCTGCTCCCTTTGCCAGCCCTGCTACAAAGTCGGCCCCCGAGCCCGCTGCCGTGCTGCCAGCCTGCCCCTCAGGGGCCTGTCCCCACAGGGCTGGGCTGCCTGGCTGCTGCTGCCGCTCAGGGGCAGTGGGCACAGGCAGAGCTGGCGGCCAGCTCAGCTCCCCGCTGCTGCCCAGCCCACGGTGCTGTGTCTGACCCCACAGAGCTGCTATGGCCATGTGGACGACCATCTTGCTCTCGCCCTGGATTTCAGAGGAAGTGACACCGCTCCTCATCAATGTGGTGGGGAGCTGGCCGCAGAAAAACCTGGGCACCTCTGATGGGGACAAGACGGCTGTCTTTTCCCTGACTGTGAGTTTCTGGAGCTGGCCTTTGCTCACCGCAAGGCCGGCCGCCTCTCCAGCAGCTCTGTTGCCTCCTTCCCCCACTGCATCTCCCTGCTTCAGGCACTGGCCACAAACCTGGCCTAGGGGCAGCTTTAGGGCCACCAGGCCCGCTGCTCCCCCTGCGTCTCCCCCGGCCTCTCCCTGCCACGCTCAGGCCCTGCCACACGGACGCCCCGGCACTGAGCGCTGTCTCGGGCTGCTTTGTCCTCTGCAGGCAACTCTGGTGATGTGGAAGATCCTCCAGGGGCCCTGTTGCCCACAGATCCTCACAGTCTATTTCCCCCGCCTCTTTGTGCATCTCCTCTTCCAAACATACTTCAGTACTTTGTATATGACAGAGGACGTCCATACCTTCTGGAAGGAATGCCAGGAGCAACACGGCCTCTCCACCAGCCCCAACAGGTGCTCCATGCCAGTCCTCTTGTCCCTGCCACTTCCCCAGCCTCGGAGCCAGCGCTCCCAGCGTCACCTGGGCTTTGCTGTGCACACAGGTTTGCAGTGCAGACCCTGAAGGCCCTGCTCTGCAGTCTCCACTTGGAGCATGTGGTGGTGGCAATGGAACGCAAGCGTGGCTGGGACACGCTGCTCTGTGCTGACACCCACCACTATGCCGTGGGTCTGCTGGCCAGGTGAGCCCCCCTTCTCCCCACTGCCTCTGGCATTTATGCCCCCTGCCCGGGATGCCCCCCCACAGTCCCCGTGGCCATGGGCCTGAGGGCCTCGTCACCGAGGGATGGCCAAGGAGACTGCAAAAGGCTGCGAGAGGAACCTGTCCAGGAGCAGCCACATCTCAAGGGCCCAAATCGCCTCACAGGGTGCTGGGGCAATAGGACAACTGTGTCCATCAGTCCTGGGAGAGGTTTTCGCACCCTTGCTGAGACTCTTTCTGCCATTTTCCGCCTTCCAGGGTAATGCGCCGTGCATCCGTCCACTTGTGCAAAAGCATCTTAAGCTACCTGCTTGAGGTGCTCAGCAAACCGTTGCCACTCTGGGATGTCTCTGCCATGGCATTCCTTGTGGAGGTGAGCCTGATGGCCAGCACTACCTCGCTCAGCTCCCTGCCAGCCCTGTCCCCTGGCACAGCCACAGCTGCCTGGGATGGCACCCGCGCCCTGTGCTACTGCCTGGGCCCAGCCCTGCGCACTTCCAGGCTCCTGCCGGCCAGCTCCCCTCTCACTGCCCTGTGCCTTTCAGCTCCTAGATTGCCTGGACTTGAGTGACTGTGGTGACAGCCTAATGGAGATCTTGTATAAGTACCTGTGGTACAATTCCACAGAGATGCATCACCAGGTTCTCAGGGCTCTCCTCCTGCTAAAGGACCGTCCCTCCATGGTGAGAAGGGGGCAGCAGCTGAGGCCGTGTGGGCAGCATGAGGCTGGGCAATGCTGTCACTTGGCCTTGGCTGGCCTTTGCCTTGGGCGCTGAGGCAGCTCCTCCCAGCTCTCCTGCCTCCTGCTTCAGCTGCCCGAGTGCTTTGGGACAGCCCTTTGGCCTCTGGGCCCTGCGGCAGCTGCCCGGGCTTTCACACCCTTGTGTTCTGCACAGGCCGAAAGAATTCAGAGCCTGACAGGAAGACTAGTGCACCTCCTGTGGGACTTGGACAGTGACGTGGCCAGGATGAGCACTGCTCTTCTGAGCCATATTTTCCTGAAAGAAGACATCCCAATATCCTGGCGCAGGGCCCTGCAGCTGGCTGAGCCGCTCCTGAAACTCCTGGACAATGTAAGGCTCTGTGCCCCAGCCACGGCCACTGCCTGCTGCCCGGACACTTTGTGCCCTGTGCATTTGCAGACCTGTGCCGATGTGGGCCATAAGAAGCCAATGATAAGGTCATTTTTCCTTCCTTCCTTTCATACAGCCTGATAGCCAGGTGCAGCTGCTCTCCATGTCTCTCCTTCGAAGAGTGATGTCTTCAGCAGAAGAAGAAGGAAGAAAGCCCCTGAAGGAACGAGTGTACCAGAGCCTGCTCCCACTCTTTTTCCACTGCCAAGATGAGAATCGGCATGTGGCAGAGGTGAGGACTCCTGGGCTGCTGCTGCGCCTTGGCAGGGGGCTCAGCTGCCTCCTGCCCTGACGCAGGCTTGCAGGCTGCAGCCTCCTCCAGCCCTTGGCACTGGGACACTCCTGTGCCCTGCCTTGTGGGGCCATTTGCTGCTCTCTGCTGCTCCCCAGGCCTCTCGGACAACGCTCCTTCGCGCGGCTGACTTCCTGAAGAGGCCAGACCTGGAGAAAGCTGTGAGGAAGGAGAAGCTGTGGAAGTTTGCCAAGCTCGTGGTAAGGACAGCCTGGAAGTCCCAGCCTCAAGCTACAGAAGCCCCCTGGCCCCGGTGCTCAGTGTGTGGGGCTGGCAGCTGTGCCCCTGCCCACTGCTGCTCCCGGGGTCCGCACGGCTTCTTCTCCAGCCCCCTGTGGCCCCGAGCCGGGTGCCGATGGAGCCCCGGCGGCCGGCACGGCGGCTCCCCGGGCAGCAGCCGGCCCTCTGCCCCCTCCAGAGCCCGGCGCCAGCGGCTGCTGGCCGGGCCTCAGGGCTGGCCGGGCACGGGAGGCCGGGGCTAGCCGCAGGCAGCAGCGCCCCGCCGAGGGGCAGAGCCCGCGCCAACCCTTCCCTCCTGCCGCTCTCTCCAGCTGGCAGACCACAGGATCCCCTTGGCCGAGCACCTGCGTCGGGCCCTGCAGTACCTGCAGGACCCACAGGAGACCCTGAGAGCGGCGGCCATCAGGGTCATCGGTGAGTCCCGAGCCCGGGCTCCCTCCCCGCCCCGCCGCAGCTCGGCCCCAGCCCCGGCTGCTGCCCCGGCAGCGGCACCCGGGCCCGGCGCCCTGGAGCCCCGGCTGCCCTCGGGGCTGCTGCTGCCGGCCTCTGGCAGCCGTGCCCTTGGGCTGGGTCAGGATGCGGCAAGGGCCCGGGCTGATCCCTGCCGGGGCAGGAGGCCGTGTGGCCACAGGGCTGGCAGCGCCGCTGGCAGGGAGCTGTGCTGCTGGGACCCTGACAGGCTCTGTGTTCTCAGGGATGGCCGGGGAGCAGCTGAGGGGGCAGCAAGCAGAGCTCCAGGTCTTGTGCAGAGGTGAGCCAGGACAGCGGGCTGACAGTGTTGGCTGTCGGGGGCAGCTGCAGCCCTGGCCAGGCTGTGGAGGGCTCTGCTCCCTGTGCCGATGAGGGGCGGCGTGGGCAGAGCACAGTGAGATTTCAGGGCCGCGTGGGGCATTTGTGGCCAGCAGCTTCGGGCTGACCCCCTTGGTCCCTGCTCCCTCCTGGCCAAGGCAAGAGCCGGCTGGCATGGCCCTGGCAGGGGGCTCTCGCTGGGCCCCCACAGCTCTGGGGTCTGACCGTAGCTCTGTTCGTCTCTCTTGCAGCCCTCGAACGCCTGACGGAGGACAGAAGCTGTGCCGTGTCAGACCTGGCACTTGAAACGCTGTATGTCCTCCGGGCCATCCAGAGTGCCCGATATTCCATCCTGCAGAGGATGCAAGACCAAATCCTCAGGGCATGGAGGACACGGCCTCGTCTGTCGGGCTTGGGCTGGCTGCGCTGCTGGAGATGTGGTCAGCGCTGACCTGAGAGGCTCTGTCTTCTGGGGCCACATGGGCCAGCCAGGATTGTTTATTTCATAAGGGTTGTTCTTTTCCTATTTTCTCTTCTTTTTAGTATGTAAATAATATAGGATATGTTAGGGCTGAGAGGCTCTATCTTCTGGGGCCACATGGGCCATCTGTTATTTTTTTTTTCATAGAGATTATTCTTTTCTTCGTTTCGTTTCCATCTAGTATGTAAATAATATAGGATATGTTATAAACCACAAGAGTCCCAAGACCTTTCTTTTGCTGCCCAGGTTGTGTGGGGCATAGGGGAAGAGAGAGAAAAGGGTTCTTGTGTTCAGCAACCTGCCGGGGCGTGCAGTGTGCAGGGGAAATGGCCAGAAGCCCCTTGGCCTTTGGTGGTTGTGCTGAAGCCACAAGCCCTGTGGCAGGCAGGAAGCGCCATCTGTGTCCTGCTGCCCGTGTGTTGCTGCCGTGATGGCTGAGGAGCTGCTGGAGCTCCTGTGGGGCTGCGGCGCTGCTGCCGGGCCAGGCTGGGGGTGCCCCTGAGGGCACGGGGTGCTGGGAGGCCGTGAAGGGATGAGGGGCTGCGGAGGCCCAGATGGGACAAGGCAGTGGGAAGGCACGAGGGGGATGTGTGAGGGAGTGGGTGGCAGGAGGTTCCAAGGGGACAGAAGGCCCTGGAGGAGCCGGGGTGGTGGGAAGCCCTGAGGAATTGGGTGTCAGAGGCCATAAGCAGCCCCCGGGCAGCCGCCTGGTCCCTGACACCCGGCTGCTACGGTGCTTCCCCAAAATGTCCCCCAGGCCTGCAGCAGAAGGCCTGGAGGCTGGGACACCACCCCAGCGGGAGGGTGGGGACAGCCCGAGGTGCCCAGGCTGGGCTGGCTGGGGACATGGAGGGCAGGGGCGAGCTGCCAGTCCACGGCCACTGGGTGCCTCCAGGAAGGGGCAGTGGGCAGAGGCAGGGCTGGTGGCCAGCCCGGGCCCTCGTGGCTGCCCAGGCCACGCTGCTGTGACCGAGGCCTCCCTGACACAGAGCTCGGGGCCCACAGAGCTGCTGCCACCATGGGGAGGGTGGCGATGTCTCCTCCGGCAGGGCTGCCCAGTGGCTGCTGCCCAAGCGGCTCTGGAGCCCACAGAAACAGCAGCAGAGTGTGCCCAGGAACAGCAGCAGCCCCAACGTCGGCACCTGCGCACTGAGGCGTCCGCAGCAGCCGGGTGCCAAACAGGGGGAGGCTGTGGGCACAATTGCCTTTGCTTAGGCAAAAGGCTTCAGCAGAGTTGGCCACAATGGCTTTCTCTTCACTTGCAGCCTCACAGCAACGCTTGCGAGCTTCAGCTGCAGCCTGTGCCTGTGACTGACTTGGATGGCCGGGCGAGCTCGCCTTCCACACTCAGGTGTCCCAAGGCAGCGGCATTGGCACCATCCTGAGTGAGAGAGAGAGAGAGAGAGAGAGAGAGAGAGAGAGAGTCTGATGGGGCAGCTGCCCTCCCTCTCATCTGTCCAGGCACCTTAAAGACACATGAAACCAAATCCTGGACTTGCTTGGAACAAAGGAAGAAGCAGCATGTGCTGAAAAAAAGCAGGGACTTACATGGCTCAGTTTTGCTCTCCACTTGGGCAATCCCAGAATCCCTGAGCACTTGGTGTTGCAAAGTATCATCAACATCATCCAGTCACCAACCACCCTGCCATGGGCACAGGTGGTATGCAGGCACAGCTGTCACTAGAATTGGGAGAACACTTTTCCATGTTGACCTTTTCCTCTCCTGGATTTCAAGCAAAGATGAAAACATCATCTGGTGAATGACAGGTGAATAGTGTAGCTCACAGAACTAGGAGTAGGAGTCTCCAGTGGCCCATGGTGTGTCCATTCAACCCTTGTTAGATTGTCCAGTTGGAGCTCAGCGCGGTGCAGCCCGGGCACTGGCACCAGGCTGGTCCATTTCAGCATCCCAAAGTCTTGGTGGCTCCCTGTGCACCCACTGTCTCCTGAATCCATTCTTGAATTCCCAGTTACTGCTGTGCAGGACATGAGAACACAGGAGCAGCTTGTTTGGCTCATTCTTGCCTTTGCTGCTCCTGCCTAAGGGAATCATCAGGACTATATGCTGATGGAATGGGATCGCCGAACAGCAGGGACTTTGTAGTGTCTAAAACTAAAACCTTGTCTGACTGTTCAGACACTCTAAAATCCAGGGTGAGAATGACAGCTTTGGTATGGAAGAATCCTAGAAATCTTGACTTGTGATTTTTCTAGTCAAGGATTTTAATGCCAGTGTGGAAACTACCAAAATATTCAAACTTGTTTTCATTGGCAACCCCTTTGAAATGGCATCAGCAGAGCTCCAGAGGACAGGGTATGACAGTGGGGACAGTACTTGGCAGCTCATGGCTTCAGATGTGGGAGGTAAATATTTTGCCTAGGTACACATTTAAGTTCAAGTTTTCCCATGGTTTGGATCGACTGGTCATTGCAGGTAACTTTAATCAATGCAAAAGGATGTAAAAGCAGAGTTTCTGGAGAATGTGCACTAGGGAGGAAATAGGGAGAAAACCTTGAACACAGCCAGCAGGCTCTGGAAAAATTTACAAAATTACAGTTAAAAATAGATGTAGCACTGTGACTGTTCAGACAGGACTCTTTGTGCCTGGAGGTGAGGGTAAAACATTTTAAAATCTTAGGAAATTCGGGAACTCAGAAAGAAAGTTAGGCTTGGCAAGCCCTGGGAAAAGTAGGCCCAGGGAAATGTTAGGCCTTGTGCTTGCTAAAGATCATGTGAAACTGCACCTGTGTAATCAATATATGATAAATGATAGAATTGTTAGATGTGATTAGATATAATTATTGTTTAAAGAACATGAGGAACAATGTTAGGGGGCTGGGGTGGGATCACGAGAAATCCATGCTTGGGTAAAAACAATGCATACAATAGAACAATATAAGTTTAATAATTAATATCTAAGTTGTATAATGATAGAGTATAAAACATGTTCAACTCAAAAGCAAGATGGGTCAGATTTGGGTCTGTGTACCCTTGACACCCAGAGCTCTTCAATGAAGCACCTGCATATAATCATTGTGTGATGATGTGTGTTCCTGAACTCTAACATTTTGGTTATGGACCAGATGGGACCTTGTGAGTGCTGCTGAGCGAGCTCGCGATCCGATCCTGCTCCAGCCGGCACCGAGGGATTCTCGGGGAGCCCATCGGCCGCGACCGTCTGTGCTGCTCACAGCGTCCCCAGGAGAAGAGGTAAGGTGCTTTCACTTTGGTTTGGGTGCCTGCCAATAAGACGCAGCAAAAGCTGCGCTTGGTTGGGCTAAAGGAATTCCTGTTGGGATTGCCTGGGCACCGTCCGTCAGACGACTGCGAAAGCGTCGCAGGTTCGGCATTTGTGGTGTATTGTAGTTGTGACATGGAGAAGCTTGAAGGGGTTTTGGGCAGCAATGCTCTCATAGCAGGAACTTCTCCTTTGGGGTGCTTATTAGCACATTGGAAACAAGGTCACTTTGGGGAAGAATTACATAAGGCTAAATTAATTTTGGTGAGATCTCCCCACGGAAAAAGACCCCTGTGACACTGTCTCATCTGTTGGTAGCTATAACCTCTCTCTTTCTTTACTTTGTTTTCTTTCTCCTCTCTCTCTCTCTCTCTCACTCCCTCTCCTCTATCACATAATACTTGTTATCACTAAAATAAATGTACATTATTGCTGTTGTGATTTCAACTGAAATCCCTTGTGTCCTTTGTGCCCTCTGAGATCAAAGAAACTTCTCGCGACTCCCACTGGCGTTAGCGAATCGTGACATTTAAACTGGAGTCACGGGCAGGATTTCTGACAGACAGAAGGGGCTGCAGGTTTGTTGTGCAGTCTGTATTAGGGGAAAGATGTTTTGCTCCAGCCGCACCCAGCCCGACACTCCCAAGAGAGTGAGCGGTGTCTAGAAAGCAAGGGGGGCAACTCGAATTTCCAACAAACTGCACACGCCGAGGTGAAAAGCACCCCACACTCACTTGAGGGCTCTGTCTGCAGAATTTCACAAATGATCTCTTAGTGCAAAAGGGTAGGAATGTTTTTGTTGTTGTTGTGTGTGTGAATTTTGAGTGCTTGGTGTAGCAAAGAGACAATCAGAATTTTAAACTGAAAGAGTGCCTCCTGAGCAGATTTGGTCTTTTTACCCACACAGGGAAGCAAAAAGCAGTGTGTGTGTGTGTGTGTGTGGGTGTGGGTGTGGGTGTATAATTGAAGTTTATACCTCCCTGTAGTGGTTTTCCCTTTGTAAAAATGACTGAAAAGGGCAGTGCAGAAGTTAAAGCTGCATTTTATGCTCTGTTAGCAAAACACAATGCCAGAAGGGAAAAGTGGGCGCTTAGTTACTGGTTTAATTTGGAAAATGTGATTGATAGAGTGTGTTCTTTACAAGATGAAAGAAAATTTAAACTGGGCAAAAATCAAACTCTACTCTGCTCAGTTTTGGGAGCTTGTTTTACAGCAGCTCTAGAAACTGGCTTTAAGCAAAGAAGTGAGGAAAGAACTAGAATAGACTCCTTCTAAAACCTAGTTGAAATTTTGCAAAAACAATTCAATGAAGAAAAGAGTAAGATCCATCTGTTGCGAGCAGCCCTCCATGAAGAAAATTCAAAAATGCTGACTCGCTAAAAGAAACAGAAGAGGGGGAAACCCCTCTCCTGAATCAAATTTACCCTCCAAAAGAGCTAATTCATTCCAGTAGAAATGATGGACCTGTAAAAATGGCAGAAGAAAAATCAGAGAAAGCAAAGGTGTTAGATGCATTGGTTCTCTTAAGGAAAACCCAGACAAGAGAAAAGAAATCTCTCACTGCCAGTATTGGTGGTCACTGGAGATAAAGAAGGGGGTCCCCAGCAAGGTAATAGATGGCTTCTCACTTCAAAGTTGAGTGAAGTTGTTTCTAATTGGCACTGTCCCAAGTTCATTGTATGGAATGCCCCATTGGATAACCCAGCACAGCTCCACAGGCTCTGGGCTGTGAGCCAAAGCCGTCTCCTTCTCAGCTTCTGGGAGTGGAGCCCAAAGAGCCTCAGAATCAGGGAAACTGAGAACTCTGCTTCTCCTGGGTGAGCAGAGAGGCAGAGGTTGCTTTTATTTCAAATGCTCACGAGAAATAACAAAACTGGAGACATATTGATTACAGCAATAGTGTGTAGAGAATATTTGAAGAGAAGGTGGGCATGATATTTTAGTAAAGGCCTGTCTGCACAAACCAGCTTTTGGTATAAGTCGTGATATTAAAGGCTCATGTCCTTGAAACTTTCCTGAAGCAGAGAGAATGAAGCAAAACAATATCCTTGTGTATAAGAGAAAAAATGTAAACCTGTGTGGATTAACCAAGAGTAACTTGCTTAGCCCGGGGACCCTGTAAAACCCTATAAAAGTGTGCTAAAGATAGAAATAAACGATGTTCTCCATACTTCTGTGAAGACTAGGCTGAATAGTCTGAGCGCTTTCTCCATAATAGTGGGTCCTATACATCCACTTTTTACTTTTGTAGTTAACACTGGAGCCCAAATTTCTGTGTTGCCAATAAAGACTGGTGCAGGATTTGAGAGCAATATATGGAATAACTAAAGATATTTACCCAGTGGTAGCTAATCCTTGCACATTGTTAACATCTATAAAAGAGAAATAGAAATGGTTTACTGTACTTGATTTAAAAGATGCCTTTGTCTGCACACCCCTTGACAAAAAAAGTAGGAAACTGTTTACCTTTGAATGGGAAAATCCAGAAATAGGAAGGAAAACTCAGCTCACTTGGACACGACTCCCACAAGGATACAAGAACAGTCCAACCCTATTTGGAAGCCAGCTGGGGAAGGAGCTGGAGATTTGGACCGAGAACGGGCAAGTACCGAGAAAACAATACCTGCTGTTACAGTATGTTGATGATATACTGATAGCTACAGAAGAGAGAACAACCTGCATAAAGGTACCAATTGAAATTTGAAATCAGCTGGGAATGGGAGGATATAAGGAGTCTAAAGAAAAGGCACAAATTGCCTGGCAGAGTGTGATTTCCCTGGGATGTGAAATCTCACAAGGGCAATGTAAGCTGGGTACTAATTGTATTCAAGCTATTTGTGCTATTCCAGAACCCCAGAACGTGCATGAGCTGCGAGTCTTCCTTGGGATGATAGGGTGGTGCTGCCTGTGGATCATGGACTATGGACTAATTGCAAAAGCCCTGGATGAGGCCCAGAAGACGCAGCCGTTTACCTGGGGCAGAGCACAGAAGGAGGCCGTCCTCAAACTGAAGGAGGCATTGACAACTGCTCCGGCGTTCGGATTGCCAGACTTGTCCAAAGATTTCCAGCTGTTTGTGCATGAAAGACTACACCTAGCACTGGGAGTGCTGAGCCAAGGTTTGGGAAGCTGGGAAAGGCCGGTAGGCTGCTTTTCCAAACAGCTTGACAAGGGGAGTGCTGGATGGCCTTCATGCCTGCGGGCAGTTGCAGCCAGCGTGATGCTGCCACAAGAAGCCAGGAAACTCACCATGGGTAGACACATAGATGTCTGTGTGCCACACATGGTGAGCACTGTTTTAGAACAAAAGAGGGGCCATTGGCTATCTCCAAGCAGGATGATGAAATTCCAGGTAATCCTGACTGAGCAGGATGATGTCACACTAAAGACAACTGACCTCTTGAATGCAGCTCTGTTCCTGGGTACCACAACTGAAGAAGGCCCATTAGAGCATGACTGTGTAGAAGTAATAGAGGACACCTATTTGGCAAGAGAAGACCTGAAAGACATCCCACTGGAGCAAGCAGAGTGAGAGCTATTCACAGATGGAAGCAGCTTGGTGGAGAACGGGACCAGATACGCTGGATATGTGGTAACAGCAGTCAGTGCAATAGTGGAGGCAAAAGCATTATCAGCAAATGCATCTGCCCAGAGGGCAGAACTGGTTGCCTTAAGCAGAGCACTAGAATTGAGTAAAGGGAAAAGGGGAAACATCTGGACTGGCTCAGAGTATGCTTTGGAGTAGTGCATGTCCACAGAGTGCTGTGGAAAGAAAGAAGACTGCTGTCTGCTCAAGGCACACACATTAAACATCAAGATGCAGTCCTGCAATTGATAAAAGCAATACAAAAACCTGAACAAGTAGCAATTATGCACTGCAAAGGACACCAATCAGGAAACTCCAAAATTTGTGAAGAAAATGGAAAAGCAGACTTGAGCTCGACAGATTGCTTGAAAAGGGCACAGAACAATGGCACTGATATCTTTAAAAGTTAATGTATCTCAATTTAATTTGCCTCCAAAACCAAAATATTCAATAGGAGATGAGAAATTGGGACATTTTCTAAATGCACAAAAGAATTCAGAAGAGTGGTATGTAACTGCACAAAGACAAATAGTGTTTACCCCCTTGATAATGAGAGAAATTCTATAAATGAAACATAACAAATGTCATTGGGGTGCAGAGGCATTGGTAAAATGGATGACACAAAAAATAATCTCGGTACAGATGCTAACAATGGTAAAATCAGTAATGTCAAAATGTGAAATGTGCTTAAAAACAACTCAGTGGCTAGACACAGGCATAGCTAGGGAAGATTAGGATAGGAACAGAATCAGGATGACACTTGGCAGAACCCTCTTGTAGAGTGAAATTTGGCTGGGCCCTAGAGTGTTTGCTTGGTCCTAGAGCAAACTATCAGAATAAAGAAATGTTTTACAAACCTACAGGTCAGGTAGATAAATTGGCAAGAGTGATCTGGGAAAGATTTAAAGAACTAAATGTACAATTACAATTTATTACTCCTGAAAGAGCATGGAGTGTGTGGGTTTTTAAATGGATGGATTGATCATTGCTGTGTCCACATCCCAAATGTGACTGCAGATGTAGAATATGACATCAATCAGTTGCAACAAATAGAGCACAAAACACAGGAAGAGCAAAAGGATTTGACTACAAGCTGGTTAGGCAAAATCTTCCAAGGGTTAGGGTGGAATGTGAGTTCACGGATTAAATCTATCATTAAGAGTGTGATAATCTTACTAATTGTATTCTTAGCAATTTGGTTAATTTACAGCATCTTCAAGGGAGAAATACAGAAGAAAACATCCTGGAACCAGAAAATAATAAAGGCACTGACACGAGATCCACCCCCACCATCTTCTGGTTCTCCAGTTCCTGACAGCATCCAGGACAACGTTTACATCAATCAAGGATTCGAAGAACATCTAGTGTAAACTCAGAAACAAAGGACTGTATCAAGTGAAAACATTTGCACTTAGAGTGAAGTGAAAATGCTTTCAAAGGGAGGAATGATAGTAAAAGGTTCTAAAATCATAGAAAATTTGGGGACTTAGAAAGAAAGTTAGGCTTGGCAAGCCCTGGGAAAAGTAGGTCCTGGGAAATGTTAGGCCTTGTGCTTGCTAAAGATCATATGAAAATGCACCTGTGGAATCAATATATGATAAATGACACAATTGTTAGATGTGATTAGATATAATTATTGTTTAAAGAACATGAGGAACAATGTTAGGGGTCTGAGGAGGGAACACGAGAAATCCATGCTTTGGTAAAAACAATGCATACAATAGAACAATGTAAGTTAAATAATTAATATCTAAGTTGTATAACCATAGAGTATAAAGCATGTTCAGCTCAAAACCAAGATGGGTCAGATTTGGGTCTGTGTACCCCTGACACCCAGAGCTCTTCAATAAAGCACCTTCATATAATCATTGTGTGATGATGTGTGTTCCTGAACTCTAACAATTTCATCAGATTTTACTGGAATTTTGTGGGATTTTGTGAAATTTTGTGGACATTTTTGGATATGTTGTGGATGTTGCTGGAATTTGGTAGAATTTTGAGAAGTTATAGGGAATGTTGTGGCATTTTTCTGGAATTTTTTGAGGCTTTTCCAGAATTTTGTGGGATATTGAGGAGATTTTGTGGAATGTTTCTGGAATTTTGTGGGATTTTTGTGGGATTTGGAGGAGACTTGAAGAATTTTGAGGGATTTTTCTTGGATTTAGTGGGAAATGGTGGAGATTTAGTAAGCTTTTGCAGGGAGTTATTTTTCTTAGTGACCCAATGACCCAACACCTGTGTGCTGCACTACGGTATTTTCTATCCAATCACCTCCTACTACCCCAAAACCCCTAGGAGAAGAACATGAAGAAGAAAGAAGAAGGACAAGAGAAAAACCCTAAATCCTCCATCTTGTCTCTTGTTCTCTAAACTACTTTTTTGCCCAGTGATTTAGAAAACTTTCTAATCTACACACTCACACTTTTCCTATCTAACTTTAACATTTGTTTTCATGTATCACCATGAAAACATGCTCATGAATTTCGTATTATATGAAATTCAGTGTTTCTTTGAATCCTAGAAGTAAGTATTAAAAACAAGGGGACACACTCAGACTCCAACATGTTATCTACCTTTGACTGATCCAAGGAGCTATTAATCATAATGCTGCCTTAATTAATAGGATTAGTCACCCATGTCTCAGGCTAGATAGTGAAGACACAGGCAAGCAGCTTAGCAGAAGGTTTTCTAGGAACATAAAGAAGGAATCCAGGACATTGTCCTGTATTTTCCTTTAAAACAGCTCTGAGAAATCCCCAGGATACTCATGTTAGGAGAAAAGTCCTACATGATTTACATGACCCTGCTGAGCTTCCGAGATCAGGCGGGATCGGGCGCTCTCAGGGCGCTCTGGCCGTAGGCGCTGCTTCCCCTCTCAGGAGCGCTCACCTTCCTGCCGTGCCCCGCAGCCTCACCAACACAGCCCAGACACGCAGAGCACACAGCCCGGCCACCAGGGCTGCCTGTGGCCACAGCGGACTCGGAGCCACAGCCAGCAGCACACAGGCCACACAAAGCACAAAACCCACACCAGGCCAGGCACACAAGGCACACAAAGCACACCAGCCACCTGTGCCCACAAGCTCCTGCCCCTCGCCAAGGCTGCCCAAGGAAAACAAGGCACCTGCCGGGACCTGTGCTACTGTTCAAAGTTATTAGTCTCTGCCATATAACAGGAATAGATGGTCCAAAATTAAATGGCCTCAATGTCACCAGGAGTTCTTCACACAGTGCAGGTGTGACATTTGAAAGCAGACAGACTACAGTCCTTTTTTTCTGTGTAACTTCTGGCTGCAAGTCTGTGGCCATAGGGAGATGCCACAATGTGTCATTTAAAAATCATCATTTTTAAAAGCCCAAACAACCAACCACAGCTTCATCTTTCTTGAAGGACTTCATCAGTTTATTCCATAACAGGAGCACAATCTAACCAAGAGAACACAGAACTGTCATTCCAAATACATGGGCTATGCCCCTTCCACTTGGGCTAAGGGGCTGGATTTCCATCAGTGACCACAAGCCAGGACTTTCAACAGTGTTTGCTGCCTTTTTCTCTAAGGCATCATTTGGGATATTTTATGGCCTTTAATTAAATGCAAAAAAATGCTATCTTTTCAAATACTTTGTAAGGAACTGAAAAGACAAACTTTCCACAGCCAAACAAAAATAGTGTGTATGTCTCTAGATGCATATATGGAGGTGGAAAAAGACAAGAGGATGGAAGATAAGAAAAAATAGGATTTTTTCTTAATAGGATTTTTCTTAAAATAGGATTTTTCGTCTGGGATTGGGGGGAGGAGAGGAGGGAGGGGCAGGAATGGGACAGTGCTCCAGGGTCTGTGGCAAACAGTAAAGAAAAATATGGAGAGGTGTCAGAGAAGTAGAGGTGTCAGAAAATTAAAGGTGTCTCCAATAACATAACTATTTGAATTTTAAGATGGAGTGTCTGTAGGCAGCTAAGCAGGGAGATGACAAGGATGGGAGTGTGAAAGAGTTAAGGATCAAAGGAATTGCTCGGGATGGATCTATCTGTGAATAGCACTAACACAAGTTTGCTGCCATTTTAAGCACCAAGTGCTCCACTCAGCCATACTTTGAGATCAAGTTCCTGTAAAAGTATATATTTAAGTTACGTATGAGGGCATTTCTTCACACAGGAACAATTTGAGCTATTCCTGCAAAGGCAGGCAGCTCAATATTTGAGATATAGAGTGGTTCTGCAAGGAGATCTGTTTTCTTAGACTGATGGACTTGGAATACAAATATGAGTCCGATGTTTCTTGTGACACCCATGTCTGGAAGTTTACAGTAACCCTGAGGTGATGGCCCTGCTTCAAATTCATGCATTATGTCAATGAAGAACTGTGCACAGACTGGAAAAGCTGCTTAGCCGTATTTTCCCAGGAGACTGAGCTGTGTGAAATCATCTAAGATGAGTGTTTCATGGGGCTTTCCATTTCTGTTCCTGTTGGGAAGGCAGATTGCCTCAGTGAGCTGAGCAGTGAGTCATGAAGGTCACACAACCAAAAAAAAGTGGAAAAAACTATTTCAGTTGGAAGAGTCCTACACCAGTCATAGAATGACAGAATCATAGAATGGCTTGGGTTGGAAGGAACTTTGAAGATCATCTAGTTCCAATCACGCTGCCACGGGCAGGGACACCTTCCTCTAGAGCAGGTTACTCCAAGCCTTGTCCAGCCTGCTCTTGAACACTTTCAGGCACGGAGCACCCACGGCTTCTCTGGGCAACCTGTTCCAGTGCCTCACCAGCCTCACCCTAAAGAATTTCTAACATTTCATCTAAATGTACTTTCTTTTGGTTTCAAGCCATTTCCCCTTATCCTATCACTACATGTCCTTTAAAAGTCTCTCCAGCTTTCTTGGAGCCCCCCTTTAAGGTGCTTTAAGGTTGCCCCAGAGCCTTCTGTTCTCCAGGCTGAACAAACCAAACTCTCTCAACTTGTCATCGTAGGAGAGGTATTCCAGCCCTCTGATCCTATCCATGGTCTCCAGCAGTCCCATGGCCTCCTTCAGCTGCTTGAATCAATTCAGGGCTGAGCAAAATGTTAAGAATGTTATTCAGCTCATTGTCCAAGTACCTCTCAAACAGACAGGCTTGGAACCATCAATCATCTCTTTAGGAAGCCTGTTAGGAAGTGTTTGACCCATGTCTATTGATAAAAATGCTTGCTAAACCTCATCTAGCTCAGTTTGGAACCATTCCCATCTGTCTTATCACTGGATACCGGGGAGAAGAGATCAGCACCTTGCCTTCCTCAGGTGTTTGGAGAGAGCAAAGAGTTTTGCTGCTCAGCCTCATTTCCCCCAGCTGCCAGCACTGCTGGGTAATTCCCCCTTTTGACCAATTAATGATGCTGTGTTTCATTTGCCCCAGCATGACGTTCCCTGGGGGCACACTGCTGACTCCTCTTTAGCCAACACCCCCAGATCCTTTTCTGTAGGGCTGCTCTCCCCCCACTTCTGTCCAAACCTATACTTGTGTCCAGCTTGACTTTTTTTCTTAGTGTTGACCTCTACAATTCTGCATCACCAGCAGACTCTGCTGATTATGTCCTCACATGCTTCTGCTAAATTTATTTGGCCTATCTCAGCTTTTATCCGTGTATCTACTTGTCCAAATTAGAGGATACATATGAAAATATTTCCCAGCCTTGTTTGTGCATTTCTCACGGTCAAGTACATACATTGCTTTGAATGGAAGAAGTATTTCAATAGGTGAATGAAAACTATCAGCATTATACAAGGCAAGGTAGAAATGCAAATTAGAGGGAGAAGTTGGTTTTAAAGACACAAGCGATTAGGGCCAGTCACATCGGTTAGTTTTGATTGCAAGGCCACAACTTAGACCTAGTGCTTGGGATTTTCCACAGAAGCATTCAGTCTGGCTTTGATGACATTGAGTTATGAGGCATCTACTCTTTTCTTCATGTTTTGATTTACTGGCCATTCACTCCATATTAAAAAAAAAAAAAAAAAAAAAAAAAAAGTTTGATAAGTATTTTCTCCTGAATTTTTGTATCTTTTGTACCCATAGTATTGTTTGCTGCTAGATGAAAGAGTTATTTCATATCCTGTACTTTTACCCTGAGAAGGCAGTTAGAAACTATGATCAAATAACCCCTCAGTCCTCTTTTTGGTAAGTACATTGATCTCTAAAAGATCTATTTAAAGAGTAAAACTGGGTGGGGAGAGGGCAATGATCATTTTACTTGCATGCTCCTGTAATTACTGATGCCATGGGAAAGATATTTATTACAACAATATGTCTGGAACTGTACAACATACAGAGAAATGTGTGCTCTCCAAATTTACTTGGATTATCTCAAGGTTTTTCCTAAGACTGCATTTATCTTGCATTGCCTTGACTGTCAATACATCATTGCTTTTATGTTCTTAGAGGAGCAGGAATGAAGACACTCTGAAATGGTATTAGAATTCCAAACGGGATTTCTTCCAGTGCTGTTCAGCATAAGTAATTGAAACCCAATATTGTATTTTTATATACTCTGGAGCATTTCTTCCAAGGAGCAAATTTCTACTCACTTACTGTTGTGTAGGTTATAGATGACATTCTGCATTTCTTCAGATCCATTCTTTTAGCCTGGGATTAAGATTTTCTGAGGTGGAACAAGCCCTTTGGAGTTGGGATCGAGCCCTTTTGGGGTCAAATGGAGCTGTTTTGCGTGGGATTGAGTTGTTCTGAGGTGACAGATGGATCCCTCCTGGCTTTTGGAGTGCAAAGAGATGGAGATGAGAAGCAAACTGTGGCCAAAGGAGAAGGATAAGCAGCCAGGTGTATTGCCAAGGTGGATCCCAGGAACGTGCCCAAGGTGGCTCCTCCAGTGGGGGATGGAGCTGCAGCAGCGCACGAAGCTCTTCCCGCACTCGGGGCACTCGCAGGGCTTCCCTTCCGTTGGTGTCGGGTCAAGTGAGAGCTCTGTGAGAAGCTCTTCCCACACTGGGAACACTCGTGGGGCCTCTCCCCGCTGTGGATGCGCCGCTGCTTGACCAGGTTGCTGTTGTGCTTGAAGCCCTTCCCGCAGTCGGGGCAGCGGAAAGGCCTCTCATCCCTGTGAATCCGATAGTGCCGGAAGAGAATGGATCTGTTGGGAAACCTCTTCCCACACTGAGAACACTCGGAGATCCCTGTTCTGCTCTGGGAGCGCTCCTGGTGTTGATCCCAGTCCCTGTGCTGGCCTCGCTCTCAGTCTCGGAGCAGTCCCGGGGCACTCCCGGAGCCGATTCCGGTCCCGGTGTCGATCTCAATGGCGCAGCGGTGCCGGTCCCGGTCTCAGTCCCGGTCCCGGAGCGGTGCCGCTCTCGGTGCCGGTGCCGGATTCAGTCCCAGTCTCAGGCCCGCTCTAGGCCTCAGTCTCGGTCTCGGTCTCCATCTGGGTCTCGCTCCCAGTCCCGGTGCCGCTCGAACCGAGCCCTTTTCGGGTGATTTCAGGTCCCTTTTGGGCGTTTCAGGCCACTTTGGCTGATGTTGGGGCCCTTTGGGTGATTTGAGGCAAAACCAGCGACTTTCAGGGTGGACCTTGCACCCATTTGGGAGATCCCAGGGTGATTTTAGGCCATTTCGAGTGGGTTTGACACCGCTTTGGGCATTTTTATGCCCTGGTGGTTGCACTTTGGACCCCTTGGGATGATTTTAACCCCATGTTGTGGTTTTAAACCAGTAACTAAAAAAATTACTTATTTCTTGTTGTGAGATATGGATTAGAACAAGAGCAAAACAGGCTTAAAACTTAAAGGGAATAAAGACAGTTTATTAACAAACTACAAGAATAAGAATACCAGAATAAACTTTCAGAAAACTCCTTTATCTTCTACATCTTAACTATTTCTCTGTACACATGACAACATAGAGACAAATAACTTTAGGACTTTGGTGGTTAAAAACAGTCTTAATTTTTGCTACAGTTTTTTATTAGTCTTTGTAGAGAAACAGAAGTCTTTTTCTGTTAGCTTACGGAGTTTCTCACTAGAAAACTATTTTTCATCATAGTTTTCTATTTCTCTAGTGCCAGCTGCTCGGCAATCTGTCATTAGATCTTCTCATTTCACATCTCTGAGGTGTGTATGGGTCACAGAGTTTAGGAATCTTATTTTTAAGGATAAGTTATTCAAAGGCAGAAGTCTTCTTCATCTGTCTCTGTGAGCTTTCCTGGAAAACAGTTTTCTCTTTGTCCCCCAAAGCTTCAAAATCTTCACTCAACTCAATTCCAGCAACTCACAGTATCACAAGCACTCTCTCTCTCTTCTGCTCAAAAGTTACACTTTGAATATCTCATTCTTCTCAATACTCTTATCATGAATTAAAGGAGTCTTTTTATACTATTATTGTCTATCTTCATAGCTTTAACAGAAAGATATTTCAGTTATAAAGCATTTCCTTATTCTCTCTTTCTTATACAAACTTAACTCTTTTCTTCACTCTTTTTGGTGGTTCTATGATGTCTCTTTTATGTTGATTGTTTCTCTCTCTGTCTTTTTGAGAAAAGGAGTGATCTGTATGTTTATCCAGGTAGTAAAAGAATTAAAAGCTTTAAGAAAACTGCAAGAGTTCATGGTGTTAAGTTTCAGTCTAGCAGCTAAAACTGAAAACCAAGCTCGGCTGACGAGCGCTGCTTCTCTTCCCCCTCCCTCCCCCCTCCACCGCGGCCTGGTCGGCCTGGAGAGGGGGGAGGAGGCCGAGACAGAATTTTGTTACTTCTTCAAACGCCGGAAACTAAAGAGGGCAAGAGAATTCTGTCTGTACTTCTTAAGGGGGTGTTTACAAGTTGAATTCACTTTTTAATGGTCAGATTTGCTGTCAATTCTTGGAAATAACCAATAATTGGTCAGGAGGAAAAACTCCCATCAGCCACCAGCAGCTTCAACTTCCGCTCTTACTAAGCTGTCTTAAAGGTAAAGCTACCCCATGACACCCCATTTGGCTGATGTTAGGCCAAACCATGCGGATTTAGCGCGCAGTTTAGGTCCCTTGGGATGATTTTGCTTTTCTCCTTTGTTTATTGAAATTTCAGCAGTTTTAACACTTTTTTTCCCAGCTTTTTTATCAAAATCTTCATAAAAATTGCCCCAAATGTTCTCAAAATCCTACAAAATTCCAGAAAAACTCCACAAAATTCCACAAAAATCACACAAAACCTCCTGAAATTCCCACAAAATTCCAGAAAAATACCACCAAATTCACCAGACTCAAAATCCTGAAAATTCCAGAATTATCTCACAAAATTATAGAAATATCCCACAAAAATCCCTAAAGCTTTTAAATATCCCACAAAATTCTTTAACAAATTCACAAAATTCCACAAAACCCCCAGAAATTACAGAAAAATCTGATGCAATTACACAAAATTCCACTAAATTCCAAAAATATCCCAAAAATCTACTCTAATTTTAAAAAACTCCAGAAATATTCCAGAAAAAAATCCAGTGAAACACCACAAAATTCTTCACGTTTTCTCAACATCCACAAAATTCAAGAAAAATCCCAGGAAATTGCAGAAAAATACCAAAAAATTCCCTGAAACTTCTCAAAACCCAACCAAATTCCAGAAACATTTGATAAAATCTCCACAAATTCCCACAAAATTAAAGAAAAAACCCACAAAATGCCCTAAATTTTTTTCAAAACCCAACCAAATTCCTGCAACATCTCACAAAATCTCCACCAATTTCCACAAAATCCAGGAAAAATCCCTCACAATCCTCCAACTCTCCTCCAAATCCCACAAAAATCCCACAAAATTCCAGAAACATCCCACAGAATCTTCTCAATATCAAAGAAAATTCTAGAGAAATTCCACAAAATTGCAGAAAAATGCCACAAAATTCCCTAAATCTTCTGGAAACATTACAAAATTCCAGAGACATCTCACAAAACCTCCACAAATTTCCAAAAAACCTAAGGAAATTCCCTCAAAATTATTCAAGTCTCCTCCAAATCATACAGAATTCTGAAAAGCCCCACACAATTCCCTCAATCTTCTCAAATTTCTACCAAATTCCTGCAACATCACAAAAAATCTCCACAAATGTTCACAAAATTCAAGAAAAATCCCTCAAAATTCATTAAATTTCCTCAATATCCCACAAAATTCCAGAACCATCTCACAAAAATCTCAACAAATTTCCACAAACTTCAAGAAAACTCCCACAAAATTCTTGAAAACCCCTCAAAATTCCAGAAAAAAATCCCACACAATTCCCTGAATCTTCTCAAAACATTACAAAATTCCACAGACATCTCAAAAAATCTCCACACATTTCCACAAAAGCTACGAAAATTCCATCAAAATTCTTCAGGTCTCCACCAAATCCCAAAATATTCTAGAAAAGCCCCACACAACTCCCTAAATTTTCTCAAAACCCAACCAAATTCCTGCAACATCTCACAAAATCTCCACCAATTTCCACAAAATCTAAAAAAAATCCCTTAAAATTCCTCAAGTCTCCTCCAAATCCCACAAAAATCCCACAAAATTCCAGAAACATCCCACAAAATGTCCTCAATATCGCAAAAAATTCAGGGAAAGTCCCACAAAATTGCATAAAAATGCCACAAACTTCCCTAAATCTTCTCCAAACATTACAAAATTCCAGAGACATCTCACAAAACCTCCACAAATTTCCTCAAAATCTAAGAAAAATCCCTCAAAATTCTTCAAGTCTCCTCCAAATCCCACAAAATTCTGGAAAAGCCCCACACAATTCCCTCAATCGTCTCAAAACCCTACCAAATTCCCGCAACATCTCACAAAATCTCCGTGACTGTCCCCAAAATTCAAGAAAAATCCCACAAAAATCACAAGATTTCCTCAATATCCCACAAAAATCCAGAACAATCTCACAAAATCTCGACAAATTTCCGCAAAATTGAAGAAAACTCCCGCAAAATTCTTGAAAGCCCATCAAAATTCCAGAAAAATCCCACAAAATTCCCTAAATTTTCTCAAAACATTACAAATATCCACAGACATCCCACAAAATCTCCACAAATGTCCCCAGAATTCAAGAAAAATCCCTCAGAATTCTTCAAGTCTCCTCAAAATCCCACAAATACGCCACAAACATCCCACAAAATCTACTCAATATCGCACAAAATACTAGGGAAATTCCACAAAATTCCAGAAAAATCCCAGAAAATTCCTCAAAATCTTCTCAAAACATTACAAAATTCCTGCAACATCTCACAAAATCTCCACAAAATTCCACAAAAACTGAGAAAATTCCCTAAAAATTCTTCAAGTCTCCTCCAAATCCCACAAAATTCTGGAAAAGCCCCACACAATTCCCTCAATCTTCTCAAAACCCTACCAAATTCCTGCAACATACCACGAAATCTCCACAAATTTCCACAAAATTCAAGAAAACTCCCACAAAATTCGTGAAAGCCCCTCAAAATTCCAGAATAAAATCCCACAAAATTCACCAAATCTTCTCAAAGCATTTCCACAAAATTCCACAAACATCTCACAAAATCTCCACAAAATTCCACAAAATCTAAGAAAATTGCCTCAAAATTCTTCAAGTCTCCTCCAAATTCCAAGAAATTCAAGAGAAATCCTCAAAATCCCAGCAAAATGTTACCAAATTCCTTCAATCTTCTGAAAACCCTACCAAACTCCAGCAACATCCCACAAAATCTCCACAAAATTCCACAAAATCTAAGAAAATTCCCTCAAAATTCTTCAAGTCTCCTCCAAATTCCAAGAAATTTGAGAGAAAACCTCAAAATCCCAGGAAAATATTACCAAATTCCTTCAATCTTCTCAAAACCCAACTACATTCCTGCAACATCTCAAAAAATCTTTACCAATTTCCACAAAATCTAGGAAAAATCCGGCAAAATTCTGCAAATCTCCTCCAAATCCCACAATAATCTGGAAAAACCCCACACAATTCCCTAAATCTTCTCAAAACCCTACCAAATTCCTGCAACATCACACAAAATCTCAACAAATTTCCACAAAATTCAAGAAAACTCCAACAAAATTCTTGAAAGCCCCTCACAATCCCACAAACATCTCACAAAATCTCCTCAATATCCCACAAAATTCTAGGGAAAATCCACAAAATTCCAGAAAAATCCCACAAAATTCCCCAAATCTTCTCAAAGCATTACAAAATTCCGCAGACATCTCACAAAATCTCCACAAACGTCCATAAAATTCAAGAAAAATCCCTTAAAATTCCTTCAAGTCTCCTCCAAATTCCAAAAAATTCAAGAGAAAACCTCAAAATCCCAGGAAAATGTTACAAAATTCCTTCAATCTTCTCAAAACCCAACTACATTCCTGCAACATCTCACAAAATCCCCGCAAATTTCCACATTATCTAGGAAAATTCCCTCAGAATTCTTCAAGTCTGCTCAAAATCCCACATAATTCTGGAAAAGCCCCACGCAATTCCCTAAATCTTCTCAAAACCCTACCAAATTCCCGCAACATCCCACAAAATCTCCACGAATGTCCACAAAATTCAAGAAAAATCCCACAAAAATCACTAGATTTCCTCAATATCCCACAAAAATCCAGAACCATCTCACAAAATCTCAACAAATTTCCACAAAATTCAAGAAAACTCCCACAAAATTCTTGAAAGCCCATCAAAATTCCAGAAAAAATCCCACAAAATTCACCAAATCTTCTCAAAGCATTTCCACAAAATTCCACAGACATCTCAGAAAATCTCCACAAAATTCCACAAAATCTAAGAAAATTCCCTCAAAATTCTTCAAGTCTCCTCCATATTCCAAGAAATTCAAGAGAAATCCTCAAAATCCCAGGAAAATGTTACCAAATTCCTTCAATCTTCTCAAAACCCTACCAAACTCCAGCCACATCTCACAAAATCTCCACAAACGTCCACAAAATTCAAGAAAAATCTCTCAAAATTCTTCAAGCCTCCTCAAAATCCCACAAATACGCCACAAACATCCCACAAAATCCTACAAAATCTACTCAATATCGCACAAAATACTAGAGAAATTCCACAAAATTCCAGAAAAATCCCAGAAAATTCCTCAAAATCTTCTCAAAACATTACAAAATTCCTGCAACATCTCACAAAATCTCCACCAATTTCCAAAAAATCTAGGAAAAATCCCGCAAAATTATTCAAGTCTCCTCCAAATCCCACAATAATCTGGAAAAACCCCACACAATTCCCTAAATCTTCTCAAAACCCTACCAAATTCCTGCAACATCCCACAAAATCTCAACAAATTTCCACAAAATTCAAGAAAATTCCCACAAAATTCTTCAAGTCTCATCAAAGTCCTTCAAACATCCCACAAAATCCCACAAAATCTGCTCAATATCCCACAAAATTCTAGGGAAATTCCACAAAATTCCAGAAAAATCCCACAAAATTCCCTAAATTTTCTCAAAACATTACAGAATTCCACAGACATCTCGCAAAATCTCCACAAATTTCCACCAAATCTAAGAAAATTCCCTCAAAATTCTTCAAGTCTCCTCCAATTCTCACAGAATTCGAGAGAAATCCTCAAAATTCCAGGAAAATGCTACAAAATTCCTTGAATCTTCTCAAAACCTGACCAAACTCCAGCCACATCCCACCAAATGTCCACAAATTGCCACAAAATTCAAGAAAAATACCACAAAATTCTTCAAGTCTCCTCAAAATCCCACAAACATCCCACAAAATCTCCTCAATATCCCACAAAATTCTTGAGAAATTCCACAAAATTCCAGAAAAAATCCCACAAAATTCCCTCAATCTTCTCAAAACACAACCAAATTCCTGCACCATCTCACAAAATCTCCAACAATTTCTAGAAAAATCTAAGAAAAATCCCTCAAAATTCTTCAAGTCTCCTCCAAATCCCACAATAATCTGGAAAAACCCCACACAATTCCCTAAATCTTCTCAAAACCCTACCAAATTCCTGCAACATCCCACAAAATCTCAACAAATTTCCACAAAATTCAAGAAAATTCCCACAAAATTAACTAAATTTCCTCAATATCCCACAAAATTCCAGAACCATCTCACAAAAATCTCAACAAATTGCCACAAAATTCAAGAAAACTCCCACAAAATTCTTGAAAGCCTCTCAAAATTCCAGAAAAATCCCACACAATTCCCTAAATCTTCTCAAAACATTACAAAATACCAGACATCTCAAAAAATCTCCACACATTTCCACCATATCTACGAAAATTCCCTCAAAATTCTTCAGGTCTCCACCAATTTCCACAAAATTCAAGAGAAATCCTCAAAATTCCAGGAAAATGTTACAAAATTCCTTCAATCTTCTCAAAACCCTACCAAACTCCAGGCACATCCCACAAAATGTCCACAAATTGCCACAAAATTCAAGAAAAATCCCACAAAATTCTTCAAGTCTCCTCAAAATCCCACAAACATCCCACAAAATCCCACAAAATTGCAGAAAAATCTCAAAAATTCCCCAAATTTACTCAAAACCCAACCATATTCCTGCAATATCCCACAAAATCTCCACAAATGTCTAGAAAATCTAAAAAAATTCCCCCACAATTCTTCAAGTCTCCTCAAAATCCCACAAACATCCCACAAAATCCCACAAAATCTCCTCAATATCCCACAAAATTCTAGAGAAATTCCACAAAATTCCCGCAACATCCCACAAAATTCCCTGAAACTTCTCAAAACCCAAGCAAATTCCTGCAACATCTCACAAAATCTCCACCAATTTCCACAAAATCTAGGAAAAATCCCAAAAAATTCTTCCAGTCTCCTCCAAATCCTAGAAAAATCCCACAAAATTCCAGAAACATCCCACAAAATCTCCTCAATATCACAGAAAATTCTAGAGAAATTCCACAAAATTGCAGAAAAATGCCACAAAATTCCCTAAATCTTCTCCAAACATTACAAAATTCCAGAGACGTCTCACAAAATCTCCACCAATTTTCACATTATCAAAGAAAAATCCCACAAAATTCTGGAAAAGCCCCACACAATTCCCTCAATCTTCTGAAAAACACAACCAAATTCCTGTAACATCCCACAAAATGTCCACGAATGTCCACATCATTCAAGAAAAATCCCACAAAATTAACTAAATTTCCTCAATATCCCACAAAATTCCAGAACCATCTCACAAAAATCTCAACAAATTGCCACAAAATTCAAGAAAACTCCCACAAATTTCTTGAAAGCCTCTCAAAATTCCAGAAAAATCCCACACAATTCCCACAATCTTCTCAAAACATTACAAAATACCAGACATCCCAAAAAATCTCCACACATTTCCACCAAATCTACGAAAATTCCCTCAAAATTCTTCAGGTCTCCACCAATTTCCACAAAATTCAAGAGAAATCCTCAAAATTCCAGGAAAATGTTACAAAATTCCTTCAATCTTCTCAAAACCCTACCAAACTCCAGCCACATCCCACAAAATGTCCACAAATGTCCACAAAATTCAAGAAAAATCCCACCAAATTCTTCAAGTCTCCTCAAAATCCCACAAACATCCCACAAAATCCCACAAAATTGCAGAAAAATCTCAAAAATTCCCCAAATTTACTCAAAACCCAACCATATTCCTGCAATATCCCACAAAATCTCCACAAATGTCTAGAAAATCTAAAAAAAATCCCCCATAATTCTTCAAGTCTCCTCAAAATCCCACAAACATCCCACAAAATCCCACAAAATCTCCTCAATATCCCACAAAATTCTAGAGAAGTTCCACAAAATTCCAGCAACATCCCACAAAATTCCCTGAATCTTCTCAAAACCCAACCAAATTCCTGCAACATCTCACAAAATCTCCACCAATTTCCACAAAATCTCCACAAAAATCCCACAAAATTCTTCAAGTCTCCTCCAAATCCTAGAAAAATCCCACAAAATTCCAGAAACATCCCACAAAATCTCCTCAATATCACAGAAAATTCTAGAGAAATTCCACAAAATTGCAGAAAAATGCCACAAAATTCCCTAAATCTTCTCCAAACATTACAAAATTCCAGAGACGTCTCACAAAACCTCCACCAATTTTCACATTATCAAAGAAAAATCCCACAAAATTCTGGAAAAGCCCCACACAATTCCCTAAATCTTCTGAAAACCTTACCAAATTCCTGTAACATCCCACAAAATGGCCACGAATGTCCACATCATTCAAGAAAAATCCCACAAAATTAACTAAATTTCCTCAATATCCCACAAAATTCCAGAACCATCTCACAAAATCTAAACAAATTTCCACAAAATTCAAGAAAACTCCCACAAAATTCTTGAAAGCCCCTCAAAATTCTGGAAAATCCTCACAAAATTCCCTAAATCTTCTCAAAACATTACAAAATTCCAAAGACATCTCACAAAATCCCCACAAATTTCCACCAGATCTAAGAAAATTCCCTCAAAATTCTTCAAGTCTCCTCCAGATTCCAAGAAATTCAAGAGAAATCCTCAAAATTCCAGGAAAATGTTACAAAATTCCTTCAATCTTCTCAAAATCCTACCAAATTCCAGCAACATCCCACAAAATCTCCAACAATTTCCACAAAATCTAGGAAAAATCCCTCAAAATTCTTCAAGTCTCCTCCAAATTCCACAAACATCCCACAAACATCCCACAAAATCTCCTCAATATCCCACAAAATTCTAGAGAATTTCCACAAAATTCCAGAAATATCCCACAAAATTTCCTCAATCTTCCCAAAACACAACCAAATTCCTGCATCATCCTACAAAATCTCCACGAATGTCCACAAAATTCAAGAAAAATCCCACTAAAATCACTAAATTTCCTCAATATCCCACAAAATTCCAGAACCATCTCACAAAAATCTCAACAAATTGCCACAAAATTCAAGAAAACTCCCACAAAATTCTTGAAAGCCTCTCAAAATTCCAGAAAAATCCCACACAATTCCCACAATCTTCCCAAAACATTACAAAATACCAGACATCTCAAAAAATCTCCACACATTTCCACAAAATCTATGAAAATTCCCTCAAAATTCTTCAGGTCTCCACCAATTTCCACAAAATTCAAGAAAACTGCCACAAAATTCTTGAAAAGCTCCTCAAAATTCTAAAAAAATCCCACAAAATTACCAAAACCTTCTCCAAACATTACAAAACTCCACAGACATCTCACAAAATGTCTACAAATTTCCACCAAATCTAAGAAAATTCCCTCAAAATTCTTCAAGTCTCCTCGAAATCCCACAAAATTCAAGAGAAATCCTCAAAATTCCAGGAAAATGGTTTAAAATTCCTTGGATCTTCTCAAAACCCTACCAAACTCCAGCTACATCCCACAAAATGTCCACAAATTGCCACAAAATTCAAGAAAAATCCCACAAAATTCTTCAAGTCTCCTCAAAATCCCACAAACATCCCACAAAATCCCACAAAATTGCAGAAAAATCTCAAAAATTCCCCAAATTTACTCAAAACCCAACCATATTCCTGCAATATCCCACAAAATCTCCACAAATGTCTAGAAAATCTAAAAAAATTCCCCCACAATTCTTCAAGTCTCCTCAAAATCCCACAAACATCCCACAAAATCCCACAAAATCTCCTCAATATCCCACAAAATTCTAGAGAAATTCCACAAAATTCCCGCAACATCCCACAAAATTCCCTGAATCTTCTCAAAACCCAAACAAATTCCTGCAACATCTCACAAAATCTCCACCAATTTCCACAAAATCTTCACAAAAATCCCACAAAATTCTTCAAGTCTCCTCCAAATCTCACAGAATTCGAGAGAAATCCTCAAAATTCCAGGAAAATGCTACAAAATTCCTTGAATATTCTGAAAACCTGACCAAACTCCAGCCACATCCCACAAAATGTCCACAAATTCCCACAAAATTCAAGAAAAATACCACAAAATTCTTCAAGTCTCCTCAAAATCCCACAAACATCTCACAAAATCTCCTCAATATCCCACAAAATTCTAGAGAAATTCTACAAAATTCCAGGAAAAATCCCACAAAATTCCCTCAATCTTCTCAAAACACAACCAAATTCCTGCACCATCTCACAAAATCTCCAACAATTTCCAGAAAAATCTAAGAAAAATCCCTCAAAATTCTTCAAGTCTCCTCCAAATCGCACAAAATTCTGGAAAAGCCCCACACAATTCTCTAAATCTTCTCAAATTTCTACCAAATTCCTGCAACATCTCACAAAATCTCCACGAATGTCCACAAAATTCAAGAAAAATCCCACTAAAATCACTAAATTTCCTCAATATCCCACAAAATTCCAGAACCATCTCACAAAAATCTCAACAAATTGCCACAAAATTCAAGAAAACTCCCACAAAATTCTTGAAAGCCTCTCAAAATTCCAGAAAAATCCCACACAATTCCCACAATCTTCCCAAAACATTACAAAATACCAGACATCTCAAAAAATCTCCACACATTTCCACAAAATCTATGAAAATTCCCTCAAAATTCTTCAGGTCTCCACCAATTTCCACAAAATTCAAGAAAACTGCCACAAAATTCTTGAAAAGCTCCTCAAAATTCTAAAAAAATCCCACAAAATTCCCTAAACCTTCTCCAAACATTACAAAACTCCACAGACATCTCACAAAATGTCTACAAATTTCCACAAAATCTAAGAAAATTCCCTCAAAATTCTTCAAGTCTCCTCGAAATCCCACAAAATTCAAGAGAAATCCTCAAAATTCCAGGAAAATGGTTTAAAATTCCTTGGATCTTCTCAAAACCCTACCAAACTCCAGCCACATCCCAAAAAATGTCCACAAATTGCCACAAAATTCAAGAAAAATCCCACAAAATTCTTCAAGTCTCCTCAAAATCCCACAAACATTCCCACAAAATCCCACAAAATTGCAGAAAAATCTCAAAAATTCCCCAAATTTACTCAAAACCCAACCATATTCCTGCAATATCCCACAAAATCTCCACAAATGTCTAGAAAATCTAAAAAAATTCCCCCACAATTCTTCAAGTCTCCTCAAAATCCCACAAACATCCCACAAAGTCCCACAAAATCTCCTCAATATCCCACAAAATTCTAGAGAAATTCCACAAAATTCCCGCAACATCCCACAAAATTCCCTGAATCTTCTCAAAACCCAAACAAATTCCTGCAACATCTCACAAAATCTCCACCAATTTCCACAAAATCTCCACAAAAATCCCACAAAATTCTTCAAGTCTCCTCCAAATCCTAGAAAAATCCCACAAAATTCCAGAAACATCCCACAAAATCTCCTCAATATCACAGAAAATTCTAGAGAAATTCCACAAAATTGCAGAAAAATGCCACAAAATTCCCTAAATCTTCTCCAAACATTACAAAATTCCAGAGACGTCTCACAAAACCTCCACCAATTTTCACATTATCAAAGAAAAATCCCACAAAATTCTGGAAAAGCCCCACACAATTCCCTAAATCTTCTGAAAACCTTACCAAATTCCTGTAACATCCCACAAAATGGCCACGAATGTCCACATCATTCAAGAAAAATCCCACAAAATTAACTAAATTTCCTCAATATCCCACAAAATTCCAGAACCATCTCACAAAATCTAAACAAATTTCCACAAAATTCAAGAAAACTCCCACAAAATTCTTGAAAGCCCCTCAAAATTCTGGAAAATCCTCACAAAATTCCCTAAATCTTCTCCAAACATTACAAAATTCCAAAGACATCTCACAAAATCCCCACAAATTTCCACCAAATCTAAGAAAATTCCCTCAAAATTCTTCAAGTCTCCTCCAGATTCCAAGAAATTCAAGAGAAATCCTCAAAATTCCAGGAAAATGTTACAAAATTCCTTCAATCTTCTCAAAATCCTACCAAATTCCAGCAACATCCCACAAAATCTCCAACAATTTCCACAAAATCTAGGAAAAATCCCTCAAAATTCTTCAAGTCTCCTCCAAATTCCACAAACATCCCACAAACATCCCACAAAATCTCCTCAATATCCCACAAAATTCTAGAGAATTTCCACAAAATTCCAGAAATATCCCACAAAATTTCCTCAATCTTCCCAAAACACAACCAAATTCCTGCATCATCCTACAAAATCTCCACGAATGTCCACAAAATTCAAGAAAAATCCCACTAAAATCACTAAATTTCCTCAATATCCCACAAAATTCCAGAACCATCTCACAAAAATCTCAACAAATTGCCACAAAATTCAAGAAAACTCCCACAAAATTCTTGAAAGCCTCTCAAAATTCCAGAAAAATCCCACACAATTCCCACAATCTTCCCAAAACATTACAAAATACCAGACATCTCAAAAAATCTCCACACATTTCCACAAAATCTATGAAAATTCCCTCAAAATTCTTCAGGTCTCCACCAATTTCCACAAAATTCAAGAAAACTGCCACAAAATTCTTGAAAAGCTCCTCAAAATTCTAAAAAAATCCCACAAAATTCCCTAAACCTTCTCCAAACATTACAAAACTCCACAGACATCTCACAAAATGTCTACAAATTTCCACAAAATCTAAGAAAATTCCCTCAAAATTCTTCAAGTCTCCTCGAAATCCCACAAAATTCAAGAGAAATCCTCAAAATTCCAGGAAAATGGTTTAAAATTCCTTGGATCTTCTCAAAACCCTACCAAACTCCAGCTACATCCCACAAAATGTCCACAAATTGCCACAAAATTCAAGAAAAATCCCACCAAATTCTTCAAGTCTCCTCAAAATCCCACAAACATCCCACAAAATCCCACAAAATTGCAGAAAAATCTCAAAAATTCCCCAAATTTACTCAAAACCCAACCATATTCCTGCAATATCCCACAAAATCTCCACAAATGTCTAGAAAATCTAAAAAAATTCCCCCACAATTCTTCAAGTCTCCTCAAAATCCCACAAACATCCCACAAAATCCCACAAAATCTCCTCAATATCCCACAAAATTCTAGAGAAATTCCACAAAATTCCCGCAACATCCCACAAAATTCCCTGAATCTTCTCAAAACCCAACCAAATTCCTGCAACATCTCACAAAATCTCCACCAATTTCCACAAAATCTTCACAAAAATCCCACAAAATTCTTCAAGTCTCCTCCAAATCTCACAGAATTCGAGAGAAATCCTCAAAATTCCAGGAAAATGCTACAAAATTCCTTGATTTTCTGAAAACCTGACCAAACTCCAGCCACATCCCACAAAATGTCCACAAATTCCCACAAAATTCAAGAAAAATACCACAAAATTCTTCAAGTCTCCTCAAAATCCCACAAACATCTCACAAAATCTCCTCAATATCCCACAAAATTCTAGAGAAATTCCACAAAATTCCAGGAAATATCCCACAAAATTCCCTCAATCTTCTCAAAACACAACCAAATTCCTGCACCATCTCACAAAATCTCCAACAATTTCCAGAAAAATCTAAGAAAAATCCCTCAAAATTCTTCAAGTCTCCTCCAAATCGCACAAAATTCTGGAAAAGCCCCACACAATTCTCTAAATCTTCTCAAATTTCTACCAAATTCCTGCAACATCTCACAAAATCTCCACGAATGTCCACAAAATTCAAGAAAAATCCCACTAAAATCACTAAATTTCCTCAATATCCCACAAAATTCCAGAACCATCTCACAAAAATCTCAACAAATTGCCACAAAATTCAAGAAAACTCCCACAAAATTCTTGAAAGCCTCTCAAAATTCCAGAAAAATCCCACACAATTCCCACAATCTTCCCAAAACATTACAAAATACCAGACATCTCAAAAAATCTCCACACATTTCCACAAAATCTATGAAAATTCCCTCAAAATTCTTCAGGTCTCCACCAATTTCCACAAAATTCAAGAAAACTGCCACAAAATTCTTGAAAAGCTCCTCAAAATTCTAAAAAAATCCCACAAAATTACCAAAACCTTCTCCAAACATTACAAAACTCCACAGACATCTCACAAAATGTCTACAAATTTCCACAAAATCTAAGAAAATTCCCTCAAAATTCTTCAAGTCTCCTCGAAATCCCACAAAATTCAAGAGAAATCCTCAAAATTCCAGGAAAATGGTTTAAAATTCCTTGGATCTTCTCAAAACCCTACCAAACTCCAGCTACATCCCACAAAATGTCCACAAATTGCCACAAAATTCAAGAAAAATCCCACAAAATTCTTCAAGTCTCCTCAAAATCCCACAAACATCCCACAAAATCCCACAAAATTGCAGAAAAATCTCAAAAATTCCCCAAATTTACTCAAAACCCAACCATATTCCTGCAATATCCCACAAAATCTCCACAAATGTCTAGAAAATCTAAAAAAATTCCCCCACAATTCTTCAAGTCTCCTCAAAATCCCACAAACATCCCACAAAATCCCACAAAATCTCCTCAATATCCCACAAAATTCTAGAGAAATTCCACAAAATTCCCGCAACATCCCACAAAATTCCCTGAATCTTCTCAAAACCCAAACAAATTCCTGCAACATCTCACAAAATCTCCACCAATTTCCACAAAATCTCCACAAAAATCCCACAAAATTCTTCAAGTCTCCTCCAAATCCTAGAAAAATCCCACAAAATTCCAGAAACATCCCACAAAATCTCCTCAATATCACAGAAAATTCTAGAGAAATTCCACAAAATTGCAGAAAAATGCCACAAAATTCCCTAAATCTTCTCCAAACATTACAAAATTCCAGAGACGTCTCACAAAACCTCCACCAATTTTCACATTATCAAAGAAAAATCCCACAAAATTCTGGAAAAGCCCCACACAATTCCCTAAATCTTCTGAAAACCTTACCAAATTCCTGTAACATCCCACAAAATGGCCACGAATGTCCACATCATTCAAGAAAAATCCCACAAAATTAACTAAATTTCCTCAATATCCCACAAAATTCCAGAACCATCTCACAAAATCTAAACAAATTTCCACAAAATTCAAGAAAACTCCCACAAAATTCTTGAAAGCCCCTCAAAATTCTGGAAAATCCTCACAAAATTCCCTAAATCTTCTCCAAACATTACAAAATTCCAAAGACATCTCACAAAATCCCCACAAATTTCCACCAAATCTAAGAAAATTCCCTCAAAATTCTTCAAGTCTCCTCCAGATTCCAAGAAATTCAAGAGAAATCCTCAAAATTCCAGGAAAATGTTACAAAATTCCTTCAATCTTCTCAAAATCCTACCAAATTCCAGCAACATCCCACAAAATCTCCAACAATTTCCACAAAATCTAGGAAAAATCCCTCAAAATTCTTCAAGTCTCCTCCAAATTCCACAAACATCCCACAAACATCCCACAAAATCTCCTCAATATCCCACAAAATTCTAGAGAATTTCCACAAAATTCCAGAAATATCCCACAAAATTTCCTCAATCTTCCCAAAACACAACCAAATTCCTGCATCATCCTACAAAATCTCCACGAATGTCCACAAAATTCAAGAAAAATCCCACTAAAATCACTAAATTTCCTCAATATCCCACAAAATTCCAGAACCATCTCACAAAAATCTCAACAAATTGCCACAAAATTCAAGAAAACTCCCACAAAATTCTTGAAAGCCTCTCAAAATTCCAGAAAAATCCCACACAATTCCCACAATCTTCCCAAAACATTACAAAATACCAGACATCTCAAAAAATCTCCACACATTTCCACAAAATCTATGAAAATTCCCTCAAAATTCTTCAGGTCTCCACCAATTTCCACAAAATTCAAGAAAACTGCCACAAAATTCTTGAAAAGCTCCTCAAAATTCTAAAAAAATCCCACAAAATTCCCTAAACCTTCTCCAAACATTACAAAACTCCACAGACATCTCACAAAATGTCTACAAATTTCCACAAAATCTAAGAAAATTCCCTCAAAATTCTTCAAGTCTCCTCGAAATCCCACAAAATTCAAGAGAAATCCTCAAAATTCCAGGAAAATGGTTTAAAATTCCTTGGATCTTCTCAAAACCCTACCAAACTCCAGCTACATCCCACAAAATGTCCACAAATTGCCACAAAATTCAAGAAAAATCCCACCAAATTCTTCAAGTCTCCTCAAAATCCCACAAACATCCCACAAAATCCCACAAAATTGCAGAAAAATCTCAAAAATTCCCCAAATTTACTCAAAACCTAACCATATTCCTGCAATATCCCACAAAATCTCCACAAATGTCTAGAAAATCTAAAAAAATTCCCCCACAATTCTTCAAGTCTCCTCAAAATCCCACAAACATCCCACAAAATCCCACAAAATCTCCTCAATATCCCACAAAATTCTAGAGAAATTCCACAAAATTCCCGCAACATCCCACAAAATTCCCTGAATCTTCTCAAAACCCAACCAAATTCCTGCAACATCTCACAAAATCTCCACCAATTTCCACAAAATCTTCACAAAAATCCCACAAAATTCTTCAAGTCTCCTCCAAATCTCACAGAATTCGAGAGAAATCCTCAAAATTCCAGGAAAATGCTACAAAATTCCTTGATTTTCTGAAAACCTGACCAAACTCCAGCCACATCCCACAAAATGTCCACAAATTCCCACAAAATTCAAGAAAAATACCACAAAATTCTTCAAGTCTCCTCAAAATCCCACAAACATCTCACAAAATCTCCTCAATATCCCACAAAATTCTAGAGAAATTCCACAAAATTCCAGGAAATATCCCACAAAATTCCCTCAATCTTCTCAAAACACAACCAAATTCCTGCACCATCTCACAAAATCTCCAACAATTTCCAGAAAAATCTAAGAAAAATCCCTCAAAATTCTTCAAGTCTCCTCCAAATCGCACAAAATTCTGGAAAAGCCCCACACAATTCTCTAAATCTTCTCAAATTTCTACCAAATTCCTGCAACATCTCACAAAATCTCCACGAATGTCCACAAAATTCAAGAAAAATCCCACTAAAATCACTAAATTTCCTCAATATCCCACAAAATTCCAGAACCATCTCACAAAAATCTCAACAAATTGCCACAAAATTCAAGAAAACTCCCACAAAATTCTTGAAAGCCTCTCAAAATTCCAGAAAAATCCCACACAATTCCCACAATCTTCCCAAAACATTACAAAATACCAGACATCTCAAAAAATCTCCACACATTTCCACAAAATCTATGAAAATTCCCTCAAAATTCTTCAGGTCTCCACCAATTTCCACAAAATTCAAGAAAACTGCCACAAAATTCTTCAAAAGCTCCTCAAAATTCTAAAAAAATCCCACAAAATTACCAAAACCTTCTCCAAACATTACAAAACTCCACAGACATCTCACAAAATGTCTACAAATTTCCACAAAATCTAAGAAAATTCCCTCAAAATTCTTCAAGTCTCCTCGAAATCCCACAAAATTCAAGAGAAATCCTCAAAATTCCAGGAAAATGGTTTAAAATTCCTTGGATCTTCTCAAAACCCTACCAAACTCCAGCTACATCCCACAAAATGTCCACAAATTGCCACAAAATTCAAGAAAAATCCCACAAAATTCTTCAAGTCTCCTCAAAATCCCACAAACATCCCACAAAATCCCACAAAATTGCAGAAAAATCTCAAAAATTCCCCAAATTTACTCAAAACCCAACCATATTCCTGCAATATCCCACAAAATCTCCACAAATGTCTAGAAAATCTAAAAAAATTCCCCCACAATTCTTCAAGTCTCCTCAAAATCCCACAAACATCCCACAAAATCCCACAAAATCTCCTCAATATCCCACAAAATTCTAGAGAAATTCCACAAAATTCCCGCAACATCCCACAAAATTCCCTGAATCTTCTCAAAACCCAAACAAATTCCTGCAACATCTCACAAAATCTCCACCAATTTCCACAAAATCTCCACAAAAATCCCACAAAATTCTTCAAGTCTCCTCCAAATCCTAGAAAAATCCCACAAAATTCCAGAAACATCCCACAAAATCTCCTCAATATCACAGAAAATTCTAGAGAAATTCCACAAAATTGCAGAAAAATGCCACAAAATTCCCTAAATCTTCTCCAAACATTACAAAATTCCAGAGACGTCTCACAAAACCTCCACCAATTTTCACATTATCAAAGAAAAATCCCACAAAATTCTGGAAAAGCCCCACACAATTCCCTAAATCTTCTGAAAACCTTACCAAATTCCTGTAACATCCCACAAAATGGCCACGAATGTCCACATCATTCAAGAAAAATCCCACAAAATTAACTAAATTTCCTCAATATCCCACAAAATTCCAGAACCATCTCACAAAATCTAAACAAATTTCCACAAAATTCAAGAAAACTCCCACAAAATTCTTGAAAGCCCCTCAAAATTCTGGAAAATCCTCACAAAATTCCCTAAATCTTCTCCAAACATTACAAAATTCCAAAGACATCTCACAAAATCCCCACAAATTTCCACCAAATCTAAGAAAATTCCCTCAAAATTCTTCAAGTCTCCTCCAGATTCCAAGAAATTCAAGAGAAATCCTCAAAATTCCAGGAAAATGTTACAAAATTCCTTCAATCTTCTCAAAATCCTACCAAATTCCAGCAACATCCCACAAAATCTCCAACAATTTCCACAAAATCTAGGAAAAATCCCTCAAAATTCTTCAAGTCTCCTCCAAATTCCACAAACATCCCACAAACATCCCACAAAATCTCCTCAATATCCCACAAAATTCTAGAGAATTTCCACAAAATTCCAGAAATATCCCACAAAATTTCCTCAATCTTCCCAAAACACAACCAAATTCCTGCATCATCCTACAAAATCTCCACCAATTTCCACAAAATCTCCACAAAAATCCCACAAAATTCTTCAAGTCTCCTCCAAATCCTAGAAAAATCCAACAAAATTCCAGAAACATCCCACAAAATCTCCTCAATATCACAGAAAATTCTAGAGAAATTCCACAAAATTGCAGAAAAATCCCACAAAATTCCCTAAATCTTCTCCAAAATTACAAAATTCCAGAGACGTCTCACAAAACCTCCACCAATTTTCACATTATCAAAGAAAAATCCCACAAAATTCTGGAAAAGCCCCACACAATTCCCTAAATCTTCTGAAAACCTTACCAAATTCCTGTAACATCCCACAAAATGGCCACGAATGTCCACATCATTCAAGAAAAATCCCACAAAATTAACTAAATTTCCTCAATATCCCACAAAATTCCAGAACCATCTCACAAAATCTAAACAAATTTCCACAAAATTCAAGAAAACTCCCACAAAATTCTTGAAAGCCCCTCAAAATTCTGGAAAATCCTCACAAAATTCCCTAAATCTTCTCCAAACATTACAAAATTCCAAAGACATCTCACAAAATCCCCACAAATTTCCACCAAATCTAAGAAAATTCCCTCAAAATTCTTCAAGTCTCCTCCAGATTCCAAGAAATTCAAGAGAAATCCTCAAAATTCCAGGAAAATGTTACAAAATTCCTTCAATCTTCTCAAAATCCTACCAAATTCCAGCAACATCCCACAAAATCTCCAACAATTTCCACAAAATCTAGGAAAAATCCCTCAAAATTCTTCAAGTCTCCTCCAAATTCCACAAACATCCCACAAACATCCCACAAAATCTCCTCAATATCCCACAAAATTCTAGAGAATTTCCACAAAATTCCAGAAATATCCCACAAAATTTCCTCAATCTTCCCAAAACACAACCAAATTCCTGCATCATCCTACAAAATCTCCACGAATGTCCACAAAATTCAAGAAAAATCCCACTAAAATCACTAAATTTCCTCAATATCCCACAAAATTCCAGAACCATCTCACAAAAATCTCAACAAATTGCCACAAAATTCAAGAAAACTCCCACAAAATTCTTGAAAGCCTCTCAAAATTCCAGAAAAATCCCACACAATTCCCACAATCTTCCCAAAACATTACAAAATACCAGACATCTCAAAAAATCTCCACACATTTCCACAAAATCTATGAAAATTCCCTCAAAATTCTTCAGGTCTCTACCAGTTTCCACAAAATTCAAGAAAACTGCCACAAAATTCTTGAAAAGCTCCTCAAAATTCTAAAAAAATCCCACAAAATTACCAAAACCTTCTCCAAACATTACAAAACTCCACAGACATCTCACAAAATGTCTACAAATTTCCACAAAATCTAAGAAAATTCCCTCAAAATTCTTCAAGTCTCCTCGAAATCCCACAAAATTCAAGAGAAATCCTCAAAATTCCAGGAAAATGTTACAAAATTCCTTCAATCTTCTCAAAACCCTACCAAACTCCAGCCACATCCCACAAAATGTCCACAAATTGCCACAAAATTCAAGAAAAATCCCACAAAAATCACTAAATTTCCTCAATATCCCACAAAATTCCACAGACATCTCACAAAATCTCCACAAATGTCCCACCAAATCTAAGAAAATTCCCTCAAAATTCTTCAAGTCTCCTCCAAATCTCACAGAATTCGAGAGAAATCCTGAAAATTCCAGGAAAATGGTTTAAAATTCCTTGGATCTTCTCAAAACCCTACCAAACTCCAGCTACATCCCACAAAATCTCCAACAATTTCCACAAAATCTAGGAAAAATCCCTCAAAATTCTTCAAGTCTCATCCAAATTCCACAAACATCCCACAAACATCCCACAAAATCTCCTCAATATCCCACAAAATTCTAGAGAATTTCCACAAAATTCCAGAAATATCCCACAAAATTTCCTCAATCTTCCCAAAACACAACCAAATTCCTGCATCATCCTACAAAATCTCCACGAATGTCCACAAAATTCAAGAAAAATCCCACTAAAATCACTAAATTTCCTCAATATCCCACAAAATTCCAGAACCATCTCACAAAAATCTCAACAAATTGCCACAAAATTCAAGAAAACTCTCACAAAATTCTTGAAAGCCTCTCAAAATTCCAGAAAAATCCCACACAATTCCCACAATCTTCTCAAAACATTACAAAATACCAGACATCTCAAAAAATCTCCACACATTTCCACAAAATCTATGAAAATTCCCTCAAAATTCTTCAGGTCTCTACCAGTTTCCACAAAATTCAAGAAAACTGCCACAAAATTCTTGAAAAGCTCCTCAAAATTCTAAAAAAATCCCACAAAATTCCCTAAACCTTCTCCAAACATTACAAAACTCCACAGACATCTCACAAAATGTCTACAAATTTCCACAAAATCTAAGAAAATTCCCTCAAAATTCTTCAAGTCTCCTCGAAATCCCACAAAATTCAAGAGAAATCCTCAAAATTCCAGGAAAATGGTTTAAAATTCCTTGGATCTTCTCAAAACCCTACCAAACTCCAGCTACATCCCACAAAATGTCCACAAATTGCCACAAAATTCAAGAAAAATCCCACAAAATTCTTCAAGTCTCCTCAAAATCCCACAAACATCCCACAAAATCCCACAAAATTGCAGAAAAATCTCAAAAATTCCCCAAATTTACTCAAAACCCAACCATATTCCTGCAATATCCCACAAAATCTCCACAAATGTCTAGAAAATCTAAAAAAATTCCCCCACAATTCTTCAAGTCTCCTCAAAATCCCACAAACATCCCACAAAATCCCACAAAATCTCCTCAATATCCCACAAAATTCTAGAGAAATTCCACAAAATTCCCGCAACATCCCACAAAATTCCCTGAATCTTCTCAAAACCCAAACAAATTCCTGCAACATCTCACAAAATCTCCACCAATTTCCACAAAATCTTCACAAAAATCCCACAAAATTCTTCAAGTCTCCTCCAAATCTCACAGAATTTGAGAGAAATCCTCAAAATTCCAGGAAAATGCTACAAAATTCCTTGAATCTTCTGAAAACCTGACCAAACTCCAGCCAGATCCCACAAAATGTCCACAAATTCCCACAAAATTCAAGAAAAATACCACAAAATTCTTCAAGTCTCCTCAAAATCCCACAAACATCTCACAAAATCTCCTCAATATCCCACAAAATTCTAGAGAAATTCCACAAAATTCCAGGAAATATCCCACAAAATTCCCTCAATCTTCTCAAAACACAACCAAATTCCTGCACCATCTCACAAAATCTCCAACAATTTCCAGAAAAATCTAAGAAAAATCCCTCAAAATTCTTCAAGTCTCCTCCAAATCGCACAAAATTCTGGAAAGGCCCCACACAATTCTCTAAATCTTCTCAAATTTCTACCAAATTCCTGCAACATCTCACAAAATCTCCACGAATGTCCACAAAATTCAAGAAAAATCCCACTAAAATCACTAAATTTCCTCAATATCCCACAAAATTCCAGAACCATCTCACAAAAATCTCAACAAATTGCCACAAAATTCAAGAAAACTCCCACAAAATTCTTGAAAGCCTCTCAAAATTCCAGAAAAATCCCACACAATTCCCACAATCTTCCCAAAACATTACAAAATACCAGACATCTCAAAAAATCTCCACACATTTCCACAAAATCTATGAAAATTCCCTCAAAATTCTTCAGGTCTCCACCAATTTCCACAAAATTCAAGAAAACTGCCACAAAATTCTTGAAAAGCTCCTCAAAATTCTAAAAAAATCCCACAAAATTACCAAAACCTTCTCCAAACATTACAAAACTCCACAGACATCTCACAAAATGTCTACAAATTTCCACAAAATCTAAGAAAATTCCCTCAAAATTCTTCAAGTCTCCTCGAAATCCCACAAAATTCAAGAGAAATCCTCAAAATTCCAGGAAAATGTTACAAAATTCCTTCAATCTTCTCAAAACCCTACCAAACTCCAGCCACATCCCACAAAATGTCCACAAATTGCCACAAAATTCAAGAAAAATCCCACAAAAATCACTAAATTTCCTCAATATCCCACAAAATTCCACAGACATCTCACAAAATCTCCACAAATGTCCCACCAAATCTAAGAAAATTCCCTCAAAATTCTTCAAGTCTCCTCCAAATCTCACAGAATTCGAGAGAAATCCTCAAAATTCCAGGAAAATGCTACAAAATTCCTTGAATCTTCTGAAAACCTGACCAAACTCCAGCCACATCCCACAAAATGTCCACAAATTCCCACAAAATTACAGGAAAAATCCCACAAAATTCCCTCAATCTTCTCAAAACACAACCAAATTCCTGCACCATCTCACAAAATCTCCAACAATTTCCAGAAAAATCTAAGAAAAATCCCTCAAAATTCTTCAAGTCTCCTCCAAATCGCACAAAATTCTGGAAAAGCCCCACACAATTCTCTAAATCTTCTCAAATTTCTACCAAATTCCTGCAACATCTCACAAAATCTCCACGAATGTCCACAAAATTCAAGAAAAATCCCACTAAAATCACTAAATTTCCTCAATATCCCACAAAATTCCAGAACCATCTCACAAAAATCTCAACAAATTGCCACAAAATTCAAGAAAACTCCCACAAAATTCTTGAAAGCCTCTCAAAATTCCAGAAAAATCCCACACAATTCCCACAATCTTCTCAAAACATTACAAAATACCAGACATCTCAAAAAATCTCCACACATTTCCACAAAATCTATGAAAATTCCCTCAAAATTCTTCAGGTCTCTACCAGTTTCCACAAAATTCAAGAAAACTGCCACAAAATTCTTGAAAAGCTCCTCAAAATTCTAAAAAAATCCCACAAAATTCCCTAAACCTTCTCCAAACATTACAAAACTCCACAGACATCTCACAAAATGTCTACAAATTTCCACAAAATCTAAGAAAATTCCCTCAAAATTCTTCAAGTCTCCTCGAAATCCCACAAAATTCAAGAGAAATCCTCAAAATTCCAGGAAAATGGTTTAAAATTCCTTGGATCTTCTCAAAACCCTACCAAACTCCAGCTACATCCCACAAAATGTCCACAAATTGCCACAAAATTCAAGAAAAATCCCACAAAATTCTTCAAGTCTCCTCAAAATCCCACAAACATCCCACAAAATCCCACAAAATTGCAGAAAAATCTCAAAAATTCCCCAAATTTACTCAAAACCCAACCATATTCCTGCAATATCCCACAAAATCTCCACAAATGTCTAGAAAATCTAAAAAAATTCCCCCACAATTCTTCAAGTCTCCTCAAAATCCCACAAACATCCCACAAAATCCCACAAAATCTCCTCAATATCCCACAAAATTCTAGAGAAATTCCACAAAATTCCCGCAACATCCCACAAAATTCCCTGAATCTTCTCAAAACCCAACCAAATTCCTGCAACATCTCACAAAATCTCCACCAATTTCCACAAAATCTTCACAAAAATCCCACAAAATTCTTCAAGTCTCCTCCAAATCTCACAGAATTCGAGAGAAATCCTCAAAATTCCAGGAAAATGCTACAAAATTCCTTGATTTTCTGAAAACCTGACCAAACTCCAGCCACATCCCACAAAATGTCCACAAATTCCCACAAAATTCAAGAAAAATACCACAAAATTCTTCAAGTCTCCTCAAAATCCCACAAACATCTCACAAAATCTCCTCAATATCCCACAAAATTCTAGAGAAATTCCACAAAATTCCAGGAAATATCCCACAAAATTCCCTCAATCTTCTCAAAACACAACCAAATTCCTGCACCATCTCACAAAATCTCCAACAATTTCCAGAAAAATCTAAGAAAAATCCCTCAAAATTCTTCAAGTCTCCTCCAAATCGCACAAAATTCTGGAAAAGCCCCACACAATTCTCTAAATCTTCTCAAATTTCTACCAAATTCCTGCAACATCTCACAAAATCTCCACGAATGTCCACAAAATTCAAGAAAAATCCCACTAAAATCACTAAATTTCCTCAATATCCCACAAAATTCCAGAACCATCTCACAAAAATCTCAACAAATTGCCACAAAATTCAAGAAAACTCCCACAAAATTCTTGAAAGCCTCTCAAAATTCCAGAAAAATCCCACACAATTCCCACAATCTTCCCAAAACATTACAAAATACCAGACATCTCAAAAAATCTCCACACATTTCCACAAAATCTATGAAAATTCCCTCAAAATTCTTCAGGTCTCCACCAATTTCCACAAAATTCAAGAAAACTGCCACAAAATTCTTGAAAAGCTCCTCAAAATTCTAAAAAAATCCCACAAAATTACCAAAACCTTCTCCAAACATTACAAAACTCCACAGACATCTCACAAAATGTCTACAAATTTCCACAAAATCTAAGAAAATTCCCTCAAAATTCTTCAAGTCTCCTCGAAATCCCACAAAATTCAAGAGAAATCCTCAAAATTCCAGGAAAATGTTACAAAATTCCTTCAATCTTCTCAAAACCCTACCAAACTCCAGCCACATCCCAAAAAATTTCCACAAATTGCCACAAAATTCAAGAAAAATCCCACAAAATTCTTCAAGTCTCCTCAAAATCCCACAAACATCCCACAAAATCCCACAAAATTGCAGAAAAATCTCAAAAATTCCCCAAATTTACTCAAAACCCAACCATATTCCTGCAATATCCCACAAAATCTCCACAAATGTCTAGAAAATCTAAAAAAATTCCCCCACAATTCTTCAAGTCTCCTCAAAATCCCACAAACATCCCACAAAATCCCACAAAATCTCCTCAATATCCCACAAAATTCTAGAGAAATTCCACAAAATTCCCGCAACATCCCACAAAATTCCCTGCATCTTCTCAAAACCCAACCAAATTCCTGCAACATCCTACAAAATCTCCACCAATTTCCACAAAATCTCCACAAAAATCCCACAAAATTCTTCAATACTCCTCCAAATCCTAGAAAAATCCCACAAAATTCCAGAAACATCCCACAAAATCTCCTCAATATCACAGAAAATTCTAGAGAAATTCCACAAAATTGCAGAAAAATGCCACAAAATTCCCTAAATCTTCTCCAAACATTACAAAATTCCAGAGACGTCTCACAAAACCTCCACCAATTTTCACATTATCAAAGAAAAATCCCACAAAATTCTGGAAAAGCCCCACACAATTCCCTAAATCTTCTGAAAACCTTACCAAATTCCTGTAACATCCCACAAAATGGCCACGAATGTCCACATCATTCAAGAAAAATCCCACAAAATTAACTAAATTTCCTCAATATCCCACAAAATTCCAGAACCATCTCACAAAATCTAAACAAATTTCCACAAAATTCAAGAAAACTCCCACAAAATTCTTGAAAGCCCCTCAAAATTCTGGAAAATCCTCACAAAATTCCCTAAATCTTCTCCAAACATTACAAAATTCCACAGACATCTCACAAAATGTCTACAAATTTCCACCAAATCTAAGAAAATTCCCTCAAAATTCTTCAAGTCTCCTCCAGATTCCAAGAAATTCAAGAGAAATCCTCAAAATTCCAGGAAAATGTTACAAAATTCCTTCAATCTTCTCAAAATCCTACCAAACTCCAGCCAGATCCCACAAAATGTCCACAAATTCCCCCAAAATTCAAGAAAAATACCACAAAATTCTTCAAGTCTCTTCAAAATCCCACAAACATCTCACAAAATCTCCTCAATATCCCGCAAAATTCTAGAGAAATTCCACAAAATTCCAGGAAAAATCCCACAAAATTCCCTCAATCTTCTCAAAACACAACCAAATTCCTGCACCATCTCACAAAATCTCCAACAATTTCCACAAAATCTAGGAAAAATCCCACACAATTCTTCAAGTCTCCTCAAAATCCCACAAACATCCCACAAACATCCCACAAAATCTCCTCAATATCCCACAAAATTCTAGAGAAATTCCACAAAATTACAGGAAAAATCCCACAAAATTCCCTACATCTTCTCAAAACCCAAACAAATTCCTGCAACATCTCACAAAATCTCCGACAACTTCCAAAAAAATCAAAGAAAAATCCCAAAAAATTCTTCATGTCTCGTACACATCCGACAAAAATTCCCTCAAAATTCCAGAAACATCCCACAAAATCTCCTCAATATCATAGAAAATTCTGGAAAAGCCCCACAAAATTGCAGAAAAATGCAACAAAATTCCCTAAATCTTCTGGAAACATTACAAAATTCCAGAGACATCTCACAAAACCTCCACAAACTTCCACATTATCTAGGAAAAATCCCTCAATATTCTTCAAGTCTCCTCCAAATCCCACAAAATTCTGGAAAAGCCCCACACAATTCCCTAAATCTTCTCAAAATCCAACCAAATTCCCGAAACATCCCACAAAATCTCCACAAATGTCCACAAAATTCAAGAAAAATCCCTCAAAAAAAACTAAATTTCCTCATTATCTCACAAAATTCCAGGACCATCTCACAAAATCTCCACAAATGTCCACAAAATTTAAGAAAAATCCCACAAAATTTATGATAAGCACCACAAATTTCCAGAGAAATTCCACAAATCCCCTAAATCTTCTCAAAACCCAACCAAATTCCTGAAACAGCCCACAAAATCTCCATCAATTCACAGAAAATCTAAGAAAAATCCCTCAAAATTCTTCAAGTTACCTCAAAATCCCAGAAACTCTCACAAAAATTCCTAACTTTTTTCAAAACCCTACCAAATTCCACCAACATCCTACAAAATGTCCTCAAATATAAAAAAAATTCATGAAAAATCCCACAAAATTCACTAAATCTCCTCAAAACCTTAACAAATTCCAGAAACATCCAACAAAATCTACACAAAGGTCCACAAAATTCCAGAAAAATCACACGAAATTCCCTAAATCTCCTCAATTTCTCACAAAATTCCATGAAAATCCCACAAAATTCCCTAAATTGTCTCAAAACTCAAAACATTTAGCAAATGCCCCAATTTCTCATCTCCTACTGAATATATTTGTTTTGGAGGCAAATTAAATTGAGATACATTAACTTTTAAAGATATCAATGCCATTGTTCTTTGCACTTCTCGAGCAATCTGTCGAGCTGTCCAGTCTGCTTTTCCATTTTCTTCACAAATTTTGGAGTTTCTTGATTGGTGTCCTTTGCAGTGCATATTTGCTACTTGTTCAGGTTTTGTATTGCTTTTATCAATTGCAGGACTGCATCTTGATGTTTAATGTGTGTGCCTTGAGCAGACAGCAGTCTTCTTTCTTTCCACAGCACTCTGTGGACATGCACTACTCCAAAGCATACTCTGAGCCAGTCCAGATGTTTCCCCTTTTCCCTTTACTCAATTCTAGTGCTCTGCTTAAGGCAACCAGTTCTGCCCTCTGGGCAGATGCATTTGCTGATAATGCTTTTGCCTCCACTATTGCACTGACTGCTGTTACCGCATATCCAGCGTATCTGGTCCCGTTCTCCACCAAGCTGCTTCCATCTGTGAATAGCTCTCACTCTGGGTGCTCCAGTGGGATGTCTTTCAGGTCTTCTCTTGCCAAATAGGTGTCCTCTATTACTTCTACACAGTCATGCTCTAATGGGCCTTCTTCAGTTGTGGTACCCAGGAACAGAGCTGCATTCAAGAGGTCAGTTGTCTTTAGTGTGACATCATCCTGCTCAGTCAGGATTACCTGGAATTTCATCATCCTGCTTGGAGATAGCCAATGGCCCCTCTTTTGTTCTAAAACAGTGCTCACCATGTGTGGCACACAGACATCTATGTGTCTACCCATGGTGAGTTTCCTGGCTTCTTGTGGCAGCATCACGCTGGCTGCAACTGCCCGCAGGCATGAAGGCCATCCAGCACTCCCCTTGTCAAGCTGTTTGGAAAAGCAGCCTACCGGCCTTTCCCAGCTTCCCAAACCTTGGCTCAGCACTCCCAGTGCTAGGTGTAGTCTTTCATGCACAAACAGCTGGAAATCTTTGGACAAATCTGGCAATCCGAACGCCGGAGCAGTTGTCAATGCCTCCTTCAGTATGAGGAAGGCCTCCTTCTGTGCTCTGCCCCAGGTAAACGGCTGCGTCTTCTGGGCCTCATCCAGGGCTTTTGCAATTAGTCCATAGTCCATGATCCACAGGCAGCACCACCCTGTCATCCCAAGGAAGACTCGCAGCTCATGCACGTTCTGGGGTTCTGGAATAGCACAAATAGCTTGAATACAATTAGTACCCAGCTTACATTGCCCTGGTGAGATTTCACATCCCAGGGAAATCACACTCTGCCAGGCAATTTGTGCCTTTTCTTTAGACTCCTTATATCCTCCCATTCCCAGCTGATTTCAAATTTCAATTGTTACCTTTATGCAGGTTGTTTTCTCTTCTGTAGCTATCAGTACCCCATCAATATACTGTAACAGCAGGTATTGTTTTCTCAGTACTTGCCCGTTCTCAGTCCAAATCTCCAGCTCCTTCCCCAGCTGGCTTCCAAATAGGGTTGGACTGTTCTTGTATCCTTGTGGGAGTCGTGTTCAGGTGAGCTGAGTTTTCCTTCTATTTTCTGGACTTTCCCACTCAAAGACAAACAGTTTCCTACTTTTTTTGTCAAGGGGTGTGCAGACAAAGGCATCTTTTAAATCAAGTACAGTAAACCATTTCTATTTCTCTTTTATAGATGTTAACAATGTGCAAGGATTAGCTACCACTGGGTAAATATCTTTAGTTATTCCATATATTGCTCTCAAATCCTGCACTAGTCTTTATTGGTCAACACAGAAATTTGGGCTCCAGTGTTAACTACAAAAGTAAAAAGTGGATGTATAGGACCCACTATTATTGAGAAACCGCTCAGACTATTCAGCCTAGCCTTCACAGAAGTATGGAGAACACCATTTATTTCTATCTTCAGCACACTTTTATAGGGTTTTACAGGGTTCCCGGGCTAAGCAAGTTATTCTTGGTTAATCCACACAGGTTTACATTTTTTCTCTTATACGCAAGGATGTTGTTTTGCTTCATTCTCTCTGCTTCAGGAAAGTTTCAAGGACATGAGCCTTTAATATCACAACTTATACCAAAAGCTGGTTTGTGCAGACAGGCCTTTACTAAAATATCATGCCCACCTTCTGTTCAAATATTCTCTACACACTATTGCTGTAATCAATATGTCTCCAGTTTTGTTATTTCTCGTGAGCATTTGAAATAAAAGCAACCTCTGCCTCTCTGCTCACCCAGGAGAGGCAGAGTTCCCAGTTTCCCTGATTCTGAGGCTCTTTGGGCTCCACTCCCAGAAGCTGAGAAGGAGACGGCTTTGGCTCACAGCCCAGAGCCTGTGGAGCTGTGCTGGGTTATCCAATGGGGCATTCCATACAATGAACTTGGGACAGTGCCAATTAGAAACAACTTCACTCAACTTGGAAGTGAGAAGCCATCTATTACCTTGCTGGGGACCCCCTTCTTTATCTCCAGTGACCACCAATACTGGCAGTGAGAGATTTCTTTTCCCTTGTCTGGGTTTTCCTTAAGAGAACCAATGCATCTAACACCTTTGCTTTCTCTGATTTTTATTCTGCCATTTTTACAGGTCCATCATTTCTACTGGAATGAATTAGCTCTTTTGGAGGGTAAATTTGATTCAGGACAGAGGTTTCCCCCTCTTCTTTCCTCAATTCTTTGCTTAAAGCCAGTTTTTGGAGCTGCTGTAAAACAAGCTCCCAAAACTGAGCAGAGTAGAGTTTGATTTTTGACCAATTTAAATTTTCTTTCATCTTGTAAAGAACACACTCTATCAATCACATTTTCCAAATTAAACCACTAACTAAGCGCCTGCTTTTCCCCTCCCACAGAAGGTCTGGCATTGTGTTTTGCTAACAGAGCATAAAATGCAGCTTTAACTTCAGCACTGCCCTTTTCAGTCATTTTTACAAAGGGAAAACCACTATAGGGAGGTATAAACTTCAATTATAAACACACCCACACCCACACCCACACCCACACTGCTTTTTGCTTCCCTGTGTGGGTAAAAAGACCAAATCTGCTCAGGAGGCACTCTTTCAGTTTAAAATTCTGATTGTCTCTTTGCTACACCAAGCACTCAAAATTCACACACACAACAACAACAAAAACATTCCCACCCTTTTGCACTAAGAGATCTTTTGTGAAATTCTGCAGACAGAGCCCTCAAGTGAGTGTGGGGTGCTTTTCACCTCGGCGGTGCAGTTTGTGGGAAATTTGAGTTGCCCCCCTTGCTTTCTAGACACCGCTCACTCTCTTGGGAGTGTCGGGCTGGGTGCGGCTGGAGCAAAACATCTTTCCCCTAATACAGACTGCACAACAAACCTGCAGCCCCTTCTGTCTGTCAGAAATCCTGTCCGTGACTCCAGTTTAAATGTCACGATTCGCTAACGCCAGTGGGAGTCGCGAGAAGTTTCTTTGATCTCAGAGGGCAAAAAGGACACAAGGGATTTCAGTTGAAATCACAACAGCAATAATGTACATTTATTTTAGTGATAACAAAGACTATGTGATAGAGGAGAGGGAGTGAGAGAGAGAGAGAGAGAGGAGAAAGAAAACAAAGTAAAGAAAGAGAGAGGTTATAGCTACCAACAGATGAGACAGTGTCACAGGGGTCTTTTTCCGTGGGGAGATCTCACCAAAATCAATTCAGCCTTATGTAATTCTTCCCCAAAGTGACCTTGTTTCCAATGTGCTAATAAGCACCCCAAAGGAGAAGTTCCTGCTATGAGAGCATTGCTGCCCAAAACCCCTTTAAGCTTCTCCATGTCACAACTACAATACACCACAAATGCCGAACCTGCAACGCTTTCGCAGTCGTCTGACGGACGGCGCCCAGGCAATCCCAACAGGAATTCCTTTAGCCCAACCAAGCGCAGCTTTTGCTGCGTCTTATTGGCAGGCACCCAAACCAAAGTGAAAGCACCTTACCTCTTCTCCTGGAGACGCTGTGAGCAGCGCAGACGGTCGCGGCTGATGGGCTCCCCGAGAATCCCTCGGTGCCGGCTGGAGCAGGATCGGGTCGCGAGCTCGCTCAGCAGCACTCACAAGGTCCCATCTGGGTCACCAAAATGTTAGAGTTCAGGAACACACATCATCACACAATGATTATATGCAGGTGCTTTAGTGAAGAGCTCTGGGTGTCAGGGGTACACAGACCCAAATCTGACCCATCTTGCTTTTGAGCTGAACATGTTTGGTACTCTATCATTATATAACTTACATATTAATTATTAAACTTACATTGTTCTATTGTATGCATTGTTTTTACCCAAGCATGGATTTCTCGTGATCCCACCTCAGCCCCCTAACATTGTTCCTCATGTTCTTTAAACAATAATTATATCTAATCACATCTAACAATTCTATCATTTATCATATATTGATTACACAGGTGCAGTTTCACATGATCTTTAGCAAGCACAAGGCCTAACATTTCCAGGGCCTACTTTTCCCAGGGCTTGCCAAGCCTAACTTTCTTTCTGAGTTCCCGAATTTCCTAAGATTTTAAAATGTTTTACGATCACCTCCAGACACAAAGAGTCCTGTCTGAACAGTCACAGTGCTACATCTATTTTTAATTTTAATTTTTATCAATTTTTCCAGAGCCTGCTGGCTGTGTTCAAGATTTTCTCCCTATTCCCTCCCTAGTGCACATTCTCCAGAAACTCTGCTTTTACATCCTTTTGCATTGATTAAAGTTACCTGCAATGACGAGTCAATCCAAACCCTGGGAAAACTTCAACTTCAATGTGTACCTAGGCAAAATATTTACCTCCCACATCTGAAGCCATGAGCTGCCAAGTACTGTCCCCACTGTCATACCCTGTCCCCTGGAGGTGTGCTGATGCCATTTCAAAAGGGTTGCCAATGAAAACAAGTTTGAATATTTTGGTAGTTTCCACACTGGCATTCAAATCCTTGACTAGAAAAATCACAAGTCATGATTTCTAGGATTCTTCCATACCAAAGCTGTCATTCTCACCCTGGATTTTAGAGTGTCTGAACAGTCAGACAAGGTTTTAGTTTTAGACTCTACAGACAAAGTCCCTGCTGTTCGGCGATCCCATTCCATCAGCATATAGTCCTGCTGATTCCTTTAGGCAGGAGCAGCAAAAGGCAAGAATGAGGCAAACAAGCTGCTCCTGTGTTCTCATGTCCAGCACAGCAGTAACTGGGAATTCAAGAATGGATTCAGGAGACAATGGGTGCACAGGGAGCCACCACGACTTTGGGATGCTGAAATGGACCAGCGTGGTGCCTGTGCCCGGGCTGCACCGCGCTGAGCTCCAACTGGACAATCTAACAATGGTTGAATGGACACACCATGGGCCACTGGAGACTCCTACTCCTAGTTCTGTGAGCTACACTATTCACCTGTCATTCACCAGATGATGTTTTCATCTCTGCTTGAAATCCAGGAGAGGAAAAGGTCAACATGGAAAAGTGTTCTCCCAATTCTAGTGACACCTGTGCCTGCACACCACCTGTGCCCATGGCAGGGTGGTTGGAGGCTGGATGATGTTGATGATACTTTGCAACACCAAGTGCTCAGGGATTCTGGGATTGCCCAAGTGGAGAGCAAAACTGAGCCGTGTAAGTCCCTGGTTTTTTTCAGCACATGCTGCTTCTTCCTTTGTTCCAAGCAAGTCCAGGATTTGGTTTCATGTGTCTTTAAGGTGCCTGGACAGATGACAGGGAGGGCAGCTGCCCCATCAGACTCTCTCTCTCTCTCTCTCTCTCTCTCTCTCTCACTCAGGATGGTGCCAATGCCGCTGCCTTGGGACACCTGAGTGTGGAAGGCGAGCTCGCCCTCAAGCACGGCCATCCAAGTCAGTCACGGGCACAGGCTGCAGCTGAAGCTGCCAAGCGTTGCTGTGAGGCTGCAAGTGAAGAGAAAGCCATTGTGGCCAACTCTGCTGAAGCCTTTTGCCAAAGCAAAGGCAATTGTGCCCAAAGCCTCCCCCTGTTTGGCACCCGGCTGCTGCGGACGCCTCAGTGCGCAGGTGCTGACGTTGGGGCTGCTGCTGTTCCTGGGCACACTCTGCTGCTGTTTCTGTGGGCTCCAGAGCCGCTTGGGCAGCAGCCACTGGGCAGCCCTGCTGGAGGAGACATCGCCACCCTCCCCATGGTGGCAGCAGCTCTGTGGGCCCCGAGCTCTGTGTCAGGGGGGCCTCGGTCACAGCAGCGTGGCCTGGGCAGCCGCGAGGGCCCGGGCTGGCCGCCAGCCCTGCCTCTGCCCACTGCCCCTTCCTGAAGGCACCCAGTGGCCGTGGCCTGGCAGCACCCCCTGCCCTCCATGTCCCCAGCTAGCCCAGCCTGGGCACCTCGGGCTGTCCCCACCCTCCCGCTGGGGTGGTGTCCCAGCCTCCAGGCCTTCTGCTGCAGGCCTGGGGGACATTTTGGGACAGCACCGGAGCAGCCGGGTGTCAGGGACCAGGCGGCTGCCCGGGGGCTGCTTATGGCCTCTGACATCCGATTCCTCAGGGCTTCCCACCACCCCGGCTCCTCCAGGGCCTTCTGTCCCCTTGGAACCTCCTGCCACCCACTCCCTCACACATCCCCCTCGTGCCTTCCCACTGCCTTGTCCCGTCTGGGCCTCCGCAGCCCCTCATCCCTTCACGGCCTCCCAGCACCCCGTGCCCTCAGGGGCTCCCCCAGCCTGGCCCGGCAGCAGCGCCGCAGCCCCACAGGAGCTCCAGCAGCTCCTCAGCCATCACGGCAGCAACACATGGGCAGCAGGACACAGATGGCGCTTCCTGCCTGCCACAGGGCTTGTGGCTTCAGCACAACCACCAAAGGCCAAGGGGCTTCTGGCCATTTCCCCTGCACCACTGCATGCCCTGGCAGGTTGCTGAACACAAGAACCCTTTTCCCTCTCTTCCCCTATGCCCCGCACACCCTGGGCAGCAAAGGAAAGGTCTTGGGACTCTTGTGGTTTATAACATATCCTATATTATTTACATACTAGATGGAAACGAAACAAAGAACAATCTCTATCAAACAAAAACTAACAGATGGCCCATGTGGCCCCAGAAGACAGAGCCTCTCAGCCCTAACATATCCTACATTATTTACATAGTAAAAAGAAGAGAAAAAAGGAAAAGAACAACCCTTATGAAAAAAAAAATCCTGGCTGGCCCATGTGGCCCCAGAAGACAGAGCCTCTCAGGTCAGCTCTGAGTACACCTCCAGCAGCGCAGCCAGCCCAGGCCCGACAGACGAGGCCGTGTCCTCCATGCCCTGAGGATTTGGTCTTGCATCCTCTGGAGAATGGAGTAACGGGCACTCTGGATGGCCCGGAGGACATACAGCGTCTCAAGTGCCAGATCTGACACGGCACCGCTTCTGTCCTCCGTCAGGCGTTCGAGGGCTGCAAGAGAGACAAACAGAGCCACGGTCAGACCCCAGAGCTGTGGGGGCCCATCGAGAGCCCCCTGCCAGGGCCATGCCAGCCGGCTCTTGCCTTGGCCAGGAGGGAGCAGGGACCAAGGGGGTCAGCCCGAAGCTGCTGGCCACAAATGCCCCACGTGGCCCTGAAATCTCACTGTGCTCTGCCCACGCCGTCCCTCATCGGCACAGGGAGCAGAGCCCTCCACAGCCTGGCCAGGGCTTGCAGCTGCCCCCGACAGCCACTGCTGTCAGCCCGCTGCCCTGGCTCACCTCTGCACAACACCTGGAGCTCTGCGTGCTGCCCCCTCAGCTGCTCCCCGGCCATCCCTGAGAACACAGAGCCTGTCAGGGTCCCAGCAGCACAGCTCCCTGCCAGCGGCGCTGCCAGCCCTGTGGCCACACGGCCTCCTGCCCCGGCAGGGCTCAGCCCGGGCCCTTACCGCATCCTAACCCAGCCCAAGGGCACGGCTGCCAGAGGCCGGCAGCAGCAGCCCCGAGGGCAGCCGGGGCTCCAGGGCGCCGGGCCCGGGTGCCGCTGCCGGGGCAGCAGCCGGGGCTGGGGCCGAGCTGCGGCGGGGCGGGGAGGGAGCCCGGGCTCGGGACTCACCGATGACCCTGATGGCCGCCGCTCGCAGGGTCTCCTGTGGGTCCTGCAGGTACTGCAGGGCCCGGCGCAGGTGCTGGGCCAAGGGGATCCTGTGGTCTGCCAGCTGGAGAGAGCGGCAGGAGGGAAGGGTTGGCGCGGGCTCTGCCCCTCGGCCGGGCGCTGCTGCCTGCGGCCAGTCCCGGCCTCCCGTGCCCGGCCAGCCCTGAGAAGCCGTGCGGCCCCCGGCTGCAGCAGTGGGCAGAGGCACAGCTGCCAGCCCCACACACTGAGCACCGGGGCCAGGGGGCTTCTCTAGCCTTTGGCTGGCACTTGCAGCCCGCCCTTACCACGAGCTTGGCAAACTTCCACAGCTTCTCCTTCCTCACAGCTTTTTCCAGGTCTGGCCTCTTCAGAAAGCCAGCCGCGCGAAGGAGCGTTGTCCGAGAGGCCTGGGGAGCAGCAGAGAGCCGCAAATGGCCCCACAAGGCAGGGCACAGGAGTGTCCCAGTGCCAAGGGCTGGAGGAGGCTGCAGCCTGCAAGCCTGCGTCAGGGCAGGAGGCAGCTGAGCCCCCTGCCAAGGCGCAGCAGCAGCCCAGGAGTCCTCACCTCTGCCACATGCCGATTCTCATCTTGGCAGTGGAAAAAGAGTGGGAGCAGGCTCTGGTACACTCGTTCCTTCAGGGGCTTTCTTCCTTCTTCTTCTGCCGACGACATCATTCTTCGAAGGAGAGACATGGAGAGCAGCTGCACCTGGCTATCAGGCTGTATGAAAGGAAGGAAGGAAAAATGACCTCATCATTGGCTTCTTGTGGCCCACATTGGCGCAGGCCTGCAAATGCACAGGGCACAAAGTGTCCGGGCAGCAGGCAGTGGCCGTGGCTGGGGCACAGAGCCTTACATTGTCCAGGAGTTTCAGGAGCGGCTCAGCCAGCTGCAGGGCCCTGCGCCAGGATATTGGGGTTTCTTCATCCAGGAAAATATAGCTCAGGAGAGCAATGCTCATCCTGGCCACATCACTGTCCAAGTCCCACAGGAGGTGCACTAGTCTTCCTGTCAGGCTCTGAATTCTTTCGGCCTGTGCAGAACACAAGGGTGTGAAAGCCCGGGCAGCTGCCGCAGGGCCCAGAGGCCAAAGGGCTGTCCCAAAGCACTCGGGCAGCTGAAGCAGGAGGCAGGAGAGCTGCGAGGAGCTGCCTCAGCGCCCAAGGCAAAGGCCAGCCAAGGCCAAGTGACAGCATTGCCCAGCCTCATGCTGCCCACACGGCTTCAGCTGCTGCCCCCTTCTCACCATGGAGGGACGGTCCTTTAGCAGGAGGAGAGCCCTGAGCACCTGGTGATGCATCTCTCTGGAGTTGTACCACAGGTACTTATACAAGATCTCCATTAGGCTGTCACCACAGTCACTCAAGTCCAGGCAATCTAGGAGCTGAAAGGCACAGGGCAGTGAGAGGGGAGCTGGCCGGCAGGAGCCTGGAAGTGCGCAGGGCTGGGCCCAGGCAGTAGCACAGGGCGCGGGTGCCGTCCCAGGCAGCTGTGGCTATGCCAGGGGACAGGGCTGGCAGGGAGCTGAGCGAGGTAGTGCTGGCCATCAGGCTCACCTCCACAAGGAATGCCATGGCAGAGACATCCCAGTGTGGCAACGGTTTGCTGAGCACCTCAAGCAGGTAGCTTAAGATGCTTTTGCACAAGTGGGCGGATGCACGGCGCATTACCCTGGAAGGCAGAAAATGGCAGAAAGAGTCTCAGCAAGGGTGCAAAAAACCTCTCCCAGGACTGACTGACACAGTTGTCCTACTGCCCCAGCACCCTGTGAGGGGATGTGGGCCCTTCAGATGTGGCTGCTCCTGGGCACCCTCCTCTCACAGCCTTTTGCAGTCTCCTTGGCCATCCCTCGGTGACGAGGTCCTCAGGCCCATGGCCACGGGGACTGTGGGGGGCATCCCGGGCAGGGGGCACAAACGTCAGAGGCAGTGGGGAGATGGGGGGCTCACCTGGCCAGCAGACCCACGGCATAGTGGTGGGTGTCAGCACAGAGCAGCGTGTCCCAGCCACGCTTGCGTTCCATTGCCACCACCACATGCTCCAAGTGGAGACTGCAGAGCAGGGCCTTCAGGGTCTGCACTGCAAACCTGTGTGCACAGCAAAGCCCAGGTGACGCTGGGAGCGCTGGCTGTGAGGCTGGGGAAGTGGCAGGGACAGGAGGAGTGGCATGGAGCACCTGTTGGGGCTGGTGGAGAGGCCGTGTTGCTCCTGGCATTCCTTCCAGAAGGTATGGACGTCCTCTGTCATATACAAAGTACTGAAGTACGTTTGGAAGAGGAGATGCACAAAGAGGCGGGGGAAATAGACTGTGAGGATCTGTGGGCAACAGGGCCCCTGGAGGATCTTCCACATCACCAGAGTTGCCTGCAGAGGACAAAGCAGCCCGAGACAGCGCTCAGTGCCGGGGCGTCCGTGTGGCAGGGCCTGAGCGTGGCAGGGAGAGGCCGGGGCAGACGCAGGGGGAGCAGCGGGCCTGGTGGCCCTGAAGCTGCCCCTAGGCCAGGTTTGTGGCCAGTGCCTGAAGCAGGGAGATGCAGTGGGGGAAGGAGGCAACAGAGCTGCTGGAGAGGCGGCCGGCCTTGCGGTGAGCAAAGGCCAGCTCCAGAAACTCACAGTCAGGGAAAAGACAGCCGTCTTGTCCCCATCAGAGGTGCCCAGGTTTTTCTGCGGCCAGCTCCCCACCACATTGATGAGGAGCGGTGTCACTTCCTCTGAAATCCAGGGCGAGAGCAAGATGGTCGTCCACATGGCCATAGCAGCTCTGCGGGGTCAGACACAGCACCGTGGGCTGGGCAGCAGCGGGGAGCTGAGCTGGCCGCCAGCTCTGCCTGTGCCCACTGGCCCTGAGCGGCAGCAGCAGCCAGGCAGCCCAGCCCTGTGGGGACAGGCCCCTGAGGGGCAGGCTGGCAGCACGGCAGCGGGCTCGGGGGCTGACTTTGTAGCAGGGCTGGCAAAGGGAGCAGCCAGAGGGCCCTGCAAATCTGTGTTGCTCACAGCCCTGGGCCGGGCTGTACAGGGTGATGGGCTGGGGAGCCCTGAGGCCTCGGGGCAGCTGGGCCCCATACCTGTCACACGTTGGGGCCACCCGCAGGAGAGTGATGGCCACATCATCGGGCTCTGCCTCGGCCACTTGCATCAGGGCCCAGTCCATCCTGTGCTCAGCAGCCTCATTGGCCATGAGCCACTGGTGGATGTACCTCACCACGCCGGGCACCTGGAGAAGGCACAGGGAGACTTGGAATGCCAGCAGAGGGAGTCAGCAATGTGCCCAGCTTCTTCCCCAGACAAGTGCTTCTCTTCCAGCACGCTGCCATGGCCTCAAAAGCTTCAAGTGAGCAGCAGGCGTGGCTTGGGAAAGCCAAGCAATTGCTGGAGGATCAAAGGCTGGCCACAGGCTGCTTACTTGCTCTGGATTGAAAAGAGCCGTCTCTACAAGCAGATCCAGCTGGGCAGCGGTGCTCTGTTCTACCAAGACCTCTGAGGATGTCTTGACCTCAGTGTCCATGGGACTGGTGTCTTCCTTGCCAATTCTCTTGATGTATTGGTAAAGAAACTGTAGGAGAAGGGCAGGAAGGCAGGGAAGTTGCATGGAGTGCTCCAAGTGCGGTGCTGGGCTGAGCAGTGCCAGCAGGCCCAGCCCAGGTGGGGATGGCTGCAGGTACCTGCGCTGCTCTGCGGAAGCGGCCACGGGCGGTGTCCTGCTCTTGTGTGCCGTCCATGGCTGCATCTGGCAAAGAGCAGCCAGAGCTGAGGGGCTGCGGGAGAGGCCGGAGAGCACAGCCCAGCCCTGCGTTCCCCAGGCAGGGACAGTCCCGGGATGCCCCAGGGGATGCAGCACGGCCACTGCTGCGGGGGCAGCCCCAGCCCCTTTTTTGTGCTGTCCATGGGTGTGTCTCCACAGGACAGTGTGGGATGGGATGAGATGGGATGCAATGGGATGGGATGGGGCCAAGATGGCCGCAGGCACCAGCCCTGTGGCCCAGCTCTGCCACTCACCCTCCTCCAGCGGCTGCAACTGCTGCACCTCTTCGGTCTCTGGTGCTGGGGCAGCTCCAGGACCTTCTTCCTCGACCTCCTCTTCCTCCTTGTCCACCCAGGCCAGTTTGGGCACTCTTGGGGGTCGCTGCTCCATATCTTCTTCCAGACTCTCCAATCCTTTCCATAGGAACAGCACCAGGGGATGGCATGGCATGTAATGGGATGGGGCCAAGCTGGCAACAGGCACTAGCCCTAAGGCTGAGCTCTGCAACTCACCCTCCTGTGGTGCCTGGAACTCCTGCACCTCTTCAGACTCCTGTGCCAGGACAGCTCCAGAGCCTTCTTCTTCCTGCTCCTCAAGCCAGGCCAACTTGGGCACTCTTGGGGGTCGCTGCTCCATGGCAGTGACTGGATTTATGGCTGCTTGCAGGAGAGATGGCTCGGAAAAACTCAGAGTCAGCAAGTCCTGCAGTCGTGCCTGGAAGGCACCTGCAAGACTCAAGTCCTGGCAAGATTGCAAGACAGCGAGTCCTGCACTTGGGTCTTGAGGGCCCCTGCCACAAGGACAGGAGGCTCCTCGACAGGGATTGTGGTCTGGTCTCAAGGGCAGAGACTGCAGGGATGGGCGACACGTCGGAAAAGCTCCGGGTCACCAAGTCCCACGGTCTGCCCTCAAGAGAACCTTAAGAAGGAAGGCTCAGCAAGGCCACAGGTCAGCAAGACCTGTGGTCTGGCCTCGAGGTCACCTGTAGTAATAGTGCTTCAGAAAAGCTCCAGGTCCGACACAAAGGAGTGCGCTGTGCGGGGGCTCCTCACAGCACCGCTCTGGCGCGTCCTGACCCGTCGCGTGCACCGAGCACTGTGGCGTGGCCCTGTCACCGCCAGCTCCTATGGCAGCACGTGTCACAAAGGGCCCTTTGACATCTGCTCCCGTTGCCACCATCCCACGGTGACCGTGCTGCAGCGTGTCACAAAGGGGCCTTGCACACCCTGCCCTCCGCCCTGGGGCCGCCCCCATCCCCCCACCAAGTGGCCCAGCTTGGAAGGAATCCCTTGCCCAAAGTGTCTAAGACAGCCTGACGGGATCTTTAGGAACAGCTTGTTAGAAATGAAATGGAGGCAAATTTATCAATAAGAATTTTATTGAAAACTTTGTAAAATTTACTAATGGAAATGTCTCAGTGTTGAGAGACAGGTGTCTGCTAGGGAGGGCAGGAGCCTCCCTTGGAATGAAAAATGTAGACCCCCTCCCTCCGAATTATGATAATCTTGAAATCAAGGGGCTCTCAGGCAGAGATCTGGGGATAGGAATAACAGTTTTTTACTAATATTTATAACCAGGCAAACAAACAACAATAACTACAGCGTTAGCAAGAAAACAGAACCAGGGACCCCGTGACAGCTTTCTGGGCTGAGACGGGAAAGGATGGAGGAGAGGCTTTGTTTCACAAACCCCCTCGGGTTGGCAGTCAGTGCTGGTGCTCCTGCAGGGCTCTGAGGAACACTCAGCTGGAACAGCAGGGATGAGCTGAGATCCCGGGCCAGTGGCTGAGGTGGATCAGCAGCTCCGTGGCGGTGGCTGGCACTGCCACACGTCCCGGCAGGACAGGGGGTGCGAGGCCACCAACGAAGAGGGAAGAAGGAGAAGAAGCAGCAGCTCCATCTGGGTGATGGCGAAATTCCCTTCTCCCCACCACAACAGCTCTGCACCAAAAGTGTTCTTCTCCGAAGCTGAAGAAGCCACCAAACTGTCCCCACCCTCCCCTTTTCCTGCCCCCTTCCCTCCCTGGGCCCAGCCAAACTCTTTGTTTTTCCTCAAGCAGCCACCAAGTACCCGCAGTTAAGTTTTCCCTGCAAGTCATGAGTAAAAATTCCACAGGCAAGCCAGAACTAAATCGAAAATAAAGGACACCTAACCCCCAACACCTGTAAGTTGTATCTTGAGAGTCAGCCAGGATCTTTGTTTGCCAGAACCACCTCTGAAGTTTAATCAAGGCATTAGTCATCAAAATTATTTTGAAAATTTAAAGATCAAAGTAGCCAAAATACTCAATGTAACTAATTGCTGGGTATGTTCTCAGCTCCGGTTGGGAGGAATGGGGTTCCCTCGGAGGGCTCACCCTGTGGGGTGGCCAAAACTCTGTCAATGGGCTCTGACTCGTAACGGATCCAGTGCAGGGACACTGACAGAAAACTGTGCTGTGGAACACAGGAATGCAATTGTCAGTTTTACAGGATTGACTGAGATTTCCCTTCAGGAGAAACCAAGCCATGTTCTAGTTGGAGGCCACAATGTGAAAGGATTTCTGTGCTTTACCATCACAAGCTTACTCCTTCTTTTTCCTCACTCTCATTCACGTTAGGAACAATAATTCTGTTGTCCATGGAGCTGGCACCTTTTGAATTCCAGAATAATGTCCCCAAGGCCCTTTGCTGTTCAGCTTTACCGCGCTGTCTGTGGCTAACAAGGCTTGCTGGGGTCCTTTTCCCTTCGGCTGGAGAGGTGCCGGGTCCCAGTCCCTGAGGGACAGCCAGGCTCCTGTCTGGAATTGGTGTGGAAGTCCCTCAGGGTCACATCAGCCTTCACATGGAGCCCCGTGGATCTGAGCATTTTCCAAAGGGTCCGTTGGGGCAAACAGGGAGATTTGGTCTGGCAGGGTCTGTAAAACAATATCCCATCCCATCGACTTGTTCTGGCAGAGAACACTTGGCTGCAGGGACATATTCCCATTGTTCCTGCCCAGGTCTCAGGATTCCAACAGTGTTGTCTTTGCCCAGAGCTGTTCCTTCAGCTGGCTCGGGAGGGCCATTTGGCCTCTGGACCCACACTCTGGCTCCTTTATTAGGACTGCTGGGTCCATACCTTTTATCTCCACAAATGGAGGTGATTTGAGGTGGATGTCCTTTTTTTACAATTGTTTTTAAAACTGCAATATTGATAACTGTATTACCCTGCATTGTGGTGGAAAACCAAATCTTGTTCACTATTGTTTAACAGACTTACTTCAATTTCTCCTTGATAATCTGCATCAATTCCTCCTCCCATGACATGAACACTTTGCAAGGCCAAGCTCCAGTGAGCAGTTATCAAACCAAAGTGTCCTGGAGGAATCTGAATTCTTATTCCTGTATTGTAAATTGTCATTTGCTTCTGATTTCTCCTAATGAATTCCAGTGCATGAAGGTCCAGCCCTGCAGCCTCTGGGGTGGCCCTGGCAGGGGCCATCACAGCCAGAACAATTTCCCAGGCAGTCCAAGTCTCACTGTCCATGGCTGTGTTTGCAAATTGGGTGCAGCCGTGCACACCCAGGGGTTTCCATTTCCCAGTGGGCCCATTGTTAAGGGCATGGAGCCCATCTGGGAGATGGGTTCTCCACCGGGACAGGTTCCCATCTCCTCGTTTTATCAACTGCTCTTTTAAGAGCCTCTCCAGCCATGGAACCAATCCTGCAGCTTGTGGATAGTGTGGTACATGAAAAACCCAGCAGTTTTAATCTCTGTATTTTTCCCAGGAACAGACAAAGCATTCCACATCACAGCATCAGCAAACCATATAAAAACAGCCAACTTCACCCCTTCCTCCTTTATTCTGTGTATACAATTCACAAAGTTTACCATTGACATTTGGGTCTTTGCTAGTCCTTTTTTGTAGGGTATTTAGTGTTACAGTGAGCAACCAAAGCTCACAAATTAGTATTGTCAACATTATTTCACATTATCAATTTTTAATTTTGGATATAAATATATATTATTGATTATTATTATCATTTTTATAATTATTACTCTTATTATCATTATTATTACCATCATCATCATCATTGTTGTTTTTGTTGTTTCACTTGCACAAACAAACCTGAGCTCAAGACTAAAACCTGCTGTACCTTCACATGGGAGCATTCCAAAAACAATTGTTCCTTCTCTTGGTGCTGTTTCCAGTGTGCTGTTAACAAAATCCATCCTCATCTTCCCAAACCCACAAGTTCTTTTCCTTTTTCCACATGCAATTTTTGGCTGCATTCTAAGACTGATTTACTAAAATATGGATATGATCTAGTATTACTATCCAACTGAGACAGACAAAGACTCTTGAACTGGTTTAGGGTTAAAAAGTGTATGATTATTAGCAGCGCTGGGCCGATGTCAGATCACCCCTTAATACACATGGCCCCGAATACTGGTGAATACAGGCTTTTTATTTCCAGAAATATGGAACACAAATGCATATTCATAACCCCGTTGCCACCCACACTCTGCTTCCTATGCTAATTAGGAAAAAAGCAATTAAGCATGCGTAGTTTGTTCCTTGAAATGAGTTGGTGGTCCTTTTATGAGGAGGGGTGAGAGAAGGGAGGGAAGCGATATGGCTCTTCCTCCTTCTGACCTTTCTACCTTTTCAATGCAAAGTGACAAATGGACCCTTGGCTGGGCTCCTAGTTTCATGTCTTCCAGGAGTTTCTGATTTGCAATTCTCTTCTGTTCTTCAAGTTCCTTACCAGATTCATTGCTTCTCATTATAAGCCCAGCTGAACAAGCATAGAGTTGACAGACAATTAGTTATTAGCCAATGATTAACCTCTAATTTTAGCAAAGCTTCTCTAGCTCCCTTTAATTTTAGCAAGGCCCATCTATTTATTTTATTTAGATTTAGCAAGGCTTCTTTCTAATGAAGGCCTCAGCTTCTCTAAAATCTTAAATTCTTCAAAGTTTATGTCTCAGAGTTTTGACTGCTTTACGGATCCAATGGAACCTCCATAGCCCCTGGCACCCCCAGAGTTCTGTCTGAGATGAAAAGATGAATGGGGAAATAAAGAAACACCTTCTGAAGCTGGTGATAGAAACTAAGATGCTGGCTCTTGCCACTGGCTTGGGCAAGAAGAAGGGCCAGACCCAGTGGGGATACTCAATTATCTCCCTTTGAACTGCTGTTTAGAATTCCTTATCCTGGTAATCCTCAGCCTTGAGAATTACCTGGGGGTAGGGATAAAGGATATCTATTGGAAACAATATGTAGCCTGGATAGTGTCTCTTGTAAAAGCTCTTTGACAAGAAGCTCAGCTAGCACAGAGCCTGCCTTTAGACTTTGCTGTTCACAACATCCAGCCAGGAGATTGAGTCCTAGTGAAGGAGTAGAGAGAAGCAGCAGCAGCAGCAGCAAAGTAGTGTAGACCTGTGCAAGTGTTGCTGAGCACAGAAACAGCCGTCAGGAGAGCTGAACACGGGTAGAGCCATCCCTCTCGAGTCAAGGTCTCTAAGGCCCCAGAAATTCAGACATCTCAGCTAGAGGAGAAGCTCGGCAGGCTGCCACTGATGCTCCACAAGAGGGGACTGGAGCAGTAGCCAGGCCATCAACATCAGGGGAAGCCCCGTGTGCCTCCCACAGCCTGGCTGCTGAAATAGTTTGTGTGGGCATCCCTTCTCTCAAATCTCCAGTCATTAGAGGCCAATCCTCACTGTCATTGTTTTCTTTATGTTAAAGCTCTTTCTGTGCCTTCACTCACCTTTACAGGTCGTGTAAAGACAACATGAAAGTAAAAGTTAAGTTAGGAAATTAAATTACACCATTAAAATGTCTGCCTTAATAATCTTACCTTGATATTGTCAGCCAGTTGAAGTTGAAGCCAAAAGTAGAAAAGTAATTTTTAACCATAAGAGAAGAAGTAGCAAATCCTTTTACCTGAAAAATTGTGAAGTCTGTGGAAGGCCAGGAAGATCTGAAGACTGGCTGTGGGTGGCCAGCCCAGTCAAACCTAACCAGTGAGTTAAGTCAATAATAAACAAGATTTTGAGATGAAGAAGGAAGTCTATGGTGGCTTCATTCTTCTGAAAAAAAGCATTTGTTGTCTAAATAGAACAAGAAGCACATACGTGGGAAAAAGCATTTCTGACTAGACTTTAGGTTCAGAGTGTTAGACCCCCAGCTTCCCTCCTTATAATTGTTTCAGATATCAAGGCAAATAGAATCAAATGTTTGTTAAGTTCACTACCAGCAGCTAAGCAAGGTGTTCCTTCCATAATTAACAAAAAGATTTTGAAGGCTATAAAGCAGAGGGGAAAGAGAAGGTTTTTTTGAGCCCTTATTTTTAAGCTGCCCCCAAAACAATTCCACAAGCAGGACACGTGTTGTCCGTGATGATCAGTAGAAGTAGCAACACTGAAACAAAACTCAAATCCTTTGTAATAGGTTCTGGTCCAGATCCAACAAAACAGATTTAAATGGAACTGCAGGTAGAAGCCTTGTGTGAGAGCTTAGAAATGCAAACACTGTCAGCAGAAGAAGGGAGAGTGTGGCAAATTAAATGATAGCTAAAAGGTGGTGAAAGAAATTACAAAAGCAATAGGAAAGTTAACTCATGTATCAGTCCAAACATAGAAAGAATTGAGAATAAGACATGTTTTTGTGGTTATCTAGTAAACTGTGGGTTTAACAAATGCTTTTCTTGTGCTGTAGCAACTCTTATCTTTTAGCATGCATGATCCCTTGCTTAATACAATTTCTTCAACATATGATAAAGAGGATGCAGGTAGTAGCCATAGCTACTAATCCAGGAATAGCTACAAAAGGACAGAAATTGATGTCACTGCAAATAATTGCAAAACAAAAAAAAAAATCGAGGAATAGGAAATAAAGTCAATGATAACTAAAGTTTGTAAAGACAATTAGTAAGAAATTTTTTTTAAAAAGAGAGGTTGAGAGGAATGAGAGATTTGTCTTTAGAAACAAGTTGTGGGTCTGCTGGTAAATTAAACTAGCACTGAGAGATAAAAGAAACAATGGGAAGGATTCCTCTGATTGATGAATGGAAAAAAGATATTTGCCTTTACAAACAAACTGTAAGTTTGCTGATAAATGAAATTTGATACTGAAAGATGAAAGAAACAATGGGGGAAAACCATAAATTCCATAAGAATTAAAAATGAAGAAGGAGGGTTATACATTAGAGGGGAATCTTAGGTATCAGGCAGTCCAGGGAGTCTGGACCTCTCAAGTACCTCAGCCAATGGGGAAAGAGACAGGGACGTGGCTGGGAAATTCGGATAAAAAGGAGGCTGTGTCCTCCAAAAATTTGAGAGACCCCAGGAGAATGGCCCATGGCCTCTCCCTTTATTCAAATCAAGTAAAAGGACTCCTCTGTCTCCTTTTTAGACATAAACCTCTGGTGTTTGTAGATGAATTTTCCTGACAAGGCCAACAACAGACTGGAATGGAAAAATCAGCATCAGAAACGTGTGAGATGGAAAACTTTTGGCTGTTTGAGATAAAAAATATGGACTAAAAATCTCTATGGCAAAGAACAACCTTTCTCACAAGGATTACTGTAGAAAAAGTGATGCAGGTGTTGGAATGACAGCCAGTGCCCTCAGCAAAGACAATTCCCTGTCCTGTGGGCTCTATAAACCACACGTGAACGTGGCACTCATCCTGATTAATCCCAAAGCACTTCTCTGCAAGAAGCACTAGAGAAGTGCATGGGGCAAGAGTTCTGCAAGTGCCAGGTTCTCGTGCAGCAGAAAAGTTGTAAAATCTGAAAGATTCTAGCAACCACAAAAAATCCATCATTTATGGCTTGTAAATATTTCAGTGAATCTCAGTTACTTCTGGGTAAAATCAAACACCAAGTAGGTTTCATAACAAAATCCCAGTTTGTCTGTTCCTGTTTGTGGCAGAGGATGAGGTTACAAGCCGGCCAGCTGAAGAAGCCAAGGAGGATTTCCACTTCCCTATCATATTTTCCTACTGGCACAGGAATGAAGACCAAGAATTTGGCTCATTGGAGGGGTAAAACCAGAGGATGGATGAGGGTTTACATCCTAAGACTTCCTTTGCTAGAGTACAAAGAGTTTAGCTGTGCGTGGATCTCCTTGCTAAACCGCTCTGTTTCCAAACTCCATTCCTCCGTGGCAGAACTGAACAAGCTCCGTATGTCAGAGCTTCAAGTTCCAAGCTGTGTGCTGAGTTAATTGTAATGGATCCATTAGCAGTGCGTGGGGTTGCTGCCATGAGGAGCTCAGGTGGCTTCTTGAGATGAAAATCAATGTGCCGTTTGTCCCAGCTCCATGTGTCCTGGGACAGCCCTGGCTCCACGGGAGCACACGGAGTGTTCTCGTGCCATTTCTAAATGAAAATTGAACCTCCTCAAGAAGCCAGGCCAAAGTCACCAGACAGCAGTCACAAAAAGGAATTTAGGCAGTTTGCTGGGTGTTGATCTAACAGCTACCACCTTCCCAAAGTCCTGGCTGCACTAAACAAGGCTCTTTCCTCTGTCAGCAGCCTTGCACTTGGTTGTGTTTGATACACATGCAGAGGAAGAAAAAGCCACTTGCACTGTGGAAACATGAGCTGCAGCTGTGCAGTAAGTTGTGCTCAGTAGCTGACCAGCTGATTTAATTCTGAGTGGGTATTAGACAGAACATACTACAATAAAATTTCACAGGACAGCTATCAAGTATCCAAAAAATGCAGTATTCTGTTACTTTCTACCTCCAATATTGCCAGCACACAGCTCAAGGAAGAAAGGTATTTACCAACCAGCACAAAAGAAAAAAATAAAAATGAAAAAAGGATTTTTAAGGATATCACAGCAATGGCCACCAGGCATTTTCCAGCTTTGCAGGATATCAGTTCAAAGTCAATCTAAACAAGCCAGCATATGTCTAGCAAGAAAGAAATCACATGTGTGCTCCTAAACCCAAGCTTTGCTATATCAAACATGGATGGTATCATTTTCCAGCTCTCAATAGAAGTGTCATAATTTATAAAGTAACAAAACCTCATGCATAGAAATAGATTAGTAAGGTAGGTAGGTAGGTGGAAAGATAGATAGATAGATAGATAGATAGATAGATAGATAGATAGATAGATAGAGAAAGAAAGAAAGAAAAATAGATTGACAAGGCAGATAGAGATATTTGAATGCACTTGCCTGTATAACTTTGTATAGGAAGGGATGGGGAAGTGAGAGGTTCTTCTTTTCCACACATGGAAAACCCTCTTTTTTCCAGTAGAATCAGCTTCCTCCCTCAATGACCACCAGGCTCCCTGAAGACCCCACCAAGAAGGCCCTGTGATCCCCATGGCCTGTGCATGCAGCACTTCAAGAAAGCAATGCCTGCCTCTTAATACTACAGGGGTGTTCAAGAGATTTATTCCCAGCCATGGTGACAAGATGAAGAAACTGAAGTCAGTTACTGTAAAAGGCCTTCACAAGCACCACCACAAAGCACAGCCAAAAGCAGCAGGTCCCACACGGTGTCCCACAATCATGGCCCGAGCGGCTGCAGATCCTCCTTCAACCCCGGCTGCATTGCAGTCCCACTGAGCACCAAGAAGAAAAGGGCCTTTGTGAGAGCAAGCAAACTTAACCCTCTGCCAGGACACAAATTTAGAGGGCAAAAAATTGAAAAACCCCACAGCATCAGCCACACTTCCCAATGAGAAGGGTTGGAACTCTCTGCCCCTCCACACTTCCCCAGCAGGTTTACAAAGGGAACTGAGATCTAAGCTGTGCCCTCCAAACCAAGAGAGCCAGCCTCCCTTCAGGGTGAGAAGCCATGGCCTCAGTTCCAGCCCCGGGTGCCTCCTGTGCCCCAGAGAATGGCTGTGGCTGTAAATGTGTGTTTGGCTGCAGCACAGGGCCAGGGTGAAGCTCGGCAGCCTCATCAGAGCCCACGGCCATGGCCCTTCCCTGCCGGGGCCCTCACCTGGCCCAGCCCAGCCCGGCCCGAGCAGCCCGGACTGGCCTCAAGGGATGGGCTCTGCCTGCCCGCTGTGCCCACAGGCCGGGCCCAAGGGCTCGCAAGAGGCTTCCTCCCAGCTCTGCAAAACCTCAGCCAAGAGTGTCCCCTTTGCTGTGCTGAGAAGAGGAAAAAACCCTCTCAATTTAACCCCGCTGCACACCTCATGGGGGATCCCTGCACACCTTAGCAGAGAGCCCAAATTAGCCCTGGGTGCCTCATGAGGTGCAGGCCCAGGTGATGCCACTGAAGGAAATGTGCCCTCACAGCCCAGGGACGCTCAGCATGGGCTCCCCCAGCCCCTCGTGGCCCCACCACTGGTCATGGCAGCCCCTGCCTGGCTCCTGCCTGCCCACACTGTGGGCACACCCGCCTGCTCCTGGACATGGAGCTCAGCAGGGGCTGGTGCCATGAGGGCTTTGCTGGTGGTACCAGCCAGACACTGAGGTAAAATCTCCATCTCTTTATTTGAACAAAAACCATAGGCCAAGCCCTGCTCTGGTGGACAGGGGCTGCCCAATTTCAGTCCTGGCCAGGGACCAGGGCCAGGGGGCTCAGGGGCAGAGGGTCTCACTTTGCAGGTGTGGGTCTTGGGACGCACTCAAGACGGGGATGGAGCCGTAGCAGAGCAGAGGGAGACAGAGGTGAAGAGCGGGGATGACAGGTCAGCTTCTCGGTGATTAAAGTCTTTGGCTGCTCTTCTGAAGGTGCAGAGGTGCTCCTGTGGAGAGAGGAGGTGGCTGAGGCCCCCAGCTGCCGCTGGCACGCAGGGACCCTCCTGCACAGCAGGGCCCAGAGCGGCCAAGGCTCCCCAGCACGGCTGGAGCTGCTGGCACAGCTTGGCCCAGCTGGACAGCTGCCCCTCAAGGCCCTGGCGAGCAGGGGATGGCTCTGGGCAGGGTCCCTGGCCAGGAGCGGGCCCCAGAGCGCCTCTGCCTTTCAAGGGCAATCTCGTCCCCGCTCTTTCTCCTGCCCACCTTGCTTTGCCTCTGCCCGCTGCTCCTGGGGCTGCTCTTGGCCAGGCAGCCTCAGTGGGAGCCAGCACTGGCTGCAGCCCCAGCGGGCTCCCCAGGACAAGTCCCAGCAATTAAGAGGCCAATTAAAGGCCTGGGCAGCAGCAGAACTCTCGGCAGAGTTATTTGGACAACCAATGACTATCTACAGGTCCACAGCAGACTCACTGGGAATGTTTCCCGACTATGAGCAGCCTTTCAAGAAGCTGTTTGAGGCCGAGATCAGCAAAACACTCACCCTTTTCTCTTCCAGCAATACCAGATTCCAGCATAGCACATCAGCAGGAAAAGTGCTCCACCAGCCACAGTGGCCATTAACTTAATCAAACCATGTGTTCCCTGGTAGAAAACTCTTCTCATGCTCTCCCAGATCTTCTGAGCATGTCTTGTGGTGCCGGCTGCATCTGTGGGAGCAATGGGCAGCGTGAGCCTGTGCTGTGCTCCACTGCTGAGCTGGCAGCACGCTGGATACGGCCAGGACGTTCTCTGTTTCCCCCAGAGCTGGGGCCTGCAGGCACCTTGGCACCCCTTGGCAGAGGCTGTGCCCCCCAACAGAGCCCAGAAAGCTGAGAGCAGAGTCCGGGGGACAGCAGAGCTGCTTGGGCAGTGGCTCCTTCCAGGGACACGGGCCAAACCCATCCCTGAGCAGCCACTGCCACTCCTGACCCTCCCTTCCCTGTGACAGCTCCCCCAGCCCAAGGAGAAAAAAAAACTGTCCAAAAATTCCTTTGTTTATTCCCATTACCTGGAAGGTCCTGTATGTAGTAATGGTCTTGAGGATCTGATTCTTTTCAATGGTGTTTTGTTGGTTTTTTTTGTTATTGAGACAGATGAGGCAGACTTGTTGTTTTTAGATTTGGTAGGTATGGTTTTTTTCTTAGTATGATTGTTTTCTTATAAATCCACATGTTAAGTTATTTTTATTTAGATATTTTTGATTCCTAAGCAATTATCTTGAAAATCTGTTGTTCACTTCTTAGTTAATGTTCTATCTATAAACAATTTTGACTCTGTTTTTATAGGAATAAAAAGATCTCAGAAAGCTGTATTTTTAATTTTGTTCACATTCTCTCCCCACTCCCAACATTTACTGTGATACTTTTGGAAACATCCCTGAGGATAGCTAGAGTTATTTGGGAAGTGCTTGGCTTAACCTGGGAAATGGATTATTATTTTTGCTGCTCTAAACCTACATTGTTCCAAGCTTCACAGCCACTGTCCTGATGGATACCTGTGTGAATTAAAACAATGTTTGTGAGGCAGCTGAAGAGCTCAGACTTCAGGGATTAAAATACCTTGGAGAAGGAGGAGGAGGAAAGGGTAAAACAGCCTGTTTCCATGGCTGTTTTTTCATTTCTAGTATGCCAGAAGTATGGTAGGCTACACCTGTCTTCAAATGTCATTGAATTAGAGAAAAACTCTCTCCAGGGAAAATGATGCAACACTTTGCCTCACAATCCATCAGCCTTAATTACAGTGAGAGGTAGGTCTTAATTATAATGTGATTAGAGCAAATCAACATTGTGTGAATGGCAAGAATTTGCTTGTCAACAGACGAATATGTCCCACTGAAGAATGAAGAAAATCTGCCTTTACTTGGAAGAAAGGAGACATGGAGCAATGCAGTATTTGGGTTTTATCAGTGGTAAATGGGGCAAGAAGCTGTAACAGCTCACCTGTTTTACAGAACACAAGCACTGATACAGCCAATAGTGCACCCACACTGAAGGGATCTTCAGAACATTGCTTTATTTCTTAACAAGAAATGGGCAGCAAAATGCTGGCATTTATCTGAGCTGGAAGCCCTGTTCCTCTCCTGTTTCTCCTTGAGCACACTGTTCTTTGCAGACTTCACTGTGCAGCCCATCAATCCTCTCTTGGCCAACAGCTAAATGGCACAACTACCGAAACACAGGTGCCAGCATCATCACCCCAGCATTATTCCAGCACTGCTCTACTGGTGCACAGCAGCACAGAATGGCTTGGCTTGGAAGGGACATTTAAAGGCCATCTAGTGCAGTGCCCTGCAGAGAGCAGGGACACCTTTGGATCAGGTTGCTCAGAGCATGAGCTTGAATGTCAGCAGGGATGGATGCCCACCTCTCTGGGCAACCTGTACCAGGGTTTCAAAACCCACAGTGTAAAAAACATCTTCATTAGGTCTAGTCTGAATTTACTGTCTTTTAGATTGAAAACATTCCCCCTCAGTCTTGTCACAACAGGCCCTACTAAAAATTCTGTCCTGTGTTTTCTAAAAGCTCCCTTAAAGTACTGAAAGGTAGCAATCAGGTCTGCGTGGAGCCTTCCCTCTTCCAGGCTGAACACCCCCAGCTATCCCAGCCTGTCTCCAAAGCAGAGGGGCTCCAGCCCTCAGAGCATTCTGTCCCTCCTCTGGACTAGCTCCAACAGGACCATGTCCTTTCTGTGCTGGGCACCCAGAGGTGGATGCAGTACTCCAGGTGGGCTCACACCAGAGCAGAGGGGTGGTGGAATCACCTCCTTCAAGCTGCTGGGCAGCCTCCTTTGGAGGCACATGGCTGGCTCATGTCCAGCCTCTCTCCTTGCAGCAGCCACAAGTCCTTCTCAGCAGGGCTGCTCTCCATCCCTTCATCCCCCAGCCTGTGGGATCAGCTGGGCTGGGACCCTGTCATAGCCCTTGGACAGAGCTGCTGGGCAGGTTGAGCTCCCTGGTGAAGAAGGCAGATCCCACTCCCCACACAATTCCACCCTGGCCATGAGGTCACAGCAGCCTGTGGGGTGACAGCAGGCTGAGGTGACAGCAGGCTCTGAGGTCACAGAGGTCCCAGAGCCCTGTGGTTGCAGAGCACCACGAGGACTGAGCAGTCAGTCCTTGACCACGACTGTTGCGGCAGCAGCGGCGGCGGCAGCAGCGGTGCTGACATTGGGACAGCGGTGTCAGGACAGTGGTGGCAGCAAGAGCTGCAGGACTGGCAGAGGGCAAGGCACCATGGCCTTTGCTCTGCGCCTCCTCCTCCTGCTCCTCCTGGCAGTGGCCCTGCCTGACAGGGCTGCCCAGGCTGCTCCGCAGCGAGCACAGGGAGCAGGTGAGCCCGCGGCCTGGCTTCCCTTTCCTGGGACAGCACTTCCTTCTCCTGGGAAGAGTTGGGGATGGTTTTCCACAGGCCTTTAGGGAGGCTTTCCTCTGTGGGAGGGAGAGAGTCCCCAGGGGCCCTGGGCTGGTCCTGCTGCCTCTGCAGGGATGTTGCACAGGGCCTGCAAAGAGGCTGGAGAGTGACCAGAGCCAGCCCAGAGCTCCCCAGGCCCCTCTGCAGCTTTGGCCATGTTATTTGACATTTGGCACCCAGGGTCTTACCCAACACCCTTGCAGTGCCCAGTTGTCAAAAGTAGAAGGGGATCTCAGCACACCATGGCAGGGTTCTGATCTGGGCTCCCTTCTAGATTGGAATCACAACTTGCATTATCCAGAGGCCCTGCTGGATGACAGCTTGAAACACTTGAGAAATGCTGGAGGTAAGTTCTCAATGGTCCTTTCCTGGCAGAATAAGCAGTTTAAATATCCTTGCACCACTGCAGGTGTCAGAACAGAGACATACACGTGTGTGCCCTTGCCCTTTGCCATCCCCTCACCTCTCCCGTGGCTCAGTGCTGCCTGTGCAGATGAGCAGAGGTGACAGAAGCTTCTGTGGCTGTTGAGTTACAGGTGTGTCTGCAGGCAGGACTTTCCCAGGTCCTGGGTTGGTAACTGTACGCAAGCCCGGCTCCCATCACAGGGGTGAGTGGTGTGTCCCTCCTGACCCCACAGGCTGAGCACTGGTTTTCTGGGCTCCATTCCTGCAAAGGGGAACTGTTTTCTCTTAAGGTCCTCCAAGTGGAAAGAACAAAGCTACAGGACACCAGAAACTCCATGTGCCATCCAAAATCACTCCGCAAATGCTGAAGGAAATGCTGCAGGGAGGACAAGGTGGGTCCATGTCCCTCAGCCTTCTCCTGAGACTCAGCAGCCAGGACCCCTGCTCTGGCCCTGTCACCCCCCACCAGGGATGTTGCACAGGGACTGCAAAGAGGCTGGAGAGTGACCAGAGCCAGCCCAGAGCTCCCCAGGCCCCTCTGCAGCTTTGGCCATGTCCACTGACATCTGGTACTCATGATCTAACCCAAACCCCTTGCAGTGCCCACTACCCCAAGGCAGAAGTGGATCCCAGCGCACCATGGACGTGGCTCTGATCTGTACTGGCTTCTAGACTGGGATCAGGACATGGATTATCTGGAAGCCCAGCTAGATGACAGCTGGCAAGCCTTGGAGAATGTTCGAGGCAAGTTCTCAATGTGCTTTTCCTGATGGAATAATGTCAAGGTGGCAAGAGCTCACTCATGTGCCATATCCCTTAACATAATCTCAGGGCTGAAGGATTCTGGAAGCCTTGCCCTGCTCCCTTCTGGAGCCCTGAGTGATCCCACAGCATCGCTGTCAGTGGGAGGAAGGAGCATTTAGCTGTCAATCTTCTTCCCATGTGCAATGCCAGTGTCTCCTTCCGTGTGCTCTGTGCAGCCACGGAGAGGAGCAGAGAGGGAAGGAGCTGTGCCCCTGGGCTGTGCCTTGTGTGACTCCTTTGCCAGCCCCAGGGAGCCTGAGGATCTCCTACAGATGCACAGGAGCTCTTCTGTCCTGCCTTTCCTTGCAGCCAAGCCTCTTGGTGAAGGTGATCTGGCTTCCCAACCCACGTCCAGGACTGAGGCTCTGGGAGATGGCGAGGGTAGGTGAAGGCCTTTCCCCCTGGGAGAGCTGCCAGCTCAGAGCCCAAAGCTCAGCCAGGGCAGCATCGCTGCAGGTGTCAGGACAGAGCCGTGCACGTGTGTGCCCTCACCCTGCACGATCCCCTCACTACTGCTCAGAATTGGCAGCTTTTTGGAGGAGGGAGGGCCCTGGCCCTGGCCCAAAAGCCAAGGCATTTTTTGAACCTTATCCCCATATTTGACAAGCATGAGGTCCTGAAAACGCCAGCACCCAAATCAAGAACTTCTCCATCTGGTTCAGCTGTGCCTCTTCCTTTCTCAAGGGATGGACCAAAAGACCATGCAGGTGGAGACGTTTCCCAGAGGAAGCAGTGGCTCATTGGCAGGAAAGAAGGCGATGCCAGGCACAGGCCCAGACACAGGAGGTAATTGCTGTGCTGGGCTCAGTCCTTGGCGGGGCTGTGTGCCAGCAGCTCTTCCCCTAGGGCTGGCCCTTGCATGACCCAGCAGCAGCCAAAGCTGGAGGCACCTCGGCTTCCAGGCCTCTGGAGCTCGTTTCCAGCTCCTGGGAAATGGGACTCATGCACCAACATCTATCCCAGTGCAGCTGCTCCCAGAGGTAGCCGTGAGCGCCCAGAGGCCCGAGGCACAGGAGCAGCCCTGAGTGGGAGCCCTGCCACGAGCCCAGGGCCACAGCCAGCCCTGGCTCCCAACTGGGCAGGGGCTGCACTGGCCCCTGACAGGCCCTGGCTCTGTCCCCTTGGGCTGGGGGAGATGTCATGGAGAAGGGAGGCTCAGGGGTGGCAGTGGCTGCTCAGGGATGGGTTTGGCCCGTGTCCCTGGAAGGAGCCACTGCCCAAGCAGCTGTGCTGTCCCCCGGGCTCTGCTCCCGGCCTTCTGGGCTTTGTTGGGTGGCACAGCCTGTGCCAAGGGCCAACAAGGTGCCTGCAGGTCCCAGCTCTGGGGGAAACAGAGAACATCCTGGACATACCCACCATGCTGCCAGCTCAGCAGCGCAGCACAGCACGGGCTCTCACTGCCCATTGCTCCCACAGAGGCAGCCAGCACCACAACACGTGTTCCCAATTCCCAGAAGGACATCAGAAGAGGTTTCTGTCAGGGAACACGCTGTTGGCCAGAAGTAATGGCAGGCCTGATTTTTTTGGTGCATTTCTTCATTTTATGTGGTGTTGGAATCTGGTATTGCTGGAAGACAAAACGGTGAGTGTTTTGTTCATCTTTCCCTCAAACAGCTTCTTTTGAAAGTCTATTGTAGAATAGAAACATTCCCAGTGAGGCTGCTGTGGACCTGTAGATAGTCAGTGGTTGTCCAAATAACTCTGCCAAGAGTTCTGCTGCTGCCCAGGCCTTTAATTGGCCTCTTAATTGCTGGGCCTTGTCCTGGGGAGCCCGCTGGGGCTGCAGCCAGTGCTGGCTCCCACTGAGGCTGCCTGGCCAAGAGCAGCCCCAGGAGCAGCGGGCAGAGGCAAAGCAAGGTGGGCAGGAGAAAGAGCGGGGACGAGATTGCCCTTGAAAGGCAGAGGCGCTCTGGGGCCCGCTCCTGGCCAGGGACCCTGCCCAGAGCCATCTCCTGCTCGCCAGGGCCTTGAGGGGCAGCTGTCCAGCTGGGCCAAGCTGTGCCAGCAGCTCCAGCCGTGCTGGGGAGCCTTGGCCGCTCTGGGCCCTGCTGTGCAGGAGGGTCCCTGCGTGCCAGCGGCAGCTGGGGGCCTCAGCCACCTCCTCTCTCCACAGGAGCACCTCTGCACCTTCAGATGTCCTGCCAAACACGTTAGTCTGGGAGACCTGCACCTGTCATTCTCCATCTGCAAGCCAGTGTCCGTTGTCCCTGCCACAGCTGCATTATCAGCTTATTGCTGTGCCGCCACCACCCAGAACAGGACCCTCTGTCCCTGCAGGTGCTGGCCCTGGTGCCTGGCCAGGCCTGAATGTGGGCCCCTCCTGCCAGGGAAGGGCTTGAGCAACACCTTTGGGCTTCTGTTCTGGGCTCTGGCTGGTACCACCAGCACTGGCACAGCTGCTTGGCTGGCCACAGCCTTGGCTGGGCAGGCAGCAGCCGGGCATGGGGCACCATGTTGACTTTGTTTTTCATTTGTAGAAATTAGAAATTTTTAGAACCCTTTAGAGATATTGTTGGTAGCAAGTAATCCCCAAATGTTTCTTCCCAATATTCACAGTTGTTTAGGATTTTTCAAATTAGTTTTAGAATTCTGAAAAGGCGACCTCGTTTTGCCTTTGCTTTTCATTTTTAGAAATTTGAAATTTTTAGAAATATTTAGAAATATTTTTTGTAGAAAGAAATCTACAATTATAGATTATTATTTCCATAGTAGTTCTGTATTTTTCAAGGTAGTTTTAGAATTCAGAAAATCTCGGAACATTTTTACACAGCTAGAATAAAAACTGAAATTGCAGTCAATTGGTAATCTTTATTCTAGGAAGAACTAAGACACCCCAAAACACCCAGCCTACTGGAGAGGCTCTTTTCCCGCTGGAGATTTGTACCTAGTCTCAACAACTAACCTAAGACCTTTCCCCAGATATTTTTCGGGACTTCTGACAAGCTCCCCTCTTAGGCTTCAGAGGGAATCTTTGAGCACAGTGAGAATCTCCCGCTGTGCAGGAGGGTCCCTGTGTGCCAGCTGCAGCTGGGACCTCAGCCATCTCCTCTCTCAATAGGTGCCCCTCTGCAGCTTCACAAGAAAGGCCAAACACCTCCCTCAGGGACACCTGCACCACACATTTCACATCTCCATGCCCATGCCCAATGTCCCTGGCACAGCTGCATTACCAGCTTGCTGCTGTGCAGATGCTGCCACCACCCACAGCAAGGCCCTGTGTCCCTGAAGGGACCCGCCCTGCTCTGTGGCCTGGACTGAAGGTGGGTCCCTCCTGCCAGGGCAGGGCCCAGCACAGCTCTTCTGTTCCAATAAAGAGATGGAGCTCTCACCCCAGTGTCCAGCTGGTACCACCAGCAAAGCCCACACAGCACCAGCCCTGGCTGAGCTCCATGTCCAGGAGCAGGCAGGGCTGACCAGAGTGTGGGTGGCAGGAGCCAGGCAGGAGCTGCTGTGACCAGCAGCGGGGCACTGAGGGGCTGGGGGAGTCCGTGTTGAGCGTCCCTGGGATGAGGGCACATTTCCTTCAGTGGCATCACCTGGGCCTGGACCTCCTCCAGTGCCATGACCAGGAAAAGAGGAAACCATCAAGAGCATCTCCTGGGACATCACCTGACCAGCAATGTCAGCAGGCAAAACCAAGGTTTTGTTTAGCAATGACCCTTTGAAGAAGTCAAAGATTGACAGTCAGGGCAGTCCAGTAGTACAGATGGGAGTACTTCCCTCTGGGAAGGGGCTCCTGTCACTTCACAGTCTCCATCCCCCGCCGGGAACCGCAGAACTCTGGCCAGCCCTGCTCCCCCCGTGCCCTTGTCAGACCTGGGGGGGAGGAGGCTGAACCGGAGCCCTGTGACCTCTTCAAAAGCCAGAAACCAAAGAGAAAGAGAAATTCCTGGGATTAAGGTTTAAAGGGTGGTGTTCACAGGTTGATGTCACTCTTCAATGGTTAAAACTACCGTCAGTTCTCAGAAATGGCCATGTACTGGCCAGGAGGAAAAACTCCCATCAGCCTCCAGCAACCTTAACTTCCATAGCTGTTTCTCTTTTTTTTTAAATGTCAATATATCAAACACCACAGCAGTAACAGCCCCAGTGTTCCACTCTCTCTGACACCACAGCAGTGACAGCCCCAATTTCCTCCTCCCCGTTACACCTGTCGTGGTTTTAAAGCATTAGTTCAAAAATCACTGGAAAACTTATTCATTTCTTGCTGTGAGATGTGGATTATGAGAAGGGCAAAAGATGCTTAAAACTTAAAAGGAATAGAGTAAGTGTCGTGGTTTTAAAGCAGTAACTAAAAAAAATTACTAGAAAACTCACTTATTTCTTCCTATGAGATATGGATTAGAACAAGAGCAAAACAGGCTCAAAACGTCAAAGAAATAAATAAAGTTTATTAATAAAACTACAAGAATAAGAACACCAGAAAAAACTTCCAGAAAACACTTTTAACCCCCACTACCCACCATTCTCTTGTTCACATGATAACATAGAGACAAAAAACTTTGGAACTTTGGTGTTTAAAACAGTCCCAATTCCTGTTAGAGTCTTTTCATCAGACTTTGTATAGTAAAAGAAGTCTTCTGCTAATCTATGGAGTTTTTCACACGAAAACCATTTCTGTTATAGTTTTCTATTTTCCTGATGCCAGCTGCCCAGAAATCTGTCACCAGTTCACTCCTCCCATTTCACATCACTCTGAGGTGTGTATGGGTCAATGAATCTAGGGATGGCATTTTTAAGGATGAGTTATTCAAAGGCAAAAGTTCTCTTCATCTGTCTCTGTGAGCTTCCCTGCAAACAGAAGTTTTCTCTTTGCCTCTCAAAATGCATCAAATCTTCAACTATTACTTCTCCCTGCTCTGTTCCAGCACCTCACTGTATCACAATTACTCCACCTCTTGCTCAAAATCCACACTTTGAACACTCCATTCCTCCCAATATACTCTGTCATGAATTAAAGGAGTTTTTTCAGGACACTATTGTTCATCTCCATAGCTTTAACAGACAAATATTTCAGCTTATAAAGCATCTCCTTATTCTCTCTTCCCCATCTAAAACTTAACTCTTTTCCTCACTGTCTTTGGTAGTTTTATGATGTCTTCTTCATGTTGATTGTCTCTCTCTCTCTCTCTGTCTCTCTGGGAAAAAGGAGTAATCTGTATGTTTTATCCAGGTAGTAAAAGAGTTAAAGTCTTGGAAAGCTGCAGATGTTGATGGTGTCAGGTTTCAGTCCAGCAGCAGAAACTGCAAACCAAGCCAGGCCGGCCGGCTCCGTTTCTCCCCCGCCGCCCTCTGCGGCCTTGTCCGGCCTGGAGGGGGGAGGAGGCCGAGACAGAGCCTGTTACCTCGTCAGAAGCCAGAAACCAAAGAGAACAAGAGAGCCCTGGCTTTACATCTCAAGGTGGTGTTCACAAGTTGATCTCACTTTTCAATGGTCAAAACTTCTGTCAATTCTTAGAAATGACCAATAATTGGTCACAAGAAAAGACTCCCATCAGCCTCTCGCAGCTCCAACTTCCTCCCAGCTCCCAAAGCTATCTTAAAAGTCAAGTCACTCCATGAAAAAGCCCTACCAAATTCATGAACCATCTCAAAAATCTCCACATATTTCCACAAAATTCAAGAAAAATCCCCCAAAATTCCCTAAATCTTTTCAATATCCCACAAAATTCCAGAACCATCCCAAAAAATCTCCACAAATCTCCACAAAATTCAAGGAAAATGCATCAAAATTCTTCACGTCTCCTCCAAATCCTACAGAATTCAAGAGAAATTCCACAAAAATACAGAAAAATCCCACAAAATTCCCTAAATCTTCTCAAAACCCCTCCAATTCCAGAGACATCCCACCAAATCTCCACAAAATTCCACAAAATCTAAGAAAAATCCCACAAAATTCTTCAAGTCTCTTCACAATCCCTCAAGATTCCAGAAAAATCCCATAAAATTATTTAAACTTTTGCAAAATCCCATAAAACTCAAGAAAATCTCAACGAAATTGCAAAAACTAAAAAAAATTCCTAAAATTTCCCCAAACTGTACTAAATTCCAGAAACATCCCACCAAATCTCCATAAATTTCCACAAAATCTAAGAAAATACCTTAAAATTCTTCATGTCTTCTCAAAATCCCAGAAAATTACAGAAACATCTCACAAAATCTCTTGAATATCCAAAAAAATTCAAGAAAAATCCCACAAAATTCAAGAATAATTCCACAGAATTGCAGAAATCTTCTCAGAACCCCACAAAATTCCAGAAACATCCCACAAAATCTCCACATATTTCCCCAAAATTCCAGAAAAATTCCTCAAAATTCTTCCTGTCTCCTCAAAATCTCAAAAAATTCTAAAAAAATCCCTCAAAATTCAAGTCTCCTTAATATCCCACAAAATTATGAAAAAATCCCACATAATTCCCTAAAAGTTCTCAAAACCCCACCAAATTCCAGAAACATCCCACAAAATCTCCTCAAATTTCCACTAAATTCCACAAAAATCTCACAAAATTCAAGAAAAATACCTCAGAATTCCCACAAAATATATTTAGAAAGAAAGAGCCCACAAAATTATTTAAATCTTCTCAATATCTCACAAAAGTTCAGAAAAATCCCACAAAATTTGAGAAAAGTCCCACAAAATTATTTAACCTACATTTGCCGTGGCAGTTTTAGATCCCGGCTGCTCTTGCCCCTCTTCTGCTTGCCACCTGAATTTTAGCAGTACAGCTGCAATTGCCTCTTCCAATCAGTGCTACCCACTATGCTTTTGTGATGGGGAACTCAGGATTTTTGTTTCAGGCATCATGAGTAGCAGACATTAAAATGCTCCCAAGTCCCTGAGCACTAAGTCAAGGGGAATTAAAGCCACACAGGTCACATTTGCAGTGCTCAAACACAGCCCTGTTGCTGCTGCTGCTGCTGAAATAGAATCAACTGACAGAGGCCATCACAGAAATTGCCTCTGCAGTGGCAAATAAAATGAAAAAATCCACCAGGAGAAAGAAAAACCAGAACTTCCCAATTCACTTCATTGTTTCTTCTGAGCAGCAGAAGAAAAAGGAACAGGGCACCTTTCAGGCAGTTCCACAAGCTCAGGGTTCTCATTTCCTGGGGAATCGGAGATGCAATTGGTCTTGTTAAAAGGATAAAAGCAAAGGGAATGAATTGGGAATTATTAGGAAAAAATGACCCTTCTTACACACAAAGTTCACCAAGTCATTCCCTGCATTTCTCCTTTTCACAGTCTTTCTGTCATCCACTGAGAGGTCCAGCTTATCATGTTCTGGTGCTTATCATCCACTGATTGTGCTCTTGATTTCTACCACTGCAAAAGATATAGAATCATCTCAACTGAACACAGAAACAAACTCTCTCTGTCAGCCCATTTTCATGTTCCAGATCACTTTCAACATGTCCATGGGGCTGTTGGAATGATGAGCTCTCCACTGCTGGCTGCAGGCTCTGGAGATTCTTTCTCCACATTCAGCCAGGCTTGTATTCCCTCACAATTCCTGGTACCTCATCATGTTTTCTTTGGCTAGAAGAGTAACGATGAAAACCTTAGCAATGGCACAACTCCCCAGTGCACAAGGAAAAGAAAGAACAAGTTGTCAGGTTCTTCAACCATTTGTCCTGCTTTGCTGCAAGAGTTGTGCTGCACTCACAGTGTGGGGAGCCAAGAGAAGCTGCAGCTGGGGGCACATCTTGTGACAGGAGCTGCACCTCGTTCTCCAGGACAGGTTTTTGGAAAGAACAGACGGGACTGTGGAGAAAATTCTGGGAAAATTGAAACAGCTTTTTAAAGAAATGAAAATAAAATCAAAAGAAACAACCAATATGTTTTTCTCTATTTTTCTCTATTTATTTTTATGTTCCCCTTTTCCATCTTGCACTGTTTCTCCATCCCATTCATTCCAAATGGATCTCACCTCTAAGATTTGAGACTTGGCAAGTTTTAGACACTGTAAAATACCATGAGCTATAGCCAGTTTGCCTTGCCCTGTTTTCCTTGGAAAGCAATGCTGGAGACACAAGTGCAGTTCTTGGGTCAGGTACAAATTCTGCATTCAGGGAATGTGCTCAGACAGTGTTTGACGCTCAGCAGGGACAAGGCACAGCAGCAGCCAAGGGCATTGCTGTGTCCCTGTGCAGGAGTCCAGACTCTGGCTCTCGGCTCACCAGGGCAAAGTTCCCGTGTTTGGCCAGGCTCAGGGGCTGCCCGGGGAGCGCGGGGCTCGGCGCGGGGCCGAGCGGGCAACGGACAAACGGACACGGGGACAAACGGCCCCGGTGCTTCAGTCACCGCGGCAGCAGCGGCAGCAGCGGCAGCAGCGGCAGCAGCGGCAGCAGCGGCAGCAGCGGCAGCAGCGGCAGCCGCGGCAAGAAGAGAATTTAGCAATTTTCTGTCTCTCCTCTCCCTCTCCCGCAGTCCCGCATCCTCTCCTGGTCTCCCTTTCCCAGTGCTCCCTCCTCTCCAAGCCTCCCTCTCCATGCCCCCAGCCCGCCCCTGACCCCAGGTGGGGCTGTCCCGTCCCCGTCCCCGTCCCTGTCCCCATCCCTGCCCGTCCCGTGGAGGTCTCCTCTTTGCCTGGCTCTGGCTGTGCTGGGTGGGCATCAGTGCCTGGGGCTGGGGCGGCATTGCCACCCTTTGGCTCCGCCTGCCCCGCCCTCGGCCCCATGCAGGCTCCGGTTCCGGTTCTGGTTCGGGCCCCGGCCCCGGCTCCTCCCAGGACCCGCGGAGGACACAGACGGCGCGGCCGCTGTCGCCGCCTCCGCTGCGGCTTCCCCGGTTCGAGCTCCGCCGCTCAGCGGTGCAGCCGCCGGTCCCGAGCCGCCGCTGTCGCGTTCCAATGAGGGAACGCCTGCCGATGCCCGGCCCGGGGAGGTCGGGGAGCGCTCGGGGGCCATTCCTGGCCCCGGGCCGAGCGCTGACGGCAGCGTCTCTTCCCCAGGGAAGGCGCAGCAGGCCCTGCAGCAGCGCTACAAGATCGACTCGCTGCTGGGCCGCGGTGGCTTCAGCAGAGTTTTCACGGCCACGAGGCTCTCGGACGGACTCCCGATGAGCGGTGGGGCCGGTGGCGGGCCGAGGAGGAGGAGAGGGCAGAAGAGGAGGAGGGAGCAGAGGAGTAGGATGGGGCTGGATGTGGTGGGCGGCGAGCTGAATCCGCTGTTCCTTTTGGCTTGCAGGTGGCCATCAAAAAGGTGCCACGGAACCGCGTCCGGCACTGGGGCGAGCTGGTGAGTGAGCGGGGCAAGCGGCAGAAGCCGGGGAGTGCCAGGCGGGGATGAGCTGGGGCCTGGAAGGGTGGGAGCCGCTAGGACACCTGGAGGGAGAGCGGGAATGGGGCCAGTGGAGGGCGCAGAGCATCCCGGGCTGGCTGAGAGCTTCCCGAGCCCTGGCACGGCCTCAGCCCCACTGACGGCACCGTGCTCCTCCCGCAGCCCGACGGCACCAGCACACCTCTGGAGATCGTGCTGCTGGACAAGGTGTCCACAGGCTTCCCCGGTGTGGTGCTGCTGCTGGAGTGGTTTGAGCTCCCCAACGCCATCGTGATGGTGCTGGAGCGCCCGGAGCGGTGTCAGGACCTGCAACATTTCATTCATGCACGGAGGTTGCTGTCTGAGGCATCTAAAATCCCTGCAGTCTCTGCCCCTGAGGCCACACCACAATCTGTGACCAGGAGCCTCCTGTCGTTGTGGCAGGAGCCCTCAAGACCCAAGTGCAGGACTCGCTGTCTTGCAATCTTGCCAGGACTTGAGTCTTGCAGGTGCCTTCCAGGCACGACTGCAGGACTTGCTGACTCCGAGCTTTTCCGAGCCATTTCTCCTGCAAGTAGCCATAAATCCAGTCACTGCCATGGAGCAGCGACCCCCAAGAGTGCCCAAGTTGGCCTGGCTTGAGGAGGAGGAAGAAGGCTCTGGAGCTGTCCCGGCACAGGAGTCTGAAGAGGTGCAGGAGTTCCAGGCACGACAGGAGGGTGAGTTGCAGAGCTCGGCCTTAGGGCTAGTGCCTGTTGCCAGCTTGGCCCCATCCCATTCCATGCCATGCCATCCCCTGGTGCTGTTCCTATGGAAAGGATGGGAGAGTCTGGAAGAAGATACGGAGCAGCGACCACCAAGAGTGCCCAAACTGGCCTGGGTGGAGAAGGAAGAGGAGGAAGAGGAAGAAGGCCCTGGAGCTGCCCCAGCACCAGAGACCGAAGAGGTGCAGCAGTTGCAGCCGCTGGAGGAGGGTGAGTGGCAGAGCTGGGCCACAGGGCTGGTGCCTGCGGCCATCTTGGCCCCATCCCATCCCATTGCATCCCATCTCATCCCATCCCACACTGTCCTGTGGAGACACACCCATGGACAGCACAAAAAAGGGGCTGGGGCTCCCCCGCAGCAGTGGCCGTGCTGCATCCCCTGGGGCATCCCGGGACTGTCCCTGCCTGCGGAACGCAGGGCTGGGCTGTGCTCTCCGGCCTCTCCCGCAGCCCCTCAGCTCTGGCTGCTCTTTGCCAGATGCAGCCATGGACGGCACACAAGAGCAGGACACCGCCCGTGGCCGCTTCCGCAGAGCAGCGCAGGTACCTGCAGCCATCCCCACCTGCGCTGGGCCTGCTGGCACTGCTCAGCCCAGCACCGCACTTGGAGCACTCCATGCAACTTCCCTGCCTTCCTGCCCTTCTCCTACAGTTTCTTTACCAATTCATCACCAGAATTGGCAAGGAAGACACCAGACCTATGGACACTGAGGTCAAAGCATCCTCAGAGGTCTTGGTAGAACAGAGCAGCGCTGCCCAGCTGGATCTGCTTGTAGAGACGGCTCTTTTCAATCCAGAGCAAGTAAGCAGCCTGTGGCCAGCCTTTGATCCTCCAGCAATTGCTTGGCTTTCCCAAGCCACGCCTGCTGCTCACTTGAAGCTTTTGAAGCCATGGCAGCGTGCTGGAAGAGAAGCACTTGTCTGGGGAAGAAGCTGGGCACGTTGCTGACTCCCTCTGCTAGCATTCCAAGTCTCCCTGTGCCTTCTCCAGGTGCCTGGCGTGGTGAGGTACATCCACCAGTGGCTCATGGCCAATGAGGCTGCTGAGCACAGGATGGACTGGGCCCTGATGCAAGTGGCCGAGGCAGAGCCCGATGATGTGGCCATCACTCTCCTGCGGGTGGCCCCAACGTGTGACAGGTATGGGGCCCAGCTGCCCCGAGGCCTCAGGGCTCCCCAGCCCATCACCCTGTACAGCCCGGCCCAGGGCTGTGAGCAACACAGACTTGCAGGGCCCTCTGGCTGCTCCCTTTGCCAGCCCTGCTACAAAGTCGGCCCCCGAGCCTGCTGCCGTGCTGCCACCCTGCCCCTCAGGGGCCTGTCCCCACAGGGCTGGGCTGCCTGGCTGCTGCTGCCGCTCAGGGCCAGTGGGCACAGGCAGAGCTGGTGGCCAGCTCAGCTCCCCGCTGCTGCCCAGCCCACGGTGCTGTGTCTGACCCCGCAGAGCTGCTATGGCCATGTGGACGACCATCTTGCTCTCGCCCTGGATTTCAGAGGAAGTGACACCGCTCCTCATCAATGTGGTGGGGAGCTGGCCGCAGAAAAACCCTGGGCAACTCTGATGGGGACAAGACGGCTGTCTTTTCCCTGACTGTGAGTTTCTGGAGCTGGCCTTTGCTCACCGCAAGGCCGGCCGCCTCTCCAGCAGCTCTGTTGCCTCCTTCCCCCACTGCATCTCCCTGCTTCAGGCACTGGCCACAAACCTGGCCTAGGGGCAGCTTCAGGGCCACCAGGCCCGCTGCTCCCCCTGCGTCTGCCCCGGCCTCTCCCTGCCACGCTCAGGCCCTGCCACACGGACGCCCCGGCACTGAGCGCTGTCTCGGGCTGCTTTGTCCTCTGCAGGCAACTCTGGTGATGTGGAAGATCCTCCAGGGGCCCTGTTGCCCACAGATCCTCACAGTCTATTTCCCCCGCCTCTTTGTGCATCTGCTCTTCCAAACGTACTTCAGTACTTTGTATATGACAGAGGACGTCCATACCTTCTGGAAGGAATGCCTGGAGCAACACGGCCTCTCCACCAGCCCCAACAGGTGCTCCATGCCACTCCTCCTGTCCCTGCCACTTCCCCAACCTCAAAGCCAGCGCTCCCAGCATCACCTGGGCTTTGCTGTGCACACAGGTTTGCAGTGCAGACCCTGAAGGCCCTGCTCTGCAGTCTCCACTTGGAGCATGTGGTGGTGGCAATGGAACGCAAGCGTGGCTGGGACACGCTGATCTGTGCTGATACCCACCACTATGCCGTGGGTCTGCTGGCCAGGTGAGCCCCCCTTCTCCCCACTGCCTCTGACATTTGTGCCCCATGCCCAGGGTGCCTCCCCACAGTCCCCGTGGCCATGGGCCTGAGGGCCTCATCAGCAAGGGATAGCCAAGGAGACTGCAAAAGGCTGCGAGAGGAGGGTGCCCAGGAGCAGCCACATCTCAAGGGCCCAAATCGCCTCACAGGGTGCTGGGGCAATAGGACAACTGTGTCCATCAGTCCTGGGAGAGGTTTTTCGCACCCTTGCTGAGACTCTTTCTGCCATTTTCCGCCTTCCAGGGTAATGCGCCATGCATCCGTCCACTTGTGCAAAAGCATCTTAAGCTACCTGCTTGAGGTGCTCAGCAAACCGTTGCCACACTGGGATGTCTCTGCCATGGCATTCCTTGTGGAGGTGAGCCTGATGGCCAGCACTACCTCGCTCAGCTCCCTGCCAGCCCTGTCCCCTGGCATGGCCACAACTGCCTGGGATGGCACCCGCCGCCCTGTGCTGCTGCCTGGGCCCAGCCCTGCGCACTTCCAGGCTCCTGCAGGCCGGCTCCCCTCTCACTGCCCTGTGCCTTTCAGCTCCTAGATTGCCTGGACTTGAGTGACTGTGGTGACAGCCTAATGGAGATCTTGTATAAGTACCTGTGGTACAACTCCAGAGAGATGCATCACCAGGTGCTCAGGGCTCTCCTCCTGCTAAGGGACTGTCCCTCCATGGTGAGAAGGGGGCAGCAGCTGAAGCCGTGTGGGCAGCATGAGGCTGGGCAATGCTGTCACTTGGCCTTGGCTGGCCTTTGCCTTGGGCGCTGAGGCAGCTCCTCGCAGCTCTCCTGCCTCCTGCTTCAGCTGCCCGAGTGCTTTGGGACAGCCCTTTGGCCTCTGGGCCCTGCGGCAGCTGCCCGGGCTTTCACACACTTGTGTTCTGCACAGGCCGAAAGAATTCAGAGCCTAACAGGAAGACTAGTGCACCTCCTGTGGGACTTGGACAGTGACGTGGCCAGGATGAGCATTGCTCTCCTGAGCCATATTTTCACGGATGAAGACACCCCAATATCCTGGCGCAGGGCCCTGCAGCTGGCTGAGCCGCTCCTGAAACTCCTGGACAATGTAAGGCTCTGTGCCCCAGCCACGGCCACTGCCTGCTGCCCGGACACTTTGTGCCCTGTGCATTTGCAGGCCTGCGCCAATGTGGGCCACAAGAAGCCAATGATGAGGTCATTTTTCCTTCCTTCCTTTCATACAGCCCCATAGCCAGGTGCAGCTGCTCTCCATGTCTCTCCTTCGAAGAGTGATGTCTTCGGCAGAAGAAGAAGGAAGAAAGCCCCTGAAGGAACGAGTGTACCAGAGCCTGCTCCCACTCTTTTTCCACTGCCAAGATGAGAATCGGCATGTGGCAGAGGTGAGGACTCCTGGGCTGCTGCTGCGCCTTGGCAGGGGGCTCAGCTGCCTCCTGCCCTGACGCAGGCTTGCAGGCTGCAGCCTCCTCCAGCCCTTGGCACTGGGACACTCCTGTGCCCTGCCTTGTGGGGCCATTTGCGGCTCTCTGCTGCTCCCCAGGCCTCTCGGACAACGCTCCTTCGCGCGGCTGGCTTTCTGAAGAGGCCAGACCTGGAAAAAGCTGTCAGGAAGGAGAAACTGTGGAAGTTTGCCAGGCTCGTGGTAAGGACAGCCTGGAAGTGCCAGCCTCAGGCTACAGAAGCCCCCTGGCCCCGGTGCTCAGTGTGTGGGGCTGGCAGCTGTGCCCCTGCCCACTGCTGCAGCCGGGGGCCGCACGGCTTCTTCTCCAGCCCCCTGTGGCCCCGAGCCGGGTGCCGATGGAGCCCCGGCCCAGCGGGGCTGAGGCCCGGGCCGGCACCGCGGCTCCCCGGGCAGCAGCCGGCCCTCTGCCCCCTCCAGAGCCCGGCGCCAGCGGCTGCTGGCCGGGCCTCAGGGCTGGCCGGGCACGGGAGGCCGGGGCTGGCCGCAGGCAGCAGCGCCCGGCCGAGGGGCAGAGCCCGCGCCAACCCTTCCCTCCTGCCGCTCTCTCCAGCTGGCAGACAACACGATCCCCTTGGCCGAGCACCTGCGCCGGGCCCTGCAGTACCTGCAGGACCCACAGGAGACCCTGCGAGCGGCGGCCATCAGGGTCATCGGTGAGTCCCGAGCCCGGGCTCCCCGCCCCGCCCCGCCGCAGCTCGGCCCCAGCCCCGGCTACTGCCCCGGCAGCGGCACCCGGGCCCGGCGCCCTGGAGCCCCGGCTGCCCTCGGGGCTGCTGCTGCCGGCCTCTGGCAGCCGTGCCCTTGGGCTGGGTCAGGATGCGGCAAGGGCCCGGGCTGATCCCTGCCGGGGCAGGAGGCCGTGTGGCCACACGGCTGGCAGCGCCGCTGGCAGGGAGCTGTGCTGCTGGGACCCTGACAGGCTCTGTGTTCTCAGGGATGGCCGGGGAGCAGCTGAGGGGGCAGCACGCAGAGCTCCAGGTCTTGTGCAGAGGTGAGCCACGGCAGCGGGCTGACAGTGGTGGCTGTCGGGGGCAGCTGCAAGCCCTGGCCTGGCTGTGGAGGGCTCTGCTCCCTGTGCCGATGAGGGACGCCATGGGCAGAGCACAGTGAGATTTCAGGGCCACGTGGGGCATTTGTGGCCAGCAGCTTCGGGCTGACCCCCTTGGTCCCTGCTCCCTCCTGGCCAAGGCAAGAGCCGGCTGGCATGGCCCTGGCAGGGGGCTCTCGCTGGGCCCCCACAGCTCTGGGGTGTGACCGTGGCTCTGTTTGTCTCTCTTGCAGCCCTCGAACGCCTGACAGAGGACAGAAGCGGTGCCGTGTCAGACCTGGCACTTGAGACGCTGTATGTCCTCCGGGCTATCCAGAGTGCCCGTTACTCCATTCTCCAGAGGATGCAAGACCAAATCCTCAGGGCATGGAGGACACGGCCTCGTCTGTCGGGCCTGGGCTGGCTGCACTGCTGGAGGTGTACTCAGAGCTGACCTGAGAGGCTCTGTCTTCTGGGGCCACATGGGCCAGCCAGGATTTTTTATTTCATAAGGGTTGTTCTTTTCCTTTTTTCTCTTCTTTTTGGAATGTAAATAATATAGGATATGTTAGGGCTGAGAGGCTCTGTCTTCTGGGGCCACATGGGCCATCTGTTATTTTTTTTTTCATAGAGATTGTTTTTTTCTTCGTTTCGTTTCCATCTAGTATGTAAATAATACAGGATATGTTATAAACCACAAGAGTCCCAAGACCTTTCTTTTGCTGCCCAGGGTGTGCGGGGCATAGGGGAAGAGAGGGAAAAGGGTTCTTGTGTTCAGCAACCTGCCAGGGCATGCAGTGGCGCAGGGGAAATGGCCAGAAGCCCCTTGGCCTTTGGTGGTTGTGCTGAAGCCACAAGCCCTGTGGCAGGCAGGAAGCGCCATCTGTGTCCTGCTGCCCGTGTGTTGCTGCCATGATGGCTGAGGAGCTGCTGGAGCTCCTGTGGGGCTGCGGCGCTGCTGCCGGGCCAGGCTGGGGGTGCCCCTGAGGGCACGGGGTGCTGGGAGGCCGTGAAGGGATGAGGGGCTGCGGAGGCCCAGACGGGACAAGGCAGTGGGAAGGCACGAGGGGGATGTGTGAGGGAGTGGGTGGCAGGAGGTTCCAAGGGGACAGAAGGCCCTGGAGGAGCCGGGGTGGTGGGAAGCCCTGAGGAATCGGGTGTCAGAGGCCATAAGCAGCCCCCGGGCAGGCGCCTGGTCCCTCCTGACACGAGGCTGCTCCGGCGCTGCCCCAAAATGTCCCCCAGGCCTGCAGCAGAAGGCCTGGAGGCTGGGACACCACCCCAGCGGGAGGGTGGGGACAGCCTGAGGTGCCCAGGCTGGGCTGGCTGGAGACATGGAGGGCAGGGGGTGCTGCCAGGCCACGGCCACTGGGTGCCTCCAGGAAGGGGCAGTGGGCAGAGGCAGGGCTGGCGGCCAGCCCGGGCCCTCGCGGCTGCCCAGGCCACGCTGCTGTGACCGAGGCCCCCCTGACACAGAGCTCGGGGCCCACAGAGCTGCTGCCACCATGGGGAGGGTGGCGATGTCTCCTCCGGCAGGGCTGCCCAGTGGCTGCTGCCCAAGTGGCTCTGGAGCCCACAGAAACAGCAGCAGAGTGTGCCCAGGAACAGCAGCAGCCCCAACGTCGGCACCTGCGCACTGAGGCGTCCGCAGCAGCCGGGTGCCAAACAGGGGGAGGCTGTGGGCACAATTGCCTCTGCTTTGGCAAAAGGCTTCAGCAGAGTTGGCCACAATGGCTTTCTCTTCATTTGCAGCCTCACAGCAACGCTTGCCAGCTTCAGCTGCAGCCTGTGCCCGTGACTGACTTGGATGGCCGTGCTTGAGGGCGAGCTCGCCTTCCACACTCAGGTGTCCCAAGGCAGAGGCACTGGCACCATCCTGAGAAAGAGAGAGAGAGAGAGAGAGTCTGATGGGGCAGGAGCCCTATGCTGCAGCTGCCCTCCCTCTCTTCTGTCCAGGCACCTTAAAGACACATGAAACCAAATCCTGGACTTGCTTGGAACAAAGGAAGAAGCAGCATGCGCTGAAAAAAAGCAGGGACTTACACGGCTCAGTTTTGCTCTCCACTTGGGCAATCCCAGAATCCCTGAGCACTTGGTGTTGCAAAGTATCATCAACATCATCCAGTCTCCAAGCACCCTGCCATGGGCACAGGTGGTATGTAGGCACAAGGTGTCACTAGAACTGGGAGAACACTTTTCCATGTTGACCTTTTCCTCTCCTGGATTTCAAGCAGAGATGAAAACATCATCTGGTGAATGACAGGTGAATAGTGTAGCTCACAGAACTAGGAGTAGGAGTCTCCAGTGGCCCATGGTGTGTCCATTCAACCATTGTTAGATTGTCCAGTTGGAGCTCAGCACGATGCAGCCCGGGCACAGGCACCAGGCTGGTCCATTTCAGCATCCCAAAGTCTTGGTGGCTCCCTGTGCACCCATTGTCTCCTGAATCCATTCTTGAATTCCCAGTTACTGCTGTGCAGGACATGAGAACACAGGAGCAGCTTGTTTGGCTCATTCTTGCCTTTGCTGCTCCTGCCTAAAGGAATCATCAGGACTATATGCTGATGGAATGGGATCGCTGAACAGCAGGGAATTTGTCTGTAGAGTCTAAAACTAAAACCTTGTCTGACTGTTCAGACACTCTAAAATCCAGGGTGAGAATGACAGCTTTGGTATGGAAGAATCCTAGAAATCTTGACTTGTGATTTTTCTAGTCAAGGATTTGAATGCCAATGTGGAAACTACCAAAATATTCAAACTTGTTTTCATTGGCAACCCCTTTGAAATGGCATCAGCACACCTCCAGGGGACAGGGTATGACAGTGGGAACAGTACTTGGCAGCTCATGGCTTCAGATGTGGGAGGTAAATATTTTGCCTAGGTACACATTTAAGTTCAAGTTTTCCCAGGGTTTGGATTGACTCGTCATTGCAGGTAACTTTAATCAATGCAAAAGGATGTAAAAGCAGAGTTTCTGGAGAATGTGCACTAGGGAGGAAATAGGGAGAAAACCTTGAACACAGCCAGCAGGCTCTGGAAAAATTTATAAAAGTTAAAATTAAAAATAGATGTAGCACTGTGACTGTTCAGACAGGACTCTTTGTGTCTGGAGGTGATCGTCAAACATTTTAAAATCTTAGGAAATTCGGGATCTCAGAAAGAAAGTTAGGCTTGACAAGCCCTGGGAAAAGTAGGCCCAGGGAAATGTTAGGCCTTGTGCTTGCTAAAGATCATGTGAAACTGCACCTGTGGAATCAATATATGATAAATGATAGAATTGTTAGATGTGATTAGATATAATTATTGTTTAAAGAACATGAGGAACAATGTTAGGGGGCTGGGGTGGGATCACGAGAAATCCATGCTTGGGTAAAAACAATGCATACAATAGAACAATGTAAGTTTAATAATTAATATGTAAGTTGTATAACGATAGAGTATAAAACATGTTCAACTCAAAAACAAATCGGGTCAGATTTGGGTCTGTGTACCCCTGACACCCAGAGCTCTTCAATAAAGCACCTGCATATAATCATTGTGTGATGATGTGTGTTCCTGAACTCTAACATTTTGGTGACCCAGATGGGACCTTGTGGGTGCTGCTGAGCGAGCTCGCGACCCGATCCTGCTCCAGCCGGCACCGAGGGATTCTCGGGGAGCCCATCGGCCGCGACCGTCTGCGCTGCTCACAGTGTCCCCAGGAGAAGAGGTAAGGTGCTTTCACTTTGGTTTGGGTGCCTGCCAATAAGACGCAGCAAAAGCTGCGCTTGGTTGGGCTAAAGGAATTCCTGTTGGGATTGCCTGGGCGCCGTCCGTCAGACGACTGCGAAAGCGTTGCAGGATCGGCATTTGTGGTGTATTGTAGTTGTGACATGGAGAAGCTTAAAGGGGTTTTGGGCAGCAATGCTCTCATAGCAGGTACTTCTCCTTTGGGGTACTTATTAGCACACTAGAAACAAGGTCACTTTGGGGAAGAATTACATAAGGCTGAATTGATTTTGGTGAGATCTCCCCATGGAAAAAGACCCCTGTGACACTGTCTCATCTGTTGGTAGCTATAACCTCTCTCTTTCTTTACTTTGTTTTCTTTCTCCTCTCTCTCTCTCTCTCCCCCTCTCCTCTATCACATAACCCTTGTTATCACTAAAATAAAGGCACATTATTGCTGTTGTGATTTCAACTGAAATCCCTTGTGTCCTTTTTGCCCTCTGAGATCAAAGAAACTTCTCGCGACTCCCACTGGCGTTAGCGAATCGTGACATTTAAACTGGAGTCACGGACAGGATTTCTGACAGACAGAAGGGGCTGCAGGTTTGTTGTGCAGTCTGTATTAGGGGAAAGATGTTTTACTCCAGCCGCACCCAGCCCGACACTCCCAAGAGAGTGAGCGGTGTCTAGAAAGCAAGGGGGGCAACTCGAATTTCCCACAAACTGCACACGCCGAGGTGAAAAGCACCCCACACTCACTTGAGGGCTCTGTCTGCAGAATTTCACAAAAGATGTCTTAGTGCAAAAGGGTGGGAATGTTTTTGTTGTTGTTGTGTGTGTGAATTTTGAGTGCTTGGTGTAGCAAAGAGACAATCAGAATTTTAAACTGAAAGAGTGCCTCCCAAGCAGATTTGGTCTTTTTACCCACACAGGGAAGTAAAAAGCAGTGTGTGTGTGTGTGTGTGTGTGTGTGTGTGTGTGTGTATAATTGAAGTTTATACCTCCCTGTAGTGGTTTTCCCTTTGTAAAAATGACTGAAAAGGGCAGTGCAGAAGTTAAAGCTGCATTTTATGCTCTGTTAGCAAAACACAATGCCAGACCTTCTCCAAGAGGGGAGAAGTGGGCGCTTAGTTACTGGTTTAATTTGGAAAATGTGATTGATAGAGTATGTTCTTTACAAGATGAAAGAAAATTTAAATTGGGGAAAAATCAAACTCTACTCTGCTCAGTTTTAGGAGCTTGTTTTACAGCAGCTCTAAAAACTGGCTTTAAGCAAAGAAGTGAGGAAAGAAGAGGGGGAAACCTCTCTCCTGAATCAAATTTACCCTCCAAAAGAGCTAATTCATTCCAGTAGAAATGATGGACCTGTAAAAATGGCAGAAGAAAAATCAGAGAAAGCAAAGGTGTTAGATGCATTGGTTCTCTTAAGGAAAACCCAGACAAGAGAAAAGAAATCTCTCACTGCCAGTATTGGTGGTCACTGGAGATAAAGAAGGGGGTCCCCAGCAAGGTAATAGATGGCTTCTCACTTCAAAGTTGAGTGAAGTTGTTTCTAATTGGCACTGTCCCAAGTTCATTGTATGGAATGCCCCATTGGATAACCCAGCACAGCTCCACAGGCTCTGGGCTGTGAGCCAAAGCCGTCTCCTTCTCAGCTTCTGGGAGTGGAGCCCAAAGAGCCTCAGAATCAGGGAAACTGGGAACTCTGCCTCTCCTGGGTGAGCAGAGAGGCAGAGGTTGCTTTTATTTCAAATGCTCACTAGAAATAACAAAACTGGACACATACTGATTACAGCAATAGTGTGTAGAGAATATCTGAAGAGAAGGTGGGCATGATATTTTAGTAAAGGTCTGTCTGCACAAACCAGCCTTTGGTATAAGTTGTGATATTAAAGGCTCATGTCCTTGAAAGTTTCCTGAAGCAGAGAGAATGAAGCAAAACAACATCCTTGTGTATAAGAGAAAAAATGTAAACCTGTGTGGATTAACCAAGAGTAACTTGCTTAGCCCGGGGACCCTGTAAAACCCTATAAAAGTGTGCTAAAGATAGAAATAAATGGTGTTCTCCATACTTCTGTGAAGACTAGGCTGAATAGTCTGAGCTCTTTCTCCATAATAGTGGGTCCTATACATCCACTTTTTACTTTTGTAGTTAACACTGGAGCCCAAATTTCTGTGTTGACCAATAAAGACTAGTGCAGGATTTGAGAGTAATAAATGGAATAACTAAAAATATTTACCCAGTGGTAGCTAATCCTTGCACATTGTTAGCATCTATAAAAGAGAAATAGAAATGGTTTACTGTACTTGATTTAAAAGATGCCTTTTTCTGCACACCCCTTGACAAAAAAAGTAGGTAACTGTTTGCCTTTGAATGGGAAAATCCAGAAATAGGAAGGAAAACTCAGCTCACCTGAACATGACTCTGACAAGGATACAAGAACAGTCCACCCCTATTTGGAAGCCAGCTGGGGAAGGAGCTGGAGATTTGGACCGAGAACGGGCAGGTAGTGAGAAAACAATAACTGCTGTTACAGTATGTTGATGATATACTGATAGCTACAGAAGAGAGAACAACCTGCATAAAGGTACCAATTGAAATTTGAAATCAGCTGGGAATGGGAGGATATAAGGAGTCTAAAGAAAAGGCACAAATTGCCTGGCAGAGTGTGATTTCCCTGGGATGTGAAATCTCACCAGGGCAATGTAAGCTGGGTACTAATTGTATTCAAGCTATTTGTGCTATTCCAGAACCCCAGAACGTTCATGAGCTGTGAATCTTCCTTGGGATGACAGGGTGGTGCTGCCTGTGGATCATGGACTATGGACTAATTGCAAAAGCCCTGGATGAGGCCTAGAAGACGCAGCCGTTTACCTGGGGCAGAGCACAGAAGGAGGCCTTCCTCAAACTGAAGGAGGCATTGACAACTGCTCCGGCGTTCGGATTGCCAGGTTTGTCCAAAGATTTCCAGCTCTTTGTGCATGAAAGACTACACCTAGCACTGGGAGTGCTGAGCCAAGGTTTGGGAAGCTGGGAAAGGCCGGTAGGCTGCTTTTCCAAACAGCTTGACAAGGGGAGTGCTGGATGGCCTTCATGCCTGCGGGCAGTTGCAGCCAGCGTGATGCTGCCACAAGAAGCCAGGAAACTCACCATGGGTAGACACATAGATGTCTCTGTGCCACACATGGTGAGCACTGTTTTAGAACAAAAGAGGGGCCATTGGCTATCTCCAAGCAGGATGATGAAATTCCAGGTAATCCTGACTGAGCAGGATGATGTCACACTAAAGACAACTGACCTCTTGAATGCAGCTCTGTTCCTGGGTACCACAACTGAAGAAGGCCCATTAGAGCATGACTGTGTAGAAGTAATAGAGGACACCTATTTGGCAAGAGAAGACCTGAAAGACATCCCACTGGAGCAAGCAGAGTGAGAGCTATTCACAGATGGAAGCAGCTTGGTGGAGAACGGGACCAGATACGCTGGATATGCGGTAACAACAGTCAGTGCAATAGTGGAGGCAAAAGCATTATCAGCAAATGCATCTGCCCAGAGGGCAGAACTGGTTGCCTTAAGCAGAGCACTAGAATTGAGTAAAGGGAAAAGGGGAAACATCTGGACTGGCTCAGAGTATGCTTTGGAGTAGTGCATGTCCACAGAGTGCTGTGGAAAGAAAGAAGACTGCTGTCTGCTCAAGGCACACACATTAAACATCAAGATGCAGTCCTGCAATTGATAAAAGCAATACAAAACCTGAACAAGTAGCAATTGTGCACTGCAAAGGACACCAATCAGGAAACTCCAAAATTTGTGAAGGGAATTGAAAGGCAGACTGGACAGCTCGACAGATTGCTCAAAAAGGGCAAAGAACAATGGCATTGATATCTTTAAAAGTTTATGCATCTCACTTTAATTTGCCTCCAAAACAAAAATATTCAATAGGAGATGAGAAATTGGGGCATTTGCTAAATGTTTTGAGTTTTGAGACAATTTAGGAAATTTCGTGTAATTTTTCTGGAATTTTGTGAACCTTTGTGTAGATTTTGTAGGATGTTTCTGGAATTTGTTAAGGTTTTGAGGAGATTTAGGGAATTTTGTGGGATTTTTCATGAATTTTTTTTATATCTGAGGACATTTTGTAGGATGTTGGTGGAATTTGGTAAGGATTTGAAAAAAGGTAGGGATTTTTGTGAGATTTCCTGGGATTTTGAGGTAACTTGAAGAATTTTGAGGGATTTTTCTTAGATTTTCTGTGAATTGATGGAGATTATGTGGGATGTTTCAGGAATTTGGTTGGGTTTTGAGAAGATTTAGGGGATTTGTGGGATTTCTCTGGAAATTTATGGGGCTTATCATAAATTTTGTGGGTGTTTTCTTAAATTGTGTGGACATTTGTTGAGATTTTGTGAGATGGTTCTGGAATTTTGTGAGATATTGAGGAAATTTAATGATTTTTGAGGGATTTTTCTTTAATTTTGTGGACATTCGTGTAGACTTTCTGGGATGTTGCAGGAATTTGGTAGAAATTTGAGAAGATTGAGGGAATTGTGTGGAGCTTTTCCAGAATTTTGTGGGATTTGGAGGAGACTAGAGGAATTTTGAGGGATTTTTCCTAGATAATGTGGAAATTTGTAGAGATTTTTTCGCGACGTCTCTGGAATTTTGTAATGTTTTGAGAAGATTTAGGGAAGTTTGTGGCATTTTTCTGCAATTTTGTGGTGCTTTTCCAGAATTTTCTTTGATATTGAGGAGATTTTGTGGGACATTTCTGGAATTTTGTGGGATTTTTGTGGGATTTGTACGAGACATGAAGAATTTTTGGGAATTTTTCTTTGATTTTTTTGGAAATTGTTGGAGATTTTGTGAGATGTTGCAGGAATTTGGTTGTGTTTTGAGAAAATTTAGGGAATTTTGTGGGATTTTTCTGGAATTTTGTGGAATTTCTCTAGAATTTTGTGGGATATTGAGGAGATTTTGTGAGATGTTTGTGGGATTTTGAAATGACTTGAAGAATTTTGTGGGATTTTTCTTGAATTTTGTGGCCATTTGTGGAGATTTTGTGGGATGTGGCTGGAGTTTGGTAGGGTTTTGAGCAGATTGAAGGAATTTTGTAAGATTTTCCTGGAATTTTGAGGATTTTTCTTGAATTTTGTGGGATTTGGAGGAGACTTGAAGACTTTTGAGGGATTTTTCTTAGATTTTGTGGACATTTGTTGAGATTTTATGAGATGCTTCTGGAATTTTGTGGGATATGGAAGAAATTTAGTGATTTTTGAGGGATTTTTCTTGATTTTTTTTGGGACATTTGTGGAGATTTTGTAGGATGTTGCAGGAATTTGGTTGTGTTTTGAGAAGATTTATGGAATTATGTGGGATTTTTCTGGAATTTTGTGGAAATTCTGATGAATTTTCTGTGATATTGAGAAGAATTTGTGGGATGTGTCTGGAATTTTGTGGGATTTTTGAGGGATTTGGGGAAGATTTGAAGAATTTACAGGATTTTTCCTAGATTTTGTTGAAATTGGTGGAGATTTTGTGAGATGTAGTAGGAATCTGGTTGGGTTTTCAGAAGATTGAGGGAATTTTGTGGGATTTTTCTGGAATTGTGTGGGAAGTTTGTGGGATTTTGAGGAGACTTGAAGAATTTTGGGGGATTTTTCTTAGTTTTTTTGGAAATTGTTGGAGATTTTGTGAGATGTTGCAGGAATTTGGTTGGGTTTTGAGAAAATTTAGGGAATTGTGTGGGGCTTTTCCAGAATAGTTTGGGATTTGGTGGAGACCTGAAGAATTCTGAGGGAATTTTCGTAGATTTTGTGGAAATTTGTTGAGATTTTTTGAGATGTCTGTGGAATTTTGTAATGTTTTGAGAAGATTGTGGGAATTGTGTGGGATTTTTCTGGAATTTTGAGGGGCTTTCAAGAATTTTGTGGGAGTTTTCTTGAATTCTGTGGAAATTTGTTGAGATTTTGTGAGATGGTTCTGGAATTTTGTGGGATATTGAGGAAATTCAGTGAATTTTGAGGGATTTTTCCTAGATCTTGTGGAAATTGTTGGAGATTTTGTGAGATGTTGCAGGAATTTGGTTGGATTTTGAGAAGATTGAGGGAATTTTGTGGGATGTTGCTGGAATTTTGTGGAATTCCTCTAGAATTTTGTGGGATATTGAGGAGATTTTGTGGGACTTTGTGGGATGTTTGTGGGATTTTGAGGAGACTTGACGAATTATGGGGGAATTTTTTTAGATTTTCTGGACATTTGTGGAGATTTTGTGGGATATTGATATGGTTGGGTTTTGAGTAAATTTGTGGAATTTTGTGAGATTTTTCTGCAATTTTGTGGGATGTTGTGGGATGTTTGTGGAAATTTTGAGGAGACATGAAGAATTTTGTGGGATTTTTCTTGAATTTTGTGGACATTTGTGGACATTTTGTGGGATGTGGCTGGAGTTTGGTAGGGTTTTGAGAAGATTGAAGGAATTTTGTAACATTTTCCTGGAATTTTGAGGATTTCTCTTGAATTTCTTGGAATTTGGAGGAGACTTGAAGAATTTTGAGGCAATTTTCTTAGATTTTGTGGAAATCTGTGGGCATTTTGTGAGATGTCTGTGGAATTTTGTAATGTTTTGAGAAGGTTTAGGGAATTTTGTGGGATTTTTTTAGAATTTTGAGGAGCTTTTGAAGAATTTTGTGGCAGTTTTCTTGAATTTTGTGGAAATTGGTGGAGACCTGAAGAATTTTGAGGGAATTTTCGTAGATTTTGTGGAAATGTGTGGAGATTTTTTGAGATGTCTGTGGAATTTTGTAATGTTTTGAGAAGACTCAGGGAATTGTGTGGGTTTTTTTTCTGGAATTTTGAGGGGCTTTCAAGAATTTTGTGGGAGTTTTCTTGAATTCTGTGGAAATTTGTTGAGATTTTGTGAGATGGTTCTGGAATTTTGTGGGATATTGAGGAAATTCAGTGAATTTTGAGGGATTTTTCCTAGATCTTGTGGAAATTGTTGGAGATTTTGTGAGATGTTGCAGGAATTTGGTTGGATTTTGAGAAGATTGAGGGAATTTTGTGGGATGTTGCTGGAATTTTGTGGAATTCCTCTAGAATTTTGTGGGATATTGAGGAGATTTTGTGGGACTTTGTGGGATGTTTGTGGGATTTTGAGGAGACTTGACGAATTATGGGGGAATTTTTTTAGATTTTCTGGACATTTGTTGAGATTTTGTGGGATATTCAGGAATATGGTTGGGTTTTGAGTAAATTTGTGGAATTTTGTGAGATTTTTCTGCAATTTTGTGGGATGTTGTGGGATGTTTGTGGAAATTTTGAGGAGACATGAAGAATTTTGTGGGATTTTTCTTGAATTTTGTGGACATTTGTGGACATTTTGTGGGATGTGGCTGGAGTTTGGTAGGGTTTTGAGAAGATTGAAGGAATTTTGTAACATTTTCCTGGAATTTTGAGGATTTCTCTTGAATTTCTTGGAATTTGGAGGAGACTTGAAGAATTTTGAGGCAATTTTCTTAGATTTTGTGGAAATCTGTGGACATTTTGTGAGATGTCTGTGGAATTTTGTAATGTTTTGAGAAGGTTTAGGGAATTTTGTGGGATTTTTTTAGAATTTTGAGGAGCTTTTCAAGAATTTTGTGGCAGTTTTCTTGAATTTTGTGGAAATTGGTGGAGACCTGAAGAATTTTGAGGGAATTTTCGTAGATTTTGTGGAAATGTGTGGAGATTTTTTGAGATGTCTGGAATTTTGTAATGTTTCGAGAAGATTGTGGGAATTGTGTGGGATTTTTCTGGAATTTTGAGAGTCTTTCAAGAATTTTGTGGTTGTTTTCTTGAATTTTGTGGAAATTTGTTGAGATTTTGTGAGACGGTTATGGAATTTTGTGGGATATTGTGGAAATTTAATGATTTTTGAGGGATTTTTCTTGCATTTTGTGGACATTTGTGGAGATTTTGTGAGATGTTGCAGGAATTTGGTAGAAATTTGAGAAGATTGAGGGAATTGTGAGGGGCTTTTCCAGAATTTTGTGGGATTTGGAGGAGACTTGAAGAATTTTGAGGGATTTTTCTTAGATAATATGGAAATTGGTGGAGAGTTTGTGGGACGTCTCTGGAATTTTGTAATGTTTTGAGAAGATTTAGGGAAGTTTGTGGCATTTTTCTGTAATTCTGTGGGGCTTTTCCATAATTTTCTTTGATATTGAGGAGATTTTGTGGGATGTTTCTGGAATTTTGTGGGATTTTTGTGGGATTTGGTGGAGAGTTGAAGAATTTATGGGTTTTTTCCTAGATTTTGAGGAAATTGGTGGAGATTTTGTGAGACGACTCTGGAATTTTATAATGTTTGGAGAAGATTTAGGGAATTTTGTGGCATTTTTCTGCAATTTTGTGGACTTTCTCTAGAATTTTCTGTGATATTGAGGAGATTTTGTGGGATGTTTCTGGAATTTTGTGGGATTTTTGTGGGATTTGGAGGAGACTTGAAGAATTTTGGGGCATTTTTCTTAGGTTTTTTTTGGAAATTGTTGGAGATTTTGTGAGATGCTGCAGGAATTTGGTTGGGTTTTGAGAAAATTTAGGGAATTGTGTGGGGCTTTTCTAGAATATTTTGGGATTTGGTGGAGACCTGAAGAATTTTGATGGAATTTTCGTAACTTTTGTGGAAATGTTTGGAGAGTTTTTGAGATGTCTGTGGAATTTTGTAATGCTTTGAGAAGATCTGGGGAATTTTGTGGGATTTTTTTCTGGAATTTTGAGGGGCTTTCAAGAATTTTGTGGGAGTTTTCTTGAATTTTGTGGAAATTGGTGGAGATTTTGTGAGATGGTTCTGGATTTTTGTGGGTTATTGAGGAAATGTAGTGTTTTTTGTGGGATTTTTTTGAATTTTTGGACATTCGTGGAGATTTTGTGGGATGTTGCAGGAATTTGGTAGGTTTTTGAGAAGATTTAAGGAATTGTGTGGCGTTTTTCCAGATTTTTTTGAGATTTAGAGGAGACTTGAAGATTTTTGCCAGATTTTTCCTAGATTTTGTTTAAATTGGTGGAGAGTTTTTGAGATGTTGCAGGAATGTAGTTGGGTTTTGAGAAGATTGAAGGAATTTGGTAACATTTTCCTGGGATTTTGAGGATTTCTCTTGAATTTCTTGGAATTTGGAGGAGACTTGAAGAATTTTGAGGGATTTTTCTTGAATTTTGTGGACATTTGTGTAGATTTTGTGAGATGTCTGTTTAATTTTGTAATGCTTTGAGAAGATTTGGGGAATTTTGTGGGAATTTTTTTCTGGAATTTTGAGGGGCTTTCAAGAATTTTGTGGCAGTTTTCTTGAATTTTGTGGAAATTTGTTGAGATTTTGTGGGATGCTGCAGGAATTTGGTTGGGTTTTGAGAAGATTGAGGGAATTGTGTGGGGCTTTTCCAGAATTTTGTGGGATGTTGCAGGAGACTTGAAGAATTTTGAGGGAATTTTCTTAGATTTTGTGGAATTTTGTGGGGATTTTGTGAGATGTTGCAGGAATTTTGTAATGTTTTGAGAAGATTTAGGGAATTTTGTGGGATTTTTCTGGAATTTTGTGGAATTTCCCTAGTATTTTTTGGGATATTGAGTAGATTTTGAGGGATTTTGTGGGATGTTTGTGGCGTATTTGTGGGATTTTGAGGGGACTTGAAGAATTCTGAGGGATTTTTCTTGAATTTTGTGGACATTCGTGGAGATTTTGTGGGATGTTGCAGGAATTTGGCCGGGTTTTGAGAAGATTGAGGGAATTGTGTGAGCTTTTCCAGAATTTTGTGGGATTTGGAGGAGACTAGAAGAATTTTGAGGATATTTTCTTAGATTTTGCGTAATTTGGTGGGGATTTTGTGTGATGTCTGTGGAATTTTGTAATGTTTTGAGAAAATTTAGGGAATTTTGTGGGATTTTTCTGGAATTTTGATGGGCTTTCAAGAATTTTGTGGGAGTTTTCTTGAATTTTGTGGAAATTGGTGGAGATTTTCTGAGATGGTTCTGGATTTTTGTGGGATATTGAGGAAATCTAGTGATTTTTGTGGGATTTTTCTTGAATTTTGGGGACAGTCATGGAGATTTTGTGGGATGTTGCTGGAATTTGGTAGGGTTTTGAGAAGATTGAGGGAATTGTGTGGGGCATTTCCAGAATTATGTGGGATTTTGAGGAGACTTGAAGAATTCTCAGGGAATTTTCCTAGGTAATGTGGAAATTTGCAGTGATTTTGTGAGATGTTGCAGCAATGTAGTTGGGTTTTGAGAAGACTGAAAGAATTTGGTAACATTTTCCTGAGATTTTGAGGATTTCTCTTGAATTTTGTGTGATTTCGAGGAGAGTTGAAGAATTTTGAGGGAATTTTCTTAGATAATGTTGAATTTTGTGGGGATTTTGTGAGATGTATGTGGAATTTTGTAATGTTTTGAGAAGATTTAGAGAATTTTGTTAGATTTTTGTGGAAATTTGCGGAATTTCCCTAGTATTTTGTGGGATATTGAGGAGATTTTTTGGGATTTTGTGGGCTGTTTGTGGCATATTTGTGGGATTTTGAGGAGAGTTGAAGAATTCTGCGGGATTTTTCTTGAATTTTGGGAACATTTGTGGAGATTTTGTGGGATGTTGCTGGAATTTGGTAGGGTTTTGAGAAGATTGAGGGAATTGTGTGGGGCTTTTCCAGAATTTTGTGGGATTTGGAGGAGACTTGAAGAATTTTGAGGGAATTTTCTTAGATAATATGGAATTTTGTGGGGATTTTGTGAGATGTCTCTGGAATTTTCTAATGTTTTGAGAAGATTTGGGGAATTTTGTGGGAATTTTTTTCTGGAATTTTGAGGGGCTTTCAAGAATTTTGTGAGAGTTTTCTTGAATTTTGTGGAAATTTGTTGAGATTTTTGTGAGATGGTTCTGGATTTTTGTGGGATATTGAGGAAATCTAGTGAGTTTTGTGGGATTTTTCTTGAATTTTGGGGACTTTGGTGGAGATTTTGTGGGATGTTGCAGGAATCTGGTAGGGTTTTGAGAAGATTGAGGGAATTCTGTGGGGCTTTTCCAGAATTTTGTGGGATTTGGAGGAGACTTGAAGAATTTTGCAAGATTTTTCCTAGATTTTGTGGAAATTGGTGGAGATTTTGTGGGATGTTGCAGGAATTTGGTTGTGTTTTGAGAAGATTTAGGGAATTTTGTGGGATTTTTCTGGAATTTTGTGGAATTTCCCTCGAATTCTGTGGTATATTGAGGAGATTTTGTGTGATGTTGGTGGCATTTTGAGGTGCTTTCAAGAATTTTGTGGGAGTTTTCTTGAGTTTTGTGGAAATTTGTTGAGATTTTGTGAGATGGTTCTGGATTTTTGTGGGATATTGAGGAAATCTAGTGATTTTTGTAGGATTTTTCTTGAATTTTTTGACATTCGTGGAGATTTTGTGGCATGTTGCGGGAATTTGGTAGGGTTTTGCGAAGATTGAGGGAATTGTGTGGAGCTTTTCCAGAATTTTTTGGGATTTTGAGCAGACTAGAAGAATTCTGAGGGAATTTTCTTAGATAATGTGGAAATTTGCGGGGATTTTGTGAGATGTTGCAGGAATGTAGTTGGGTTTTGAGAAGATTGAAAGAATTTTGTAACATTTTCCTGGGATTTTGAGGTTTTCTCTTGAATTTCTTGGAATTTGGAGGAGACTTGAAGAATTTTGAGAGATTTTTATTGAATTTTGTGGACATTTGTGGAGATTTTGTGAGATGTCTGTGGAATTTTATAATGCTTTGAGAAGATTTGGGGAATTTTGTGGGGTTTTTCCGGAAATTTGAGGGGCTTTCAAGAATTTTGTGGGAGTTTTCTTGAATTTTGTGGAAATTGGTGGAGATTTATCTACTGATTTTTGTGGGATTTTTCTTGAATTTTGGGGAGATTCGTGGAGATTTTGTGGGATGTTGCAGGAATTTGGTAGGGTTTTGAGAAGATTTAGGGAATTGTGTGGGGCTTTTCCAGAATTTTCTGGGATTTGGAGGAGACTTGAAGAATTTTGAGGGATTTTTCCTAGATTTTGTGGAAATTGGTGGAGCTTTTGTGAGATGTTGCAGGAATTTGGTTGGGTTTTGAGAAGATTCAGGGAATTTTGTGGGATGTTGCTGGAATTTTGTGGAATTTCTCTAGAATTTTGTGGGATATTGAGGAGATTTTGTGGGATGTTTGTGGGATGTTTGTTGCATTTTGAGGGGAATTGAAGAATTTTATGGCATTTTTCTTGAATTTTGTGAACATTCATGGAGATTTTGTGGGATGTGGCTGGAGTTTGGTAGGGTTTTGAGAAGATTGAAGCAATTTCGTAACATTTTCCTGGGATTTTGAGGATTTCTCTTGAATTTCTTGGAATTTAGAGGAGACTTGAAAAATTTTGAGGGATTTTTCTTGAATTCTGTGGAAATTTGTTGAGATTTTGTGAGATGGTTCTGGATTTTTGTGGGATATTGAGGAAATCTAGTGATTTTTGCGGGATTTTTTTTAATTTTTGGACATTCGTGGAGATTTTGTGGGATGTTGCCGGAATTTGGTAGGGTTTTGAGAAGATTGAGGGAATTGTGTGGGGCTTTTCCAGAATTTTGTGGGATTTGGAGGAGACCTGAAGAATTTTGTGGGAATTTGCTTAGATCATGTGAAAATTTGTGGGGATTTTGTGAGATGTCTGTGCAATTTTGTGGAAATGCTTTGAGAAGATTTGGAAAATTGTGTGGGATGTTTTTCTGGAATTTTGGTGGTCTTTCAAGAATTTTGTGGGAGTTTTCTTGAATTTTGTGGAAATTTGTGGAGATTTTGTGAGATGTTGCAGGAATTTTGTAATGTTTTGAGAAGATTTAGGGAATTTTGTGGGATTTTTCTGGAATTTTGTGGAATTTCCCTAGTATTTTTTGGGATATTGAGTAGATTTTGAGGGATTTTGTGGGATGTTTGTGGCGTATTTGTGGGATTTTGAGGGGACTTGAAGAATTCTGAGGGATTTTTCTTGAATTTTGGGGACATTCGTGGAGATTTTGTGGGATGTTGCAGGAATTTGGTCGGGTTTTGAGAAGATTGAGGGAATTGTGGGGGACTTTTCCAGAATTTTCTGGGATTTGGAGTAGACTTGAAGAATTTTGAGGATATTTTCTTAGATTTTGTGGAATTTTGTGGGGATTTTGTGAGATGTCTGTGGAATTTTGTAATGTTTTGAGAAAATTTAGGGAATTTTGTGGGATTTTTCTGGAATTTTGATGGGCTTTCAAGAATTTTGCGGGAGTTTTCTTGAATTTTGTGGAAATTGGTGGAGATTTTCTGAGATGGTTCTGGATTTTTGTGGGATATTGAGGAAATCTAGTGATTTTTGTGGGATTTTTCTTGAATTTTGGGGACAGTCATGGAGATTTTGTGGGATGTTGCTGGAATTTGGTAGGGTTTTGAGAAGATTGAGGGAATTGTGTGGGGCATTTCCAGAATTTTGTGGGATTTGGACGAGACTTGAAGAATTTTGAGGGAATTTTCTTAGATAATATGGAATTTTGTGGGGATTTTGTGAGATGTCTCTGGAATTTTCTAATGTTTTGAGAAGATTTGGGGAATTTTGTGGGAATTTTTTTCTGGAATTTTAAGGGGCTTTCAAGAATTTTGTGAGAGTTTTCTTGAATTTTGTGGAAATTTGTTGAGATTTTTGTGAGATGGTTCTGGATTTTTGTGGGATATTGAGGAAATCTAGTGAGTTTTGTGGGATTTTTCTTGAATTTTGGGGACTTTGGTGGAGATTTTGTGGGATGTTGCAGGAATCTGGTAGGGTTTTGAGAAGATTGAGGGAATTCTGTGGGGCTTTTCCAGAATTTTGTGGGATTTGGAGGAGACTTGAAGAATTTTGCAAGATTTTTCCTAGATTTTGTGGAAATTGGTGGAGATTTTGTGGGATGTTGCAGGAATTTGGTTGTGTTTTGAGAAGATTTAGGGAATTTTGTGGGATTTTTCTGGAATTTTGTGGAATTTCCCTCGAATTCTGTGGTATATTGAGGAGATTTTGTGTGATGTTGGTGGCATTTTGAGGTGCTTTCAAGAATTTTGTGGGAGTTTTCTTGAGTTTTGTGGAAATTTGTTGAGATTTTGTGAGATGGTTCTGGATTTTTGTGGGATATTGAGGAAATCTAGTGATTTTTGTAGGATTTTTCTTGAATTTTTTGACATTCGTGGAGATTTTGTGGCATGTTGCGGGAATTTGGTAGGGTTTTGCGAAGATTGAGGGAATTGTGTGGAGCTTTTCCAGAATTTTTTGGGATTTTGAGCAGACTAGAAGAATTCTGAGGGAATTTTCTTAGATAATGTGGAAATTTGCGGGGATTTTGTGAGATGTTGCAGGAATGTAGTTGGGTTTTGAGAAGATTGAAAGAATTTTGTAACATTTTCCTGGGATTTTGAGGTTTTCTCTTGAATTTCTTGGAATTTGGAGGAGACTTGAAGAATTTTGAGAGATTTTTATTGAATTTTGTGGACATTTGTGGAGATTTTGTGAGATGTCTGTGGAATTTTATAATGCTTTGAGAAGATTTGGGGAATTTTGTGGGGTTTTTCCGGAAATTTGAGGGGCTTTCAAGAATTTTGTGGGAGTTTTCTTGAATTTTGTGGAAATTGGTGGAGATTTATCTACTGATTTTTGTGGGATTTTTCTTGAATTTTGGGGAGATTCGTGGAGATTTTGTGGGATGTTGCAGGAATTTGGTAGGGTTTTGAGAAGATTTAGGGAATTGTGTGGGGCTTTTCCAGAATTTTCTGGGATTTGGAGGAGACTTGAAGAATTTTGAGGGATTTTTCCTAGATTTTGTGGAAATTGGTGGAGCTTTTGTGAGATGTTGCAGGAATTTGGTTGGGTTTTGAGAAGATTCAGGGAATTTTGTGGGATGTTGCTGGAATTTTGTGGAATTTCTCTAGAATTTTGTGGGATATTGAGGAGATTTTGTGGGATGTTTGTGGGATGTTTGTTGCATTTTGAGGGGAATTGAAGAATTTTATGGCATTTTTCTTGAATTTTGTGAACATTCATGGAGATTTTGTGGGATGTGGCTGGAGTTTGGTAGGGTTTTGAGAAGATTGAAGCAATTTCGTAACATTTTCCTGGGATTTTGAGGATTTCTCTTGAATTTCTTGGAATTTAGAGGAGACTTGAAAAATTTTGAGGGATTTTTCTTGAATTCTGTGGAAATTTGTTGAGATTTTGTGAGATGGTTCTGGATTTTTGTGGGATATTGAGGAAATCTAGTGATTTTTGCGGGATTTTTTTTAATTTTTGGACATTCGTGGAGATTTTGTGGGATGTTGCCGGAATTTGGTAGGGTTTTGAGAAGATTGAGGGAATTGTGTGGGGCTTTTCCAGAATTTTGTGGGATTTGGAGGAGACCTGAAGAATTTTGTGGGAATTTGCTTAGATCATGTGAAAATTTGTGGGGATTTTGTGAGATGTCTGTGCAATTTTGTGGAAATGCTTTGAGAAGATTTGGAAAATTGTGTGGGATGTTTTTCTGGAATTTTGGTGGTCTTTCAAGAATTTTGTGGGAGTTTTCTTGAATTTTGTGGAAATTTGTGGAGATTTTGTGAGATGTTGCAGGAATTTTGTAATGTTTTGAGAAGATTTAGGGAATTTTGTGGGATTTTTCTGGAATTTTGTGGAATTTCCCTAGTATTTTTTGGGATATTGAGTAGATTTTGAGGGATTTTGTGGGATGTTTGTGGCGTATTTGTGGGATTTTGAGGGGACTTGAAGAATTCTGAGGGATTTTTCTTGAATTTTGGGGACATTCGTGGAGATTTTGTGGGATGTTGCAGGAATTTGGTCGGGTTTTGAGAAGATTGAGGGAATTGTGGGGGACTTTTCCAGAATTTTCTGGGATTTGGAGTAGACTTGAAGAATTTTGAGGATATTTTCTTAGATTTTGTGGAATTTTGTGGGGATTTTGTGAGATGTCTGTGGAATTTTGTAATGTTTTGAGAAAATTTAGGGAATTTTGTGGGATTTTTCTGGAATTTTGATGGGCTTTCAAGAATTTTGCGGGAGTTTTCTTGAATTTTGTGGAAATTGGTGGAGATTTTCTGAGATGGTTCTGGATTTTTGTGGGATATTGAGGAAATCTAGTGATTTTTGTGGGATTTTTCTTGAATTTTGGGGACAGTCATGGAGATTTTGTGGGATGTTGCTGGAATTTGGTAGGGTTTTGAGAAGATTGAGGGAATTGTGTGGGGCATTTCCAGAATTTTGTGGGATTTGGACGAGACTTGAAGAATTTTGAGGGAATTTTCTTAGATAATATGGAATTTTGTGGGGATTTTGTGAGATGTCTCTGGAATTTTCTAATGTTTTGAGAAGATTTGGGGAATTTTGTGGGAATTTTTTTCTGGAATTTTAAGGGGCTTTCAAGAATTTTGTGAGAGTTTTCTTGAATTTTGTGGAAATTTGTTGAGATTTTTGTGAGATGGTTCTGGATTTTTGTGGGATATTGAGGAAATCTAGTGAGTTTTGTGGGATTTTTCTTGAATTTTGGGGACTTTGGTGGAGATTTTGTGGGATGTTGCAGGAATCTGGTAGGGTTTTGAGAAGATTGAGGGAATTCTGTGGGGCTTTTCCAGAATTTTGTGGGATTTGGAGGAGACTTGAAGAATTTTGCAAGATTTTTCCTAGATTTTGTGGAAATTGGTGGAGATTTTGTGGGATGTTGCAGGAATTTGGTTGTGTTTTGAGAAGATTTAGGGAATTTTGTGGGATTTTTCTGGAATTTTGTGGAATTTCCCTCGAATTCTGTGGTATATTGAGGAGATTTTGTGTGATGTTGGTGGCATTTTGAGGTGCTTTCAAGAATTTTGTGGGAGTTTTCTTGAGTTTTGTGGAAATTTGTTGAGATTTTGTGAGATGGTTCTGGATTTTTGTGGGATATTGAGGAAATCTAGTGATTTTTGTAGGATTTTTCTTGAATTTTTTGACATTCGTGGAGATTTTGTGGCATGTTGCGGGAATTTGGTAGGGTTTTGCGAAGATTGAGGGAATTGTGTGGAGCTTTTCCAGAATTTTTTGGGATTTTGAGCAGACTAGAAGAATTCTGAGGGAATTTTCTTAGATAATGTGGAAATTTGCGGGGATTTTGTGAGATGTTGCAGGAATGTAGTTGGGTTTTGAGAAGATTGAAAGAATTTTGTAACATTTTCCTGGGATTTTGAGGTTTTCTCTTGAATTTCTTGGAATTTGGAGGAGACTTGAAGAATTTTGAGAGATTTTTATTGAATTTTGTGGACATTTGTGGAGATTTTGTGAGATGTCTGTGGAATTTTATAATGCTTTGAGAAGATTTGGGGAATTTTGTGGGGTTTTTCCGGAAATTTGAGGGGCTTTCAAGAATTTTGTGGGAGTTTTCTTGAATTTTGTGGAAATTGGTGGAGATTTATCTACTGATTTTTGTGGGATTTTTCTTGAATTTTGGGGAGATTCGTGGAGATTTTGTGGGATGTTGCAGGAATTTGGTAGGGTTTTGAGAAGATTTAGGGAATTGTGTGGGGCTTTTCCAGAATTTTCTGGGATTTGGAGGAGACTTGAAGAATTTTGAGGGATTTTTCCTAGATTTTGTGGAAATTGGTGGAGCTTTTGTGAGATGTTGCAGGAATTTGGTTGGGTTTTGAGAAGATTCAGGGAATTTTGTGGGATGTTGCTGGAATTTTGTGGAATTTCTCTAGAATTTTGTGGGATATTGAGGAGATTTTGTGGGATGTTTGTGGGATGTTTGTTGCATTTTGAGGGGAATTGAAGAATTTTATGGCATTTTTCTTGAATTTTGTGAACATTCATGGAGATTTTGTGGGATGTGGCTGGAGTTTGGTAGGGTTTTGAGAAGATTGAAGCAATTTCGTAACATTTTCCTGGGATTTTGAGGATTTCTCTTGAATTTCTTGGAATTTAGAGGAGACTTGAAAAATTTTGAGGGATTTTTCTTGAATTCTGTGGAAATTTGTTGAGATTTTGTGAGATGGTTCTGGATTTTTGTGGGATATTGAGGAAATCTAGTGATTTTTGCGGGATTTTTTTTAATTTTTGGACATTCGTGGAGATTTTGTGGGATGTTGCCGGAATTTGGTAGGGTTTTGAGAAGATTGAGGGAATTGTGTGGGGCTTTTCCAGAATTTTGTGGGATTTGGAGGAGACCTGAAGAATTTTGTGGGAATTTGCTTAGATCATGTGAAAATTTGTGGGGATTTTGTGAGATGTCTGTGCAATTTTGTGGAAATGCTTTGAGAAGATTTGGAAAATTGTGTGGGATGTTTTTCTGGAATTTTGGTGGTCTTTCAAGAATTTTGTGGGAGTTTTCTTGAATTTTGTGGAAATTTGTGGAGATTTTGTGAGATGTTGCAGGAATTTTGTAATGTTTTGAGAAGATTTAGGGAATTTTGTGGGATTTTTCTGGAATTTTGTGGAATTTCCCTAGTATTTTTTGGGATATTGAGTAGATTTTGAGGGATTTTGTGGGATGTTTGTGGCGTATTTGTGGGATTTTGAGGGGACTTGAAGAATTCTGAGGGATTTTTCTTGAATTTTGGGGACATTCGTGGAGATTTTGTGGGATGTTGCAGGAATTTGGTCGGGTTTTGAGAAGATTGAGGGAATTGTGGGGGACTTTTCCAGAATTTTCTGGGATTTGGAGTAGACTTGAAGAATTTTGAGGATATTTTCTTAGATTTTGTGGAATTTTGTGGGGATTTTGTGAGATGTCTGTGGAATTTTGTAATGTTTTGAGAAAATTTAGGGAATTTTGTGGGATTTTTCTGGAATTTTGATGGGCTTTCAAGAATTTTGCGGGAGTTTTCTTGAATTTTGTGGAAATTGGTGGAGATTTTCTGAGATGGTTCTGGATTTTTGTGGGATATTGAGGAAATCTAGTGATTTTTGTGGGATTTTTCTTGAATTTTGGGGACAGTCATGGAGATTTTGTGGGATGTTGCTGGAATTTGGTAGGGTTTTGAGAAGATTGAGGGAATTGTGTGGGGCATTTCCAGAATTTTGTGGGATTTGGACGAGACTTGAAGAATTTTGAGGGAATTTTCTTAGATAATATGGAATTTTGTGGGGATTTTGTGAGATGTCTCTGGAATTTTCTAATGTTTTGAGAAGATTTGGGGAATTTTGTGGGAATTTTTTTCTGGAATTTTGAGGGGCTTTCAAGAATTTTGTGAGAGTTTTCTTGAATTTTGTGGAAATTTGTTGAGATTTTTGTGAGATGGTTCTGGATTTTTGTGGGATATTGAGGAAATCTAGTGAGTTTTGTGGGATTTTTCTTGAATTTTGGGGACTTTGGTGGAGATTTTGTGGGATGTTGCAGGAATCTGGTAGGGTTTTGAGAAGATTGAGGGAATTCTGTGGGGCTTTTCCAGAATTTTGTGGGATTTGGAGGAGACTTGAAGAATTTTGCAAGATTTTTCCTAGATTTTGTGGAAATTGGTGGAGATTTTGTGGGATGTTGCAGGAATTTGGTTGTGTTTTGAGAAGATTTAGGGAATTTTGTGGGATTTTTCTGGAAATTTGTGGAATTTTTCTAGAATTTTTTCTGATATTGCGGAGATTTTGTGGGATGTTTGTGGGATGTTTTTGGGATTTGGGGGAGACGAAGAATTTTGAGGGAATTTTCTTAGATTTTGTGGAAATTTGTGGAGATTTTGTGAGATGGTTCTGGAATTTTATGAGATATTGAGGAACTTTAGTGATTTTTGTGGGATTTTTCTTGCATTTGGGGGACATTCGTGGAGATTTTGTGCGATGTTGCAGGAATTTGGTTGGGTTTTGAGAAGATTTAAGGAATTTTGTGGCAATTCCGGAATTTTGAGGATTTCTCTCGAATTTAGTGGGATTTGGAGGAGACTTGACGAATTTTGAGGGTATTTTCTTGAATTTTGTGAGATGTCTGTGGAATTTTGTAGTGCTTTGAGAAGATTTAGGGAATTTTGTCTCATTTTCCTGCGATTTTGTGGGGCTTTTCCAGAATTTTTTGTGATATTGAGGAGATTTTGTGGGATGTTTCTGGAATTTTGTGGGATTTTTGTGGGATTTGGAGGAGACTTGAAGAATTTTGCGGGATTTTTACTAGATTTTGTGGAAATTGGTGGAGATTTTTTGAGATGTTGCAGGAATTTGGTTGGGTTTTGAGAAAATTTAGGGAATTTTGTGGGATTTTTCTGGAATTTTGTGGAATTTCTCTAGAATTTTGTGGGATATTGTAGAGGAATGGCTAGAGAGCAAAGGTCATGTTCCCATGCAGCAGTTAGCTGGGAAAGAATGAGACAATAGAGTACAGTTGGTGTGAGATGTTGCAAGGTCAGGAAGGCCTTAGTGATAACTGTTAACTGAGAACAGGACGCTGTGATCAGAAGAATGTGAATTCAGCATAGAAGAACGATCACAGGAATGTGGAATTAGGTGGAGTTGACCTTAAATGAAATATCCAAGAATGAGCTTGCTTTTGCACTATGTATGAGCCTAATTATTGATGCTATATAAGTGGTTTTAGAGTTACCAATAAATGAGACTTGCTGATCATTCATATTGAGTGCTGCATTTCTCCCGCCGAACTCATCAAATGGCTCCCGAACAACAGGGACCTTTGGGACCTTTGGGACCTTTGGGACCTTTGGGACCTCTGGGACCTTTGGGACCTTTGGGACCTTTAGGACCTTTGGAACCTTTGGGACCTCTGGGACCTTTGGAACCTTTGGAACCTTTGGGACCTTTGGAACCTTTGGGACATTTGGGACCTTTGGGACCTTTGGGACCTTTGGAACCTTTGGGACCTTTGGGACCTTTGGGACCTTTGGGACCTTTGGAACCTTTGGGACCTTTGGGACCTTTGGAACCTTTGGGACCTTAAAAAGGAGTTGGAGTCGGCCAAGGGAGTTGGTGTCAGGGGACGGGTCCTCTGCAGCAACAGCTGTGATCACACAGCAACGGTGCCGCGCCACAGGCGACCTCAGAGGAGAGTCCTGCCGTAACGTGCTGCCGAAACCTTGTAGGGGCTGCAACAGCGCTGACGGTAAGATGGAAAGGCAAGCAGCATATGATTTATTTACCTGCTTTTTAGAAAAGCGACAGGTTAAAGACTTTGATTTGCGCAAGGAGCTCCCTTGACTTCTTGCTTATGGGTATGCTCAGGGTTGTTTTCTGAATCCCCATACAGTCCATGAATTAAATGAGTGGCAAAAATTTGGAGATAAATTGTGGGAAGCTACTTTAGATGATGATAAAACTGCTAAAAAATTGAGAAAACTGTGGCAGACAGTTCATAATGTTCTTTTGCAGTATCAGGCTGAACAGGCAGCTGCTACAAAGGCATCTGCAGCATGTCAAAAAATAGATTATTAGAGGGAATTAATGAGTGTCCATTGCCACCCGCCACGAACACAGTAATCTTGACCCCCCCCACGCAGTCACTGACCCCTGCTGCAGCTGCTAATCCTTTTGTGCCATCTCCAATTCCTTCACCCACTAACCTTGATTCTGGAACGGAGCCTTCGGCACCGTTACCATCCTCCCCTATGGGAAATAAATCTGTCCCTGGGGTAGGGCATGACTTAGGTGAGGCTATTGCACGGGAAAGAAGGGAGACATGGGCTGCATTAGCACGGAATATTTTGCAAGAAGGAGATCAGGAAATAGCAGATGCTGTATTGGAAGTAGCATGTCCTGTAACCTTTGCACCGATGCAAGGGGGAGGAATACAAGCTCAAATTACAGCTTTAGATTGGAAATGGTTATCACAGTTGTGATCTACAGTCAGTCAGTTTGGAGTGACCAGTGAACCGGTTAGACAGATGATTGATTATTTGTGGGGTACACAGATTTTGTTGCCTGCAGATTGTAGGAGTATTATGAAATTGATTCTTAGTCAGCATCAGCAGTTGTTGTTTAATGCACACTGGCAAGCTTATTGCCAAGAAAGTGTAAATGTGCAAAGACAGGCAGGTGATCCACTGCATGGGCTAACTTTGGAAGAACTTAGGGGATTAGGAGCATAGAGTCAAGTGGAAGCACAAGCTATTTTGGGACCAGATAAGTTGAGAGAAGGAATGCGGTTAGTGCGAGCTGCATTTGATCGGATTAAGGAGCCAGGAGGTATTCCATCTTATATGGGTATTAAACAAGGGCGAGATGAGCCATTTGGAGCATTTATTGATAAAGCGGCTGCAGCTATAGAACGGGCAGGTGTTCCTGAATATATGAGGGGAGCATTATTAAAACAATGTGCATTACAGAATTGTAATCCAGCAACCAGGTCAGTTTTAAATTCCCTAAATGCTAATTGGACTATTGAGGAGGCATTAGAGAGGATGTCTAATATACCGGTGGGCTCACAGGCAATGTTAACCCAGGCAATTAAAGAACTGGCATCGAATCAGAGTCAGGTTTTAGCAGCTCTTGCACCCCTACAAGCAGCTACAACCAACAATGGCAGGATTCCAGCCTCCCGACTCAAATGTTTTTGCTGTGGCAACCTTGGACATATTCGGAAGGAATGTACTGTACCATCTGTTTGGTGCAATCAGTGTCGCTCCAATACCCACACTGATAGTGTTTGCCGCCGGAGATCGGGAAACGGGAAGGTCAGCGCGAGAAGCCGCCGCGCCAGGACACAAATAGCAGCTGCCAGAACATCAGTGCAACTTCCCTCCAGCCTGCCACAGCAGGGAGCCTCGGCCTGGACCTGGCAGCCTCAGTGACTGTGGATTTATTGACATCTCAGCCCTACAAGATTCCCACGGGAATTATGGGACCAGTGATAATAAATGGAAAAGCTGTGGGTGCAATAGTGTTGGGACGTTCATCTGCTAGTCTAATGGGATTGTTTATTTTACCTGGAGTAATTGATGTGGACTGTTCTGGTGAAATATATATCATGGCATATACACTGGCACCACCAGCCAGAATTGATAAGGGACAGCAAATTGCACAACTGGTGCCAGTACCACAATATACCCATCAATTGACACCATTGAAAAATCAGTCACGGGGTACGGGTGGATTTGGTTCTACAGGAGGACTTACATTGCTTACCCTGGGCTTAAAGACTCAACCCAAGCAAAAAGTTGTTCTCAATTACAACGGAGAATCCCACCAATTAGAAGGACTATTGGATACTGGGGCAGACTCAAGTATTGTTGCTCCACAGTATTGGCCCCAGGAATGGCCTTTGTTGCCTAGTATGGTTACTGTTACAGGGGTGGGAGGCTTAACTTTGGCAAAAAGGTCTCCACAAATCCAGATTCAATTAGATGGGAAGGTCATTAATTCTGTTTTGTCAATTGTTCCATTACCAGACAAGGTTCAATGTCTAATAGGGCGAGATATTTTGTCACAACTTGGTGTTACTTTGACCAATGAGCACCCTTTAGAGTAGAGGCCATTGTTTGGACTTTCCCAATCCCACTTAAATGGATAATTCAGGAACCAGTATGGGTTGAACAGTGGCCTTTAAAAAGGGAAAGTCTGCAGCAAGCTCATCAATTAGTGCTGGAACAATATCAACAAGGACATTTAAAGTTGTCAACAAGTCCTTGGAATGCCCCTATTTTTGTTATTAAAAAGAAATCTGGAAAATATCGATTGCTGCACGACTTACGTGCAGTAAATGAACAAATGGAGCCAATGGGGGCACTGCAATCTGCTTTGCCCAATCCTGCAATGTTGCCAAGAGATTGGCCCTTGTTAATAATTGATTTAGAGGACTGTTTTTTCACTATCTCACTGCATGAACAGGATACTTGCAGATTTGCTTTTACCTTGCCCTCATTAAATCGAGCAGAACCAGACAAGAGATTTGAATGGACAGTTTTACCACAGGGTATGCGTAATTCTCCTACCTTGTGCCAGCTTTATGTTGATAATGCTTTGCAGCCACTACGTGTTCAGTGGCCTACAACCATTATTTATCACTATATGGATGATATTCTTTTTGCTCAGTCACAACCTTTTGCCGATAAACAAGTTAAGGACATTCAAACACAACTGCTTCAGAATGGACTGGTTGTTGCACCTGAGAAAATACAGCAGTCATCCCCATGGAAATATCTCGGGGGGACTTTAACTGAGCAGTATGTTGCCCCTCAGAAACTGTCATTGAACATGTCACTTCATACTGTTCATGATGCTCAGCAATTGCTGGGGGATTTGCAATGCCTTAAACCTGTTGTGGGTATTCCTAATGAACTTTTACAACCCTTATGACCTTTGTTGAAAGGTACTGATCCTACAGCACCTATACAGGTCACCAGTGAACAACAAGAAGCTCTCAATAAAATAATGGACGGTATCCAGACAGGTGTTGTTCGTAGGCCAGATCCAGACTTGGACATTAACCTTACTGTATGGTTTGGACCTCAACATCTCATCGGTGCTTTAACACAGCAACAAAAGAAAACAGGGGAGATATGGGTATTAGAGTGGTTGTTGCCACCACTACAACAGAGACATACCTTAATTCAAAAAACTGAAATTTTAGCAGATTTAATAAAACAAAGGTAGAAGCGATTGTGACAAATTATGGGTGCAGATCCAGCTGTCATTCAGATACCAATAAAAAAGGACACTTTAGACTGGTATTTAATTCACAGTTCCACACTGCAAGAAGCATTGCTTGACAACAGCAGTGTGGTCAGTACTGGGGAGGTGCCTCGAATACCACTACGATGGATAGGCCAGCAGAATTGGATTGAAAAGCCCAAACGATCATTTGTGCCGTTACCAGGGGCATCAACGGTGTTCACTGATGCTGGAAAGAAATCTCGCACAGCTGCTGCTACATGGCAAAATTCACAAGGACAATAGAATCATCACATTATTCCAGCTCAAAAGGAGGACACATTACAAACTCTGGAATTAGTCCCTGTTGTTTGGGTTTTGGTGCAGTTTAAGGGTCCTGTTAATGTGGTAACTGATTCTTTATATGTTGCAGGAGTGAGTGAACGTATTGAAAAAGCAGACATAAAGGAAGTAAAAAATCCTCGTTTATATGAACTGTTTTTGCAGCTTCAAAGAGCAGTAAAGTTGAGGACTGCTGCCTTTGCTATTATCCATATTTGTAGTCACAAATGGGATGTGGGTTTAGGAGAAAGAAATGCTAGGGCAGACCAATTGGTCTATAAAGATCCAAAAACAGGACTGTGGGGAGGTCCCAGCAAGGTACTCTATTGGGGACGTGGTTATCTTTGTGTGTCTACCCCCACAGGGCCTGTCTGGGTGCCGAGCCGATGGACTAAACCTGCTGATCCCAGGGATTTACCTTCAGCTGATCCAGAAAATTCTGCAGATACTTCTCGCTCTCTGCCAGCAACATAGAGACGGGATCTGATGGACTCTCACCTGAAAATCTTGTATACAGTACCAGAGTGTGAATGTTATCCTTTTGTATGTTACATTTGTAAAGTGTGTAAATAAAAGTGCTGGACACATTCTAAGTGGGGTCGATCCCCAAGAGGGATTTGTACAGAGTGTTACAACTTTGAAAGAAATTTGACTGAGGTTGCATTACAGGAAGGTATACAAACAGGACAATTTGAAAAAGGATCTGATAGATGGTGGGAGATTTTTGCTTTTGGGATTAATCCAGAAAATTATTGTTATCATCCGAATACCCCTTTGCCGTATATTATTGAAATAACCACAATACGCTCTCATAAAACACTGACACAGGTCAGGTGTGATATTCCAGGGGTAAAAAATAAAAATTGGGAGCAATTCTTAAAATGGCAGTCTCAAGAGAAAGGGTCTTTCCCTGAAAGTTATCCCTGCTGCTGAGAAGATGGAACAGCCCGTGGTTCGAAGCAACAGAATCGACCCGCGAGGCAGAGGGGTAAAAGAAAAGGGAAGCAAGATCTCCCATGGGATCCAGCCAAGATGCTGGCTGAACTGCCACAATCTTTTTAAAGTTCTTAAAGGACTATCTCTGATCCGGTTGTTATGGTGGTTTACCATGATAAAGGGAAATGAAGGGCTCTTGATTGACATTGATGAGAGACAAAATATGTGGATAATGTGGGCCAATCAAACTGGACAAGATAATTTTTGCCTTTCAATGGCCACCCCTTCAGATCCTTTTCGAACTTGTTTAGTGGGTGCACCTTTAGAGGATTCACTCAATGCCACAATGTTTAAAAAATGGACAAAGAATTGGAAAACACCCAAGGAAGCAAACAAAACATTATGTGAAATCCCATCAGGTAAATTCACGATCAATATTTGTGACACAGGTTTAACCCCAGCAAATCCCATTGGTGCTCAAAATTAGTACATTGCTGCAGGTTTAAATGTTACCGGGTCAGAATCACAAGAGTTAAGACTGTTAGGCTCAGCCCCTAGCAATTATTGTTTAACTTTTGTCAATTGGGCTAGGAACAATCATGCAAAAAGGTCTCATGGGCCAAATGGTACAAATGTTTCTCCACAAAATTTGCTGTATTTGCAGAATAACGATGCATACTGTGGCAATTGGTCTCACAAGGTAAATTCTAGCAGTTCACCTCTACAATTACCACCTGGTATTTTTCTAATCTGTGGAGATCGTGCATGGCAAGGACTGCCAGCAAACATTTATGGAGGGCCTTGTTATTTTGGGAAATTGACATTGTTTGCACCCACTATACAGCAACTATGAGGAGCCAATAGAACCAGGTTACGAACAAAGAGAAGTGTGTTCCAATTGGGGCCAGAATGCAAGGATCAGGTTGAACTTTGGGAACGTCCTACAGTGATTGTGTCATCTGTTTTTACACCTGGAGTATCTAGTGATCAAGCCTTAACACAGTTACGACGACTGGCATGTTGGACAGGAAAACAGTTTAATATTACATCAAAGGTTTTGTCTGATTTGCTTTTGGAAATGAACAGTGTTAGGCATGCTGTATTGCAGAATAGAGCTGCTATTGATTTTTTGCTATTAGCACAGGGCCACGGCTGTGAAGACTTTGATGGGATGTGTTGCATGAATATTTCTGACCATTCAGTGTCTATTCATGCTCATCTCCGACAACTACAGGACAATATGAAAATATTAACCATGGAAACAAATCCATTAGAGGAATGGTTTCAATCCCTAGGTCTCACAGGATGGTTAAAATATTTGGCACAAATGGCAATTGTTGTTATATTGATCATTGTGATTGTGCTACTGTTTATTCCTTGCATACTGCAATGCTTGCAAAACATGATGAAAAGGGCTACTTCTACAGTTTTGTTAGTACAAAAAGAAAACAGGGGAATTACAGAGGAATGGCTAGAGAGCAAAGGTCATGTTCCCATGCAGCAGTTAGCTGGGAAAGAATGAGACAATAGAGTACCGTTGGTGTGAGATGTTGCAAGGTCAGGAAGGCCTTAGTGATAACTGTTAACTGAGAACAGGACGCTGTGATCAGAAGAATGTGAATTCAGCATAGATGAGCGATCACAGGAATGTTGAATTAGGTGGAGTTGACCTTAAATAAAAATATCCAATAATGAGCTTGCTTTTGCACTATGTATGAGCCTAATTATTGATGCTATATAAGTGGTTTTAGAGTTACCAATAAATGAGACTTGCTGATCATTCATGTTGAGTGCTGCATTTCTCCCGCCAAACTCATCATTTAGGTCCAAGTTTCAAACTGCAAAATTTTTACACTCAAGACACAGTCATGAAGAACATGTATTTCAATTTCCTATTCCTTTAACTGCAGTGTAAAATATCTTAATATTGGAAAACATCCATAAAATCTCTCAAGGAAGGCAGCTAATGGATCCTTTTCACTAGCACATGAACAAACTAAGGAACTAAAATCAAAGCTGAGTTCTCTTTTTCAAAAGATCAGTTACCTCTTTCTTACTCCAGTGTTACAGAAGATTCTTCACTACACTTTTGGGGGTAATTTTTATCTTTCATATTTTTTTCGGGGTTTTTTTGTTTGCTTTTGTTGTTTTTGTTGGTTTTTTTTACAGAAAACATGTCCTAGAAAAGGCATGTCCTTTGCTCCTGGTTCCCGTGTGGAGCAGCTCCCTTCCCGCTGGCTGAGCTGCTCAGGCAGAGCCCGGCAGCTCCTGGCCCTGCAGGGCTGAGGCTTTTCCCCGTTGCTGGGCACAGACTGATGGAGCAGCAGTGCTGAACACGGGCACACGCAGAGGGAGCAGAGCAGCTGCCTTTGCCCACCTGAAGCTCCAAGGCCAAACTCTGAGCAGGCACGGCTGCAAGAGACTCGCAGGCTCCCTGTTGGCTCTGCTGCCCCACTTGTGCCCGGCCCAGCTCTGTGGGAGGCAGAGGGAGAACAAGGGGCAGCTCCCTCCCAGCCCCAGCCCAGGGACCCCTCCAGCCCCGGGCCTTGGGGCACTGTCAGCACCCGCTGCTCCAGCCACGGCTTCTGCTGGCACTGACAGCAACAACCAAACTGGGGCTGGTCCCGAGGGAGCAGCAGCAGTGCCTGGATCTGATCCCTCAGTCTGGGGCAGCCCCCTGGGGGAACAGAGGGCACAGCAAGAGGGACAAAACCAGTCAAGGTCAGAGACTGGGAAGAGCCAGAGCTGGGAGCAGGAACAGCTGCTTCATTGAATCCTGGAGAAAGCTCTTGGCTGGGTCAAAGCACTGAAAGTGTGAAGAGCAGAGAGGAGGCCACACCAAACAATGCTCCTGTTTTCACATTTCCCCTCTCCGTGTCCCAGAAGGAATTGAATGAACTTATTCTTCTCTCCCAGTGGTCTCCTTCAGCTTGAGCAGCTCAGCACCAGGAGCTGAAGGAGCTGAAGCCTCAGGCCACAAGAGCTGAGCAAGAGGGGGCTTTTGGACTAAAGTAATGCTGCTAAGTAATGGACCTAGCTGAATGCAGCAGATAGAATCCTGGTATTATAGAATCCATTCTGCTGGAAAAGACCTCTGAGCTCATCCAGTCCAGCCAGTCACCCAGCAGTGTCAAGCCCCCCACTAACCCTCGTTCCTGAAGTGCCAAGGTCTGCACAACAGGCCCTGAGTGAGGCCTGAACAACAGGCCCTGAGCCGAAGGTGATCTCTGGATGAACCTTCCAGCCAAAGGTTATCTGTCCATCTGCTCATTACTGAAATATTCATGGTCATGAACACTGTGATAGTTGTATCCACTCATCAATGAAACATAGATTGACCTTTCTGTGTTTAGAAGCCAGACAAGGCCATGAAATCCCACATCTGGCCTTGTTTGGGGTGTATGGTCAGGGTTGACTCCCTTGGTTCCTCCTTGAGGCCTGGCCAGGCTTTGGTAGGGACCCAAGAGGAGGATGAAACCAGATATTCCCACACCAGAAGTGCTGTCAGTTTGTTTATTCAGCACTATCAAAGCTGGGCCCTCTCTCACAGCGGGGTTGGAGCCTCACCTGTGGCTGGAGGCACCTGCAGGAATTCCCAGTGTCTGGAGTGGCTCTCCAGCCCTTGGCTGTGACAGCTTCCCCAGCTGATGGGTGGATCTGGGGATGGCAAAGTCTGAGGGGAACTGGTGCTGGATCTTTGTTAATCCCTGCAGGCAATCTTTGGCACTGATGATTGGATTCATTGTTGAGCTGCTCCTTTTGTCATCTTTTGCTGCTTGGAGCTGCAGTAAGTGACACTGATTCCTTCAGGTGGTGTTTGTGCCTTTGGTGCTGACTCTGCCTGCTGCTGAAACAAAACTGGCAAAGTCTAGCCAGATCACAACAAAATGTCACTTTTAAAATGTAAATGTAAGGAATCAGTCCCATCTGTAATTCCCAGAAGGGAAGCCCTCCCCAGAGTTCGCTGGCTCTGGAGTGGGGCTGAGGTCGGAGCACCGTGCGAGCAGTGGGGCAGTCGGTTAAAAGAGGCTGAACCGCTGGATGTCTTAAAATGCATCCAAACATTGCATATGGAAAAAGGAAAAGAACTCATGGGTTTGGGAAGACAAGGAGGGATTTTGTTAACAGCACCAACAGAAGGAACAATCGTTTTCGGAATGCTCCCACGTGGAGTGACAGAAGAAGTCACTTAGTCTTTAGCTCAGGTTTGTTTGTCCAAGTAAAATAATAATAACAATAATAATAACAACATAATAATATATATTTATATATATAACTAAAAATCGATAATGTGAAATAATGCTGACAATTCCAATTTGTCGTGGTTTTAAACCAGTAACTAAAAACTACTTATTTCTTGTCGTGAGATATGGATTAGAACAAGAGCAAAACAGGCTTAAGACTTAAAGGGAATAAAGACAGTTTATTAACAAACTACAAGAATAAGAATACCAGAATAAACTTTCAGAAAACCTCCTTATCTTCCACATCTTCACTATTTCTCTGTACACATGACAACATAGAGACAAATAACTTTAGGACTCTAGTGGTGAAAAACAGTCTTAATTCTTGCTACAGTCTTTCATCAGTCTTTGTAGAGAACCAGAAGTCTCTTTCTGTTAGCTTACGGAGTTTCTCACAAGAAAACTATTTTTCATCATAGTTTTCTATTTCTCTAATGCCAGCTGCCCGGAAATCTGTCATTAAATCTTCTCCTCCCATTTCACATCTCCGAGGTGTGTATGGGTCACAGAGTTTAGGAATCTTATTTTTAAGGATAAGTTATTCAAAGGCAGAAGTCTTCTTTATTTGTCTCTGTGAGCCTTCCTGGAAAACAGTTTTCTCTTTGCCTCTCAAAGCTTCAAAATCTTCACTCAACTCAATTCCAGCAACTCACAGTATCACAAGTACTCTCTCTTTCTTCTGCTCAAAAGTTACACTTTGAATATCTCATTCCTCCTAATACTCTTATCATGAATTAAAGGAGTCTTTTTATACTATTATTGTCTATCTCCATAGCTTTAACAGAAAGATATTTCAGCTGTAAAGCATCATCTTATTCTCTCTTTCTTATTTAAACTTAACTCTTTTCTTCACTGTTTTTGGTGGTTCTATGATGTCTCCTCTATGTTGATTGTCTCTCTCTCTGTCTTTCTGACAAAAGGAGTAATCTGTATGTTTATCCAGGTAGCAAAAAAATTAAAAGCTTTAAGAAAACTGCAAGAGTTCATGGTGTTAAGTTTCAGTCTACCAACAAAAACTGAAAACCAAGCTCGGCTGACGAGCGCTGCTTCTCTTCCCCCTCCCCTCCTCCACCCCGCGGCCTTGTCGGCCTGGAGAGGGGGGAGGAGGCCGAGACAGAGCCCGCTACCTCCTCAGAAGCCGGAAAACAAAGAGAGCAAGAGAATTCTGTCTGTACTTCTGTCACGATCCGCAAGGTGGGATTCGTGATGTGGTTCTTTTAGCCGGTCTTAGAGTACAAAAGATTATCAGCAAACCAAGGACTTAAACAAGAAAACACAGTTTATTGAGTGCTCATCAGCACTAATATGCGATAGAGGGAAAGAAAAGAGAAAGCAAAGCATAAGGAAAAGAGAGTAAGGGGATTATAGCTACCAACGTTGAAGTCCACTCAGCCGTCCAACGACGCAGAGTCTTCTGTCCGTTGGGGAGATCTCAAAGGAAGGTGAGTTTGGGGTATAATTTTATAGTCTTTTGCAAAGCGAGGGGCGCAGGGCCAAAACCAGATGAGATTGATGATCATTGTAATGAAATTCCATTGCGCAGGGAGCAGGTGTAGGGTACAGAGCGATCCATGTCTTGCAAGTCTTTGCTCACCAGCAGGAACAAGGACAAGGTGTTGTGGAAAACCCATTGCACAGGGTACCAGGCACAAGCCTCTGCTCACCAGCAGGAATGAGAGCCATGAGTCGTGGAAAACCCGTTACGCAGGTTACCAAGCCTCTGCTCACCAGCAGGAACGAGAGCAGTGTACCGTGCAACCTCCTGCAAACAATCACTGAGCAAACATCCATCTCAGCTAGGCCCAAACCCCCAAACCAAGTCCCTTGTGATATTCAGGGTCTCAGTCTCTGTCCTTGAGACGGTTGTGAGACAGATGAGGGAATCTTCGGACCGTCTCTTACACCACCCCGTGGCTCACAATCGTCGAGGTCTTTCTGCACGATGTTGTAGTGCTGCTGCAGAATTCTTCTCTGAAGTCTTCAGGACTCGTTACAGTTGGTAGTATATCCCAGAAAAAACAGAGACAGGTAGTAGGGAAAAGATAAGGGACAGAAAAAGGAAAAAGAGAAAACAAAAACAATAAGTAAATCAATATGCTGATTTCAAAGAAAAACTATTCCATATATATAATTTCGACTAAGACTTACATATTGGTTTCTTATCTTAAAACAAACAATAAATTATATTCTAAAATACACCATGATAAAATGATTAACCTCATAGTCACAATGTCAAATTATTTATTGTAGTGCCTGCATAATTCATCGAGTATCGATAACCTTAGGGGTATCAGCAACATGTAAAGTACCAATCATGTTGTGTGCATCCATTATGGAAGTCAATTGTGTCAACCTCTTCATCATTCTCCAATTCAGGATGTACAAGATTGTTGATAGAACAAAACCAAGTAAAACTAAAACCAAGAGGACGATGATGGGATGACACAATTTGTTCAAAACACCTGTAGCAGTTGGTGACCACCCAAAAAGAGTGTCCCACCACTTGTGTTCAGCACCTTTCCTTACTCTTTCCAGAACACGATGTATTCCTTTCACATTGTGGTGAACCGTAACTAAGGTCTTTTGTCCATCCTTTTTGATCTTTTCCAAAATTTCGATTAAATCCTGGTGAAGCAACAATTGCCTTACCAGAGTAAAGTTCATTCCAATTGGAGCAGGCACTAAACGATGAATCAAAGTGTAATTATACTGCAAAAGATAATATGAAGTAACTGGAGCTAAATAAGTAAAGTCACAACCTATAATCTCAGTAAAATTGCATACACAAAAATTTGAATGATTCTTAGTATCCACTACTATGTTTTCTACAAGCATACTATCACAAGCAGTTCTCAAGCATACACATCCATTGCCTACATACACAAGCACTGTTTCAGAAGTGTCATTAGGATGGATTTCAAAATGACAGATATTCTGTTCTGTGTCTAAACAAATGTCTTGAGCTTTGATTGCATTACTTTCACAGATAAACCCTTGTTGTTCCTGGACAATATAATTTTCTAAACCAACAGTTTGCCATTTCCCACCAATCTGACGGGCCCATTCCCTATGCTCTAAAGGATAGAGAACAGCTCCGTCATGATTCAGCCCCAGTGCAATGATAGGAAAGATTGAATGTACTGAAGCATTACGTATTGTCAACACAAAAGCTGTGGCTGTGTTTGTGGTGGGATCGTAGGTAAAATTTACCAAATTCCACCAAGATTGAAATTCCTTTTCAAAATCATTGGCATTGTCCCAGACTATTTTCCGAATCTCAGTGGGAAAGGTGCCTTCTTCACCCTCTCTGATAATTGATGCAGCAACTGACTGCATCCACAACTGGGCTTGAATACAGCTAAGAGCCAGAGAAACATTGTTTTGGGTAGCACTGAGTGCATCAATTATTAATTTGTGATCATCTACATCTACCCTTTCCCAATTTGGTAATATGTTTAATAGCAACCACTGTTGGGTTCCCAAAGCAGTTAAAGATGACCTCAGTGGTTGTTGTATTTTGGTCAAATCTTTAGTTGCAACAGCCAATTTATTCATCAATACTTCTGAATCAATACTATTCAAAATTCCTAGTCCTGATCCCACGACACCGGTTATATCTCTTGTCATCCGTTTGTGAAAAGAATTTCACTTTCGCAACCAGGTTGTCCACCCCTCAAAGGAATTTTGCAAAAAAGGTGAACAAGCTGGCTGAATCTCTGAGACATTGTTTTGCATTAGTAATTTAACTTGTTTGATAGACCATGCTGGATTAAATAGCATTTGTTGTTGGCCAGTTTTCCTGATTACATAGGGTCCAATTTCAGAAATTTTTGGAGTCAGTCTAATTGGTGGTTGTGTGATAGGTAATTGTACAGCCGTTAAATTCAGCCAACAATCTTGATTCCGAGTGTCACAAGATATAACCTGGCCATGAGATCCGGCAACTTGACTGTGTACAGGCTCAGTGTGGGATCCGGTACTCAGTCTGCAGCGTATTGAAACATCATCACCTTGAGTTAACAGAAAAGAAGGGAAAACGTTAGTTTTACCATTCAGCACAAAAGGGGTATTTACACCATGGTATGTGATTATCACACTTAATATAGGCTTTGTTACAGCATTTATTTTAAATCTATAAGTTCATGGTTTATCTGATCTTCATGTCCCTCGGTGTTCTTCTGTAGAAAATAAACAAAACAGAGTCTGCCACATAGGGGCAGGAGATTAAAATGATGGAATTATCCAGTGGGTGTTTATCCAATGCTCTATCCCCAGGGCATCGGAGGTTACCCATGAATATTCTCCTGTAGTTCTTTTAAAAGTTTCAGTTTGGACTAACCAAGATATAATCCCCACTCTTACCAGCAGAAAGCGTAGAATTTCTTGCCACTTTTCCTTCTGCCATACTGAAATTCTGTTTACTTCCCAGTCCTTTTGTTGCCAAAAAGGAAGCCACTCAGTATATCCCTTGAACATAGCAGAGGAGTTAGTGTAAATACAGACAAGGGAGGTATTCTGTACCTCATGTTGGAAAACACTCCAAACAGCTATCAGCTCTGCAGCCTGAGTGCTGCTTTCTTCCTCAGTAGCGATTTGTTCAGCAGAGGAAAGGTGGAGGGCTACTGCCCCACACCTCCACACCTCTCCCTCTCGTTTGGCAGAGGTATCAGTGAACCAAGAGTTTGCTGATTGTTTTTGCTCACTGTCCAGAACCTGTGAGTGGTGTTGCTTTGGCCCACTGCCCAGAATCAGTTGAGGGTGAGGTGGAGCGCTTGGTACAATGGGGATGGAATCCTGCCACTGAGAGACCAATTTACTTAATTTTTTAAGCGGCAGGTTAACCATTAAACCCTTCGGTACCCCTTTCTTCACCCCCAAGTTCCACCAATACTGTAGGCTAGAAATCAGCCTACCTTTTTCTGTTTTTATGTTGGGAGGGGTTTCTTTAATTATCAAGTCAGGTTTGTCATGGCTGCTACTTAAGCTCTCAGTTTTTTGTATCACTTGATTTTTTACAGCTCCTTCTGTTATTGAGAAGATGTTAGAGTCATGTTCAATCTGGGCATACCACTTCCTCACTGTGGCCCTCTGGGCCACCCCGTCAGGGTGGAGAGTCCCAGCAGTGGCTGTCTTAGTAATTTCAAAAGGGCCTTTTAATGCAATTGGTTGTTGTTGTGTAATTTTTTCTACTTCTATGAGAGCTGGATTAACTACCAACAATCCCTTTTCCCAGGTAGTGCACCTCTTTTCAGCATCTTTATTTTTTATTACTTCTTTTTCATCTCCTCCCACAAGGATATCATCTATGGTTGTTTGGAGGAGAATTGCTGTAGGTTTCAGTGATTCTGAAAGACCACAAATTAAAGGGGTCATAATTTCAGCTTTCACAGGTAACAAAATTGGTGATTCATAACCAACAATTAATTTTCTTTCATAAATCAGTTGTAGACAAGCTGCCTTATGCATGTTTTTGAGAATTTGGTCTGGGGAGCCGGTTAGAGCTACAGGATCTCCCCTTTCCAGGGGGTTAAATCCCCCTGCCCAATATGCAGCTCGCTGTGTTAGGGACCATGGGTTGTGGTTATCTCCTGTTGTTATGAAAACACCATGTCCCCAGTAACCACTTGCTTCTTGTTCAGATAATCGAATTTGATCTCCCCCTGTGAGAGACACTCGAAATACATATTCTGTCTCTGACTCGTGAGGGAGACGCCCATACTCCTTTTTTAACTTAGCCAATTCAGTAGCAGTGTACGGGATTTCTTTAGTGGTTATATGTGGATCAAGATCTTCATCATTGATATAGTTATATTCTGTTTTAATCAAAGGTCTTATTTGGGAGCAACAGTTTTCACCACAGTTTTTTACCAAATGTAATTCTGCTTGAGAATATTTGTGATTTATCTGAGGAGTTTCTTTTTCCAGCGACTCCTTAAAGGAATCAGCACACTGTGAATTTTTGGCACACTCCTCACTCAGAGCAGTTCGTAACAAATTATTTTCATTTTGCAAACTTTCAACTAAATTTTGTAGGGATTCAATAATTGCATTTTCTTCCTGCCTTCGTCTCGTGCGAGCCTCTACAGCTGACGTAAGGCAAGCTCCCAATACAGAACAAATTATGGTTTTATTACGGCCAAATTTGAATTTTGCCTCATGTTGCAGGGAGCAAATTCTATCAGTTACATTTTCCAGGTTAAACCAATTATTTTGAGCCCATTCTTCCCCAGCTGGGGAGGGCTTAGCATTGTGTTTTGCTAACAAAGCAATGAATGCAGCTTTATCTTTTATACTAGAGTTTTCAGAGTGTTCACTCATGTTTGTGTGTGTGAAGGGTTCAGTACCACTACAGGGAGGTAAGACTTAAGTTACGCACAGACGCAGCCTTTGCCACGTCACCCTTCGCGTCCCTGTATGGATGAAGAGACAAAATCTGCTTGGGAGGCACCCCTTTATGTTAAAATTCAAGTTGTCTCTTTACTACACCAAGCAGTCAAAATTCATCAAAAACACATAACAGTACACAGAACCACTACAGGGAGGTAAAACTCACACTACATCAGACGCAGCCAACGCTGCGTTCCCCCCTGCCGTGGGTGGAGAGACCAAATCTGCTTGGGAGGCACACCTTTATGTTAAAATTCAGACTCTCCGCTACACCAAGCAGTCAAAATTCATCAAAAACACGTAACAGTACACAGAACCACTACAGGGAGGTAAAACTCAGTTACACTACATCAGACGCAGCCAACGCTGCGTTCCCCCCTGTCGTGGGTGGAGAGACCAAATCTGCTTGGGAGGCACACCTTTATGTTAAAATTCAGACTCTCCGCTACACCAAGCAGTCAAAATTCATCAAAAACACGTAACAGTACACAGAACCACTACAGGGAGGTAAAACTCAGTTACACTACATCAGACGCAGCCAACGCTGCGTTCCCCCCTGTCGTGGGTGGAGAGACCAAATCTGCTTGGGAGGCACACCTTTATGTTAAAATTCAGACTCTCCGCTACACCAAGCAGTCAAAATATAAAAAACCAGTAAGTCCCACCTTTTGTACTCAAAGATCCCGTGTAAAATTCTGAAGACAGAGCCTTCAAATGAGTGTAGGGGTGCTTTTCACCTGGGCGTGTGCAGTTTGTGAGAAATTCGAGTCGCCTCCCTTGCTTTCTAGACACTGCTCACCAGCGTGGCAGGCTGGGTGCGGCTGAAGCGAAACGTCCTTCCCCTGATACAGACTGCACAACAACCTGCAACCCCTTCTGTCTCTCAGAATCCTGTCCGTGACGCCAATTTATGTCACGATCCGCAAGGTGGGATTCGTGATGTGGTTCTTTTAGCCGGTCTTAGAGTACAAAAGATTATCAGCAAACCAAGGACTTAAACAAGAAAACACAGTTTATTGAGTGCTCATCAGCACTAATATGCAATAGAGGGAAAGAAAAGAGAAAGCAAAGCATAAGGAAAAGAGAGTAAGGGGATTATAGCTACCAACGTTGAAGTCCACTCAGCCGTCCAACGACGCAGAGTCTTCTGTCCGTTGGGGAGATCTCAAAGGAAGGTAAGTTTGGGGTATAATTTTATAGTCTTTTGCAAAGCGAGGGGCGCAGGGCCAAAACCAGATGAGATTGATGATCATTGTGATGAAATTCCATTGCGCAGGGAGCAGGTGTAGGGTACAGAGCGATCCATGTCTTGCAAGTCTTTGCTCACCAGCAGGAACAAGGACAAGGTGTTGTGGAAAACCCATTGCACAGGGTACCAGGCACAAGCCTCTGCTCACCAGCAGGAATGAGAGCCATGAGTCGTGGAAAACCCGTTGCGCAGGTTACCAAGCCTCTGCTCACCAGCAGGAACGAGAGCAGTGTACCGTGCAACCTCCTGCAAACAATCACTGAGCAAACATCCATCTCAGCTAGGCCCAAACCCCCAAACCAAGTCCCTTGTGATATTCAGGGTCTCAGTCTCTGTCCTTGAGACGGTTGTGAGACAGATGAGGGAATCTTCGGACCGTCTCTTACAACTTCTTAAGGGGGTGTTTACAAGTGGAATTCACTTTTTAATAGTCAGATCTGCTGTCAATTCTTGGAAATGACTGATAATTGATCGGGAGGAAAAACTCCCATCAGCCACCAGCAGCTTCAACTTTCTCTCCCTCTAAGCTGTCTTAAAGGTAAAGCTACCCCATGACATTACCTTTGGCTGCTCACTGTAACACTAAAATACCCTACAAAAAAGGACTAGCAAAGACCCAAATGTCAATGGTAAACTTTGTGAACTGTATACAAGGAATAAAGGAGGAAGGGATAAAACTGGCAATTTTTATAGGGTTTGGCAATGCTGTGATGTGGAATGCTTTGTCTGTTCCTGGGAAAAACACAGTCATTAAGACTGCTGGGTTTTTCACGTACCACACGATCTACAAGCTACAGGATTGGTTGAACAATTGTTAAAAGAGCAGCTGATAAAATGAGGAGATGGGAACCTGTCCCAGTGGAGAACCCATCTCCCAGATGGGCTCCATGCCCTTAACAATGGGCCCACTGGGAAATGGAAACCCCTGGGTGTGCACGGCTGCACCCAATTTGCAAACACAGCCATGGACAGTGAGACTTGGACTGCCTGGGAAATTGTTCTGGGTGTGATGGCCCCTGCCAGGGCCACCCCAGAGGCTGCAGGGCTGGACCTTCATGCACTGGAATTCATTAGGAGAAATCAGAAGCAAATGACAGTTTACAATACAGGAATAAGAATTCAGATTCCTCCAGGACACTTTGGTTTGATAACTGCTCATTGGAGCTTGGCCTTGCAAAGGGTTCATGTCATGGGAGGAGGAATTGATGCAGATTATCAAGGAGAAATTGAAGTAAGTCTGTTAAACAATAGTGAACAAGATTTGGTTTTCCACCACAATGCAGGGTAATACAGTTATCAATATTGCAGTTTTAAAAACAATTGTAAAAAAAGGACATCCACCTCAAATCACCTCCATTTGTGGAGATAAAAGGTATGGACCCAGCAGTCCTAATAAAGGAGCCAGAGTGTGGGTCCAGAGGCCAAATGGCCCTCCCGAGCCAGCTGAAGGAACAGCTCTGGGCAAAGACAACACTGTTGGAATCCTGAGACCTGGGCAGGAACAATGGGAATATGTCCCTGCAGCCAAGTGTTCTCTGCCAGAACAAGTCGATGGGATGGGATATTGTTTTACAGACCCTGCCAGACCAAATCTCCCTGTTTGCCCCAACGGCCCCTTTGGAAAATGCTCAGATCCACGGGGCTCCATGTGAAGGCTGATGTGACCCTGAGGGACTTCCACACCAATTCCAGACAGGAGCCTGGCTGTCCCTCAGGGACTGGGACCCGGCACCTCTCCAGCCAAAGGGAAAAGGACCCCAGCAAGCCTTGTTAGCCACAGACAGCGCAGTAAAGCTGAACAGCAAAGGACCTTGGGGACATTATTCTGGAATTCAAAAGGTGCCAGCTCCATGGACAACAGAATTATTGTTCCTAACGTGAATGAGGGTGAGGAAAAAGAATGAGTAAGCTTGTGATGGTAAAGCACAGAAATCCTTTCACATTGTGGCCTCCAACTAGAACATGGCTTGGTTTCTCTGGAAGGGAAATCTCAGTCAATCCTGTAAAACTGATAATTGCATTCCTGTGTTCCACAGCACAGTTTTCTGTCAGTGTCCCTGCACTGGATCCGTTACAAGTCAGAGCCCATTGACAGAGTTTTGGCCACCCCACAGGGTGAGCCCTCCGAGGGAACCCCATTCCTCCCAACCTGAGCTGAGAACATACCCAGCAATTAGTTACATTGAGTATTTTGGCTACTTTGATCTTTAAATTTTCAAAATAATTTTGATGACTAATGCCTTGATTAAACTTCAGAGGTGGTTCTGGCAAACAAAGATCCTGGCTGACTCTCAAGATACAACTTACAGGTGTTGGGGGTTAGGTGTCCTTTATTTTCTATTTAGTTCTGGCTTGCCTGTGGAATTTTTACTCATGACTTGCAGGGAAAACTTAACTGCGGGTACTTGGTGGCTGCTTGAGGAAAAACAAAGAGTTTGGCTGGGCCCAGGGAGGGAAGGGGGCAGGAAAAGGGGAGGGTGGGGACAGTTTGGTGGCTTCTTCAGCTTCGGAGAAGAACACTTTGGGTACAGAGCTGTTGTGGTGGGGAGAAGGGAATTTCGCCATCACCCAGATGGAGCTGCTGCTTCTTCTCCTTCTTCCCTCTTCATTGGTGGCCTCGCACCCCCTGTCCTGCCGGGACGTGTGGCAGTGCCAGCCACCACCACGGAGCTGCTGATCCACCTCAGCCACTGGCCCGGGATCTCAGCTCATCCCTGCTGTTCCAGCTGAGTGTTCCTCAGAGCCCTGCAGGAGCACCAGCACTGACTGCCAACCCGAGGGGGTTTGTGAAACAAAGCCTCTCCTCCATCCTTTCCCGTCTCAGCCCAGAAAGCTGTCACGGGGTCCCTGGTTCTGTTTTCTTGCTAACGCTGTAGTTATTGTTGTTTGTTTGCCTGGTTATAAATACTAGTAAAGAACTGTTATTCCTATCCCAGATCTCTGCCTGAGAGCCCCTTGATTTCAGGATTATCATAATTTGGAGGGAGGGGGTCTACATTTTTCATTCCAAGGGAGGCTCCTGCCCTCCCTAGCAGACACCTGTCTCTCAACACCGAGACATTTCCATGAGTAAATTTTACAAAGTTTTCAATAAGATTCTTATTGATAAATTTGCCTCCATTTCATTTCTAACAAGCTGTTCCTAAAGATCCCATCAGGCTGTCTTAGACACTTTGGGCAAGGGATTCCTTCCAAGCTGGGCCACTTGGTGGGGGGATGGGGGCGGCCCCAGGGCGGAGGGCAGGGTGTGCAAGGGCCCTTTGTGACACGCTGCAGCACGGTCACCGTGGGATGGTGGCAACGGGAGCAGATGTCAAAGGGCCCTTTGTGACACGTGCTGACATAGGAGCTGGCGGTGACAGGGCCACGCCACAGTGCTCGGTGCACGCGACGGGTCAGGACGCGCCAGAGCGGTGCTGTGAGGAGCCCCCGCACAGCGCACTCCTTTGTGTCGGACCTGGAGCTTTTCTGAAGCACTATTACTACAGGTGACCTCGAGGCCAGACCACAGGTCTTGCTGACCTGTGGCCTTGCTGAGCCTTCCTTCTTAAGGTTCTCTTGAGGGCAGACCGTGGGACTTGGTGACCCGGAGCTTTTCCGAGGTGTCGCCCATCCCTGCAGTCTCTGCCCTTGAGACCAGACCACAATCCCTGTCGAGGAGCCTCCTGTCCTTCTGGCAGGAGCCCTCAAGACCCAAGTGCAGGACTCGCTGTCTTGCAATCTTGCCAGGACTTGAGTCTTGCAGGTGCCTTCCAGGCACGACTGCAGGACTTGCTGACTCCGAGCTTTTCCGAGCCATCTCTCCTGCAAGTAGCCATAAATCCAGTCACTGCCATGGAGCAGAGACCCCCAAGAGTGCCCAAGTTGGCCTGGCTTGAGGAGGAGGAAGAAGAAGGCTCTGGAGCTGTCCTGGCACAGGAGTCTGAAGAGGTGCAGGACTTCCAGGCACCACAGGAGGGTGAGTTGCAGAGCTCGGCCTTAGGGCTAGTGCCTGTTGCCAGCTTGGCCCCATCCCATTACATGCCATGCCATCCCCTGGTGCTGTTCCTATGGAAAGGATTGGAGAGTCCGAAAGAAGATAGGGAGCAGCGACCCCCAAGAGTGCCCAAGCTGGCCTGGGTGGAGGAGGAGGAGGAGGAGGTCGAGGAAGAAGGCCCTGGAGCTGTCCCAGCACCAGAGACTGAAGAGGTGCAGCAGTTGCAGCCGCTGGAGGAGGGTGAGTGGCAGAGCTGGGCCACAGGGCTGGTGCCTGCGGCCATCTTGGCCCCATCCCATCCCATTGCATCCCATCTCATCCCATCCCACACTGTCCTGTGGAGACACACCCATGGACAGCACAAAAAAGGGGCTGGGGCTGCCCCCGCAGCAGTGGCCGTGCTGCATTCCCTGGGGCATCCCAGGACTGTCCCTGCCTGGGGAACGCAGGGCTGGGCTGTGCTCTCCGGCCTCTCCTGCAGCCTCTCAGCTCTGGCTGCTCTTTGCCAGATGCAGCCATGGACGGCACACAAGAGCAGGACACCGCCCGTGGCCGCTTCCGCAGAGCAGCGCAGGTACCTGCAGCCATCCCCACCTGCGCTGGGCCTGCTGGCACTGCTCAGCCCAGCACCGCACTTGGAGCACTCCATGCAACTTCCCTGCCTTCCTGCCCTTCTCCTACAGTTTCTTTACCAATTCATCACGAGAATTGGCAAGGAAGACACCAGGCCTATGGACACTGAGGTCAAGGCATCCTCAGAGGTCTTGGTAGAACAGAGCAGCGCTGCCCAGCTGGATCTGCTTGTAGAGACGGCTCTTTTCAATCCAGAGCAAGTAAGCAGCCTGTGGCCAGCCTTTGATCCTCCAGCAATTGCTTGGCTTTCCCAAGCCACGCCTGCTGCTCACTTGAAGCTTTTGAGGCCATGGCAGTGGGCTGGAAGAGAAGCACTTGTCTGGGGAAGAAGCTGGGCACATTGCTGACTCCCTCTGCTAGCATTCCAAGTTTCCCTGTGCCTTCTCCAGGTGCCCGGCGTGGTGAGGTACATCCACCAGTGGCTCATGGCCAATGAGGCTGCTGAGCACAGGATGGACTGGGCCCTGATGCAAGTGGCCGAGGCAGAGCCCGATGATGTGGCCATCACTCTCCTGCGGGTGGCCCCAACGTGTGACAGGTATGGGGCCCAGCTGCCCCGAGGCCTCAGGGCTCCCCAGCCCATCACCCTGTACAGCCCGGCCCAGGGCTGTGAGCAACACAGACTTGCAGGGCCCTCTGGCTGCTCCCTTTGCCAGCCCTGCTACAAAGTTGGCCCCCGAGCCCGCTGCCGTGCTGCCATCCTGCCCCTCAGGGGCCTGTCCCCACAGGGCTGGGCTGCCTGGCTGCTGCTGCCGCTCAGGGCCAGTGGGCACAGGCAGAGCTGGTGGCCAGCTCAGCTCCCCGCTGCTGCCCAGCCCACGGTGCTGTGTCTGACCCCGCAGAGCTGCTATGGCCATGTGGACGACCATCTTGCTCTCGCCCTGGATTTCAGAGGAAGTGACACCGCTCCTCATCAATGTGGTGGGGAGCTGGCCGCAGAAAAACCTGGGCACCTCTGATGGGGACAAGACGGCTGTCTTTTCCCTGACTGTGAGTTTCTGGAGCTGGCCTTTGCTCACCGCAAGGCCGGCTGCCTCTCCAGCAGCTCTGTTGCCTCCTTCCCCCACTGCATCTCCCTGCTTCAGGCACTGGCCACAAACCTGGCCTAGGGGCAGCTTCAGGGCCACCAGGCCCGCTGCTCCCCCTGCGTCTCCCCCGGCCTCTCCCTGCCACGCTCAGGCCCTGCCACACGGACGCCCCGGCACTGAGCGCTGTCTCGGGCTGCTTTGTCCTCTGCAGGCAACTCTGGTGATGTGGAAGATCCTCCAGGGGCCCTGTTGCCCACAGATCCTCACAGTCTATTTCCCCCGCCTCTTTGTGCATCTCCTCTTCCAAACATACTTCAGTACTTTGTATATGACAGAGGACGTCCATACCTTCTGGAAGGAATGCCAGGAGCAACACGGCCTCTCCACCAGCCCCAACAGGTGCTCCATGCCAGTCCTCTTGTCCCTGCCACTTCCCCAGCCTCGGAGCCAGCGCTCCCAGCGTCACCTGGGCTTTGCTGTGCACACAGGTTTGCAGTGCAGACCCTGAAGGCCCTGCTCTGCAGTCTCCACTTGGAGCATGTGGTGGTGGCAATGGAACGCAAGCGTGGCTGGGACACGCTGCTCTGTGCTGACACCCACCACTATGCCGTGGGTCTGCTGGCCAGGTGAGCCCCCCTTCTCCCCACTGCCTCTGGCATTTCTGCCCCCTGCCCGGGATGCCCCCCCACAGTCCCCGTGGCCATGGGCCTGAGGGCCTCGTCACCGAGGGATGGCCAAGGAGACTGCAAAAGGCTGCGAGAGGAACCTGTCCAGGAGCAGCCACATCTCAAGGGCCCAAATCGCCTCACAGGGTGCTGGGGCAATAGGACAACTGTGTCAGTCAGTCCTGGGAGAGGCTTTTCGCACCCTTGCTGAGACTCTTTCTGCCATTTTCCGCCTTCCAGGGTAATGCGCCGTGCATCTGCCCACTTGTGCAAAAGCATCTTAAGCTACCTGCTTGAGGTGCTCAGCAAACCGTTGCCACTCTGGGATGTCTCTGCCATGGCATTCCTTGTGGAGGTGAGCCTGATGGCCAGCACTACCTCGCTCAGCTCCCTGCCAGCCCTGTCCCCTGGCACAGCCACAGCTGCCTGGGATGGCACCCGCGCCCTGTGCTGCTGCCTGGGCCCAGCCCTGCGGACTTCCAGGCTCCTGCCGGCCAGCTCCCCTCTCACTGCCCTGTGCCTTTCAGCTCCTAGATTGCCTGGACTTGAGTGACTGTGGTGACAGCCTAATGGAGATCTTGTATAAGTACCTGTGGTACAATTCCACAGAGATGCATCACCAGGTTCTCAGGGCTCTCCTCCTGCTAAAGGACCGTCCCTCCATGGTGAGAAGGGGGCAGCAGCTGAGGCCGTGTGGGCAGCATGAGGCTGGGCAATGCTGTCACTTGGCCTTGGCTGGCCTTTGCCTTGGGCGCTGAGGCAGCTCCTCGCAGCTCTCCTGCCTCCTGCTTCAGCTGCCCGAGTGCTTTGGGACAGCCCTTTGGCCTCTGGGCCCTGCGGCAGCTGCCCGGGCTTTCACACCCTTGTGTTCTGCACAGGCCGAAAGAATTCAGAGCCTGACAGGAAGACTAGTGCACCTCCTGTGGGACTTGGACAGTGACGTGGCCAGGATGAGCACTGCTCTTCTGAGCCATATTTTCCTGAAAGAAGACACCCCAATATCCTGGCGCAGGGCCCTGCAGCTGGCTGAGCCGCTCCTGAAACTCCTGGACAATGTAAGGCTCTGTGCCCCAGCCACGGCCACTGCCTGCTGCCCGGACACTTTGTGCCCTGTGCATTTGCAGACCTGTGCCGATGTGGGCCATAAGAAGCCAATGATAAGGTCATTTTTCCTTCCTTCCTTTCATACAGCCTGATAGCCAGGTGCAGCTGCTCTCCATGTCTCTCCTTCGAAGAGTGATGTCTTCAGCAGAAGAAGGAAGAAAGCCCCTGAAGGAACGAGTGTACCAGAGCCTGCTACCACTCTTTTTCCACTGCCAAGATGAGAATCGGCATGTGGCAGAGGTGAGGACTCCTGGGCTGCTGCTGCGCCTTGGCAGGGGGCTCAGCTGCCTCCTGCCCTGACGCAGGCTTGCAGGCTGCAGCCTCCTCCAGCCCTTGGCACTGGGACACTCCTGTGCCCTGCCTTGTGGGGCCATTTGCGGCTCTCTGCTGCTCCCCAGGCCTCTCGGACAACGCTCCTTCGCGCGGCTGACTTCCTGAAGAGGCCAGACCTGGAGAAAGCTGTGAGGAAGGAGAAGCTGTGGAAGTTTGCCAAGCTCGTGGTAAGGACAGCCTGGAAGTCCCAGCCTCAAGCTACAGAAGCCCCCTGGCCCCGGTGCTCAGTGTGTGGGGCTGGCAGCTGTGCCCCTGCCCACTGCTGCACCCGGGGTCCGCACGGCTTCTTCTCCAGCCCCCTGTGGCCCCGAGCCGGGTGCCGATGGAGCCCCGGCCCAGCGGGGCTGCGGGCCGGGCCGGCATCGCGGCTCCCCGGGCAGCAGCCGGCCCTCTGCCCCCTCCAGAGCCCGGCGCCAGCGGCTGCTGGCCGGGCCTCAGGGCTGGCCGGGCACGGGAGGCCGGGGCTAGCCGCAGGCAGCAGCGCCCCGCCGAGGGGCAGAGCCCGCGCCAACCCTTCCCTCCTGCCGCTCTCTCCAGCTGGCAGACCACAGGATCCCCTTGGCCGAGCACCTGCGTCGGGCCCTGCAGTACCTGCAGGACCCACAGGAGACCCTGAGAGCGGCGGCCATCAGGGTCATCGGTGAGTCCCGAGCCCGGGCTCCCTCCCCGCCCCGCCGCAGCTCGGCCCCAGCCCCGGCTGCTGCCCTGGCAGCGGCACCCGGGCCCGGCGCCCTGGAGCCCCGGCTGCCCTCGGGGCTGCTGCTGCCGGCCTCTGGCAGCCGTGCCCTTGGGCTGAGTCAGGATGCGGCAAGGGCCCGGGCTGAGCCCTGCCGGGGCAGGAGGCCGTGTGGCCACAGGGCTGGCAGCGCCGCTGGCAGGGAGCTGTGCTGCTGGGACCCTGACAGGCTCTGTGTTCTCAGGGATGGCCGGGGAGCAGCTGAGGGGGCAGCAGGCAGAGCTCCAGGTTTTGTGCAGAGGTGAGCCACGGCAGCAGGCTGACAGTGGTGGCTGTCGGGGGCAGCTGCAGCCCTGGCCAGGCTGTGGAGGGCTCTGCTCCCTGTCCCGATGAGGGGCGGCGTGGGCAGAGCACAGTGAGATTTCAGGGCCACGTGGGGCATTTGTGGCCAGCAGCTTCGGGCTGACCCCCTTGGTCCCTGCTCCCTCCTGGCCAAGGCAAGAGCCGGCTGGCATGGCCCTGGCAGGGGGCTCTCGCTGGGCCCCCACAGCTCTGGGGTCTGACCGTAGCTCTGTTCGTCTCTCTTGCAGCCCTCGAACGCCTGACGGAGGACAGAAGCGGTGCCGTGTCAGACCTGGCACTTGAGACGCTGTATGTCCTCCGGGCCATCCAGAGTGCCCGATACTCCATTCTCCAGAGGATGCAAGACCAAATCCTCAGGGCATGGAGGACACGGCCTCGTCTGTTGGGCCTGGGCTGGCTGCGCTGCTGGAGATGTGCTCAGCGCTGATTTGGGACGTTCTGTTTGCTGGGGCCACCTGGGCAAGCCAGGATTTTTATTTTCATAAGAATTGTTTTCTTCTGTTTTTTTCTTTTTAATACGTAAATAATATAGGATATGTTAGGGCTGAGAGGCTGTATTTTCTGGGGCCACATGGGCCATCTGTTAGTTTTTGTTTCATAGAGATTGTTCTTTTCTTCGTTTCGTTTCCATCTAGTATGTAAATAATATAGGATATGTTCTAAACCACAGGAGTCCCAAGACCTTTCTTTTGCTGCCCAGGGTGTGCGGGGCATAGGGGAAGAGAGGGAAAAGGGTTCTTGTGTTCAGCAACCTGCCGGGGCATGCAGTGGTGCAGGGGAAATGGCCAGAAGCCCCTTGGCCTTTGGTGGTTGTGCTGAAGCCACAAGCCCTGTGGCAGGCCGGAAGCGCCATCTGTGTCCTGCTGCCCGTGTGTTGGTGCCGTGATGGCTGAGGAGCTGCTGGAGCTCCTGTGGGGCTGCGGCGCTGCTGCCGGGCCAGGCTGGGGGAGCCCCTGAGGGCACGGGGTGCTGGGAGGCCGTGAAGGGATGAGGGGCTGCGGAGGCCCAGATGGGACAAGGCAGTGGGAAGGCACGAGGGGGATGTGTGAGGGAGTGGGTGGCAGGAGGTTCCAAGGGGACAGAAGGCCCTGGAGTAGCCGGGGTGGTGGGAAGCCCTGAGGAATTGGGTGTCAGAGGGCCATAAGCAGCCCCTGGGCAGCCGCCTGGTCCCTGACACCCGGCTGCTCCGGTGCTGCCCCAAAATGTCCCCCAGGCCTGCAGCAGAAGGCCTGGAGGCTGGGACACCACCCCAGCGGGAGGGTGGGGACAGCCCGAGGTGCCCAGGCTGGGCTGGCTGGGGACATGGAGGGCAGGGGGTGCTGCCAGGCCACGGCCACTGGGTGCCTCCAGGAAGGGGCAGTGGACAGAGGCAGGGCTGGCGGCCAGCCCGGGCCCTCACGGCTGCCCAGGCCACGCTGCTGTGACCGAGGCCCCCCTGACACAGAGCTCGGGGCCCACAGAGCTGCTGCCACCATGGGGAGGGTGGCGATGTCTCCTCCAGCAGGGCTGCCCAGTGGCTGCTGCCCAAGCGGCTCTGGAGCCCACAGAAACAGCAGCAGAGTGTGCCCAGGAACAGCAGCAGCCCCAATGTCGGCACCTGCGCACTGAGGCGTCCGCAGCAGCCGCGTGCCAAACAGGGGGAGGCTGTGGGCACAATTGCCTTTGCTTTGGCAAAAGGCTTCAGCAGATTTGGCCACAATGGCTTTCTCTTCACTTGCAGCCTCACAGCAACGCTTGCCAGCTTCAGCTGCAGCCTGTGCCTGTGACTGACTTGGATGGCCGTGCTTGAGGGCGAGCTCGCCTTCCACACTCAGGTGTCCCAAGGCAGAGGCACTGGCACCATCCTGAGTGAGAGAGAGAGAGAGAGAGAGAGAGAGAGAGAGAGAGAGAGTCTGACGGGGCAGGAGCCCTATGCTGCAGCTGCCCTCCCTCTCATCTGTCCAGGCACCTTAAAGACACATGAAACCAAATCCTGGACTTGCTTGGAACAAAGGAAGAAGCAGCATGCGCTGAAAAAAAGCAGGGACTTACACGGCTCAGTTTTGCTCTCCACTTCGGCAATCCCAGAATCCCTGAGCACTTGGTGTTGCAAAGTATCATCAACATCATCCAGTCTCCAAGCACCCTGCCATGGGCACAGGTGGTGTGCAGGCACAGCTGTCACTAGAATTGGGAGAACACTTTTCCATGTTGACCTTTTCCTCTCCTGGATTTCAAGCAGAGATGAAAAAATCATCTGGTGAATGACAGGTGAATAGTGTAGCTCACAGAACTAGGAGTAGGAGTCTCCAGTGGCCCATGGTGTGTCCATTCAACCATTGTTAGATTGTCCAGTTGGAGCTCAGCGCGGTGCAGCCCGGGCACAGGCACCAGGCTGGTCCATTTCAGCATCCCAAAGTCTTGGTGGCTCCCTGTGCACCCACTGTCTCCTGAATCCATTCTTGAATTCCCAGTTACTGCTGTGCAGGACATGAGAACACAGGAGCAGCTTGTTTGGCTCATTCTTGCCTTTGCTGCTCCTGCCTAAGGGAATCATCAGGACTATATGCTGATGGAATGGGATCGCCGAACAGCAGGGACTTTGTAGAGGCTGAAACTAAAACCTTGTCTGACTGTTCAGACACTCTAAAATCCAGGGTGAGAATGACAGCTTTGGTATGGAAGAATCCTAGAAATCTTGACTTGTGATTTTTCTAGTCAAGGATTTTAATGCCAATGTGGAAACTACCAAAATATTCAAACTTGTTTTCATTGGCAACCCCTTTGAAATGGCATCAGCACACCTCCAGGGGACAGGGTATGACAGTGGGGACAGTACTTGGCAGCTCATGGCTTCAGATGTGGGAGGTAAATATTTTGCCTAGGTACACATTGAAGTTCAAGTTTTCCCATGGTTTGGATTGACTGGTCATTGCAGGTAACTTTAATCAATGCAAAAGGATGTAAAAGCAGAGTTTCTGGAGAATGTGCACTAGGGAGGAAATAGGGAGAAAACCTTGAACACAGCCAGCAGGCTCTGGAAAAATTTACAAAATTACAGTTAAAAATAGATGTAGCACTGTGACTGTTCAGACAGGACTCTTTGTGCCTGGAGGTGAGGGTAAAACATTTTAAAATCTTAGGAAATTCGGGAACTCAGAAAGAAAGTTAGGCTTGACAAGCCGTGGGAAAAGTAGGCCCTGGGAAATGTTAGGCCTTGTGCTTGCTAAAGATCATGTGAAACTGCACCTGTGTAATCAATATATGATAAATGATAGAATTGTTAGATGTGATTAGATATAATTATTGTTTAAAGAACATGAGGAACAATGTTAGGGGGCTGGGGTGGGATCACGAGAAATCCATGCTTGGGTAAAAACAATGCATACAATAGAACAATATAAGTTTAATAATTAATATCTAAGTTGTATAACGATAGAGTATAAAACATGTTCAACTCAAAAGCAAGATGGGTCAGATTTGGGTCTGTGTACCCTTGACACCCAGAGCTCTTCAATAAAGCACCTGTGTGATGCTGTGTGTTCCTGAACTCTAACATTTTGGTGACCCAGATGGGACCTTGTGAGTGCTGCTGAGCGAGCTCGCGACCCGATCCTGCTCCAGCCGGCACCGAGGGATTCTCGGGGAGCCCATCGGCCGCGACCGTCTGTGCTGCTCACAGCGTCCCCAGGAGAAGAGGTAAGGTGCTTTCACTTTGGTTTGGGTGCCTGCCAATAAGACGCAGCAAAAGCTGCGCTTGGTTGGGCTAAAGGAATTCCTGTTGGGATTGCCTGGGCGCCGTCCGTCAGACGACTGCGAAAGCGTTGCAGGTTCGGCATTTGTGGTGTATTGTAGTTGTGACATGGAGAAGCTTAAAGGGGTTTTGGGCAGCAATGCTCTCATAGCAGGTACTTCTCCTTTGGGGTGCTTCTTAGCACATTGGAAACAAGGTCACTTTGGGGAAGAATTACATAAGGCTGAATTGATTTTGGTGAGATCTCCCCACGGAAAAAGACCCCTGTGACACTGTCTCATCTGTTGGTAGCTATAACCTCTCTCTTTCTTTACTTTGTTTTCTTTCTCCTCTCTCTCCCTCTCACTCCCTCTCCTCTATCACATAACACTTGTTATCACTAAAATAAATGTACATTATTGCTGTTGTGATTTCAACTGAAATCCCTTTGTGTCCTTTGTGCCCTCTGAGATCAAAGAAACTTCTCGCGACTCCCACTGGCGTTAGCGAATCGTGACATTTAAACTGGAGTCACGGACAGGATTTGTGACAGACAGAAGGGCCTGCAGGTTTGTTGTGCAGTCTGTATTAGGGGAAAGATGTTTTGCTCCAGCCGCACCCAGCCCGACACTCCCAAGAGAGTGAGCGGTGTCTAGAAAGCAAGGGGGGCAACTCGAATTTCCCACAAACTGCACACGCCGAGGGGAAAAGCACCCCACACTCACTTGAGGGCTCTGTCTGCAGAATTTCACAAAAGATCTCTTAGTGCAAAAGGGTGGGAATGTTTTTGTTGTTGTTGTGTGTATGAATTTTGAGTGCTTGGTGTAGCAAAGAGACAATCAGAATTTTAAACTGAAAGAGTGCCTCCCGAGCAGATTTGGTCTTTTTATCCACACAGGGAAGCAAAAAGCAGTGTGTGTGTGTGTGGGTGTGGGTGTGGGTGTGGGTGTGTGTATAATTGAAGTTTATACCTCCCTGTAGTGGTTTTCCCTTTGTAAAAATGACTGAAAAGGGCAGTGCTGAAGTTAAAGCTGCATTTTATGCTCTGTTAGCAAAACACAATGCCAGACCTTCTCCAAGAGGGGAAAAGCGGGCGCTTAGTTACTGTTTTAATTTGGAAAATGTGATTGATAGAGTGTGTTCTTTACAAGATGAAAGAAAATTTAAATTGGTCAAAAATCAAACTCTACTCTTCTCAGTTTTGGGAGCTTGTTTTACAGCAGCTCCAAAAACTGGCTTTAAGCAAAGAAGTGAGGAAAGAAGAGGGGGAAACCTCTCTCCTGAATCAAATTTACCCTCCAAAAGAGCTAATTCATTCCAGTAGAAATGATGGACCTGTAAAAATGGCAGAAGAAAAATCAGAGAAAGCAAAGGTGTTAGATGCATTGGTTCTCTTAAGGAAAACCCAGACAAGAGAAAAGAAATCTCTCACTGCCAGTATTGGTGGTCACTGGAGATAAAGAAGGGGGTCCCCAGCAAGGTAATAGATGGCTTCTCACTTCCAAGTTGAGTGAAGTTGTTTCTAATTGGCACTGTCCCAAGTTCATTGTATGGAATGCCCCATTGGATAACCCAGCACAGCTCCACAGGCTCTGGGCTGTGAGCCAAAGCCGTCTCCTTCTCAGCTTCTGGGAGTGGAGCCCAAAGAGCCTCAAATCAGGGAAACTGGGAACTCTGCCTCTCCTGGGTGAGCAGAGAGGCAGAGGTTGCTTTTATTTCAAATGCTCACGAGAAATAACAAAACTGGAGACATATTGATTACAGCAATAGTGTGTAGAGAATATTTGAACAGAAGGTGGGCATGATATTTTAGTAAAGGCCTGTCTGCACAAACCAGCCTTTGGTATAAGTCGTGATATTAAAGGCTCATGTCCTTGAAACTTTCCTGAAGCAGAGAGAATGAAGCAAAACAATATCCTTGTGTATAAGAGAAAAAATGTAAACCTGTGTGGATTAACCAAGAGTTACTTGCTTAGTCCGGGGACCCTGTAAAACCCTATAAAAGTGTGCTGAAGATAGAAATAAATGGTGTTCTCCATACTTCTGTGAAGACTAGGCTGAATAGTCTGAGCGGTTTCTCCATAATAGTGGGTCCTATACATCCACTTTTTACTTTTGTAGTTAACACTGGAGCCCAAATTTCTGTGTTGACCAATAAAGACTGGTGCAGGATTTGAGAACAATAAATGGAACAAGTAAAGATATTTACCCAGTGGTAGCTAATCCTTGCACATTGTTAACATCTATAAAAATGAAATAGAAATGGTTTACTGTACTTGATTTAAAAGATGCCTTTTTCTGCACACCCCTTGAGAAAGAAAGCAGGAAACTGTTTGCCTATTAGTGGGAAAATCCAGAAAATGGAAGGAAAACTCAGCTCACTTGGACACGACTCCCACAAGGATACAAGAACAGTCCAACCCTATTTGGAAGGCAGCTGGGGAAGGAGCTGGAGATTTGGACTGAGAACGGGCAAGTACTGAGAAAACAATACCTACTGTTACAGTATGTTGATGATATACTGATAGCTACAGAAGAGAGAACAACCTGCATAAAGGTAACAACTGAAATTTGAAATCAGCTGGGAATGGGAGGATATAAGGAGTCTAAAGAAAAGGCACAAATTGCCTGGCAGAGTGTGATTTCCCTGGGATGTGAAATCTCACCAGGGCAATGTAAGCTGGGTACTAATTGTATTCAAGCTATTTGTGCTATTCCAGAACCCCAGAACGTGCATGAGCTGCGAGTCTTCCTTGGGATGACAGGGTGGTGCTGCCTGTGGATCATGGACTATGGACTAATTGCAAAAGCCCTTGTAACGGGATGAGTGCTGTGGAAAGAAAGAAGACTGCTGTCTTCTCAAGGTACACACATTAAACATCAAGATGCAGTCCTGCAATTGATAAAAGCAATACAAAACCCGAACAAGTAGCAATTATGCACTGCAAAGGACACCAATCAGGAAACTCCAAAATTTGTGAAGAAAATGGAAAAGCAGACTGGACAGCTCGACAGATTGCTCGAGAAGTGCAAAGAACAATGGCATTGATATCTTTAAAAGTTAATGTATCTCACTTTAATTTGCCTCCAAAACAAATATATTCAATAGGAGATGAGAAATTGGGAAATTTTCTAAATGCACAAAAGAATTCAGAAGAGTGGTATGTAACTGCACAAAGACAAATAGTGTTAACCCTCTTGATAATGAGAGAAGTTCTATAAATGAATCATAACAAATGTCATTGGGGTGCAGAGGCATTGGTAAAAAGGATGAAACAAAAATTAATCTCAGTACAGATGCTAACAGTGGCGAAATCAGTAATGTCAAAATGTGAAATGTGCTTAAAAACAACTCAGTGGCTAGGCACAGGCATAGCTAGGGAAGATTAGGATAGGAACAGAATCAGGATGCCACTTGGCAAGAACCCTCTTTTAGAGTGAAATTTGGCTGGGCCCTAGAGTCTTTGCTCGGTCCTATAGCAAACTATCAGAATAAAGAAATGTTGTACAAACCTACAGGTCAGGTAGAGAAATTGGCAAGAGTGGTCTGGGAAAGATTTAAAGAACTAAATGTACAATTACAATTTATTACTCCTGAAGGAGCATGGACTGTGTGGGTTTTTAAATGGATGGATTGATCATTGCTGTGTCCACATCCCAAATGTGACTGCAGATGTAGAATATGACAGCAATCAGTTGCAACAAATAGAGCACAAAGCACAGGAAGAGCAAAAGGATTTGAGTATAAATTGGTTAGGCAAAATCTTCCAAGGGTTAGGATGGAATGTGAGTTCATGGATTAAATCTATCATTGAGAGTGTGATCATCTTACTAATTATATTCTTAGCAATTTGGTTAATTTACAGCATCTTCAAGGGAGAAATACAGAAGAAAACATCCTGGAACCAGAAAATAATAAAGGCACTGACACGAGATCCACCCCCACCATCTTCTGGTTCTCCAGTTCCTGACAGCATCCAGGACAACGTTTACATCAATCAAGGATTCGAAGAACATCGAGTGTAAACTCAGAAACAAAGGACTGTGTCAAGTGAAAACATTTGCACTTATAGTGAAGTGAAAATGCTTTCAAAGAGAGGAATGATAGTAAAAGGTTCTAAAATCATAGAAAATTTGGGGACTTAGAAAGAAAGTTAGGCTTGGCAAGCCCTGGGAAAAGTAGGTCCTGGGAAATGTTAGGCCTTGTGCTTGCTAAAGATCATGTGAAACTGCACCGGTGTAATCAATATATGATAAATGACACAATTGTTAGATGTGATTAGATATAATTATTGTTTAAAGAACATGAGGAACAATGTTAGGGGTCTGAGGAGGGAACACGAGAAATCCATGCTTTGGTAAAAACAATGCATACAATAGAACAATGTAAGTTTAATAATTAATATGTAAGTTGTATAATGACAGAGTATAAAGCATGTTCAGCTCAAAACCAAGATGGGTCAGATTTGGGTCTGTGTACCCCTGACACCCAGAGCTCTTCAATAAAGCACCTTCATATAATCATTCTGTGATGATGTGTGTTCCTGAACTCTAACAATTTCATCAGATTTTCCTGGAATTTTGTGGGATTTTGTGAAATTTTGTGGACATTTTTGGATATGTTGTGGATGTTGCTGGAATTTGGTAGAATTTTGAGAAGTTATAGGGAATGTTGTGGGATTTTTCTGGAATTTTTTGAGGCTTTTCCAGAATTTTGTGGGATATTGAGGAGATTTTGTGGAATGTTTCTGGAATTTTGTGGGATTTTTGTGGGATTTGGAGGAGACTTGAAGAATTTTGAGGGATTTTTCTTGGATTTAGTGGGAAATGGTGGAGATTTAGTAAGCTTTTGCAGGGAGTTATTTTTCTTAGTGACCCAATGACCCAACACCTGTGTGCTGCACTACGGTATTTTCTCTCCAATCACCTCCTACTACCCAAAAACCCCTAGGAGAAGAACATGAAGAAAAAAGAAGGAGGACAAGAGAAAAACCCTAAATCCTCCATCTTGTCTCTTGTTCTCTAAACTACTTTTTCACCCAGTGATTTAGAAAACTTTCTAATCTACACACTCACACTTTTCCTATCTAAGTTTAACATTTGTTTTCATGTATCACCATGAAAACATGCTCATGAATTTCGTATTATATGAAATTCAGTGTTTCTTTGAATCCTAGAAGTAAGTATTAAAAACAAGGGGACACACTGAGACTCCAACATGTTATCTACCTTTGACTGATCCAAGGAGCTATTAATCAGAATGCTGCCTTAATTAATAGGATTAGTCACCCAAGTCTCAGGCTAGATAGTGAAGACACAGGCAAGCAGCTTAGCAGAAGGTTTTCTAGGAACATAAAGAAGGAATCCAGGACATTGTCCTGTATTTTCCTTTAAAACAGCTCTGAGAAATCCCCAGGATACTCATGTTAGGAGAAAAGTCCTACATGATTTACATGACCCTGCTGAGCTTCCGAGATCAGGCGGGATCGGGCGCTCTCAGGGCGCTCTGGCCGTAGGCGCTGCTTCCCCTCTCAGGAGCGCTCACCTTCCTGCCGTGCCCCGCAGCCTCACCAACACAGCCCAGACACGCAGAGCACACAGCCCGGCCACCAGGGCTGCCTGTGGCCACAGCGGACTCGGAGCCACAGCCAGCAGCACACAGGCCACACAAAGCACAAAACCCACACCAGGCCAGGCACACAAGGCACACAAAGCACACCAGCCACCTGTGCCCACAAGCTCCTGCCCCTCGCCAGGGCTGCCCAAGGAAAACAAGGCACCTGCCAGGACCTGTGCTACTGTTCAAAGTTATTAGTCTCTGCCATATAACAGGAATAGATGGTCCAAAATTAAATGGCCTCAATGTCACCAGGAGTTCTTCACACAGTGCAGGTGTGACATTTGAAAGCAGACAGACTACAGTCCTTTTTTTCTGTGTAACTTCTGGCTGCAAGTCTGTGGCCATAGGGAGATGCCACAATGTGTCATTTAAAAATCATCATTTTTAAAAGCCCAAACAACCAACCACAGCTTCATCTTTCTTGGAGGACTTCATCAGTTTATTCCATAACAGGAGCACAATCTAACCAAGAGAACACAGAACTGTCATTCCAAATACATGGGCTATGCCCCTTCCACTTGGGCTAAGGGGCTGGATTTCCATCAGTGACCACAAGCCAGGACTTTCAACAGTGTTTGCTGCCTTTTTCTCTAAGACATCATTTGGGATATTTTATGGCCTTTAATTAAATGCAAAAAAATGCTATCTTTTCAAATACTTTGTAAGGAACTGAAAAGACAAACTTTCCACAGCCAAACAAAAATAGTGTGTATGTCTCTAGATGCATATATGGAGGTGGAAAAAGACAAGAGGATGGAAGATAAGAAAAAATAGGATTTTTTCTTAATAGGATTTTTCTTAAAATAGGATTTTTCGTCTGGGATTGGGGGGAGGAGAGGAGGGAGGGGCAGGAATGGGACAGTGCTCCAGGGTCTGTGGCAAACAGTAAAGAAAAATATGGAGAGGTGTCAGAGAAGTAGAGGTGTCAGAAAATTAAAGGTGTCTCCAATAACATAACTATTTGAATTTTAAGATGGAGTGTCTGTAGGCAGCTAAGTAGGGAGATGACAAGGATGGGAGTGTGAAAGAGTTAAGGATCAAAGGAATTGCTCGGGATGGATCTATCTGTGAATAGCACTAACACAAGTTTGCTGCCATTTTAAGCACCAAGTGCTCCACTCAGCCATACTTTGAGATCAAGTTCCTGTAAAAGTATATATTTAAGTTACGTATGAGGGCATTTCTTCACACAGGAACAATTTGAGCTATTCCTGCAAAGGCAGGCAGCTCAATATTTGAGATATAGAGTGGTTCTGCAAGGAGATCTGTTTTCTTAGACTGATGGATTTGGAATACAAATATGAGTCCGATGTTTCTTGTGACACCCATGTCTGGAAGTTTACAGTAACCCTGAGGTGATGGCCCTGCTTCAAATTCATGCATTATGTCAATGAAGAACTGTGCACGGACTGGAAAAGCTGCTAAGCCGTATTTTCCCAGGAGACTGAGCTGTGTGAAATCATCTAAGATGAGTGTTTCATGGGGCTTTCCATTTCTGTTCCTGTTGGGAAGGCAGATTGCCTCAGTGAGCTGAGCAGTGAGTCATGAAGGTCACACAACCAAAAAAAAGCGGAAAAAACTATTTCAGTTGGAAGAGTCCTACACCAGTCATAGAATGACAGAATCATAGAATGGCTTGGGTTGGAAGGGACTTTGAAGATCATCTAGTTCCAATCACGCTGCCACGGGCAGGGACACCTTCCTCTAGAGCAGGTTACTCCAAGCCTTGTCCAGCCTGCTCTTGAACACTTTCAGGCACGGAGCACCCACGGCTTCTCTGGGCAACCTGTTCCAGTGCCTCACCAGCCTCACCCTAAAGAATTTCTAACATTTCATCTAAATGTACTTTCTTTTGGTTTCAAGCCATTTCCCCTTATCCTATCACTACATGTCCTTTAAAAGTCTCTCCAGCTTTCTTGGAGCCCCCCTTTAAGGTGCTTTAAGGTTGCCCCAGAGCCTTCTGTTCTCCAGGCTGAACAAACCAAACTCTCTCAGCTTGTCATCGTAGGAGAGGTATTCCAGCCCTCTGATCCTATCCATGGTCTCCAGCAGTCCCATGGCCTCCTTCAGCTGCTTGAATCAATTCAGGGCTGAGCAAAATGTTAAGAATGTTATTCAGCTCATTGTCCAAGTACCTCTCAAACAGACAGGCTTGGAACCATCAATCATCTCTTTAGGAAGCCTGTTAGGAAGTGTTTGACCCATGTCTATTGATAAAAATGCTTGCTAAACCTCATCTAGCTCAGTTTGGAACCATTCCCATCTGTCTTATCACTGGATACCGGGGAGAAGAGATCAGCACCTTGCCTTCCTCAGGTGTTTGGAGAGAGCAAAGAGTTTGCTGCTCAGCCTCATTTCCCCCAGCTGCCAGCACTGCTGGGTAATTCCCCCTTTTGACCAATTAATGATGCTGTGTTTCATTTGCCCCAGCATGACGTTCCCTGGGGGCACACTGCTGACTCCTCTTTAGCCAACACCCCCAGATCCTTTTCTGTAGGGCTGCTCTCCCCCCACTTCTGTCCAAACCTATACTTGTGTCCAGCTTGACTTTTTTTCTTAGTGTTGACCTCTACAATTCTGCATCACCAGCAGACTCTGCTGATTATGTCCTCACATGCTTCTGCTAAATTTATTTGGCCTATCTCAGCTTTTATCCGTGTATCTACTTGTCCAAATTAGAGGATACATATGAAAATATTTCCCAGCCTTGTTTGTGCATTTCTCACGGTCAAGTACATACATTGCTTTGAATTGAAGAAGTATTTCAATAGGTGAATGAAAACTATCAGCATTATACAAGGCAAGGTAGAAATGCAAATTAGAGGGAGAAGTTGGTTTTAAAGACACAAGCGATTAGGGCCAGTCACATCGGTTAGTTTTGATTGCAAGGCCACAACTTAGACCTAGTGCTTGGGATTTTCCACAGAAGCATTCAGTCTGGCTTTGATGACATTGAGTTATGAGGCATCTACTCTTTTCTTCATGTTTTGATTTACTGGCCATTCACTCCACATTAAAAAAAAAAAAAAAAAAAAAAAAAAGTTTGATAAGTATTTTCTCCTGAATTTTTGTATCTTTTGTACCCATAGTATTGTTTGCTGCTAGATGAAAGAGTTATTTCATATCCTGTACTTTTACCCTGAGAAGGCAGTTAGAAACTATGATCAAATAACCCCCTCAGTCCTCTTTTGGATAAGTACATTGATCTCTAAAAGATCTATTTAAAGAGTAAAACTGGTGGGGGAGAAGGCAATGATCATTTTACTTGCATGCTCCTGTAATTACTGATGCCATGAGAAAGATATTTATTACAACAATATGTCTGGAACTGTACAACATATAGAGAAATGTGTGCTCTCCAAATTTACTTGGATTATCTCAAGGTTTTTCCTAAGACTGCATTTATCGTGCATTGCCTTGACTGTCAATGCATCTTTGCTTTTATGTTCTTAGAGGAGCAAGAACGAAGACACTCTGAAATGGTATTAGAATTCCAACTGGGATTTCTTCCAGTGCTGTTCAGCATAAGTAATTGAAACCCAATATTGTATTTTTATATACTCTGGAGCATTTCTTCCAAGGAGCAAATTTCTACTCACTTACTGTTGTGTAGGTTATAAATGACATTGTGCATTTCTTCGGATCCATTCTTTTAGCCTGGGATTGAGATTTTCTGAGGTGGAACAAGCCCTTTGGACTTGGGATCGAGCCCTTTTGGGGTCAAATGGAGCTGTTTTGCGTGGGATTGAGTTGTTTTGAGGTGACAGATGGATCCCTCCTGGCTTTTGGAGTGCAAAGAGATGGAGATGAGAAGCAAACTGTGGCCAAAGGAGAAGGATAAGCAGCCAGGTGTATTGCCAAGGTGGATTCCAGGAATGTGCCCAAGATGGCTCCTCCAGTGGGGGATAGAGCTGCAGCAGTGCACGAAGCTCTTCCCGCACTCGGGGCACTCGCAGGCTTCCCTTCCGTTGGTGTCGGGTCAAGTGAGAGCTCTGTGAGAAGCTCTTCCCACACTGGGAACACTCGTGGGGCCTCTCCCCGCTGTGGATGCGCCGCTGCTTGACCAGGTTGCTGTTGTGCTTGAAGCCCTTCCCGCAGTCGGGGCAGCGGAAAGGCCTCTCATCCCTGTGAATCCGATAGTGCCGGAAGAGAATGGATCTGTTGGGAAACCTCTTCCCACACTGAGAACACTCAGAGATCCCTGTTCTGCTCTGGGAGCGCTCCTGGTGTTGATCCCAGTCCCTGTGCTGGCCTCGCTCTCAGTCTCGGAGCAGTCCCGGGGCACTCCCGGAGCCGATTCCGGTCCCGGTGTCGATCTCAATGGCGCAGCGGTGCCGGTCCCGGTCTCAGTCCCGGTCCCGGAGCGGTGCCGCTCTCGGTGCCGGTGCCGGATTCAGTCCCAGTCTCAGGCCCGCTCTAGGCCTCAGTCTCGGTCTCGGTCTCCATCTGGGTCTCGCTCCCAGTCCCGGTGCCGCTCGAACCGAGCCCTTTTCGGGTGATTTCAGGTCCCTTTTGGGCGTTTCAGGCCACTTTGGCTGATGTTGGGGCCCTTTGGGCGCTTTGAGGCAAAACCAGCGACTTTCAGGGTGGACCTTGCACCCATTTGGGAGATCCCGGGGTGATTTTAGGCCATTTGGAGTGGGTTTGACACCGCTTTGGGCATTTTTATGCCCTGGTGGTTGCACTTGGGACTCCTTGGGATGATTTTAACCCCATTTGGCTGATGTTAGGCCAAACCATGCGGATTTAGCGCGCAGTTTAGGTCCCTTTATATGATTTTGCTTTTCTCCTTTGTTTATTGAAATTTCAGCAGTTTTAACACTTTTTTCCCCACTTTTTTATCAAAATCTTCATAAAAATTGCCCCAATTGTTCTCAAAATCCTACAAAATTCCAGAAAAACTCCACAAAATTCCACAAAAATCCCACAAAACCTACTGAAATTCCCACAAAATTCCAGAAAAATACCATCAAATTCACCAAACAGATTCAAAATCCTGAAAATTCCAGCAATATCTCACAAAATTATAGAAATATCCCACAAAAATCCCTAAAGCTTTTAAATATCCCACAAAATTCTTTAAAAAATTCACAAAATTCCACAAAACCCCCAGAAATTACAGAAAAATCTGATGCAATTACACAAAATTCCACTAAATTCCAAAAATATCTCAAAAATCTAATTTGAAAAAACTCCAGAAATATTCCAGAAAAAAATCCAGTGAAACACCACAAAATTCTTCACGTTTTCTCAACATACACAAAATTCAAGAAAAATCCCAGGAAATTGCACAAAAATACAAAAAATTCACTGAAACTTCTCAAACCCCAACCAAATTCCAGAAACATTTGATAAAATCTCGACAAATTCCAAAAAAATTTAAGAAAAAACCCACAAAATCCCCGAAATTTTTTTCAAAACCCCACCAAATTCCTGCAAGATCTCACAAAATCTCCACCAATTTCCGAAAAACCCAGGAAAAATCCCTCACAATTTTCCGACTCTCCTCCAAATCCCAGAAAAATCCCACAAAATTCCAGAAACATCCCACAAAATCTCCTCAATATCACAGAAAATTCTAGAGAAAGTCCACAAAATTGCAGAAAAATGCCACAAAATTCCCTAAATCTTCTCCAAACATTACAAAATTCCAGAGACGCCTCACAAAATCTCCACCAATTTCCTCAAAATCTAAGAAAAATCCCTCAAAATTCGTCAAGTCTCCACCAAATCCCACAAAATTCAAGAGAAATCGTCAAAATTCCAGGAATTGCCAGAAAATTCCCTAAATCTTCTCAAAACCCAACCAAATTCCTGCAACATCCCACAAAATCTCCACAAATGTCCACAAAATTCAAGAAAAATCCCACAAAAATCACTAAATTTCCTCAATATCCCACAAAATTCCACAGACATCTCCCAAAATCTCCACAAATGTCCCACAAAATCTAAGAAAATTCCCTCAAAATTCTTCAAGTCTCCTCCAAATCTCACAGAATTCGAGAGAAATCCTCAAAATTCCAGGAAAATGCTACAAAATTCCTTCAATCTTCTCAAAACCTGACCAAACTCCAGCCACATCCCACAAAATGTCCACAAATTCCCACAAAATTCAAGAAAAATACCACAAAATTCTTCAAGTCTCCTCAAAATCCCACAAACATCTCACAAAATCTCCTCAATATCCCACAAAATTCTAGAGAAATTCCACAAAATTCCAGGAAAAATCCCACAAAATTCCCTCAATCTTCTCAAAACACAACCAAATTCCTGCACCATCTCACAAAATCTCCAACAATTTCCAGAAAAATCTAAGAAAAATCCCTCAAAATTCTTCAAGTCTCCTCCAAATCGCACAAAATTCTGGAAAAGCCCCACACAATTCCCTAAATCTTCTCAAAACCCTCCCAAATTCCTGCAACATCTCACAAAATCTCCACGAATGTCCACAAAATTCAAGAAAAATCCCACTAAAATCACTAAATTTCCTCAATATCCCACAAAATTCCAGAACCATCTCACAAAAATCTCAACAAATTTCCACAAAATTCAAGAAAACTCCCACAAAATTCTTGAAAGCCTCTCAAAATTCCAGAAAAATCCAACACAATTCCCACAATCTTCTCAAAACATTACAAAATACCAGACATCTCAAAAAATCTCCACACATTTCCACAAAATCTACGAAAATTCCCTCAAAATTCTTCAGGTCTCCACCAATTTCCACAAAATTCAAGAAAACTGCCACAAAATTCTTGAAAAGCTCCTCAAAATTCTAAAAAAATCACACAAAATTCCCTAAACCTTCTCCAAACATTACAAAATTCCACAGACATCTCACAAAATGTCTACAAATTTCCACAAAATTCAAGATAATTCCCTCAAAATTCTTCAAGTCTCCTCGAAATCCCACAAAATTCAAGAGAAATCCTCAAAATTCCAGGAAAATGTTACAAAATTCCTTCAATCTTCTCAAAACCCTACCAAACTCCAGCCACATCCCACAAAATGTCCACAAATGTCCACAAAATTCAAGAAAAATCCCACAAAATTCTTCAAGTCTCCTCAAAATCCCACAAACATCCCACAAAATCCCACAAAATTGCAGAAAAATCTCAAAAATTCCCCAAATTTACTCAAAACCCAACCATATTCCTGCAATATCCCACAAAATCTCCACAAATGTCTAGAAAATCTAAAAAAATTTCCCCATAATTCTTCAAGTCTCCTCAAAATCCCACAAACATTCCAAAAAATCCCACAAAATCTCCTCAATATCCCACAAAATTCTAGAGAAATTCCACAAAATTCCAGCAACATCCCACAAAATTCCTTCAATCTTCTCCAAACCCAACCAAATTCCTGCAACATCTCACAAAATCTCCACCAATTTCCACAAAATCTAGGAAAAATCCCACAAAATTCTTCAAGTCTCCTCCAAATCCTAGAAAAATCCTCAAAATTCCAGAAACATCCCACAAAATCTCCTCAATATCACAGAAAATTCTAGAGAAATTCCACAAAATTGCAGAAAAATGCCACAAAATTCCCTAAATCTTCTCCAAACATTACAAAATTCCAGAGACGTCTCACAAAATCTCCACCAATTTTCACATTATCAAAGAAAAATCCCACAAAATTCTGGAAAAGCCCCACACAATTCCCTAAATCTTCTCAAAACCCTAACAAATTCCAGTAACATCCCACAAAATGTCCACGAATGTCCACATCATTCAAGAAAAATCCCTCAAAAATTCATTAAATTTCCTCAATATCCCACAAAATTCTATAACCATCTCACAAAATATCAACAAATTTCCACAAAATTCAAGAAAACTGCCACAAAATTCTTGATAGCCCCTCAAAATTCTGGAAAATCCTCACAAAATTCCCTAAATCTTCTCAAAACATTACAAAATTCCAAAGACATCTCACAAAATCCCCACAAATTTCCACCAAATCTAAGATAATTCCCTCAAAATTCTTCAAGTCTCCTACAGATTCCAAGAAATTCAAGAGAAATCCTCAAAATTCCAGGAAAATGTTACAAAATTCCTTCAATCTTCTCAAAATCCTACCAAACTCCAGCAACATCCCACAAAATCTCCAACAATTTCCACAAAATCTAGGAAAAATCCCTCAAAATTCTTCAAGTCTCCTCAAAATTCCACAAACATCCCACAAACATCCCACAAAATCTCCTCAATATCCCACAAAATTCTAGAGAATTTCCACAAAATTCCAGAAAAATCCCACAAAATTCCCTGAATCTTCTCAAAACACAACCAAATTCCTGCATCATCCTACAAAATCTCCACAAATGTCCACAAAATTCAAGAAAAATCCCACAAAAATCACTAAATTTCCTCAATATCCCACAAAATTCCACAGACATCTCACAAAATCTCCACAAATGTCCCACAAAATCTAAGAAAATTCCCTCAAAATTCTTCAAGTCTCCTCCAAATCTCACAGAATTCGAGAGAAATCCTCAAAATTCCAGGAAAATGCTACAGAATTCCTTCAATCTTCTCAAAACCTGACCAAACTCCAGCCACATCCCACAAAATGTCCACAAATTGCCACAAAATTCAAGAAAAATACCTCAAAATTCCCTCAATCTTCTCAAAATCCCACAAACATCTCACAAAATCTCCTCAATATCCCACAAAATTCTAGAGAAATTCCACAAAATTCCAGGAAAAATCCCACAAAATTCCCTCAATCTTCTCAAAACACAACCAAATTCCTGCAACATCTCACAAAATCTCCAACAATTTCCAGAAAAATCTAAGAAAAATCCCTCAAAATTCTTCAAGTCTCCTCCAAATCGCACAAAATTCTGGAAAAGCCCCACACAATTCCCTAAATCTTCTCAAAACCCTCCCAAATTCCTGCAACATCTCACAAAATCTCCACGAATGTCCACAAAATTCAAGAAAAAATCCCACTAAAATCACTAAATTTCCTCAATATCCCACAAAATTCCAGAACCATCTCACAAAAATCTCAACAAATTGCCACAAAATTCAAGAAAACTCCCACAAAATTCTTGAAAGCCTCTCAAAATTCCAGAAAAATCCCACACAATTCCCACAATCTTCCCAAAACATTACAAAATACCAGACATCTCAAAAAATCTCCACACATTTCCACAAAATCTAGGAAAATTCCCTCAAAATTCTTCAGGTCTCCACCAATTTCCACAAAATTCAAGAAAACTGCCACAAAATTCTTGAAAACCTCCTCAAAATTCTAAAAAAATCCCACAAAATTCCCTAAACCTTCTCCAAACATTATAAAATTCCACAGACATCTCACAAAATGTCTACAAATTTCCACCAAATCTAAGAAAATTCCCTCAAAATTCTTCAAGTCTCCTCGAAATCCCACAAAATTCAAGAGAAATCCTCAAAATTCCAGGAAAATGTTACAAAATTCCTTCAATCTTCTCAAAACCTGACCAAACTCCAGCAACATCCCACAAAATCTCCACAAATGTCCACAAAATTCAAGAAAAATCCCTCAAAATTCTTCAAGTCTCCTCAAAATCCCACAAACATCCCACAAAATCCCACAAAATTGCAGAAAAATCTCAAAAATTCCCCAAATTTACTCAAAACCCAACCATATTCCTGCAATATCCCACAAAATCTCCACAAATGTCTAGAAAATCTAAAAAAATTCCCCCATAATTCTTCAAGTCTCCTCAAAATCCCACAAACATCCCACAAAATCCCACAAAATCTCCTCAATATCCCACAAAATTCTAGAGAAATTCCACAAAATTCCAGCAACATCCCACAAAATTCCCTGAATCTTCTCAAAATCCAACCAAATTCCTGCAACATCTCACAAAATCTCCACCAATTTCCACAAAATCTCCACAAAAATCCCACAAAATTCTTCAAGTCTCCTCCAAATCCTAGAAAAATCCCACAAAATTCCAGAAACATCCCACAAAATCTCTTCAATATCACAGAAAATTCTAGAGAAATTCCACAAAATTGCAGAAAAATGCCACAAAATTCCCTAAATCTTCTCCAAACATTACAAAATTCCAGAGACGTCTCACAAAATCTCCACCAATTTTCACATTATCAAAGAAAAATCCCACAAAATTCTGGAAAAGCCCCACACAATTCCCTAAATCTTCTCAAATTTCTACCAAATTCCTGCAACATCCCACAAAATCTCCACGAATGTCCACATCATTCAAGAAAAATCCCTCAAAAATCACTAAATTTCCTCAATATCCCACAAAATTCCAGAACCATCTCACAAAATCTCAACAAATGTCCACAAAATTTAAGAAAAATCCCACAAAATTTATGATAAGCACCTCAAATTTCCAGAGAAATCCCACAAAATTCCCTAAATCTTCTCAAAACCCAACGAAATTCCTGAAACATCCCACAAAATCTCCATCAATTCACAGAAAATCTAAGAAAATTCCCTCAAAATTCTTCAAGTTACCTCAAAATCCCAGAAAATCTCACAAAAATCCCTAAGTTTTTTCAAAACCCTACCAAATTCCAGCAACATCCTACAAAATGTCCTCAAATATAAAAAAAAATTCATGAAAAATCCCACAAAATTCCCTAAATCTCCTCAAAACTTTAACAAATTCCAGAAACATCCAACAAAATCTACACAAAGGTCCACAAAATTCAAGAAAAATCACACGAAATTCCCTAAATCTCAATTTCCCACAAAATTCCATTAAAATCCCACAAAATTCCCTAAATTGTCTCAAAACTCAAAACATTTAGCAAATGCCCCAATTTCTCATCTTCTATTGAATATTTATGTTTTGGAGGCAAATTAAATTGAGATACATTAACTTTTAAAGATATCAATGCCATTGTTCTTTGCACTTCTCGAGCAATCTGTCGAGCTGTCCCGTCGGCTTTTCCATTTTCTTCACAAATTTTGGAGTTTCCTGATTGGTATCCTTTGCAGTGCATAATTGCTACTTGTTCAGGTTTTGTATTGCTTTTATCAATTGCAGGACTGCATCTTGATGTTTAATGTGTGTGCCTTGAGAAGACAGCAGTCTTCTTTCTTTCCGCAGCACTCATCCCCCTCATCCAGGGCTTTTGCAATTAGTCCATAGTCCATGATCCACAGGCAGCACCACCCTGTCATCCCAAGGAAGACTCGCAGCTCATGCACGTTCTGGGGTTCTGGAATAGCACAAATAGCTTGAATACAATTAGTACCCAGCTTACATTGCCCTGGTGAGATTTCACATCCCAGGGAAATCACACTCTGCCAGGCAATTTGTGCCTTTTCTTTAGACTCCTTATATCCTCCCATTCCCAGCTGATTTCAAATTTCAATTGGTACCTTTATGCAGGTTGTTCTCTCTTCTGTAGCTATCAGTACACCATCAATATACTGTAACAGCAGGTATTGTTTTCTCAGTACTTGCCTGTTCTCAGTCCAAATCTCCAGCGCCTTCCCCAGATGGCTTCCAAATAGGGTTGGACTGTTCTTGTATCCTTGTGGGAGTCGTGTCCAAGTGAGCTGAGTTTTCCTTCCTATTTCTGGATTTTCCCATTCAAAGACAGTTTCCTGCTTTCTTTCTCAAGGGGTATGCAGAAAAAGGCATCTTTTAAATCAAGTACAGTAAACCATTTCTCTTTCTCTTTTATAGATGTTAACAATGAGCAAGGATTAGCTACCACTGGGTAAATATCTTTAGTTATTCCATATATTGCTCTCAAATCCTGCACCAGTCCTTATTGGTCAACACAGAAATTTGGGCTCCAGTGTTAACTACAAAAGTAAAAAGTGGATGTATAGGACCCACTATTATTGAGAAACCGCTCAGACTATTCAGCCTAGTCTTCACAGAAGTATGGAGAACATTGTTTATTTCTATCTTTAGCACACTTTTATAGGGTTTTACAGGGTCCCCGGGCTAAGCAAGTTACTCTTGGTTAATCCACACAGGTTTACATTTTTTCTCTTATACACAAGGATATTGTTTTGCTTCATTCTCTCTGCTTCAGGAAAGTTTCAAGGACATGAGCCTTTAATATCACAACTTATACCAAAGGCTGGTTTGTGCAGACAGGCCTTTACTAAAATATCATGCCCACCTTCTGTTCAAATATTCTCTACACACTATTGCTGTAATCAGTATGTCTCCAGTTTTGTTATTTCTAGTGAGCATTTGAAATAAAAGCAACCTCTGCCTCTCTGCTCACCCATGAGAGGCAGAGTTCCCAGTTTCCCTGATTCTGAGGCTCTTTGGGCTCCACTCCCAGAAGCTGAGAAGGAGACGGCTTTGGCTCACAGCCCAGAGCCTGTGGAGCTGTGCTGGGTTATCCAATGGGGCATTCCATACAATGAACTTGGGACAGTGCCAATTAGAAACAACTTCACTCAACTTTGAAGTGAGAAGCCATCTATTACCTTGCTGGGGACCCCCTTCTTTATCTCCAGTGACCACCAATACTGGCAGTGAGAGATTTCTTTTCTCTTGTCTGGGTTTTCCTTAAGAGAACCAATGCATCTAACACCTTTGCTTTCTCTGATTTTTCTTCTGCCATTTTTACAGGTCCATCATTTCTACTGGAATGAATTAGCTCTTTTGGAGGGTAAATTTGATTCAGGAGAGGGGTTTCCCCCTCTTCTGTTTCTTTTAGTGAGTCAGCATTTTTGAATTTTCATCATGGAGGGCTGCTCGCAACAGATGGATCTTACTCTTTTCTTCATTGAATTGTTTTTGCAAAATTTCAACTAGGTTTTAGAAGGAGTCTATTCTAGTTCTTTCCTCACTTCTTTGCTTAAAGCCAGTTTTTAGAGCTGCTGTAAAACAAGCTCCCAAAACTGAGCAGAGTATAGTTTGATTTTTGCCCATTTTAAATTTTCTTTCACCTAGTAAAGAACACACTCTATCAATCACATTTTCCAAATTAAACCAGGAACTAAGCGCCCACTTTTCCCCTCCCGGAGAAGGTCTGGCATTGTGTTTTGCTAACAGAGCATAAAATGCAGCTTTAACTTCTGCACTGCCATTTTCAGTCATTTTTACAAAGGGAAAACCACTACAGGGAGGTATAAACTTCAATTATACACACACACACACACACACACACACACACACACACACTGCTTTTTGCTTCCCTGTGTGGGTAAAAAGACCAAATCTGCTCGGGAGGCACTCTTTCAGTTTAAAATTCTGATTGTCTCTTCACTACACCAAGCACTCAAAATTCATACACACAACAACAACAAAAACATTCCCACCCTTTTGCACTAAGAGATCTTTTGTGAAATTCTGCAGACAGAGCCCTCAAGTGAGTGTGGGGTGCTTTTCACCTCGGCGTGTGCAGTTTGTGGGAAATTCGAGTTGCCCCCCTTGCTTTCTAGACACCGCTCACTCTCTTGGGAGTGTCGGGCTGGGTGCGGCTGGAGCAAAACATCTTTCCCCTAATACAGACTGCACAACAAACCTGCAGCCCCTTCTGTCTGTCACAAATCCTGTCCGTGACTCCAGTTTAAATGTCACGATTCGCTAACGCCAGTGGGAGTCGCGAGAAGTTTCTTTGATCTCAGAGGGCAAAAAGGACACAAAGGGATTTCAGTTGAAATCACAACAGCAATAATGTACATTTATTTTAGTGATAACAAGTGTTATGTGATAGAGGAGAGGGAGTGAGAGAGAGAGAGAGGAGAAAGAAAACAAAGTAAAGAAAGAGAGAGGTTATAGCTACCAACAGATGAGACAGTGTCACAGGGGTCTTTTTCCGTGGGGAGATCTCACCAAAATCAATTCAGCCTTATGTAATTCTTCCCCAAAGTGACCTTGTTTCCAATGTGCTAATAAGCACCCCAAAGGAGAAGTACCTGCTATGAGAGCAATGCTGCCCAAAACCCCTTTAAGCTTCTCCATGTCACAACTACAATACACCACAAATGCCGAACCTGCAACGCTTTCGCAGTCGTCTGACGGACGGCGCCCAGGCAATCCCAACAGGAATTCCTTTAGCCCAACCAAGTGCAGCTTTTGCTGCGTCTTATTGGCAGGCACCCAAACCAAAGTGAAAGCACCTTACCTCTTCTCCTGGGGACGCTGTGAGCAGCACAGACGGTCGCGGCCGATGGGCTCCCCGAGAATCCCTCGGTGCCGGCTGGAGCAGGATCGGGTCGCGAGCTTGCTCAGCAGCACTCACAAGGTCCCATCTGGGTCACCAAAATGTTAGAGTTCAGGAACACACATCATCACACAATGATTATATGAAGGTGTTTTATTGAAGAGCTCTGGGTGTCAGGGGTACACAGACCCAAATCTGACCCATCTTGCTTTTGAGCTGAACATGTTTGATACTCTATCATTATATAACTTACATATTAATTATTAAACTTACATTGTTCTATTGTATGCATTGTTTTTACCCAAGCATGAATTTCTTGTGATCCCACCCCAGCCCCCTAACATTGTTCCTCATGTTCTTTAAACAATAATTATATCTAATCTCATCTAACAATTGTGTCATTTATCATATATTGATTACACAGGTGCAGTTTCACATGATCTTTAGCAAGCACAAGGCCTAACATTTCCCAGGGCCTACTCATCTTGAGCTTTCCAAGCCTAACTTTCTTTCTGAGTTCCCGAATTTCCTAAGATTTTAAAATGTTTTACGATCACCTCCAGACACAAAGAGTCCTGTCTGAACAGTCACAGTGCTACATCTATTTTTAATTTTAATTTTTATCAATTTTTCCAGAGCCTGCTGGCTGTGTTCAAGATTTTCTCCCTATTCCCTCCCTAGTGCACATTCTCCAGAAACTCTGCTTTTACATCCTTTTGCATTGATTAAAGTTACCTGCAATGACCAGTCAATCCAAACCCTGGGAAAACTTGAACTTAAATGTGTACCTAGGCAAAATATTTACCTCCCACATCTGAAGCCATGAGCTGCCAAGTACTGTCCCCACTGTCATACCCTGTCCCCTGGAGGTGTGCTGATGCCATTTCAAAAGGGTTGCCAATGAAAACAAGTTTGAATATTTTGGTACTTTCCACACTGGCATTCAAATCCTTGACTAGAAAAATCACAAGTCATGATATCTAGGATTCTTCCATACCAAAGCTGTCATTCTCACCCGTGATTTTAGAGTGTCTGAACAGTCAGACAAGGTTTTAGTTTTAGACTCTAGAGACAAAGTCCCTGCTGTTCGGCGATCCCATTCCATCAGCATATAGTCCTGATGATTCCTTTAGGCAGGAGCAGCAAAGGCAAGAATGAGCCAAACAAGCTGCTCCTGTGTTCTCATGTCCAGCACAGCAGTAACTGGGAATTCAAGAATGGATTCAGGAGACAATGGGTGCACAGGGAGCCACCAAGACTTTGGGATGCTGAAATGGACCAGCGTGGTGCCTGTGCCCGGGCTGCACCGCGCTGAGCTCCAACTGGACAATCTAACAATGGTTAAATGGACACACCATGGGCCACTGGAGACTCCTACTCCTAGTTCTGTGAGCTACACTATTCACCTGTCATTCACCAGATGATGTTTTCATCTCTGCTTGAAATCCAGGAGAGGAAAAGGTCAACATGGAAAAGTGTTCTCCCAATTCTAGTGACACCTGTGCCTGCACACCACCTGTGCCCATGGCAGGGTGCTTGGAGACTGGATGATGTTGATGATACTTTGCAACACCAAGTGCTCCGGGATTCTGGGATTGCCCAAGTGGAGAGCAAAACTGAGCCGTGTAAGTCGCTGCTTTTTTTCAGCACATGCTGCTTCTTCCTTTGTTCCAAGCAAGTCCAGGATTTGGTTTCATGTGTCTTTAAGGTGCCTGGACAGATGAGAGGGAGGGCAGCTGCCCCATCAGACTCTCTCTCTCTCTCTCTCTCTCTCTCTCTCTCTCACTCAGGATGGTGCCAATGCCGCTGCCTTGGGACACCTGAGTGTGGAAGGCGAGCTCGCCCTCAAGCACGGCCATCCAAGTCAGTCACAGGCACAGGCTGCAGCTGAAGCTGGCAAGCGTTGTTGTAAGGCTGCAAGTGAAGAGAAAGCCATTGTGGCCAACTCTGCTGAAGCCTTTTGCCAAAGCAAAGGCAATTGTGCCCAAAGCCTCCCCCTGTTTGGCACCCGGCTGCTGCGGACGCCTCAGTGCGCAGGTGCCGACGTTGGGGCTGCTGCTGATCCTGGGCACACTCTGCTGCTGTTTCTGTGGGCTCCAGAGCCGCTTGGGCAGCAGCCACTGGGCAGCCCTGCTGGAGGAGACATCGCCACCCTCCCCATGGTGGCAGCAGCTCTGTGGGCCCCGAGCTCTGTGTCAGGGGGGCCTCAGTCACAGCAGCGTGGCCTGGGCAGCCGCGAGGGCCCGGGCTGGCCGCCAGCCCTGCCTCTGCCCACTGCCCCTTCCTGGAGGCACCCAGTGGCCGTGGCCTGTCAGCACCCCCCTGCCCTCCATGTCCCCAGCCAGCCCAGCCTGGGCACCTCGGGCTGTCCCCACCCTCCCGCTGGGGTGGTGTGCCAGCCTCCAGGCCTTCTGCTGCAGGCCTGGGGGACATTTTGGGACAGCACCGGAGCAGCCGGGTGTCAGGGACCAGGCGGCTGCCCGGGGGCTGCTTATGGCCTCTGACACCCAATTCCTCAGGGCTTCCCACCACCCCGGCTCCTCCAGGGCCTTCTGTCCCCTTGGAACCTCCTGCCACCCACTCCCTCACACATCCCCCTCGTGCCTTCCCACTGCCTTGTCCCGTCTGGGCCTCCGCAGCCCCTCATCCCTTCACGGCCTCTCAGCACCCCGTGCCCTCAGGGGCTCCCCCAGCCTGGCCCGGCAGCAGCGCCGCAGCCCCACAGGAGCTCCAGCAGCTCCTCAGCCATCACGGCAGCAACACACGGGCAGCAGGACACAGATGGCGCTTCCTGCCTGCCACAGGGCTTGTGGCTTCAGCACAACCACCAAAGGCCAAGGGGCTTCTGGCCATTTCCCCTGCACCACTGCATGCCCCGGCAGGTTGCTGAACACAAGAACCCTTTTCCCTCTCTTCCCCTATGCCCCGCACACCCTGGGCAGCCAAAGAAAGGTCTTGGGACTCTTGTGGTTTATAACATATCCTATATTATTTACATACTAGATGGAAACGAAACAAAGAACAATCTCTATGAAACAAAAACTAACAGATGGCCCATGTGGCCCCAGAAGACAGAGCCTCTCAGCCCTAACATATCCTACATTATTTACATAGTAAAAAGAAGAGAAAAAAGGAAAAGAACAACCCTTATGAAAAAAAAAATCCTGGCTGGCCCATGTGGCCCCAGAAGACAGAGCCTCTCAGGTCAGCTCTGAGTACACCTCCAGCAGCGCAGCCAGCCCAGGCCCGACAGACGAGGCCGTGTCCTCCATGCCCTGAGGATTTGGTCTTGCATCCTCTGGAGAATGGAGTAACGGGCACTCTGGATGGCCCGGAGGACATACAGCGTTTCAAGTGCCAGATCTGACACGGCACCGCTTCTGTCCTCCGTCAGGCGTTCGAGGGCTGCAAGAGAGACAAACAGAGCCACGGTCAGATCCCAGAGCTGTGGGGGCCCAGCGAGAGCCCCCTGCCAGGGCCATGCCAGCCGGCTCTTGCCTTGGCCAGGAGGGAGCAGGGACCAAGGGGGTCAGCCCGAACCTGCTGGCCACAAATGCCCCACGTGGCCCTGAAATCTCGCTGTGCTCTGCCCACGCCGCCCCTCATCGGCACAGGGAGCAGAGCCCTCCACAGCCTGGCCAGGGCTTGCAGCTGCCCCCAACAGCCACCACTGTCAGCCCGCTGCCGTGGCTCACCTCTGCACAAGACCTGGAGCTCTGCGTGCTGCCCCCTCAGCTGCTCCCCGGCCATCCCTGAGAACACAGAGCCTGTCAGGGTCCCAGCAGCACAGCTCCCTGCCAGCGGCGCTGCCAGCCCTGCGGCCACACGGCCTCCTGCCCCGGCAGGGCTCAGCCCGGGCCCTTGCCGCATCCTGACCCAGCCCAAGGGCACGGCTGCCAGAGGCCGGCAGCAGCAGCCCCGAGGGCAGTCGGGACTCCAGGGCGCCGGGCCCAGGTGCCGCTGCCGGGGCAGCAGCCGGGGCTGGGGCCGAGCTGCGGCGGGGCGGGGAGGGAGCCCGGGCTCGGAACTCACCGATGACCCTGATGGCCGCCGCTCGCAGGGTCTCCTGTGGGTCCTGCAGGTACTGCAGGGCCCGGCGCAGGTGCTGGGCCAAGGGGATCCTGTGGTCTGCCAGCTGGAGAGAGCGGCAGGAGGGAAGGCTTGGCGCGGGCTCTGCCCCTCGGCCGGGCGCTGCTGCCTGCGGCCAGTCCCGGCCTCCCGTGCCCGGCCGGCCCTGAGAAGCCGTGCGGCCCCCGGGTGCAGCAGTGGGCAGGGGCACAGCTGCCAGCCCCACACACTGAGCACCGGGGCCAGGGGGCTTCTCTAGCCTTTGGCTGGCACTTGCAGCCCGCCCTTACCACGAGCTTGGCAAACTTCCACAGTTTCTCCTTCCTGACAGCTTTTTCCAGGTCTGTCCTCTTCAGAAAGCCAGCCGCGCGAAGGAGCGTTGTCCGAGAGGCCTGGGGAGCAGCAGAGAGCCGCAAATGGCCCCACAAGGCAGGGCACAGGAGTGTCCCAGTGCCAAGGGCTGGAGGAGGCTGCAGCCTGCAAGCCTGCGTCAGGGCAGGAGGCAGCTGAGCCCCGTGCCAAGGCGCAGCAGCAGCCCAGGAGTCCTCACCTCTGCCACATGCCGATTCTCATCTTGGCAGTGGAAAAAGAGTGGGAGCAGGCTCTGGTACACTCGTTCCTTCAGGGGCTTTCTTCCTTCTTCTTCTGCCGACGACATCATTCTTCGAAGGAGAGACATGGAGAGCAGCTGCACCTGGCTATGGGGCTGTATGAAAGGAAGGAAGGAAAAATGACCTCATCATTGGCTTCTTGTGGCCCACATTGGCGCAGGCCTGCAAATGCACAGGGCACAAAGTGTCCGGGCAGCAGGCAGTGGCCGTGGCTGGGGCACAGAGCCTTACATTGTCCAGGAGTTTCAGGAGCGGCTCAGCCAGCTGCAGGGCCCTGCGCCAGGATATTGGGGTGTCTTCATCCAGGAAAATATGGCTCAGGAGAGCAATGCTCATCCTGGCCACGTCACTGTCCAAGTCCCACAGGAGGTGCACTAGTCTTCCTGTCAGGCTCTGAATTCTTTCGGCCTGTGCAGAACACAAGGGTGTGAAAGCCCGGGCAGCTGCCGCAGGGCCCAGAGGCCAAAGGGCTGTCCCAAAGCACTCGGGCAGCTGAAGCAGGAGGCAGGAGAGCTGCGAGGAGCTGCCTCAGCGCCCAAGGCAAAGGCCAGCCAAGGCCAAGTGACAGCATTGCCCAGCCTCATGCTGCCCACACGGCTTCAGCTGCTGCCCCCTTCTCACCATGGAGGGACGGTCCTTTAGCAGGAGGAGAGCCCTGAGAACCTGGTGATGCATCTCTGTGGAGTTGTACCACAGGTACTTATACAAGATCTCCATTAGGCTGTCACCACAGTCACTCAAGTCCAGGCAATCTAGGAGCTGAAAGGCACAGGGCAGTGAGAGGGGAGCCGGCCGGCAGGAACCTGGAAGTGTGCCGGGCTGGGCCCAGGCAGTAGCACAGGGCGCGGGTGCCGTCCCAGGCAGCTGTGGCTATGCCAGGGGACAGGGCTGGCAGGGAGCTGAGCGAGGTAGTGCTGGCCATCAGGCTCACCTCCACAAGGAATGCCATGGCAGAGACATCCCAGTGTGGCAACGGTTTGCTGAGCACCTCAAGCAGGTAGCTTAAGATGCTTTTGCACAAGTGGGCGGATGCACGGCGCATTACCCTGGAAGGCAGAAAATGGCAGAAAGAGTCTCAGCAAGGGTGCAAAAAACCTCTCCCAGGAATGACTGACACAGTTGTCCTATTGCCCCAGCACCCTGTGAGGGTATTTGGGCCCGTGAGATGTGGCTGCTCCTGGGCACCCTCCTCTCACAGCCTTTTGCAGTCTCCTTGGCCATCCCTCGGTGACGAGGTCCTCAGGCCCATGGCCACGGGGACTGTGGGGGGCATCCCGGGCAGGGGGCACAAACGTCAGAGGCAGTGGGGAGAAGGGGGGCTCACCTGGCCAGCAGACCCATGGCATAGTGGTGGGTGTCAGCACAGAGCAGCGTGTCCCAGCCACGCTTGCGTTCCATTGCCACCACCACATGCTCCAAGTGGAGACTGCAGAGCAGGGCCTTCAGGGTCTGCACTGCAAACCTGTGTGCACAGCAAAGCCCAGGTGACGCTGGGAGCGCTGGCTGTGAGGCTGGGGAAGTGGCAGGGACAGGAGGAGTGGCATACCTGTTGGGGCTGGTGGAGAGGCCGTGTTGCTCCTGGCATTCCTTCCAGAAGGTATGGACGTCCTCTGTCATATACAAAGTACTGAAGTATGTTTGGAAGAGGAGATGCACAAAGAGGCGGGGGAAATAGACTGTGAGGATCTGTGGGCAACAGGGCCCCTGGAGGATCTTCCACATCACCAGAGTTGCCTGCAGAGGACAAAGCAGCCCGAGACAGCGCTCAGTGCCGGGGCGTCCGTGTGGCAGGGCCTGAGCGTGGCAGGGAGAGGCCGGGGCAGACGCAGGGGGAGCAGCGGGCCTGGTGGCCCTGAAGCTGCCCCTAGGCCAGGTTTGTGGCCAGTGCCTGAAGCAGGGAGATGCAGTGGGGGAAGGAGGCAACAGAGCTGCTGGAGAGGCGGCCGGCCTTGCGGTGAGCAAAGGCCAGCTCCAGAAACTCACAGTCAGGGAAAAGACAGCCGTCTTGTCCCCATCAGAGGTGCCCAGGTTTTTCTGCGGCCAGCTCCCCACCACATTGATGAGGAGCGGTGTCACTTCCTCTGAAATCCAGGGCGAGAGCAAGATGGTCGTCCACATGGCCATAGCAGCTCTGCGGGGTCAGACACAGCACCGTGGGCTGGGCAGCAGTGGGGAGCTGAGCTGGCCGCCAGCTCTGCCTGTGCCCACTGGCCCTGAGCGGCAGCAGCAGCCAGGCAGCCCAGCCCTGTGGGGACAGGCCCCTGAGGGGCAGGCTGGCAGCACGGCAGCAGGCTCGGGGGCCGACTTTGTAGCAGGGCTGGCAAAGGGAGCAGCCAGAGGGCCCTGGAACTCTGTGTTGCTCACAGCCCTGGGCTGGGCTGTACAGGGTGATGGGCTGGGGAGCCCTGAGGCCTCGGGGCAGCTGGGCCCCATACCTGTCACACGTTGGGGCCACCCGCAGGAGAGTGATGGCCACATCATCGGGCTCTGCCTCGGCCACTTGCATCAGGGCCCAGTCCATCCTGTGCTCAGCAGCCTCATTGGCCATGAGCCACTGGTGGATGTACCTCACCACGCCGGGCACCTGGAGAAGGCACAGGGAGACTTGGAATGCCAGCAGAGGGAGTCAGCAATGTGCCCAGCTTCTTCCTCAGACAAGTGCTTCTCTTCCAGCACGCTGCCATGGCCTTAAAAGCTCCAAGTGAGCAGCAGGCGTGGCTTGGGAAAGCCAAGCAATTGCTGGAGGATCAAAGGCTGGCCACAGGCTGCTTACTTGCTCTGGATTGAAAAGAGCCGTCTCTACAAGCAGATCCAGCTGGGCAGCGCTGCTCTGTTCTACCAAGACCTCTGAGGATGTCTTGACCTCAGTGTCCATAGGTCTGGTGTCTTCCTTGCCAATTCTCTTGATGTATTGGTAAAGAAACTGTAGGAGAAGGGCAGGAAGGCAGGGAAGTTGCATGGAGTGCTGCAAGTGCGGTGCTGGGCTGAGCAGTGCCAGCAGGCCCAGCGCAGGTGGGGATGGCTGCAGGTACCTGCGCTGCTCTGCGGAAGCGGCCACGGGCGGTGTCCTGCTCTTGTGTGCCGTCCATGGCTGCATCTGGCAAAGAGCAGCCAGAGCTGAGGGGCTGCGGGAGAGGCCGGAGAGCACAGCCCAGCCCTGCGTTCCCCAGGCAGGGACAGTCCCGGGATGCCCCAGGGGATGCAGCACGGCCACTGCTGCGGGGGCAGCCCCAGCCCCTTTTTTGTGCTGTCCATGGGTGTGTCTCCACAGGACAGTGTGGGATGGGATGAGATGGGATGCAATGGGATGGGATGGGGCCAAGATGGCCGCAGGCACCAGCCCTGTGGCCCAGCTCTGCCACTCACCCTCCTCCAGCGGCTGCAACTGTTGCACCTCTTCGGTCTCTGGTGCTGGGGCAGCTCCAGGACCTTCTTCCTCGACCTCCTCTTCCTCCTCCTCCACCCAGGCCAGTTTGGGCACTCTTGGGGGTCGCTGCTCCAAATCTTCCAGACTCTCCAATCCTTTCCATAGGAACAGCACCAGGGGATGGCATGGCATGGAATGGGATGGGGCCAAGCTGGCAACAGGCACTAGCCCTAAGGCCGAGCTCTGCAACTCACCCTCCTGTGGTGCCTGGAACTCCTGCACCTCTTCAGACTCCTGTGCCAGGACAGCTCCAGAGCCTTCTTCTTCCTCCTCCTCAAGCCAGGCCAACTTGGGCACTCTTGGGGGTCGCTGCTCCATGGCAGTGACTGGATTTATGGCTGCTTGCAGGAGAGATGGCTCGGAAAAGCTCAGAGTCAGCAAGTCCTGCAGTCGTGCCTGGAAGGCACCTGCAAGACTCAAGTCCTGGCAAGATTGCAAGACAGCGAGTCCTGCACTTGGGTCTTGAGGGCTCGTGCCACAAGGACAGGAGGCTCCTCCACAGGGATTGTGGTCTGGTCTCAAGGGCAGAGACTGCAGGGATGGGCGACACGTCAGAAAAGCTCCGGGTCACCAAGTCCCACGGTCTGCCCTCAAGAGAACCTTAAGAAGGAAGGCTCAGCAAGGCCACAGGTCAGCAAGACCTGTGGTCTGGCCTCGAGGTCACCTGTAGTAATAGTGCTTCAGAAAAGCTCCAGGTCCGACACAAAGGAGTGCGCTGTGCGGGGGCTCCTCACAGCACCGCTCTGGCGCGTCCTGACCCGTCGCGTGCACCGAGCACTGTGGCGTGGCCCTGTCACCGCCAGCTCCTATGTCAGCACGTGTCACAAAGGGCCCTTTGACATCTGCTCCCGTTGCCACCATCCCACGGTGACCGTGCTGCAGCGTGTCACAAAGGGCCCTTGCACACCCTGCCCTCCGCCCTGGGGCCACCCCCATCCCCCCCCCAAGTGGCCCAGCTTGGAAGGAATCCCTTGCCCAAAGTGTCTAAGACAGCCTGATGGGATCTTTAGGAACAGCTTGTTAGAAATGAAATGGAGCCTGATTTATCAATAAGAATTTTATTGAAAACTTTGTAAAATTTACTCATGGAAATGTCTCGGTGTTGAGAGACAGGTGTCTGCTAGGGAGGGCAGGAGCCTCCCTTGGAATGAAAAATGTAGACCCCCTCCCTCCAAATTATGATAATCTTGAAATCAAGGGGCTCTCAGGCAGAGATCTGGGGATAGGAATAACAGTTTTTACTAATATTTATAACCAGGCAAACAAACAACAATAACTACAGCGTTAGCAAGAAAACAGAGTCAGGGACCCCGTGACAGCTTTCTGGGCTGAGACGGGAAAGGATGGAGGAGAGGCTTTGTTTCACAAACCCCCTCGGGTTGGCAGTCAGTGCTGGTGCTCCTGCAGGGCTCTGAGGAACACTCAGCTGGAACAGCAGGGATGAGCTGAGATCCCGGGCCAGTGGCTGAGGTGGATCAGCAGCTCCGTGGCGGTGGCTGGCACTGCCACACGTCCCGGCAGGACAGGGGGTGCGAGGCCACCAATGAAGAGGGAAGAAGGAGAAGAAGCAGCAGCTCCATCTGGGTGATGGCGAAATTCCCTTCTCCCCACCACAACAGCTCTGCACCCAAAGTGTTCTTCTCCGAAACTGAAGAAGCCACCAAACTGTCCCCACCCTCCCCTTTTCCTGCCCCCTTCCCCCCCTGGGCCCAGCCAAACTCTTTGTCTTTCCTCAAGCACCCACCAGGTACCCGCAGTTAAGTTTTCCCTGCAAGTCATGAGTAAAAATTCCACAGGCAAGCCAGAACTAAATAGAAAATAAAGGACACCTAACCCCCAACACCTGTAAGTTGTATCTTGAGAGTCAGCCAGGATCTTTGTTTGCCAGAAACACCTCTGAAGTTTAATCAAGGCATTAGTAATCAAAATTATTTTGAAAATTTAAAGATCAAAGTAGCCAAAATACTCAATGTAACTAATTGCTGGGTATGTTCTCAGCTCAGGTTGGGAGGAATGGGGTTCCCTCGGAGGGCTCACCCTGTGGGGTGGCCAAAACTCTGTCAATGGGCTCTGACTTGTAACGGATCCAGTGCAGGGACACTGACAGAAAACTGTGCTGTGGAACACAGGAATGCAATTATCAGTTTTACAGGATTGACTGAGATTTCCCTTCCGGAGAAACCAAGCCCTGTTCTAGTTGGAGGCCACAATGTGAAAGGATTTCTGTGCTTTACCATCACAAGCTTACTCATCCTTTTTCCTCACCCTCATTCACGTTAGGAACAATAATTCTGTTGTCCATGGAGCTGGCACCTTTTGAATTCCAGAATAATGTCCCCAAGGTCCTTTGCTGTTCAGCTTTACCGCGCTGTCTGTGGCTAACAAGGCTTGCTGGGGTCCTTTTCCCTTCGGCTGGAGAGGTGCCGGGTCCCAGTCCCTGCGGGACAGCCAGGCTCCTGGCTGGAATTGGTGTGGAAGTCCCTCAGGGTCACATCAGCCTTCACATGGAGCCCCGTGGATCTGAGCATTCTCCAAAGGGGCCGTTGGGGCAAACAGGGAGATTTGGTCTGGCAGGGTCTGTAAAACAATATCCCATCCCATCGACTTGTTCTGGCAGAGAACACTTGGCTGCAGGGACATACTCCCATTGTTCCTGCCCAGGTCTCAGGATTCAAACAGTGTAGTCTTTGCCCAGAGCTGTTCCTTCAGCTGGCTTGGGAGGGCCATTTGGCCTCTGGACCCACACTCTGGCTCCTTTATTAGGACTGCTGGGTCCAAACTCTTTTTATCCACAAATGGAGGCAATTTGAAGTGGATATTCTTTCTTCACAATTATTTTTTCAATTGCGATATCAATATTTCTTCTACCTTGTCATGGGGTTGAACAATCAAATCTTGTTCACTATTGTTTAACAGACTTACTTCAATTTCTCCTTGATAATCTGCATCAATTCCTCCTCCCGTGACATGAGCCCTTTGCAAGGCCAAGCTCCAGTGAGCAGTTATCAAACCAAAGTGTCCTGGAGGAATCTGAATTCTTATTCCTGTATTGTAAACTCTCATTTGCTTCTGATTTCTCCTAATGAATTCCAGTGCATGAAGGTCCAGCCCTGCAGCCTCTGGGGTGGCCCTGGCAGGGGCCATCACACCCAGAACAATTTCCCAGGCAGTCCAAGTCTCACTGTCCATGGCTGTGTTTGCAAATTGGGTGCAGCCGTGCACACCCAGGGGTTTCCATTTCCCAGTGGGCCCATTGTTAAGGGCATGGAGCTCATCTGGGAGATGGGTTCTCTACCGGGACAGGTTCCCATCTCCCCGTTTTATCAACTGCTCTTTTAACAATTGTTCAACCAATCCTCTAGCTTGTAGATCGTGTGGTACATGAAAAACGCAGCAGTCTTAATGACTGTGTTTTTCCCAGGAACAGACAAAGCATTCCACATCACAGCATCACCAAACCATATAAAAATTGCCAGTTTTATCCCTTCCTCCTTTATTCCTTGTATACAATTCACAATGTTTACCATTGACATTTGGGTCTTTGCTAGTCCTTTTTTGTAGGGTATTTTAGTGTTACAGTGAGCAGCCAAAGGTAACAAATTGGAATTGTCAGCATTATTTCACATTTTTGATTTTTAGTTATATATATAAATATATATTATTGTGTTGTTATTACTATTATTATTGTTATTGTTATTATTATTTTACTTGGACAAACAAACCTGAGCTAAAGACTAAGTGTCTTCTTCTGTCACTCCACGTGGGAGCATTCCGAAAACAATTGTTCCTTCTCTTGGTGCTGTTAACAAAATCCATCCTCGTCTTCCCAAACCCATGAGTTCTTTTCATTTTCCCATATGCAATGTTTGGATGCATTTTAAGACATCCAGCGGTTCAGCCTCTTTTAACCGACTGCCCCACTGCTCGCACGGTGCTCCGACCTCAGCCCCACTCCAGAGCCAGCGAACTCTGGGGAGAGCTTCCCTTCTGGGAATTACAGATGGGACTGATTCCTTACATTTACATGTTAAAAGTGACATTTTGTTGTGATCTGGCTAGACTTTGCCAGTTTTGTTTCAGCAGCGGGCAGAGTCAGCACCAAAGGCACAAACTCCACCTGAAGGAATCAGTGTCACTTACTGCAGCTCCAAGCAGCAAAAGATGACAAAAGGAGCAGCTCAGCAATGAATCCAATCATCAGTGCCAAAGATTGCCTGCAGGGATTAACAAAGATCCAGCACCAGTTCCCCTCAGACTTTGCCATCCCCAGATCCACCCATCAGCTGGGGAAGCTGTCACAGCCAAGGGCTGGAGAGCCACTCCAGACACTGGGAATTCCTGCAGGTGCCTCCAGCCACAGGTGAGGCTCCAACCCCGCTGTGAGAGAGGGCCCAGCTTTGATAGTGCTGAATAAACAAACTGACAGCACTTCTGGTGTGGGAACATCTGGTTTCATCCTCCTCTTGCGTCCCTGCCAAAGCCTGGCCAGGCCTCAAGGAGGAACCAAGGGAGTCGACCCTGACCATACACCCCAAACAAGGCCAGATGTGGGATTTCATGGCCTTGTCTGGCTTCTAAACACAGAAAGGTCAATCCATGTTTCATTGATGAGTGGATACATCTATCACAGTGTTCATGACCATGAATATTTCAGTAATGAGCAGATGGACAGGTAACCTTTGGCTGGAAGGTTCATTCAGAGATCACCTTTGGCTCAGGGCCTGTTGTTCAGGCCTCACTCAGGGCCTGTTGTGCAGACCTTGGCACTTCAGAAACGAGGTTTAGTGCTGGGCTTGACACTGCTGGGTGACTGGCTGGACTGGATGAGCTCAGAGGTCTTTTCCAGCAGAATGGATTCTATAATACCAGGATTCTATCTGCTGCATTCAGCTAGGTCCATTACTTAGCAGCATTACTTTAGTCCAAAAGCCCCCTCTTGCTCAGCTCTTGTGGCCTGAGGCTTCAGCTCCTTCAGTTCCCGGTGCTGAGCTGCTCAAGCTGAAGGAGACCACTTGGAGAGAAGAATAAGTTCATTCAATTCCTTCTGGGACACGGAGAGGGGAAATGTGAAAACAGGAGCATTGTTTGGTGTGGCCTCCTCTCTGCTCTTCACACCTTTCAGTGCTTTGACCCAGCCAAGAGCTTTCTCCAGGATTCAATGAAGCAGCTGTTCCTGCTCCCAGCTCTGGCTCTTCCCAGTCTCTGACCTTGACTGGTTTTGTCCCTCTTGCTGTGCCCTCTGTTCCGCCAGGGGGCTGCCCCAGACTGAGGGATCAGATGCAGGCACTGCTGCTGCTCCCTCGGGACCAGCCCCAGTTTGGTTGTTGCTGTCAGTGCCAGCAGAAGCCGTGGCTGGAGCAGCGGGTGCTGACAGTGCCCCAAGGCCCGGGGCTGGAGGGGTCCCTGGGCTGGGGCTGGGAGGGAGCTGCCCCTTGTTCTCCCTCTGCCTCCCGCAGAGCTGGGCCGGGCACAAGTGGGGCAGCAGAGCCAACAGGGAGCCTGCGAATCTCTTGCAGCCGTGCCTGCTCAGAGTTTGGCCTTGGAGCTTCAGGTGGGCAAAGGCAGCTGCTCTGGTCCCTCTGCGTGTGCCCGTGTTCAGCACTGCTGCTCCATCAGTCTGTGCCCAGCAACGGGGAAAAGCCTCAGCCCTGCAGGGCCAGGAGCTGCTGGGCTCTGCCTGAGCAGCTCAGCCAGCGGGAAGGGAGCTGCTCCACACGGGAACCAGGAGCAAAGGACATGCCTTTTCTAGGACATGTTTTCTGTAAAAAAAACCAACAAAAACAACAAAAGCAAACAAACAAACAAAAAAAACCCCAAAAAACATGAAAGATAAAAATTACCCCCAAATGTGTAGTGAAAAATCTTCTATAACACTGGAGTAAGAAAGAGGTAACTGATCTTTTGAAAAAGAGAACTCAGCTTTGATTTTAGTTCCTTAGTTTGTTCACGTGCTAGTGAAAAGGATCCATTAGCTGCCTTCCTTGAGAGATTTTATGGATGTTTTCCAATATTAAGATATTTTACACTGCAGTTAAAGGAATAGAAAATTGAAATACATGTTCTTCATGACTGTGTCTTGAGTGTAAAAATTTGCAGTTTGGAACTTGGACCTAAATGATGAGTTCGGCGGGAGAAATGCAGCACTCAATATGAATGATCAGCAAGTCTCATTTATTGGTAACTCTAAAACCACTTATATAGCATCAATAATTAGGCTCATACAAAGTGTAAAAACAAGCTCATTATTGGATATTTTTATTTAAGGTCAACTCCACCTAATTCCACATTCCTGTGATTGTTCTTCTATGCTGAATTCACATTCTTCTGATCACAGCGTCCTGTTCTCAGTTAACAGTTATCACTAAGGCCTTCCTGACCTTGCAACATCTCACACCAACTGTACTCTATTGTCTCATTCTTTCCCAGCTAACTGCTGCATGGGAACATGACCTTTGCTCTCTAGCCATTCCTCTACAATTCCCCTGTTTTCTTTTTGTACTAACAAAACTGTAGAAGTAGCCCTTTTCATCATGTTTTGCAAGCATTGCAGTATGCAAGGAATAAACAGTAGCACAATCACAATGATCAATATAACAACAATTGCCATTTGTGCCAAATATTTTAACCATCCTGTGAGACCTAGGGATTGAAACCATTCCTCTAATGGATTTGTTTCCATGGTTAATATTTTCATATTGTTCTGTAGTTGTCGGAGATGAGCATGAATAGACACTGAATGGTCAGAAATATTCATGCAACACATTCCATCAAAGTCTTCACAGCCATGGCCCTGTGCTAATAGTAAAAAATCAATAGCAGCTCTATTCTGCAATACAGCATGCCTAACACTCTTCCTATCCAAAAGCAAATCAGACAAAACCTTTGATGTAATATTAAACTGTTTTCCTGTCCAACATGCCAGTCGTCGTAACTGTGTTAAGGCTTGAGCACTAGATACTCCAGGTGTAAAAAGAGATGACACAATCACTGTAGGACGTTCCCAAAGTTCAACCTGATCCTTGCATTCTGGCCCCAATTGGAACACACTTCTCTTTGTTCGTAACCTGGTTCTATTGGCTCCTCATAGTTGCTGTATAGTGGGTGCAAACAATGTCAATTTCCCAAAATAACAAGGCCCTCCATAAATGTTTGCTGGCAGTCCTTGCCATGCACGATGTCCACAGATTAGAAAAATACCAGGTGGTAATTGCAGAGGTGAACTGCTAGAATTTACCTTGTGAGACCAATTGCCACAGTATGCATCATTATTCTGCAAATACAGCAAATTTTGTGGAGAAATATTTGTACCATTTGGCCCATGAGACTTTTTTGCATGATTGTTCCTAGCCCAATTGACAAAAGTTAAACAATAATTGCTAGGGGCTGAGCCTAACAGTCTTAACTCTCGTGGCTCTGACCCGGTAACATTTAAACCTGTAGCAATGTACCAAATTTGAGCACCAATGGGATTTGCTGGGATTAAACCTGTGTCACAAATATTGATCGTGAATCTACCTGATGGAATTTCACATAATGTTTTGTTTGCTTCCTTGGGCATTTTCCAATTCTTTGTCCATTTTTTAAACATTGTGGCATTGAGTGAATCATCTAAAGGTGCGCCCACTAAACAAGTTCGAAAAGGATCTGAAGGGGTGGCCATTGAAAGGCAAAAATTATCCTGTCTAGTTTGATTAGCCCACGTTACCCACGTATTTTGTCTCTCTTCCATGTCAATCAAAAACCCTTCATTTCCCTTTATCATGGTAAACCACCATAACAACCTGATCAGAGGTAGTCCTTTAAGAACCTTAAAAAGATTGTGGCAGTTCAGCCAGCATCTTGGCTGGATCCCATGTGAGATCTTGCTTCCCTTTTCTGTTACCCCTCTGCCTTGCCCGTCGATTCAGTTGCTTCGAACCACGGGCTGTTCCATCTTCTCAGCAGCAGGGATAACTTTCAGGGAAAGACCCTTTCTCTCGAGACTGCCGTTTTAAGAATTGCTCCCAATTTTTATTTTTTACCCCTGGAATATCACACCTGACCTGTGTAAGTGTTTTATGACAGTGTATTGTGGTTATTTCAATAATATACGGCAAAGGGGTATTAGGATGATAACAATAATTTTCTGGATTTATCACAAAAGCAAAAATCTCTCACCATCTATCAGATCCTTTTCAAATTGTCCTGTTTGCACATCTTCCTGTAATGCAACCTCAGTGAAATTTCTTTCAAAGTTGTAACACTCTGTACAAATCCCTCTTGGGGATCGACCCCACTTAGAATGTGTCCACCACTTTTCTTTACACACTTTACAAATGTAACATACAAAAGGATAACATTCACACTCTGGTACTGTACACAAGATTTGCATGTGAGAGTCCATCAGATCCCGTCTCTATGTTGATGGTAGAGAGCGAGAAGTATCTGCAGAATTTTCTGGATCAGCTGAAGGTAAATCCCTGGGATCAGCAGGTTTAGTCCATCGGCTCGGCACCCAGACAGGCCCTGTGGGGGTAGACACACAAAGATAACCACGTCCCCAATACAGTACCTTGCTGGGACCTCCCCACAGTCCTGTTTTTGGATCTTTATAGACCAATCGGTTTGCCCTAGCATTTCTTTCTCCTAAACCCACATCCCATTTGTGACTACAAATATGGATAATAGCAAAGGCAGCAGTCCTCAACTTTACTGCTCTTTGAAGCTGCAAAAACAGTTCATATAAACAAGGATTTTTTACTTCCTTTATGTCTGCTTTTTCAATACGTTCACTCACTCCTGCAACATATAAAGAATCAGTTACCACATTAACAGGACCCTTAAACTTCACCAAAACCCAAACAACAGCGACTAATTCCAGAGTTTGTAATGTGTCCTCCTTTTGAGCTGGAATAATGTGATGATTCCATTGTCCTTCTGAATTTTGCCATGTAGCAGCAGCTGTGGGAGATTTCTTTCCAGCATCAGTGAACACCGTTGATGCCCCTGGTAACAGCACAAATGATCGTTTGGGCTTTTCAATCCAATTCTGCTGGCCTATCCATCGTAGTGGTATTCGAGGCACCTCCTCAGTACTGACCACACTGCTGTTGTCAAGCAATGCTTCTTGCAGTGTGGAGCTGTGAATTAAATACCAGTCTAAAGTGTCCTTTTTTATTGGTATCTGAATTACAGCTGGATCTGCACCCATAATTTGTCACAATCGCTTCTACCTTTGTTTTATTAAATCTGCTAAAATTTCAATTTTTTGAATTAAGGTATGTCTCTGTTGTAGTGGTGGCAACAACCACGCTAGTACCCATATCTCCCCTGTTTTCTTTTGTTGCTGTGTTAAAGCACCGATGAGATGTTGAGGTCGAAACCATACAGTAAGGTTGATGTCCAAGTCTGGATCTCGCCTACGAACAACACCTGTCTGGATACCGTCCATTATTTTATTGAGAGCTTCTTGTTGTTCACTGGTGACCTGTATAGGTGCTGTAGGATCAGTACCTTTCAACAAAGGTCATAAGGGTTGTAAAAGTTCATTAGGAATACCCACAACAGGTTTAAGGCATTGCAAATCCCCCAGCAATCGCTGAGCATCATGAACAGTATGAAGTGACATGTTCAATGACAGTTTCTGAGGGGCAACATACTGCTCAGTTAAAGTCCCCCCGAGATATTTCCATGGGGATGACTGCTGTATTTTCTCAGGTGCAACAGTCAGTCCATTCTGAAGTAGTTGTGTTTGAATGTCTTTAACTTGTTAATCTGCAAAAGGTTGTGACTGAGCAAAAAGAACGTCATCCATATAATGATAAATAATAGTTGTAGGCCACTGAACACGTAGTGGCTGCAAAGCATTATCAACATAAAGCTGGCACAAGGTAGGAGAATTACGTATACCCTGTGGTAAAACTGTCCATTCAAATCTCTTGTCTGGTTCTGCTCGATTTAATGAGGGCAAGGTAAAAGCAAATCTGCAAGTATCCTGTTCATGCAGTGAGATAGTGTAAAAACAATCCTTTAAATCAATTATTAACAAGGGCCAATCTTTTGGAAACATTGCAGGATTGGGCAAACCAGGTTGTAGCGCCCCCATTGGCTCCATTTGTTCATTTAGTGCACGTAAGTCATGCAGCAATCGATATTTTCCAGATTTTTTTTTTATAACAAAAATAGGGGCATTCCAAGGACTTGTTGACAACTTTAAATGTCCTTGTTGATATTGTTCCAGCACTAATTGATGAGCTTGCTGCAGACTTTCCCTTTTTAAAGGCCACTGTTCAACCCATACTGGTTCCTGAATTATCCATTTACGTGGGAGTGGGAAAGTCCAAACAATGGCCTCTATTCTAAAGGGTGCTCATTGGTCAAAATAACACCAAGTTGGGACAAAATATCTCGCCCTATTAGACATTGAACCTTGTCTGGTAATGTAACAATTGACAAAACAGAATTGAT